>NC_069393.1:58378908-58999116 GCF_027475565.1 Acinonyx jubatus
ACTTAATTAAGGAACGATTCTTACAAAGCTTGTAAATAGCCAGGAAAAAAGGGACCGAAAATAAAACTGACATTCACATTTAACAAAATGATTGTTACAAGGTATGTAATAAGCTATAAAAATACAATAAATCCGTTTTTATAAGAGTTCATATTTTTTGATCCTTGTTTTCAAGGGTATTTAAGAAAAATATCAAAGCTCTGCGAAGTGACATCTGTTTTGCTGAATGGACTAGTGATAACTTCTTTTCTCTATAACTGACAGTATGGGAGTTCTACCTGTCTTAAGTATTTTCTTTGAAATACCATGTAATCTTTTTAGATTAGAATATAAATTTTACATTGTGCTATAGTGAAAACAAGACCTTGTTCCCATCTCACACTACTTTCTAAAAGTCATAAAACATTGGGCAAGTTGCATAACTTTTCTGAGTCTCATTTTCCTCATCTGGAAAGCAGAGATAATAATACTCTTCCTACTCCAAAGAGCTGTTGTGAGGACTAAGTGAAGCTATTGATAGTAAAAATATTTTGGAAATTCTATAGGACTATGAACATCCAAGCTATGATTCTTTATTTCTCTGACCTTGGGTGGTGGTAGTTGTAGGTAGTAGTAATAAAATAACTACAGTAATAATGATAGCAAAACTTAGTACGTACCATGCTGGATTTTAGGCACTTGATGTACATTAACTCATTTGACCCTCTCACCTTATTAGGTATGTATTGTTATTATATAACCCTGATTTACCAATGTGGTAGTAAAAGCTGTATTAGAATTTCCTGGAGGGGGCGGTGCCTGGGTGGCTCAGTTAGTTAACTGACCAAAGAATAACAGCTCAGACCAAAGAACAACATCTCACGGGTTTCATGTGGACTCGTACTGACTGCTCAGAGCCTACTTGGTATTCTTCCTCTCTCTGCCCCTCCCCTGCTCGCACTGTCTCTGTCTCTCTTAAAATAAATAAACTTAAAAAACAAAAAAGAATTTCCTGGAGGGGTTGTATTTTCCACTCAGTAGGCCTGGGATGAGGCCTGAAAATTTGCATTTCTAGTTTCCAAATGATGATGCTAGTTGTGGGATTGTAGTTTGAGTGCCATAGTGACTTCTGTAGGCCTTTCAAGCCAGGATTTTGCTTGTGAAAATTTGGACTCCCTTCACTTGTTTGCTTTCTCTAGAATAGTGGATATAGAATAGTGGAATAGGTTGAAGTTTGCATTAGTTAATTTTGATAAATGCTGAAAAAATTGTGGAAATTGGCTTCTATTGGCTATTATTGGCTAATACTATTACTGAATAGGATCTCATTAACGTGGCTAATCCAGAATTGACTGTGTTATAAAGAAAATGGCTGTAGGCTATTTAAAAACTTACTGTGGCATTTGTATTTGTTGAATTTTCTTTATTTCACTTAATGAAATACTGATCCCTTAGTTTTGACTGAATTAGATGTCTGTAGTGATCTGTTTGGGCCTTCAGTTCTTAAATGATTTCTGCATACATTCCAGCAATTTGGTTCTGTTAAGTCTGTGTAATTAGTAAAGCAAGTAGAATATTTGTTATGTCATAGAGATATTTTTGCTTTTACACAATTTGGTCAGTTGGCCCAACTCCCTTGCTTCCTGCGTTAGAAATACTATAAGAAAAGGATGACCTTAATATTTGCTTCCCAGACTAAATCACAGCTTTGAAGCAGTTATTTCCTTCCGAATAAAAAGTTTAATTTCACGCCCTGATTAGTGCTAGTACGTGCAGGTGGATATTTATTTTATGCAGCTAAACTGATCTGCTTTTGCAAATTACTTGCCAGTCAGCAGAACCATAATTTCTTATGAGTAGTTGGTGGTAAATTATAGTTCTCATTAGTAAGTTTTGTGTGTGTTTTTTTAACTGTGTATTTATGAAGTAGGAGTGGGAATCAGTCACCATATTTTGGCCAGAGTAGGATTTGACTAATAGCATTTTTCAAAGGCTCAGGGATTGGTGAATTTGGACTAACAATCCCAATTAATTATGTAAAGCAGTTAGGACAGAGTGAGATCTTGTTTTCAATTAATGTGAAAATCTACTGAGGACCTAGAAGGAGTGATGCCTGGTGGAAAAGACCAAAGAATAGATTATCTTTCTTACTGAGGATTGGAATATATTGTAGTTAAAACTTGAATATTTAGAGAGGCTTAAAAGGAGATGAACTGAAGGTTTTGAAATTGGAGGAAGTTATTGAAATGAATTTTTAATTGTTTAATTGAAGCCATGAAGTTTTTTTTTTAATTTTTTTAAATGTTTATTTATTTTTGAGAAACAGAGAGACAGAGCACGAGCAGGGGAGGGACAGAGAGAGAGGTAGACACAGAATCCTAAGCAGGCTTCAGGTTCTGAGCTAGCAGCACAGAGCCAGATGCAGGGCTCAGACTCAACGAGCTATGAGATCATGACCTGAGCTGAAGTTGGACACACAACCCACTGAGCCACCAAGGCACCCCTAACTTTTTTTAATGTTTATTTATATTTGAGAGAGAATGGGGGAGGGGCAGAGAGAGATGGGGACAGAATCTGAAGCAGGCTCCAGGCTCTAAGCTGTCAGTACAGAACCTGACATGGGGCTTGAACTCTATGAACCGTGAGATCATGACCTGAGCTGAAGTCGGACACTTAACCAACTGAGCCACCCACGCACCCCAATGTTTGTTTTTAATATTTTTTGAGAGAGAGACAGAGAGACAGACGGACAGAATGTAAGCGGGGGAGGGGCAGAGAGAGAGGGAGACAGAATCCGAAGCAGGCTCCAGGCTCTGACTTAAGGCTTGAACTCACAAACCAAGAGATTATGATCTGAGCCAAAGTCAAACACTTAACCAACTAACTGAGCCACCCAGGCACCCCGAAGCCATGAAGCTTTAAATTTTAAATTTTTATTTATTTTATTTGTTTGTTTGTTTTTTTGAGTAGGCTCCATGCCCAACATGAGACTTGAATCAAGAGTCCCATGCTCTACCCACTGAGCCAGCCAGGCACCCCCCCCCCCCATTTTTATTTTTACAAATTTTATTTGGTTTGGGGCACCTGGGTGGCTTAGTTGGTTAAGTGTCTGACTTCAGCTCAGGTCATGATGTCACAGTTAGTGGGTTCGAGCCCCACATCAGGCTCTGTGATGACAGCTCAGAGCCTGGAGCCTGCTTCAGATTATATGTCTCCTTCTCTCTCTGCCCCTCTCCTGCTCACGCTCTGTCTCTGTCTCTCTCTCTGTGTGTGTGTCTCTCTCTCAAAAATAAATAAACATTAAAAATTTTTTTTTAAATTTTTATTTGGTTTTAATTTTTATTTATTTTAAAGTGAGACTGACTTTTATTATACTTGGAATAAGAGAAAGAGCAATGAATCAGGAGGCAAAGTTCTATTTCCTTAATAAGTCAGTCAGTGATTTGCCTTAACTAAAATGTCACCAAATATGTATGAAGTCATAGGCTTTAAGAATCTGGAGTATCATCTAATTAAAGGCTTCATAACCTTTTTTGTTCATGGACCTAACTAAAAATCTTTTGTATTGTCATGAGCTACTCTCCCCAGATAGGTTCTGTACACAGTTTTAAAAGGCTCAGGGATCGATGAATCCTATTCCTGGATCCTAGAGTAAGACCCCTGATTGAGCCTTATTTTAATGTTGTTTCATAATGTATTTTAGTGGAGAACCTTTTATTGTAAATTATGTCACTATAACTATTTATAACTATTCACTATAATTATTTCACTAATTATTTCACTATAACTAGTTCTGACTGTTTTAACAAGGATATGACTATCTGATCTGAGCTTTATCATAAAATGTCATTTTGAGAAGCTAATGAAATGTTGAATATGTTATTTGGTAGTGTTAGGAAAAATGGTACAGAAATGACTTGGGTGGTGGTTATCACAAATCCTACGGGAACGTCCTGTTCTTAATTTTCTCATTCCCTCAGCCACCCAGGCAAGCAGCCATAATTTATTCCTGTCTATGATGATGGAATTTTACTTGTCAGGGATATATGGATAGACACACTTAAAGCCTTTGATTGCAAGCCTACTGATATTTCCATGATCTTTCTACTTTTATCAGTTTTATTAAAGGAATAGTATGACCAAGTAAATGCCCAGCAAGGTCAGTTTACCCCAGTGAGTGCACTTTACATTTAAGAGCATTTAGAATACACTTTTCTATCAAGGTCAACCTTAAACACTGTCAACATATTCAGTTATTTATACTTGCAGTACTGGGAGTGCTGGAAAACATCATTTTCTCTTTTTCTTCATTCTCTTAAGGTATCAACATTGGGAATGCTGTCCACAGCTCATTCAAGAATCTGTGATTCCCTGATCATTTTAGATCACTTTGGGCAAAGACCTTGTTTGGATCATAAAGTATGACTCCTTTCTTTTAAAAATGAAGAAACTGAGACCCAAAGAGGTCATTTGACTTGTCCAAAGTTAACAGTTGAATACAACCTGGATTAGAGCCCTCATTTCCCTAATCCAAACCTAGTTGATGCCCTTTTGACTTGTTTTGTTTGTGTTTCTTCCACTGGATGTAATTGTGATTGATAGTTGAATTGAAGGGTGTGTGTGTGTGTGTGTGTGTGTGTGTGTGTGTGTGTGTGTAGGAGTGCGAGTGTTTCTTTGACTTGTTTAAGAAAACCTTTTCTACTCTCATGAGCATAATCTCATGTTTTCTACTAGAAGCTTTATAGTTTTGCCATTTATATTTAGAACTTAAGTCTCTCTAGAATTGATTTTGTCTGTGATGTGAGGAAGGGATTCCATTTCATTTTTCCCTCATACGGATTTCCAATGCCTCCCAGCATCATCTAGTGGAAGAATATGTATTCTGCACTGATCTGCAGTGCTCCCTCCATCATAATTCATGTCCTTACATGCCTTGTCCTCATGTCCTTCATGCATTGATTTGTTTTTGGACTCATTATTCTGTTATATTGTTCTATTTTTCTATTCATCCCTGTGTCAGTATCGTGTAGCCTTATTCATGTAGCTTTATAATAAGCCTTGATATATGGTAGTTAGTTAAGTTCTCATACCTTGTTGTGTTTCTTCAAGAGAGTCTTGTCTAATCATGGCTTTTTATACCTTCATAAATATTTTACAGATAACTTGTCAAGGTTCAGTAACAACAGCAACCCAAAGGCAAACAGTAATAAACCTGTTGGGATTCAAGTTAATTATTAATAGAAGCCAAAATATGGAGTTATTTTAAAAATATGTATTTTTGGGGGCGCCTGGGTGACGCAGTCGGTTAAGCGTCCGACTTCAGCCAGGTCACAATCTCGCGGTCCGTGAGTTCGAGCCCCGCGTCAGGCTCTGGGCTGATGGCTCGGAGCCTGGAGCCTGCTTCCGATTCTGTGTCTCCCTCTCTCTCTGCCCCTCCCCCGTTCATGCTCTGTCTCTCTCTGTCCCAAAAATAAAATAAACGTTGAAAGAAAAAAAAAATTAAAAAAAATATGTATTTTTGGATATGTAAAACATGCAACACAGTACAGAATTTAAAAAGTAGAAAAGGCTATATAGCATTGGGGCACTTGGGTGGCTCAGTTGATTTGAGTTTGTGACTCTTGATTTTGGCTCAGGTCATGATCCCAGGGTTGTGGTATGGAGCCCCATATCAGGCTCCATGCTGAGCATGGAGTCTGCCTAAGATTCTTTCCCTCCCTCTGCGCCTCTCACCCGTTCGTACATGCTCTCTCACCCTTTCTCTCTCTCAAAGAAAAAAGAAAAGGATATATAACAAAAAAATCTTTCTTACCCATCTGCTTATCATTCAGTTTCCTGCTCCAGAAGCAACTATTTGTCTCCTTTCTTATTATTTTGCTAGATTCTATAAGTAGTTTTTTTAGGACCCACCTAGAATACACCTACAGTGGGTTAAATACTAAATTTTGAGAACCTTTGGCTAAAGAAGATGGCTTTTTTTTTTTTTATGTTAATAGCAATGGGGTTTAATGAAAGAACACTTTGTTGAGCTAGATCATTTAATAAGCATTTGGTCCTTAGATAAATTTTCTATATGCTGGAGTTTTTTAGCCCTTACTCCTGGGTCCTCTTCTGCTTCCTGTCTAGAACAGTTTCTTCCTAGGTGATTTCATTTATTTCTGTGGCTTTCCACAGTTTCAAGTTACCTGTGGTCATTTCCTCCTTCTGACATATTGTCATAAAGTCAGTGGTAGCTCAGCACTACCTCAAAATGCCTCTGTTATTCACTCACTTTATCTCATCACATAGTGATTTTGTATCTTACATCATCACAAGAAGAAGGTGAGTCCAGAGCAAGAAGATTTTGAGAGAGAACATTCACATGACTTTTATGACTTTTATTATAGTATATTATTATAACTTCTATTTTTATTATTATTGTTATTAACCTCTCACTGTACCTAATTTATAAATTCAACTTTATCACAGGTATGCATGCATAAGAGAAAGTGTATATAGGGTTTCAGGCATCCACTGAAAGTCTTGGATTGTTTTCCCCCTGGCTAAGGGGGAACCATCTGTGTGCTGATGACTTCTAATGTGCCATTGATCTCCAGCTCATCTTTCTTCTCTGACACCTAGAATTACATATTTAACTTCCTATCCACTTGAATGTTGCATAGTGATTTCAAACTTAATACGGTATATCAGAAATCTTGTTTTTTTTGTTTGTTTGTTTTTTGTTTTTGCTGGCCCATTTACTCACGATTTACCCAGTTACTGAAACCCCAAACCTGGGATCATCCTGGACGCCTCACTTTTCCTTACTCTAATATCCAGTCCCTCATCAGATTTTATCTGTTTTACTTCCAAAATATCTCAAAATCTTTCGCTTCTTTCTGCTTCTGCTACCAACTTACTATAGGTTATTATTGCTTTTAATTTGTAATAGTTTTCTAACTATTATACTCACTAAATCTAATTTCCATACAGAAGTCATAGGGATCTTTCAAAAATCTAAATATAAAGCTTTTCATTTTCTTTCCTTTGCACTTAGGCCATGCATGATTAGACTTTAACTTTTGTTCTGCCAGGCAGATTGGGTCCTTTCCTACCTACCTCTTTCCCTATCTAAAGTCAATATTCCCACTCTTCACTTACATTATAGTTACACTGGCCTTTTGCCAAACTCTTGCAAGACAACTGTAAGGCCTTTTCATTTGCTGTTTTCTTTGACTCTGGTTTTTTGCTTAAATCCTTACTGGATCTTTTGTATCTCAGTTCAGATGTCACTTTCTTAGAGACTACCCTATCTAAAGCCAGTGCTCCTTCATTGTTATTTCTACTAGAAAATAAACTCCATGAGGTAAAGTTTTATCTGTTTTGTCCTCCAGTATATCTCAGTGGATGGCACATGATAGGCAGCAAATAAATATTTATGAAATCACTTACCTTCCATATTTCTCATCTTGTAAAATGAGGGTAATGATAAATGGCCTATCCCACCTCATGAAGTCATTCTAGGGAGTAAGTAATCTTAACAATATTGTAGTATCAGTTTTGATGTTCCATATGGTAACTTTTGATAAATGAGTTTTTTTCCTTGCTTTTTTTATTTAAAAAAAAATTTTTTTCCCCAACGTTTATTTATTTTTGGGACAGAGAGAGACAGAGCATGAACAGGGGAGGGTCAGAGAGAGAGGGAGACACAGAATCGGAAACAGGCTCCAGGCTCCGAGCCATCAGCCCAGAGCCTGACGCGGGGCTCGAACTCACGGACCGCGAGATTGTGACCTGGCTGAAGTCGGACGCTTAACCGACTGCGCCACCCAGGCGCCCCTCCTTGCTTTTTTTAAAAGAACAAATTTGAGAAAGTAAAAATTTAAAAATGTTGTCACCCTACACAACCACTTTTTAAACTTTACTTATTTTTTAAAACACTTTTAATGATTAATATACTGTCTAGCACTCTTCTGTTTTTTCTGTCCCACGCAGCTTCCAAACATTTTTCAAGTGATCATATCAGGTAGAACACATTAATTTCATGCTTTTGAAGTTATGTGGGTAATTCAAATGTGTGTTTTGATGCTTGTGTGAAAAGAGGTAAATATAAATGGTTCTACATCATATTTGGAAATTTTACTCTTGATTATTTAAGTTTTTATAAGAATTTTGCCTAAAGAACTTTTACTGAAACTAGTCTGTATATAAGCAGGATTTCTTGATATGGCATACAGTCTGATTTATATTTTAAAACAACTTGTAGAGGTTACTATTTATCCTAGATGGTAACTATAGCTCCTGCCATGATTAAAATATTACAACACTAAAAAATATATATATGACAACACTTGAGGAGTTAGGTTAGGTTTGGAAAATCGTGTAATTTGAATTCCTTGGAACGTATTTTTGGATTAGAAGTATTCAACTAGGAGAACTACTTTTTTTGAAATTTATTATTTTGGAATGTATAAAGAAACTACCCTTTGAAACTAGAGACCGTCTAATCATTTGGAACATCTAGTGTTTGGAACTAGAGGCCTAATTTACTAGCAAATGGAGTTTGTAATAACTAAAAAAATAGTACTGTCCATGTTAATTGTCTCTGTGTCAATTGTTACAACAAATGCCAAATGGAAAATTAGTTTTGTTTCTTAGCATGATTTTAGCTTTCTTAGTTGACGCATCACAAAGTCCTCCTTCTTGTTCACCAGGTGTAAGTTGGAGGTGTAAAGTTCAGAGACTGTTTATAAAAAAGGCAAGGTTGGCATGTGCCTTAATTTGCTAAATTCTTTTAAAAACAAATCCAAGTGATCTTAATTGTTCCTGCCACCAGAAGAAATGATAATTATGTGAGAAATTATAATTATGTGATGAGATGAGGTGTTAGCTAACACTGCAATGGCAATCATATTGTAATATAAAAATGTCTCAAATCAATATTTTATAGACTTTAAACTTACATAATGTTATATTTCAATTATATCTCGATTAAAAATAAGTAAATCCAAGTAACTTCTCTCTAGAACAGTGGTCTCCTAGCCAAAAAGTAATTTTGAGTACCCATCCTAAATATTTTTATTTGTTGACTTACAAATTGTAAATTGTATGCGTGCACTACTATCATTAGCTACAATATCAAGGCATAGTATATGTACTTACAGCAGGACATACACATTGTGTATACTTGATGAATATATATTATGAATAGTGGGGGCGCCTGGGTGGCTCAGTCAGTTAAGCGTCTGACTTTGGCTCACGTTATGATCTTGCAGATTATGAGTTCGAGCCCTATATCGGGCTTGCTGCTGTCAGCATGGAACCCACTTCGGATCCTCTGTCCCCCTTTCTCTCTGCCCCTCCCCTGCTTGTGCTCTTTCTCTCTCAAAACAAATCAGCGTTAAAAAAAATTATGAATAGTGCATATACATGTATATAAATAGTACACATAAATTCATATTTCAGATGGTTGCTTTATATTGTTTTTGGCTCACTTTTTTTTGCAGATGACTAATACAGTGTTTTTATCTTCTAAAGTAACTAATGAAGGACTTCTGCAAGGAATTAGAGAAGCATCACTTGACAGTTTATTTAAAACTAGATTATGTTCTTAAATCCTGGGCACACTACAATTTTTGCAATATGCTAAAAGAGAATGAATGGGAATTGAGGGGTGCTGCTGCCACCTCATTTGTGTTGTGGAATTCTCAGTCTTCCTTTGGGTCACTTGGTTCACAAGTGACATTTGACCATCTAACACATCAGATCAAGTGAGGGAACCAGTGTCAATCTGTATTATAAAAATCAGAAAACATTAATTTCTTTTCTACACTAACTTAATTTAAATAAAAGTCTACCTTTCTCCCTGCATCCCAAATGATCATCTAGCCTATCCCCTGGCATGAGTACACCTCAATTTGGAAAACAAGTGGCCTAACACAACTGGCCTACTTGTGACAGAATTGAGTTCTTTGCCTTTCTTTTCTCACATTCTCTTCAAATTTCATACCATTGAAAGGCACTAGATTGGGAAAACTAATCCTTAGAATAAGTATAGCCCATGTAATACAAACTTCTTATACTGTATAGAATGTCCTTCTAAAATTAGCTGTATGCCTAGGAATTTGTACCTACATCTTTATTCCAAGGCTTTTAGTAAGTTAAGACTTTATGGAATGTGGACATTGTTTAGCTGGACCACAGGAGATATTTTCATCTCAATTCTATTTGGAAGAACTTTATAAATCACTACATTGTATCTTGGAGCGTGGGAGTACATATAGATCGCTTACATATATATGAGATTCTTACCCTTTCCTCACTTTTTGCAGCAGACAACTGGCTTGGCTTGTGAATTTCACTTTGCTTCTAATAGGGACAATAGTTTGTTCTTTTGTTAAGAGTTTTTGTCTTTTTGTAGACTCAATTATCTAGTATCAAAGGTAGAGCTAAAAGCAGGTTCTATCCCTACTCTTCTCTCCACAAAACACATAAGAAATAATGAATTTAGTTATGAGTAAAACAAAAGCAAACCACCTCTTAAGGAGCAGAGAGGAGACATAAGGAAGGCCCTTGCCCAGAGAGAGTAAGGGTTAAAATTCTTACCACTCTTGACAGGGTATAACACATTCCTGAGAAGAGTGGTAGGGGCTTGTCCCAGTAGCCTGTAAGTCCCTGTGGAGTACATGGCTAGCCATGTCAGATCAGGGCAGGAATAGCAATTCTACCAGTGAGTTCCAGCAGGTGTAACAGCAATAGCACGGATCTGAATGCATGTCAGCTCACAGCAGACTGCCCTGGAGATGAGGCCAGAGGCTTTCTTTTAAGGGGTATTTTGGATGAGTCATTGCTTTTACCAAGAATGCCAGGCTGCACAGGCACAAATAATTCACTGATCCTGTCAAAGTGTATCACAAAAATCCAGTCTTGAGACACATGATTCCAACAGCATTAGCACCTAAATTCACATTATTGCAGTATAATAAAATTACATCATGTTGCTTACAGCCTAGGACCTACTGGCTTCAGCTAATTTAGAAGTCATTGCAAGGTAGCACTTCCTTGGGGGAGTGTAGGCTTTACAAAGGAGGATTTTCTTGAGGTTCCTTAACCAATACAACAAACTAAGGAAAGAAGAAAGCAGGGGTGGAGAGAGGTGGGGTTTTGTATATGATTTTAGCCTAGCTTGCTGGTTTCATTTTCATGTGAGGGTCTAGCCATTTCTCCTAGGATTGGAATTTATTTTGTGCTAGTCTCTCTCCTTTTTTTCAGCACCTTCTGTGCTGTTGCTACCCCTCTCTCAACCCCCCTGTAAGCAGCATAAACACCCTATTGCTCCAGTGGCCTTATTTTCATTATCAGTGTTCCTCAGTTTCCTATGTGGAAAGGATTCTAAAGGAAAGATCTTGGTTCAGTTATTACTTTTGCTCTTAACGTTTTCAGACCCTCTCCACTACAACCCTTTAAAAAAAAAAAAAAGGCTAAAAATTGTTGCATTGTTACTTTAGATAAGTTAGTAGATTTTTTTCTTTAAAAAATGAACTTAAGGAAATGATTGTGCTATGAAAGACTAAGTTTTCTTTTGATCCTCAGGTTTGGTTAAATAAATCTAATTTTTTCAGATCATTGTAAACAATAAAATTTATTAAATTATCTCAGCTGTGATTAACATTAAAATGTGTCTTGTTATATTAATATGTGAAAATTAGTTCTATCCTGTAAAAATACTACAATATTATAAATGATCTTTTATATGCCTATAGGGAACTAAAGGGGAATTTAGTAACATTTGCATATTTTCTCCTTTACATAGTAATAATTCCATGTTTTGTTTATAAGCAATAAATATGTATATATATTCATGGATATTTATGCAGTGGGAGAAGTTTTTAATGTATCTTTGTCAGCTGATTAAAGGGCTAAAAGATCTGAACTTAGTAAGATAAGCTATTAAATTAAGGTAACCTTTTGCATATACAAAGTCCTGTTATAGCAAATACTGATACAACAAAGGGTTATAGCAATTGAGAGTTTTTAAAAAACACACTTTCACGTCCCATCTTGATGGTCCTAGTTATGGATATGGTGGTTCAGTAGTCAAAAATATTTTTAAAATTTTATATTATTGGTTTAGAATAATAAATGCTTGTCTTCAATCATTGTATGAATGTTTTTATACTCAATATATAGTATAAAAGAATTTGAACTGTATAAACTTCTGCAGGATTCTACCACCATGGAAAATCTTGGATAAAGGTAAAGATTTTCAAAAGCAGTTTACATAGTATAAAGTCTGCTACTCCGAACTTGTATTTGTAATGAGTGATGTTGGATTACCATAGCAAAGTATGTGGTGCAGAACTGTCTTCATTCTTGATTGTTCTACTTGGGACAGGTATTAATGGACACTTTGTCCTACAGCTCATAATCATGATGGTATTGTTGTGTTTTGCTTGTGGAAGTCTATACAAAAATCAGTTTAGATTTCAGCAGATATCACGGTTTTTAATGTTGTTTGGTTTCGTATGACGAAAGACCCATCAAAATGAGATTTTAAAAGATCTTAAAATTTTAAAAGATTTTAAAATTTTTATAAATTGTATTATTTACTTTTTTCATGGGGAAATCCAGTGTCTTTAAGATTACAATCCTAAAATAAAGTTGTCACATAATGGAGAAAGGCAGAATAATTGTGTTGTTATGGCAACTCAAATGGAGAAAATGAAAACAGCACACGTAAGCTGCATCCTGTTGTCATAGCAACCATAGTTGTGAAAATGATTAAAGCTGGTCTAGAAAGGATGTATTGCAGCATTAGTCCATTGGAAGTAACTATGTAAGAAAAGACAGAATTGGTTTTAGACAAAAGTTAAATCCCGCTGGTGCCACAAGTTGCTAGTACCGCTGCATGTAGACAGATACCTGTCCTTTCTAATTATATTTCAACTCTGTTTTATTGCCTCAGATCATAATGATGGTATGAAGGAAAGATAAATGTAATAACTATATGAAAAGCGTTAAAAAAATTTTTTTGGAGCAAAATTAGAAAGAAATCAAAGTTACAAAATTTGTTACTGAAAATGGCTTTAAAAGAACAGTAGAATGTTTTCCTTTTCTCCTATTTCCCTTTCCCCTCATTACTCACCCAATACTTTAATTTTCTTTCTTTTCCATAACCCCTTCCTGTATCATTTCAGTCTTGTGTTGAACTGTAACATAAACACCTAATGTCATGGCAGTTTGTAAAAGCATCAAGTGCAGCATTATGATTGCAGATGAACAGATGGGTTTGATGATAAATGATAAGCATCCTGTAGGTGTGGAGAAATTTATTTTAGCTTTATCTTTCAAACTTCCTCCGTAATCAAAGCTTCTTAATTGTTATTTTAAGTGCCATTATTTCTTTCCTAACTTCTAGTTGCCCACCATAGCAAAATATTTTATCCTGGCGGAGTGGAGACGTGTTAGGAATAAACCTGATGAAAGCCGCACTCTTTGTTCAGCATCTGGCTGCTTGAAAGGGTTTTTGTGGTAATGGAATCGGCATCTCAGTATTAGAGTATCGATCTGCTGCTTGGTGTAGGTACGTGTCAAAGAAGTATCTCAGTAACAATGTATTGAAATGGTTTAAGAGCAGTTTATGTTACAAATGAGCTGGAGGAAGATGGAGTTCTGCTAGACTGGACACCTACGCACTATAAGTATCTATAAAACTGAGGGGCTTGTCTAAAACTGTGTTGTCAGAATTCCCATATATTTGTCTACATTTGAACACTACCCGAGCCTGAGTACACTAATGCCATTACCCTTTTGCCCTTTAGTTGAGATTTTTGTATTTAATATTCTTGTGGTATGAACATAAGTCAGTTATGAGAGATAATATTGACTTGACCATAAGAACAGTGTTTAATGTAATCTATTGAATATTTTCACCACAATCCAAATATTGAATGTTAATTTGCTTAAATATTAGTTTTCATAAATAAGCTCTTTAAGCATTGCGCAGGTTTGCCCGACTGACCAAAATCCAGCCCTTCATATAGGTAGGGAAGAAACCTCTTTTTATTTTTATTTAGTTTTTAAATGTTTAATATTTTTTAGAGAGAGTGCAAGCGGGAGGGGGGGCAGAGAGAGAGAGGGATAGAGGGTCCAAAGCAGGCTCCATGCTGACAGCAGCCAGCCTGATGTGGGGCTCGAACTCCCGAACCATGAGATCATGACCTGAGCCGAAGTCCAATGCTTAACTGACTGAGCCACCCAGGCGCCCCAAGAAACCTTGTTTTAAAAAGTAGAAAAAGATGGCAACTTTTTTAGAGGAAAGAAGAGAGAGCTAACTAGAGGGTTTTTTGTTTGTTTTGAAAGATTTGTAAAATACTCATCTTTTTCTGTTGTTCTTTAGGTCATATATGACTTATGTGACTAGATCAGACAACTTAAGCTATTAAATGGTTCAGATACACAGCAGACACTTCAAAGACTCTGTCAACAAGTTAGCTAAAATTCTGTAAAGGAGTTGGAAAATGAAAAGTTGACCGTAAGTGCCCATATCCCTTATGCCTAGATACTGTAGCACCACTGGGAGGTAACTGAATTTGAGTCTCCCTTTCTCCTAACTTATCTTGGAACAGACATTTTTAAAGGTAACTTTGTAAATATATAAAAATATTTCCCATTAAAATCTGATGCACTGATTTTTAGATTGGTGTCTAAAAGTGGGCAATACATGGGGCACCTGGGTGGCTCAGTCGGTTAAGCATCTGACTTCAGCTCAGGTCATAATCTCACGGTTCATGAGTTCGAGCCCCATGTCGGGCTCTGTGCTGACCGCTCAGAGCCTGGAGCCTGTCTTGGATTCTGTGTCTCCTTCTCTCGCTGCTCCTCCCCGACTTGTGCTCTGTCTCTCAAAAATAAATAAATGTAAAAAAAAAAATTTTTTTTTAAGTGGGCAGTATCATCAGATTGTGCATTTGAGATTTACTAGTTTGCATCTTGGCTTGTGATAAATTGGATTGTAAGATCCAGTACTTTATTTTCCTGGAAGAAAAAAAAATATTAGATATATTCATCACTCCCATTTCACAATTTCTTGTCACATTTCACTTGCTTCAGAAATATTCATTTCGGATCCTTCTTGTGAATATGTAACTCTTAATACTGATGTCCTGAGAGAAAGCAGGATTTCTGATCGAACCTAAATAATAACCACACCATCACGGAAAATGTCCTCACAACATATCAAGTAATCAAATAGCCAATAAACCTATTCTCCTGCTAAATTCCATAAACTGGATGGGGAGGGTAGATGATGTTCATTTTTGTTACTTACCTGAGAACATGACACTTGATCTTTGACATGGTTATTTATTTTCATATATTGTAGCTGCCAATCAGCCAGCCATTTGCAAATAGTGAAGTAAACACACTGCTGAAAACAAGTTTCTTCTCTGCTGGTCTGTGGTGCCTAGGAAGTCAGATGTAATACGGTTCCATTTATTTATGTAGGCATTTACTCTCTTTCTAATGAGGAAGTAATTTTCTTTTCTCTTCTCCTACACAGAAGTTAAATTAAGGAGTACCCAAGAGGGCCGGGATACTTGGTTTGCAGTCTTTGAAATACTGTTTGATATCTGGGGACCCTTTTCACGAGCAGAGTTTCCTTCTCAGTTAAGAAGAAAGCTCCAGATAGTTCTCCTTTTTTTTTTTTTTTTAACTTTTTTTTTGAGAGACAGAGAGAGACAGAGTGTGAGTGGCAGAGGGGCAGAGAGAGAGAGAGGGAGACACAGAATCCCAAGGAGGCTTCAGGCTCCATGCTCACAGCTCAGAGCTGTCAGCACAGAGCCTGACGTGGGGCTCGAACTCACGAACCGGGAGATCATGACCTGAGCCGAAGTTGGATGCTCAACCGACTGAGCTACCCAGGCACCCCCAATAGTTCTCCTTTTGAACTCATTGTTAGAGCAAATGCATTTATAGAGAGGGGGATTATATAGAAGTGTGAGGGTTTGTCTCCTCTCCCCTGTCCTGACCTCTCAACCAAAGGGTTTTACTCTGTGGCTTCTTTTGCTCTTTTTGCCAGTGAAGTGAGGGACAAGAGCTCTGATTGCTCATATGATAGCCAGCCTGCTATGTGGATTATTAACATGACACCAACCTCTGTTGAGTAATAGTAACTCCTATGAACAACCATGTAAATCCATACCAAAAAGGAAGTGTTATAAATGTTCTTCAAGATGGAAGACTGCTTCAACTTCTCTTTACTTCTCTAGTTACAACCAAACTTTTTTGTGTCTCCCCCGCCTTTCTTTTCCCTTACCCTACCTTTCCTCTCGTTCTTTCCTCCTCTTTCTCAGAACACATAAAGCCTAATCTAATCCTTCCAGTGAGCACTGCAGTCATTTGAAATTTGTATATAGGCCAACCCCACAGCATCAAAAATTGTTGTGTTAACCCCAAGATTCCTAGGCCTCAGCTGGTGGCCTACATATTTAAAACAATATTTAATACAATAAATTCTAGAGCAAGAAAATAATTTGGACAGTTTCTTAAGAGTTTATTATAGTGGGATTTGACTTGAATTTTTAATTCAATGGAAATCTAGTATAACCAAATAATTTCTTTGTGGCATGATTTAAAAGGTCTTTAAGTACAGGTATAGGAGATTGAGTTTGTAAAAACTAATCTGAGCTAATTGCAGTTTTACTCATACTGAGTAAATGAGCACTTCAAAAATATAGGAATTCTCTTTACTTAGCATAAGGTGATTTTTAATAATGTAGCAAAGAAAATGTAAGTGAACATCCTTACTTTTTGTTCTGTTATGAGGAGAATAAAGATACCACCTGGCTGTATGCATAAATTCGTTTACTAAGTTGGTTGATTTCCTGTGGTTGGGTATTAAAAATGACTTTTTCGGTACAGAAAACATGTGGCATCTAGGTATTATGATACCCTGCTGCCTACTGATGTTGAATATTTTATGTGATTTTTTTAAAAAAACAAAATTGTTCTTATTTTCAAATTCAACAATCTCACATAAAATCAGCTATGGACCAAATATTTAGAATTTGTTATATTGATACAAATGAAAGAAAAACGAAACACAAATATTTGGTAATTAAGGAAACCAGAATGTCAGTGTTGGAAAAATTTGGTTATAGGCTTGCACTCTGGAGTTCTTCTCTCAAGCCAGTGACTTTTAAGATCTTTTGTTTTATTTACTGAAACAGATTAGTGACAATGTTTTTATAGAATGAAAAGAAGTCTATGTATTAATTTGCTTTGGGTCATTCTAGTCTCTCTGGTAAATTCATAATTAGAAAGGCCTTTTAAAGACTATGTTCTAGTCTCACAGGTACACAGCTACTCCATATCTGGTAAATCTAAATTCATATGTGAGGAGGTTATGTTTTTTTAAAGCATATTATTTACACAATTCACTGGAATGGCTCCTTTGGAAGTAGGGTGACTCTCTTATGTAATTATGTACTTAGTAACCCTGCACTACACAGCAGTAGAAATTCAAGTAAGAATAATTTATTGCTTATGCATAGTTATTAGAATTTTAAAGCATTTGTTTGTTCAAAATTCTAGTTTATCAGTGTTATATTTGACTAATTGCGTACTTAATAGATAATAATGAATAAAATTTATTTTAGAAAGCAGCCAAAATTCTAGTTATCAGAGTGTTATATTTGATTAATTGCATATTAATAAATAATAATGAATACAATTTATTTTAGAAAGCATCCAAGTTTGAATTTTAACAGTTCTAAATAAACATCAGGGGCTGCTTTCTCTCCTCCCCCTTCATCTTACTGTTTAAAGGGATTTCGATCCCTTTAGTCCAGATTTTGTGGTGAAACTAATAATTCCTAAGAAAAATCCATATTAGAAGTATTGTAGATAGACTTAAATCACAGAATTATGGAATTTCATTGCTGCAAGGTACTGTCAGAAATGTTTTAATCTACCTGACTCTACCAGTGGAGAGGCTGAGATGCATAGAAATGAAGTGAACTGCTCAAGATCTTACAATTGGTTTGAGGATAAGTCTGTACCAGAACCTGAAGTCTTCCCTCCTGGGTTAGTGTCACATCTCCCAATTGTCATGATAATTCAACAGTTTATTTCACCAGGGATTTCTTGAACACTTCTGCTATGTGGGCTGGGCATGCAGAGATTATAAGAATAGTATGAGTTTGTACGGTCCAACAATGATACCAAACAAGTAATATTTTACCTTTTAATTCTAATTTATTTTGTGTTTTCCAGTGTTTATAAATATTAACATGTAGTGGACTAAACTTTTAAATCTACTTATTCTAGATTATAATCTTTTTTGTTTGTTTCTACTAGATTATAATCTTAAAGGCAGGTCGGGTTTTGTTCTCATAAACTTAATCCAGTTTCATTTTGGAAAGTTAAATTAAAAAATTTTTTTTCAAGCATTGATGGCATTGTTGGGATAAGTAGCTTCCCATGGTGTCTACTCTGGGGATAATACTCATTTTAGAGTTATGTTTCTGTCTTCATCAAGTGCTTTTGGTTTTAAGTAACAGATGTATCATTTCCCCTTAAGAAGAGGCAACTATTTTAGGGTACAGAGATAGCTTATAGAGCTAAGTGGAAAGACGTATAGTGAGGTACCACAAAAATGTGGAACTGGGCATCAGAACACCAGTAGGAATCTAGGTAGCCACACTTGCAATCCTGGGGTAAATCCTGGGTAAATCATGATATATGACTTTTTTATATGTTGCTGGATTTTGTTTGCAAGTATTTTGAGTAGGATGTTTGCCTGTATATCCATTAGGAGTATTGGTCTGTAATCTCCATTCTGCTATTGAGTTCATCCTCTGAGTTTTGAAATTGCAGTTATTTTCAGTTCCTAGATTTCCATTTGGTTCTGTGTTATATCTGTTATTTCTTTGCTGAGACTTTCTATCTATCCATTTCTTTCAAGAGTGTCTGCCCTTAATATTGGAACATTTTTATACTAGTTGACTTCTTTGTCTCTAAAGGTAATTCCAACATCTGTGTCAGTTTAAAATTGGCATCTGTTGATGTAAATTGAGATTTCTCCTCCCTCCCTCCCTCCCTCTCCCTCCCTCCTCTCTCTCTCTCTCTCTCTCTCTCTCTCTCTCTCTCATGCCATGTTATTTTGGGGTTGTAACCTGGACATTTTTTAATATTACAAGACTCTGAGTTTTGTTTAAATCTTATTGAAAATATTGATATTTTTGTTTTATCAGGCTCTCACAGTCCAGTTGAGTTTGGCCTGCGAGTTCAAACAGCCTTCTGTGGGGTTGTCATTTCAAAGTCTATTACATTTTTAAAGCCTTTGCAGTGCTATTGAAATCTCTTCTGTATGTATGCTAGTCAGTGGCCAGTCTGTAGTTCAGTTCTCGAAGTCTGTCTGTGGCTTGCTGTTTTGGGTCATAGCCACACACATGAAGCTTGTGGGTGAGCACAGGAGTTCATGAACCACTTTATGGGCTTGCTTTCCTGAACTCCTTCTCCATGATCTCCCCAGTACCATCTAGTTCCCTAGGACTCCCTATTTCAGTTCTCTAGCCAGAGAGCTGGAGCTTTATTTAACCTGCTTTGCAACCTAAATATGTTACTGTATCTGGGGCTAAGTGACGGGAGGATGAAGAGGAAAAAGAAGCAGTGATGTTTCACCTTAGCCTTTTAGGATCACAGCTCCTCTGATCAAAGAGAGTTTCCTTGTTTCAGAGTTTCAGGCTCCCATGGGCCCCTGCTTCTACTGTGGCTTTCATCATGGGATTACTTGGAGGCAATAGAGAGAACTTTAAGGAAATAAAGATGAAGTTTTCCACCATTTTCTCTTAGTGTTAGATTCCCCTTTACACTCACTGGGCCAGAATCAGAGGGCTTCTCTTGGATCTCTCTTTGCCACTACAGATACCTACTTTTGGGTTTCAGGCTGTAGTCTAGGCTGGTGGATACTAGAGGAACAACAAAAAACAAAGGTAAATCCATTGTTGGTTTAGTGTTGTGTTGAAGTCTTCTTCCCTGGTTTGCTTACTGCTGTTTACTTCTCAGAGTCCTCAAATAGCTGTGCCATGCATTCTGCCCACTTTTGGTAGCCGCATTCAATGGGAGATAGAGGAGAGAGCATGCTTATTCCATTTTAACTGGAACCAGAATCCCTTTTAGTTATCTTTTTGAAACTGTTTTATAGCTAGTTAACGATGTAATCTCTGCAAGTTCAGTCATTTGAAATTTGTTGATATTTGCTCCATGCGTGGCCCATCTTAAGTTCTGTTTTGTAGCAAGCGTGATTGAAAACACCTACAGTTGTTTGGTGCAGTGTTCTAGAAAAGTCATTAGGTCAAGTTCATTGATTATGCTCTTCAGTTCTTTTTTGCTTATTCTATCAAGTAGCTGAGGGAGGGGTGTTAAAACCTGAAACTGTAAATTTGTCTATTGTCCCTTTAGTTCTGTTTATTTTGCTTGTTATATTTTGAAATTTTGTTATTAATACATGTACTTTTAAGACGTCTTGATTAATTGACCTCTTTGTCCTTATGAAATGGTTATCTTTATGTCTATTGATATTCCTTGACAGAAGTGTACTTTGATGTTAGTAGAGCCATTTCAGCTATCTTATGATGGCCTTTTGTGATATCCTTTTCAAGCTTTGACTTTTATCTGTATGCATTAATATATAGTTGTGTCTTTAATTTGGTCTAACAATCTGTCAGTGTTTGGACTTGCAAACACTGTCCAGTAGAAATGTGTTAGTCACAGATCTTAACAAAGTATATAACTTAAAATTTTCATATAACCACATCAAAAAAGTAAAAAGACTCGTTGAAATTTTCAGTGTTTTTATTTAACCCAGTATATTTTAAGTATTATTTTTTAAAATACATTTTTAAATGTTTATTTTTGAGAAAGCATAAGCAGGGAGGGGCAGAGAGGGGGTCAGAGGATCTGAAGCAGACTTTGCACTGACAGCAGCGAGCCTGAGGTGGGGCTCAAATTCATGAACCAGAAGATCATGACCAGAGCCAAAGTCAGATGCTCAACCAAGTGAGCCACCCAGGTGCCCCTCAGTATTATTTTAACATATAATCAATATAAAGTTATTGAGATATTTTCTTCTTTTTTCCTTTATATTGAGTCCTCAAAATCTCATGTGATTTTACAGTTAAGCACATCTCAGTTTGGACTAGCCACCATTCAAATGTTCAGTAGCCACATGTGAGTAGTGGTCACTATTTGAAAAATGTTGATTTAGACCGTTTATATTTAATGTAGTTATTAGCATGACTAAGTTCAAATGCACTGTTTCGTTATTTGTTTCTGTTTATACCACCTGTTCCTTTTTTACCTTTGTATTTAAATTTTCCTGCCCTCTCTTGAATTAGGTGGGTTTTTTTTGTTTTTGTTTTTGTTGTTGTTTTGTATTCCATTTTATCTCTTCTATTTATTGGCTTATTAGGTATCTTTGTTTTGTTCTTGTGGTCACTCTAGAGATGACAATATGCATTTTATTTATTTATTTATTTTTAAGTTTACTTATTTATTTTGAGAGAGAGAGGGCATGAGCAGGGGAGGGGCAGAGAGAGAGAGAGAGAGAGAGAGAGAGAGAGAGAGAGAGAGAATCTCAAGCAGGCTCAGCATTGTCAGCATGGAGCCCAACCATGGGGCTCAAATCATGAACTGTGACATGATAACCTGAGCCAAAATCAAGAGTCGGACACTCAACCAGTTGAGCCACCCAGGCGTCCCTACAATATGAATTTTAAAATACAGTTGACCCTTGAACAACACGGGGGCTATGGGAGCTGACACCCCTCCCCACAGTTGAAAATCCTTATATAACTTTTGACACAACTTAACTGCTAATAACCTACTATTGACTGGGAGCCTTATCAATGACATAAAGAGTTGATTAACATGTATTTTGTATATGATATGTACTACATACTGTATTCTTACAATAAAGTAAGCTAGAGAAAAGATTTTATTAAAATCATAAGAGTAAACACATTTATAGTACTGTACTATATTTGTCCAAAAAAGTCTGCATATAAGTTGATCCTCACAGTTCGAATCTACGTTCAGGGTGATTCATTGAGGTGAAATTCATATGACATAAAATTAAATTGCTTTAAATTTTTTTTTTGATATTTGTTTATTTTTGAGAGAGACAGAGAAACAGAGCACAAGTCAGGGAGGGGCAGAGAGAGAGATGCACACACAGAATTCGAAGCAGGCTCTCTCTCACAGAACTGTGAGATCATGACCTGAGCTGAAGCCGGACACTCAACCAACTGAGCCACCCAGGCGCCCCTAAAATTAACCACTTTAAAGTGAACAGTTTAGTGTCATTTAGTACATTCACAATGTTGTGCAACCACCATCTCTATCTAGTTCCAAAACTCCTGGTAAAATTTCTTTTTTTTTTTTCTTTTTGGAGACGGAGAAAGAGTATGTTTGTGCCCACGCAGAAGGGGGAGTGGTGGTGAGAGAGAGGGAGAGAGAGAGAAAAAAAATCTTAAGCAGGAGCCAAGGGTGGAACTATGTGGGGCTCTATCTCACAGTGGGGGCTTGATCTCACAACTGTGCCATGATGACCTGACCTTCTTTCACTTAGAATAATAGTTTTGATGGTTATCCGTGTTGTAGCATGTATCAGTACTTCATTCATTTTTAGGGCTGAATAATATTCCATGGTTTAGAATATACCACAATTTGTTTATCTCTTCATTTGTTGGTAAACATTTAGGCTGTTTCTACCTTTGGTTGTTGCGAATAAGGTTGCTAAGAACATGTTTTCATATATTTGTTTGAGTACCTGTTTTCAATTCTTGTGGGAATACACTCAGTAGTGGAATTGCCAGAAACGGTCACATGGTAATTCTTTAACTTTCTGAGGAACTGCCAAGCTGTTTTCTGTAGTGGCTGACCTTTTTTGTATTCCCACTAGCAACGAAAGTTCCAGTTTCTCTACATCCTCACTTGTTATTTTCTGTGTGTGTGGTTTTGTATTTTTGTTTTTTGTTTTGTTTTGTGTTTCCATTATTGTAGCTTCAAAAGCTTTTGAGACTGAATAAGACTTTGATGATAAAACCCCTTCCAGTCCAGCTGCATCTCCTGGCATGTGTCTCATCTGAAGTTTCTGGATGGCTCTGTTTTTTTTTGTTTGTTTGTTTTTTAATTGCCATCTTAGTGGGAATGAAGGGCACCTCCTGTGGTTTTGGTTTTCATTTCCCTAATGACTGATGATGTTGAGCACCCTTTTTATGTGCTTGTTGTCCATTTATGTATCTTTGGAGAAATATGTGTTTAAGTTCTTTGTCCATTTTTGTTGTTTTTTTTTAATTTTTTTTTTTTAACGTTTATCTATTTTTGAGACAGAGAGAGATAGAGCATGAACGGGGGAGGGGCAGAGAGAGAGGGAGACACAGAATCTGAAGCAGGCTCCAGGCTCTGAGCCATCAGCCCAGAGCCCGAAGCGGGGCTCGAACTCACGGACCGTGAGATCGTGACCTGAGTTGAAGTCGGACACTTAACCGACTGAGCCACCCAGGCGCCCCTCCTTTGTCCATTTTTGAATCGGGTTGTCTTTTTGTTGTTGAGTTGTAGAAGTTCTTTATATATTCTGAATGCTAGACCCTTATCAAATATGTGATTTGCCAAACTATATGTACTTTTAACTTACTACAAACTCCCTTGAAATAATATTTCACTTCTCATATATTTCCTTTTCTCCTATTATTCTTGTGGTGTTATTTTCATATATTTTGTTTCCAATTATGCATATCATAATTCATTATTGTTAAATTGATATTTATTTTTAAATTGTTTATTGTTTTTAAAGTAAATTTTTAAAATGAGAATGATTTCAAAAATATTTACTCACATATTTAATATTTCTGGCACTTTTCATATTTATTTTTAAATTGAAGTATGAGTAACATAAAGTGTTATATTAGTTTCAGGTGCACAGTATAAGGATTCAAAATTCTATAAATTTCTCAGTACTCATCAAGATAAGTGTACTCTTACTTCCCTTTATCTGTTTCACCCATTCTCTTGCCCATCTCCTCTCTGGCAGCCACCAGTTTGTTCTCTGTGTTTAAGAGTCTGCTTTTTTGTTTGTCTCCGTTTTTCTTTGTTGATTTGTTTTGTTTCTTTAATTCCACATATGAGTGAAATCATATGGTATTTGTCTCTGACTTGTTTTACTTAACATTATACTGTCTAGGTTCATCCATGTTGTTGCAAATGGAAAGATTTCGTTTTTCTGATGGCTGAATAATATTCTATTGTGTGTGTATATCTATATCCATATATGTTCATTCTATATATATACCACATCTTCTTTATCCATTCATCTATTGATGGACACTTGGGTTGCTTCCGTACCTTGGCTATTGTAAATAATGCTGCAGTAAACATAGGGGTGCATATATCATTTTAAATTAGTGTTTTTATTTTCTTTGGGTAAATAACCCAGTAGTAGAATTACTGGATCATATGGCAATTCTATTTTTAACTTTTTGAGGAAACTTCATACTGTTTTCCACAGTCATTTGCACCAACAGTACATGAGGGTTCCTTTTCCTCCACATCCTGGCTGATATATCCAGTATCATTTTCTAAATATATTTGGGAAACATATTTTCCAAATATATTTTATGCTGCCCCCCTCCAAATGCCCCCAATTTTCTTTGTGGGACACCAATTATACATATTTGGGACTACTTTATTATTTCCCACAGGTCATTGAGGTGTTCAATTTTTTCCAGTTTTTTTTTCTCTTAGTGCTTTATTTTGCATATTGCTATTCAAGTTCACTAATCTTTTCTTCTACAGCTCTTAATCCTATCTCATGAAATTAACATTTCAGACATTGTATTTTTTTTCCCTGGGAGTTCTATTTCATTCATTTTTTAAAAAATCCTACAGTTCCTTTCACTATGTTCATGTTATAATAGCTATTTCAATATTTTGGTCTGCTGATTTCACCCTCTCTATCATTTTTGGATCTGCTTCCATTGACTGGTATTCTTCCTGATTATGGGTCACATTTTATTGCTGCTTGTTTCATCTAGCAATTTTAGATTTAGATTGTGAATGTTACATTATTCAATATTTGTATTTTATTGTCTTTTTAAAAGAAGGTTGAGTTTATTTCAGCCAGCAGTTAAGTTTCCTGTGGATCAGCTTGATACTGTTGTGGCTTGATTTTAAATTTTATTAGGGTAGACTTAGTGTAACCTTTATACTAGTGTAGTTTATCCCTATAAGTGAGGTGTGAGCTTTCTGGGTCTCCTGCTGAAAGTCCCAAGTGTTCAGCTAGGCTTCTGCAATCTGGATGGTCAAAACAAAAAAGTTCCCTAGCCCTGTGTGGGTTCTCGGAGTTATTGAGCTTCTAGCTCCCTCATAGTTCTTTGCTTGGCCTTGTAGAGTTTCACCTCATGTAAATAGGATTTTGTGTTCAGGAGCAGACTTAATGTTCAGATATCTGAAGCTTATTTGTGCATATAATTCATTCTTCAGTATTCTGCCTCATCAATTATAGTCTCTTTGGCTTCCCCAAATTCTGTTCTGTATTTCCTCAATAAGTTGTCCCATTTTGCTCTGCTTGGATTCCCCCTTTCTTGTGCCATCGACTGAAAAATGCTTTGAGGTGTAAGAGTAGGACAATGATGAGGGTCATTACAATCTGTCACTGCCTGTTGTCCAAGTTGTCTTCAAATATATGTTTCATATATTTTGTCTAATTTTTTTGTCCATGATGGGGGGCTATTTTTGATATTAGCTACTGTCTTATGGTGGAAGCTAAAGTCTAATGTGCTTTTACTGAGAGTTCATATTTTATTTAATGTACTGGAAGACCTCACTTTACATGGTTCTGATATGCACAAATTTCAATTTACTAAAGTTCAGTTAAATAATACCGTTTCCCCAAAACATGGCTGAAATTTTAGTTATCAGTGTATTAACTGTAATTTTTATAAAGTACAGGCTTTCTGGTCTGCAGTTCACTGTGGGTAAGGCAGATACTCATCATGATCACACTTGTTCCAAAGTCTGTTGTGAATTAGTCACTGCACATCTGTTATTGAGTTTATGCATAGACAACATGAAATACAGTTGTATTGTCTCCTCTTCCAGTGTTAATTCCACGAGATATTTTACAAAAATGGATAATGAAAGAGGCAGTTTGCCAATTTTTTTTTATGTTTATTTTTGAGAGAGAGAGAGACACAGACAGAGGGTGAGTGGGGGAGGGGCAGAGAGAGAGGGAGACAGAATCTGAAGGAGGCTTCAGGCTCCAGCTGTCAGCACAGAGCCCGATGTGGGGCGGCTCGAACCCATGAATCCCAAGATCATGACCTGAGCTGAAGTCAGATACTTAACCGGCTGAGCCATCCAGGTACCCCACCAGTCTAAAGAATCCTTTTTTTTTTTTTTTTTAAATGTTTTATTTATTTTTGAGGGAGCGCAAGTAGGGGAAGGACAGAGAGAGGGACAGAAGATCCCAAGCGGGCTCTGTGCTGACAGCAGCAAGCCGATATGGGGCTTGAACTCATGAACCATGAGATCATGACCTGGGCTGAAGTCAGACACTCAACCAACAGAGCCACCCAGGTGCCCCAAGAATTCTTAAATTCAGCTTTTGTGTTTGTAATATTAACTTCTGTGGTATATATGTTCTGTTATAGATTTGAGTTTTCTGATGGAATGCGTCATTTTTTTCATCTTGAATATCTTAAACGTGGTTATTTTATTTTTTTAATGTTTATATTTGTGTGTGTGTGTGTGTGAGAGAGAGAGAGAGAGAGAGAGAGAGAGAGAGAGAGAGAGAGAGAACATGAGTGGAGGAAGGGCAGAGAGAGAGGGAGACACAGAATCTGAAGCAGGCTCCAGGCTCTGAGCTGTCAGCAAAGAGCCCAAGGCAGGGCTCAAACTCATGGACTGTGAGATCATGACCTGAGCTGAAGTCGGATACTTAACTGACTGACCCACCCAGGCACCCCCTAAACGTGGTTATTTTAAAGTTTATTTTTATTTGTTTTGAGAGAGAATTCTAAGCAGGCTCTGCCCTGTCAGTGCAGAGCCCAATGTAGGGCTCGGACCCACAAATTGCGAGATTATAACCTGAGCCAAAATCAAGTCAGACACTTAATCGACTGAGTCACCCACGTGCCTCAAACATGTTTGTTTTTTTTTTTTAAATTTTTTAATGTTTATTCATTTTCAGACATGGAGAGAGACAGAGCATGAGCAGGGGAGGGGCAGAGGGAAAGAGGGAGACACAGAATCAGAAGGAGGCTCCAGGCTCTGAGCTGTCAGCACAGAGCCCGATGGGGAGCTCGAACCCACGGACCGTGAGATCATGACTTGAGCTGAAGTCAGAAGGTTAACCAACTGAGCCACCCAGGCGCCCCTCAAACATGGTTATTTTAAAGCCTGTGTTTAGGAGTTCCAATACTTACTACTTTGGGGGGCTTTCAAAAATTGTATTAAAATGTACATAATCACCTTACTCATTGTTAAGTTCAGTAGTTTTACATTCATGTTGTTGGCCAGCCTATCTCCAGAACTTTTTCATCTTGCAAAATTATAGGCCAGTTAAACAACAATTCCGCATTCTCCTCTTCCTTCGGCAACCACTATTCTTTCTCAGTTTGATTACTCTTGGTACTTCATATGAGTTGGAATCATACAGTATTTTCCTTTTTCTGGCTGGCTTTTTTCATTTAGCATAATGTTTTTAAGGTTCGTCCATATTGTAGCACATGTCAGAATTTCGTTCCTTTTTAAGGTTGAATAGTATTCCATTGTATGTATATGCCACATTTTATTTATCCATTTATCTACTGGCAGATACTTGGGTTATTTCCACCTTTTGGCTATTTGGGTCTGTTTTTATTGTTTATTTTTCTGGGTTTTTGGTGGGGGGCAACATTTAATCCCTTTTCTTTGAATTCTTGGTAATTTTTATTGAATGGTAAACATGAAATGGTGGAGACTTTAGATGATAGCTTCCTTCATAGGGTTTAATATTCTTTTCATGGACCATATCCCTTTGGTTTGATTGATTTCTGGTGTCTTTCCATGGTGTCAACTGAAAGTCTAACTTTTTTCCCCCAGGGTACCTTGTCCTTGATCGGTTCTGTATTCCAGTTTTTGGTGCCTTAGCACCATGAGATTGCTAAATAAATTTTAAATTTGGTTTTTCAAATCTGACTCTACATGCAAAACATAGGACCAAATGTCAGCAAATGTCTGGAGGGAAATTGCATAGAATGTCAGATTCACCGCAATACATTTCCCTCCTGCCTAGAATTTTGGCCCCTAAAGTCTTAGCTGCATTAGTTGTTCTCTGATGCCTTCAGATAGCTTTCTGTATTTTATTCAGATTTTATAGTTCTCTTTTTGTACATAAAATTTAGTTTCATAACAATTAATACACCATAGCTGAAGCAAAATCTTAATATAATTTTCATTAATTAAAATTTCATATTATTTTAAAAACATTCTCAAGTTTACAGAAAAGTTGCAAGTAAAATACAAGTAACATTTTCCTATAAATCATTTGAGACTAAGGTACAGACATGATTTCTCATCACTCCTGAATTCTTTGATATGTATTTCCTATAAACAAGAGCATTCTCTTACATAACCTATCAATAACTATCAAAAATAAGGACTGCCAACTAATTTACAGACCGTATTCAAGTTTTTCTAGCAATCCTAATAAATGTCCTTTATAGCAAAAGGATCTAGGTCAGAATCACATGTTGCATTATGTTGTCATACTTTTTATGTCTCTTTCAATCTGGGATGGTTCTTCAATCTTTCCTTGACTTTCATAACATTGACTTTTTTGAGGATTATAAGCCAGTTATTTTGTAGATTGTTTTTTAGTTTGGGATTTCCTGACGTTTTCTTATGATTAGGTAGAGGCTGTGTATCTTTGGCAGAATATCACAGAAGTGATGCTGTGTTGTTCTTATTGTATCCTCTCAGATGACACATGATTTTAATTTGTTTCATTATTGGTGATATTAATGTTGATCACTTGATTAAGAGGTCAACCAGGTTTTTCCACTTTAAAGTTACTGTTTTATATGGGGAGACATTTGAGACTATTCAATTATCATGCTTCTCATGAAACTTTCAGTTTATTCTCTCTATATTATTAATAGAGTCATATATTTTTATTTTACTCGATGGCTTATTATATTAGGTATCTTTTGCCGCATACCAAATTACCACAAATTTAGTGGCTAATAATAACATGCAACACACATTTATTATCTTGCAGTTCCTTTGGGTCAGGAGCCTGACCATGGCTGACCCAAATCCTTTGCTTCAACATCTCTCATAAGGTTGTAATCAAGGGGTAGGCCAGGGCTGAGGTCTCATTTGAAAGCGTGATTGAGGAGAGATCCACTTGCAAGCTTACATGTTTTTTGTTGTTGTCGTTGTTGTTTGTTTGTTTGTTGCAGAATTCCTTTCTTTAAGGGCTATTGGACTGAGAGCCTCAATTCCTAGCTGGCTGTTGGTAGGAGGCCATCCTCAGTTCTTTGCCATGTGGACTACTTGCTTCATTAATACATCCAAGCCAAGAAGGCAGTAGTGTCTGTTAGTAAGATGGAAGTTACTGTTTTATGTAACTTAGAAGGTATTAGGCTGTCCCATACTTAAGGGCATCGATAGGATTACACAAGGGTTGTGAATGCCAAGAAGTAGGGATCATTAAGGAGTATGTTACATTTTGCCTACCACAGTTATAATCCATTATTATCATTATTTTGATATCTGATTTGTCTCAAATTTATCCTGTGAGAGCATTTCATACTGGCCCCATGTCATTTTGCCATGTCTCCGTTATCCTTTGAGTACCATGAGAAAATGTTCTTTGCTCATCTTAAACTTTTTCCTGCCCGAGTCCTGGATTCAGCCATTGTTCTAAGCAGCTTGGAGAGTGATATTTAGGATCGTTAAATGTATTCATTACTATTAGGGGGTTACAGTTAGTGAGCCTTCTCAAATGATAGAAGGAGGGTGTGTTTTTGTGTACAGGTATCTCCTGCTTCATATCATTTTGCTTTTATAAAAGACCTACACTAGTACCTGTTTTCACTAACCAAAAGAAATCTGAAGGAGATTCTCACTTTTATGAAAAAAGGAGACAAGTAAAAGTAGCATTCGGTATTTGTTTTGCTGTCAATTGTGGTAGAGGGAGCATACTATTCCCTGGAGCAGTAAGAGTGGCACTGTCATGCTCCTTCTCCAAGAATTATACTCAGCATCTCAGCATCAAGCCTCCATAGCTTTATGAACATCTTTGCTTTATCTCCTTTTTTTTTAAATTTTTTTTTAACGTTTATTTATTTTTGAGACAGAGAGAGATAGAGCATGAGTGGGGTGGGTCAGAGAGAGAGGGAGACACAGAATCTGAAACAGGCTCCAGGCTCTGAGCTGTCAGCACAGAGCCCGACGCGGGGCTTGAACCCACGAACCGCGAGATCGTGACCTGAGCTGAAGTCGGACGCTTAGCCGACTGAGCCACCCAGGCGCCCCTGCTTTATCTCCTTTTATTTTGTGTGTCCATTAGCAAGATGTGCTGTGAGGTATCAGAAGATCCTAGGAGAGGTTATTTTTTTTGGGTCTGGGAACACTAAAAATGTTTCCATATAAATTCATGGTAATTCTTTCCTTGCTTTATGCCATTTTGGCTTACGAAAGGTTTCATAGGAACACTCTACTTTTGGATAGCAGTGGAAACCTGTATCTGTAATGTGTATGTATGTACACATACATATACATCATTTACCTAGAAATTTCTCCATGTACTGTAAGCTTTGAGCTCACAATATCTTTAATTGTAGTTCAGCAACATAGCATTCATTCAGTTTTTCTTTTCTGTATCTTGTAACTTTGATTATGAGAAATCTTGCTCCTATCCTCAGTATTTGATCTACCCCCTTATTTGATCATTCCTCCTATATAACTCATCTCCCGTTGCTAGTAGAAGGTTCTTCATTCCCCACCTCATATTCTGTGTGGATGTTTTCCTTACTCTTTAGGTTTCTGATTATTTGCATTGGGCTCCTCTCCCCTTGGGTCTGAAACACTGTTTTGGGCCACTGCCCCTCCACCCTGCTTATCCCACTGGGTCTGAAACTCAGTGTTGGGCCAGTATCCCTCCACTCTCAATGAATGTCTTCTGTTCACTTTGGGAACCCTTGCTGCCCTGCCTTCCTGCACTGCCCTGCCCTGCTCCATCACATCCCTCATCATCCTGCTCCTGACATTCTGGTCCCCCATGTGGAAGCCTTTCTCAGTCCCCTAGGGTGTGGTACCCCCTGCCAGGCCACCGTCTTGTGCATATTTTTTCCCTCACCCAGCTTGAGCTCTGAAACTGTGGCAGGCCTCTAACCCCTCAGAGACACCTTTCTCATACTACTTGGACTCCAAAAGCCTGTATCGGGTCACTACAGCTACCACTTCTACCACTCAGCGGGATGCCCGCTTACTCTGTTCTTACTTGATGGCTGTTGAATTGAATTTTTCAAGTAGGAAAGGAGACAAGGAAAGAGGAATAAAATTTTATTTAAAAAAACCTCACTAGTATTTTTACAGCAAATGCTTTTAACCTAGTGCTTATGTAGAACTCAGTGATTGCCACATCTATGTAATCTTTACACGTTTATATCCAAGCTTTCATGCTAAATTTTTACATACTAGAGGTGTATTATCATGTCAAATTAATGATTTCTGAGCTTATCTAGCTCACTTTCCTCCTGCCTTGTCCAACAGTGCTACCACCGTCCTTCTAGTCCTTCAAATTTGAAATCTTACAGTCATTTCTGACTGTACTCCTTCTTTCCTTATACTCGGTCATTAAGTCCTGTTGATTTTTTTTTTTTTGATGTACATTTATCTTCTCCATGGCCATTACTTTGATGATTACAACAGCCTCCTGGGTGGGATTCCTTTTTAAGTGCCATTTTTATGTGGGACTATCCTAGGTACTAAAATACCTAGTTTTGAATCCCATTTTTACTGCTTGCTAGGTACCCATCAACTTTTTTTAATTTATTTAACCCCTCTGGATCTTATTTACCTTGCTAGATTGTTTTACAGGTAAGTAAGATAATGAATTGTGAAAGAGCTTTATCCAACACCAGTCTAGTAAGATCTTCCAGTCTAGTAAGATTGGTGTTAGTAAAGTAACCATTGCTATTTTATCAGTGTTTTTACTATTCCATAAGTAAAAAATGTTTCTTTCTCTGTGGTATGTAGGTGTCCATGATCTCTCACCATAAGCTCACATTTATTATCTACTATGACCAGATACTGGAGATTAAAAAAAAATATATATATATATATGACTCATCTCTCTGAGGACTACAGGCTGATAGAGGAGCAAATATATAATTAAATTACATATAATAACAAGTGCTACAATAAAATTAAAGGCTGTGTCTGAAGTTTTCTAAATTTTAATTAAACTTATACAGCAGCTGTTGTCTAACACAATTTAATACATTCTTCTGTTTTTCCTGGCAGTTACTGTTTGTGTTGGTTAATTTATCTCCCTAAGATAGAGTGTAAACTACTTGAGAACAGGTCGTTGTTGTGGTGAATCTTTGGGTTTGGGTAGACAAACACATTAGGGTCTTATTTCTGTCATTGCCATTAGTTACTGTAACTCTTCTGAACTCGAGTTAAAGTGAAATATTAATAACCCTTTGACGTGGATTGTAGTCATTAAATGGTATAATGTATTTAAAGGGTCTAGCACAATTAATGCCTGATAAATTTTGGTTCTTCTCTTGTACTCCGTATGTATCCATTCTGGTAAAGAACAGTAAGTATTTGATTGACGGATTAATTTATTGATTCTATGGTCTGCGGTTCGCAATGGCTTCCCAGAACATTTTGAAATGCAAGTGACATTCATGGAATTCTGTTCTTAGTAATGATGCCAATTTATATGTTTTTTCTTTTGTACTCTTATTTTAATTTTAATTTTATCACAACCTTGTGCAATAAGGCTAGGCAGATATGACTATCCTATGTGACATGTAGAGTTTCATTTTTAAAGTGAGTGAACTAAATTGGGATTCTTAAGAGGCAATCATTGAATTTGTATAGGTAGATTCTGAATCTATTACATGGCCTATGGAATACTGTAGTTCTCTTGGCCTGACTTTTTAGTTGATATAGTAGTGAAAAGGGAATTCTTCTATTCCATGGCTTAAGGATACACAAACTCTCAATGCAGCAATCTTTTTATTGTTGATTATTATAGCTTCTATTACTCCTAGAAGTTGACCAACAGGGACCTGAGTTTAGGAGATTTTGTCATTCAGCTTTCATATAGTAAATGCTGAGGCCAGCCCTTTGCCTGCAGGGCTCTCTATCAGTGAAGAGGAACTGTGACTTTTCTCTAGGCAGCCAAGTAGGGGGAGGAGTCAAAGTTTTCAGTTTTTCTGTGAAAATGAATTTGTACTGTTGAACCTGAAGGGCACTCGGTAGTATATTCTTCTTGAAGCACTGGAGGCCCTTTGTTGCAACATTTCAATCTCTTTCTGATTCTTCCAAGTAGTAGAAAACATGTTCAAGGATTTTTTAAAATGCTGTGTCTGCTTTTCAAAAGCTGGTAAACTTACTCAGTTGGATAACAGAATTCAGTTGTAATTATTATGGCCTTCAACTTTCTTTGATTTTGCAGAGTAGAGTTAGTTGGAATGAGGTTAAATGGAGAAAGCTGAAGAGACAAACATGTGCTGTGTAGGGCTGGATTTGTATAGGATGAAGGCACACGTATGATCTAAACTGTTGTATCTTTTGAGATTACATAGGAGTAACATTTAAGGAGTAGGTCATTCACAAGCTCTTTAACAGTTAATAGAAATTAAATATTTAAATGTGAGGATGTAGTTGCTAGATTGCAGTTCTAAATTATTAGAACCTGCTTTTTTTTTTTTTAAGTTTATTTTGAGAGAGACAGAGAGAGCACAAGTGGGGAAGGGGCAGAGAGCAAAGGAGAGAGAATCCCAAGCAGGTTCTGAGCAGCCAGTCCACAGAGCCCGATGTGGAGCCTCTCACTCATGAAACCCTGAGATTATGACCTGAGCCAAAATCAAGAGTCGGATGCCTCATTGACTGAGCCACCCAGATGTCTCTAGAACCTGCCTTTTTTTTTTTAATGTTTACTTTTGAGAGAGAGAGAGAGAGAGAGAGCGAGCGTGCGCATGGGTGTGCGAGCACAGGAGACACAGGATCTGAAGCAGGCTCCAGGTTCTGAGCTGTCAGCACAGAGCCCGACATGGGGCTCGAACTCAGGAGCGGTGAGATCATGACCTGAGCCTAAGTCAGACAATTAACCAACTGAGCTACCCAGGTGCCCCACAAATCTGCTTTTTTTAATTAAAAAATTTTTTTAATGTAGAGATAAAACCTTAGAAATTTAAATATTTTGCAGCCTAAACTTCAAGTAGAAAACTATTTGTGCTCTTCGGGGTTTTAAAGGTAAGCTTTAAAGGGGATTATATATTAAACATTGAAGGACAAAAGAAGTCTTAGGTCTTTGTCAGAAATTAACCAATCAGGATGGCCCTGAATTATATAGAATACATAAGAATAGTAACCAAAGTGACACTCCTTTCCACCTGTTACTTACTTACTTCCACCTGTTACCCAAATTTCTTTAGATTTCCCCCTTCATTTAGAAAATACTCCTAAATGTGAAGATAGAAGGGAAAGAGATAGAGTAGAAGTTACAGCCTATTCCATTAATTTTGTGATTATATTTTTTTCCCTCAATGTTTTTAAGTGGCATTTACCAGTATGGGTAAGATTAATTGTTATAATACAAGCCAATTTTCAAATTGGTTTTTAAATTGAGCTATAATGTATAAAATCTTATGATAATGCTCAGATCTGACTATATGCAAGTGCAGTTTTCATACCCATACCAATTGTCTTGTAATAATGGAAAATGCATCCTCTGCGTGGTGTTTGCAAGTTAATGCTGTTTTAGAAATCATCCCAGTATATCTAGTGGCTTTTCTGGGTGTCTTTGTTTCATTATTGATTATAATTTTATTTTGAAATTTTAGTTTAAAGGGATGGGGTAAGTCCTTTCAAATTCTTAGTTAGGAGTTTCTATGGAGGATAGGGATGAATGAATAAGGAAGAGTGTTAGAATGAGTAATAGTAAGGAAGTTACAATAATTAATCAAGGACATACTGCAAAAATAACCCAGGATCTAATATAAAATGAAGGAGACAAAACATTACAAAAAGAGTGCCTTAAAAACTTACCAGGGAGTGTTCACAAATACAAACAAATATGCATAGTTAATAAAAAGGAAGTGATCATGCAGATGGCTTCAGTGTGGCATAAAGCACATGAGCCGTATACCTCTTACGAAGGGAAGTAAAGCTGTCTTCCAGTGCTTACTGCTTTTTCGTTCTACCATTTCCTTTTTCCTCTACTGTATTTTCATTCACTCTTTTTTATTCTCCCTTACTCTACCAGTTTTCTGAAATTCAGTCCCTTCTCCAGGATGAGACTTTATCTTTTCTACCTGGCATACATAGAACTTTAACCAATTGCTTTATAATGTGCAGTGTCTCTCGTTAACCATGGGAGAAACTCTCAACTCTCAAAAACAAGTTTTTGGATTTTTGTGGTTTTGTTTCTTACATTAAAGATTTTAAACATAGAATAATTTGTTTGACAGAATGTCACTAGAATGGATTTTTGTCTCTTGTTCATTGTTCTATCCCTGGTCTCTAGAACAGTACAAAGAAAATACTCAATAAATCTTTGTTGAATAAATGACTAAAAAATTAGACTTACAAGTTTTTTTTTTTAATTTATTTTTTTAAGTAATCTCTATGCCCAACATGGGGCTTGAACTCACAACCCTGAGGTCAAGAGTTGCATGATCTTCCAACTAAGCCAGCCAGGTACCCCTAGACTTAGACATTTTTTTTAACTTTTTTTTTTTAAATGTTTATTTCTTTATTTTGAGAGAGAGAGAGAGAACATGAGCAGGGGAGGGACAGAGAGAGAGAGGGAGAGAAGAAATCCCAAGCAGGGCTCCACACTCAGCATCGAGCCTGACGTGGTGCTCAATCCCATGACCTTGAGATCATGACCTAAGCTGAAATCAAGATTTGGATTCTTAACCAACTGAGCCACCCAGACACCTCTGACTTAGAATTTTTTTAAAAAAATGTTTATTTTTGAGAGAGTGAGTGAGCAGCGGAGGGGCAGAGAGAGAAGGAGAGAGAGAATCTGAAGCAGGCGCTGCACTGTCAGTGCAGAGCCCCGTGCGGGACTTGAATTCACGAACTGTGAGATAATGACCTAAGTTGAAATCAAGAGTTGGACACTCAACCAGTGACTGAGCCACCCAGGTGCCCCTAGACTTAGAAATTTTTTAACATCATTTATTTAAAAAAACACTTTAGCGAAGAACTTTATAACCTCTGTGGTAGAGCAGTAATATGAAAACAGCGATTCTCAGGGAGAAAGAAACTTTTTTTGTCCTGCTCCCCCTTAATCTCTTCTCCCTATTGCCTTCTGACAATATGAGAATCTCTGCTACTGAGACCTACTGAATGAGACTGAAATTAGTATAAATAGTTCTAAGGAGAGCTGAAGTAAATGGGAGATGTACATTGGTAGGGTGAAAGGGAGAAGGAAATTACAGGTTCAAAGGATGGGAGTAAGATGGATATTTGAACAAAATATCAAGTTAGTTATTAGCTAGAGTGCCAGGGCCAATTGGAAGGACAGAGAAAGCGTTAATGTAGGCAGTAGGGAAAGATCAGATCAATAGAGTGCTTGGGTTTACAGTAGATAGAGGGAGCCATTATTATGAATTATTGGCGAGAGCGACACGATAGTAAGGTGAACACAATTATTCTACTTAGTTGCTCTTCATAAAATGAATGGATCATAGCTTACGGTGAAGGAACATTGGGAACAGTGAACAAAGTCAGGAGATTGTTGTAGTAGTTGAAAGCAGTGTAGCTATTTTGGTTGGTGTGTTATCCAGTGATGCCTTTAGCAGATACCCTTCTTTGAAGTCTCATGTCTCCACATTATGACCTAGGGATGGATGGAGGGAGGCAGGGCACTTAAAAAGCAATAGGCCAGTTTTCCAGTACCTACTTCTCTGCTTTCTAAATTCATGATCATGAATAAATACTTCAATTTTTCCTGGGTATCAGTCACCTTAATTGTAAAATGAGGAAATAATGACCTGAAAGCAGGATCTAGACCAGATCATTTTTTGGAGTCGTTTTCATTGCACACTTCTTATATCAATTATAGGGAGTGTGAGCAATAAATACCATGTTTTGTTTCCTAATATTAATTTCTACAACTAGGGTATTTTAAGAATAAAAAAGTCCTGGGCACCTGGGTGGCTCAGTTGGTTGGGCATCCGACTTAAGCTCAGGTCATGATCTTGCTGTTCATGAGTTCGAGGCCCACATCAGGCTCTATGCTGATAGCTCAGAGCCTGGAGCCTGCTTCAGATTCTGTGTCTCCCTCTCTCTCTGTCCCTCCCCTGCTCATGCTCTGTCTCCTCTCTCTCTCTCTCTTTGAAAATAGATAAACATTAAAAAAAAAGAATAAAAAAGTCCCATGATACTAAATATTTCAAAAGTTATAATTTCAAGTTTAATATTATGTGTATTGACTGCTGTATTTTAAAATATGTATTCCTGTTTTTACATATGATCAGGTGTTTAGTTTTTTTAGTACTATTAGATTGTAATAGCACCTAAGTTGATGGACCAAACCTCCGGTGGGGATACATTTAGAGAAACTTGAAGCATGTAAAAATTCTTTTAAAAGATATATTATTTTACAAGATTATAGGAGCAGTAATACTGATAGTGTTTAATTAATGTTACTAAAAATCATTTCTGCTCTTTTTTGCTACTGAATACACTGTGTATATTTATACTCACACATATCTTTCTGTTTAGGAGGTTTTAGTACCAGTAACTTTTTTGGGTTCTTTCTCTTTTTCTCTTTCTTTCTCTTTTTCCATCCTTGTCTCTCTTCCTTTGTTGTTTTCCCTTCTGTTTGAGTTGCCCCCCCTCCCCGCCCCCCAATCCATCTGGAAAGATGAAGAGGCAGCTGCTATGGTAACTATGCATTTCGGTTAATGAATAGCAGACTAACAAGATACATAAAACATATGCAAACTGTGCAGAGTTGGTCGCTGTCAAAGCTGTGGGGGTATGATACTTTTCTTTTCCTCCTCCCCACCTTCTAAAAAACACCAGCTTTTCTCTTGTATTTTGTTTTCTAATTTACCATTCCTAATAATGAAATGCTACCATGAAGGGTTCCTTTTGCTGCTTAGTCTGTGCAGTATTTCACCCTGTGGTGAATTTATGGGAGATGGGTTGAGGTGTAGAGAGAAAAAGAATTGATTATTGGATTAAGAAGTAGATTTCCTTTGGACTCCTACATAAAAGAACAGGAAAAAAATTTCACTAGATATTTGTTTCTTTGATCTGTAACCTCCTTTCTTTCCCCTTGCCTTTTGGCCACTAGTGCCCCTTTTGAGGTTCTCTCTGGGGTTAGAACTTGTAAGTAGTATGTTTCTTGAATATGTTTCTATCATAAAGGCCAGCTGCAACTGGAGTATTACATTCAGCCAAGCTTTGAAAATTCCTGTAATCTGTGCCATCCTGTCTCATACTGTCCCATCTCATAGTTGTCCTCTCTCTGCAGTGCTCTATGCCCAGGTCTCTGTGGCTGGGCTGCTCCAGCCTGGCGGACAGCATGCCTTCGCTGCGATGCCTGTATAACCCAGGGACTGGCGCACTCACAGCTTTCCAGGTACTTTCTCTGTCTCTGTGGGTTATTTGCGGGCATTAGTGTGTATGTCTGATTCATTAGCGTGTCCTCGTTCTTTCTTGTGCTCTACTTATGTTCACTTTCTCTCCTTCATATTGCCTGTATTTCACATCACTCAGTACTCTTTTAATTATTATTTTTTAATGTAGACCCAGACTATTCCACTCTTAAGACAATTTTATTATCGTGATTGGTTTGCCAGAATTGACATAGCACAACTTGACTGTTTTCATATCTAGTGGAAGTATGATAGTGAATTTTAAAGTAATTTCAACAAATAGTGTTTATTATGTAATGTTTGTTCTGGACCTACATAAAGCCAATTAATGTAATTGATTAATTAATTACAGCCAGTTGCCTGAACACGTTGTGTTTTTCTTATGATTACTAAAAATAAAAAGTGCTCTGTTCAGAGTGTCTCCTGGTTGCTATACAGCTATATATATATTTTGGGGTAAGATCTGTGTTTATTTATTTCTTGACTAACAAGTCTAGTTTCAAGGTGAAAAGGCCTTTTAAAGACCTTTGAGTAGAATATTTAGCTTGAAACAGTCCAGCTTGTCTTGCATGAACTGACAGATTCTAGTTCCCCTTAGCCTTTCTTAGAGAATAGCAGAACAGTTCTAGGATGTGAAAGAAATCTATAGAGAGAATGAAAAATTTGTAGAGAAAAATGTAAGAAAGCACTTGATGCTCGTAGCTTACAAATCTGGGTACTATATATTTTCTTGGTAGAAATGTTATCTATCCACCTCAGGTATTTGCAGTTTGTGTTTAGCATTTGATAGCAATACACAACAAGTTAGCTTTTGGTTTGTTTTTAACCTTTGTAGCTCATATTCTATTTAGAAGAATTTCAAAGGCAAGCTATAAGTAAGCATCAGAATGCGTAGACTATCATCTTAGTTAGAAGAGACAAAGTTAAGTGTTCCACATTTTGGACTGTGCTGACAATTGCTAGTCTTTAATGATACAATTTTAGTGGTGATAATGCTAGATATTTGCATTTGTTCTTTGCAAAATAGAATATTAAACTTCCTTTGCTTGTCTTAGGAGATACAATATAGGAAAGTGCATAGGCCTTAAAATTAGTTAGATCAGGGCTTACATACTGTCTTTGTCACTAGTATGGTCTTGAGCAAGCCATTTCACTCTAATCCTTGTGTTCCTCACCTGTAAACAGAGACTGCAGTAAAGGCATGCAGTAAATGGTTGCTGTTTTTATCATCTTCATCTTCATTATTATTAACATTACCGCTATTACTGTTAGAGAATGCTACTTTCCTATCAATTTATTTCAATATTCAATATTGTAAATTTTTTTTACTACATGTCATATTGATAAAGTTTCTGCTCTCGAGGAACTCCTGGTCTAACCTGTGGGTTTTTAATCTTGTTTGGGTTGTAATAAGTTTAGCCAAACTCCAAACTCCAAGAGAATAGTCACTGCAAGACTGCCCTCATTTCAGACACCAGTTGCAAGTTTAGGAGTCCCCTTGACCACATTCATGCTTGAGAATTCACTAAAAAGGACTCACAGAACTCACTGAAAGCTCTTAGAATTTATTACAGGGTGAGGAGACAGGTTAAAATTAACCAAAAGAAAGAGACACATAGGGCAGATTCAAGAGGGGACCACATATAGAACTTCCTGTCATCATCTCCATGGATTCAGGAATGGCGTTACTGCCTCCTGGCCACAGTATATGACAGTACAACACAGGGTATTACCAGCTAGGGAAATTTACCCAAGTCTTTGGTGTCTACAGTTTTGTTGGGGCTCAATTACAAACTGCCTGCATGGCTGACTGTTAGTCTCTAGCCCCTCCTGTAGGTCACACTAATGCTTTTTGCCTCAGTTTCCTCTCCGGATAGGAATTGATAAAGTATGGTTCAGAGCCCCCACTCTAAATCCCATTTGTCCAATGGCCAGAAGCCGCAGGAACAAAGACACTTCTGTTAGGTAAGAAGTTCCAGAAGCCTAGATACCACTTCCCGATAGCCAAAGGAAAAGGCCATGCCTATCTTTGGTAAGGTTAATCCTTCACTACACAGGTGTTACAGACTACTTTGAGAATCTAATGAGCACTATTGACCTTGGGAAAAACTGCATATGGCACATAGGCAAAATTTTATTTAATAGTTATGTGTATGATTATTATATTTATATTAAATCACATAACTCTCAAAGTATTAACTCCCAAACTGAAAAATCCTATCACAGAAATATAGAGGAGCTGTAAGAATACATAAAAGAGGAACTTGATCTAACCTGAGGGTGAGGGTAAGGAAAATCAGGTAATGTTTGATTGAGTTAAGGTCTAAAGGGTGAGTAGGAATTAACTACGCAAAAGAGGGGAGGGGAACACATTTCAGGCTTAAGGAAGAGGCAATGCAAAGGCTCTGGGGACTGGTGGAGCTTGTTACTGAAAAAACACTATTATTTTAGAGAATGAGGAGAATGGAGCTAGGAAAGACTGGGAAGTTTGATCATGCAGGATTTGTGGGCCAGGTTAGTCTTGATGCTAAGAAGAGCAGTAAGCTGTCGAAAGGACTTAAACACAAGTTTTGATTTCCATTTAGATGTATTAACTCTAGCTATCACAAGGATGATTTCAGTAATTGAAGAGACAGATTATGGTCGTTTGGTTTTGGTCTGGAACTCCTTTGCATTCTAAAAAATTATTGAGGCCAGCAGAATGCTTTTGTTTATGTGGGTTATATGTACTGATAGTCACTATTTGAAATTAGAACTGAGAAAAAATTTAAGTATTAACTTATTAAAGTATCTGTAATAAATCCGTTAATGCTAGTGCAAATAATGTCTGGATTAATGAAAGGCAGCTGGATTCTCATTTCTGTTTCTGCAATTTGTTGTGTTGTGGTGTTTTGGTCGAAATATATGAAGTATCCAGCCTTATACAGATATATAGTTTAAAAAGAGAGGGGTGCTTTAATACCCTTTTCAGTTAGTAATTTCTTTATTATTTTTTTATGTTTTTTTTCTTTGTTTGTTTTTGACAGAGAGCGAGCAGGGGAGGGGCAGAGAGAGAGAGAGGGAAACCCAAAATCCGCAGCAGGCTCTAGGCTCTGTGCTGACTCATGGATCATGAGATCATGACCTGAGCTAAAGTCAGACGCTTTACCAACTGAGCCACCCAGGCACCCCAGTTAGTTGTAATTTCTTAAAGATGAGTTACAGTATAGAATCTGAAACGTACACACTTTTTGTGTTCTGTTACATTAAGATGCATTGGTCTCAATCTTTTCAACAAATCATGCTGGAACAATTGGACATCTATGTGCAAAATAATGAACCTCGACTGTTACATTGCACCATATATAAAAATTAACTCAAATTGGATCATAGACCTGTATATAAGCTAAAATTACAAAACTAATAGGAAAAAATGAGGGAGAAAAAAGTCATTGTGACTTTGGGTTGGGCAAACACAGTGAGATACTACTGCATTATTACCACATGCCTCTTCTCACCCTGGATGTAGGGATTGGGAATTCAGTAGACCCTAGGTTTAGACCCACATCCTAGTTTAATATGAGAGATGTTGGGCTAGAAAATTCCTTGAAAGCAGAAGCAATCTTTTGTATTTATCAGTTGACCTTCACAGTGTTCTGTAGAGTGATTTTTAGTATTTGGGGGGATGATTTGAACTATATTAGACAGTGTTAAATAACATGCGATTAAAAATCGTGTAAGTTAGGGGCACCTGGGTGGCTCAGTCGGTTAAGCCTCCAACTTCAGCTCAGGTCATGATCTCACAGTTCATGAATTCGAGCCCCCTGTTGGGCTATGTGCTAACAGCTCAGAGCCTGAAGCCAGCTTCAGATTCTGTGTCTTCCTTTCTCTCTGCCCATCCCCTGTTCATTCATTCTCCCTTTCCCTCCCTCTCTCTGTCTCAAAAAATAAAAAAACATTAAAAAAAATTTTTTTTTAAAGCATATAAGTTAAAATCATCTGACTTGCACACCAAGATACCAAAAAAATTCAGATTTTCATTTTATCTAAAGCAGTCTTGAATCTCAGGTCAGGTAGGAAAGAATTCTGCAATTTACTGTCACTCTCAGGACTTTATTTGGTCTTTTTCTTTTTTGTTTTTTAAGATTTTATTTTTTAAGTAATCTCTACCCCCAACATGGAGCTGGAACTCACAACCCCGAGATGAAAACTCACATGTTATACTGACTGAGCCAGCCAGGCGTCCCTTTCTGTTAGCTCTTAATTAAAAATCAACAAATATCTATTTAAAAAAATATTTTTAGTCTCCTTGTAAGTTACCACTTCTAGAATATAATTGGAGGGATGTTGATTTAGTGATTTTGCTGGAAAAATCAGGAATAAATTGGGTGTATGGACCTTGAAGTATATTGCAGGAGTGAAATTGTGTGGCACAGGCAGAAAAGAGGTGCTTAAGAAACATTTTAGAAAAGCAGGCCAAAGGCTATTTTGTAGTGTTGTGGTTATGAGCTTGGGCCTTGGTGCCAGACTGCTTGAGACTTGTGCTTGGCTCTGTCTGTGTGTGACCTTGGGCAAGTGCTTGACCTCTCTATACCTCAGTTTTTTAAATCTGTAAAATGGGGATAATAATAGTACTTATCTCATACAGTTGTTAACATTAAATGAGTTATGTTAAGTCCTTAGAACAGTGTCTGGCACATGAATGAGTTTTATATTATTGGGAAAATGTACAGAAGAATAGGTTTGGAGACTTTCAGCAAACACTGTTTTCACCTTGTTATAAAGCAATATACTGTTCAATAAATTCTTATTTTTTTTTCATTCCTTATGCCCAATTTTGTATCATAGGGAGCCTACTCTTGGTTCAGGTATTGATGAAAAAATTTTGCTTTTCTCAGTATTACTGTAGGTGTGAATGTTTATTTTTCTTATTATGTCTTACATAGCAAAAATGGAAGACATGAGCTTATATACCAGTTTTATTCTATTAATTCAATAATTCTATGACAGGGTCAGTGTGCACAGATGCTCAATATTACTGGCTGACGAATTAGCAAGATGCAGGATTTAAGCCTTTTCTGTTCCTACTAGAATAAAACAGTCCTAGTACATTTACATCTTTCTGGTTTGGGTTTTATTTTACTTATTTAGATTTTTATTAATGTAAAATTTACACACAAATCTGAAGTGTACTGAGTTTGACATTTATACATTTATGTAACCTCATTCTCAAGACATAGAATATTTGCATAATCTGAGAAAGTTTCTTTGTATCCCCTTCCAGTTAGTACTCATCCCCCCTATGCAATTACTGTTCTGATTTGCCACTAAGATTGTTTTTTTCCTGGTCTTCAGCTTCATATAAATGTACTCATATAGCATACATTGTTTTGTGTCTTTTTTCTTTTGACCAATATGTTTTTGAGATTTGTCCATTTTGTTGTTTATCAGTAATTTATTCTTTTTTATTGCTGAATATGTTCTATTATATTACTGTACCACAATTTATCTGTTTATTGATAGACATTTAGATTATTTCCATTTTTTGACTACTATGTGTAAAGCTACTGTATACAGTTTGTACAAGTCTTTTTGTGGACATGTGTCTTTATTTCTCTTGGTAAGTGCCTAAGAATGTAACTGCTGGGTCGGGACACCTGGGTGACTCAGTTTGTTCAGTGTCCAACTTCAGCTCAGGTCATGATCTCGCGGTTCATGAGTTCAGGCCCCACATCAGGCTCACTGCTGTCAGCCTGTTAGCACAGAGCCCATTTGGGATCCTCTGTCCCCTTCTCTCTACCCCTCCCTCACCTGCGCTCTCCCAAAAATAAATAAATATTTCTAAAAAAAGAATGTAATTGCTGTGTCATAAAATAAAGCATATTTTTAACTTTAAAAGAGACAGTCAAATGGAAACAGCCCAACTGTCTATCAACTGATGAATGGATAAAGAAGATACGGTATGTATGTGTATATATTTGTGTGTGTGTGTGTGTGCGTGCGTGCGTGTGCGCGCACTCACACACAATGGAATATTACTCAGCCATAAAAAGAATGAAATCTTGCCATTTGCAATGATGTGGATGGAGCTAAAGGCTAGAGAGTATTATGCTAAGCAAACTAAGTCAGAGAAAGACAAATACCATATGATTTCACTCATGTGGAATTTAAGAAACAAACGAACAAAGCAGCAAGAAAAAAAGAGAGAGAGGCTAACCAAGAAACAGACTCTTAAGTATACAAAGAGAACAAACTGATGGTTACCAGAGGGGAAGTGGATGTGGGAGATGGGTTGAATAGGTGATGGGGATTAAGGAGTGGTGTATGGAAATGTTGAATCACCATTACATCTGAAACTAATATTACAATGTATGTTAACTAACTGGAATTTAAATTTTAAAACTTAAGAAGAGAGACAGCCAAGTATTTCTTCAAAGTGATTATCCCCGAAGGAATACTCATTTTACTAATATTGCCAAATGTGTGTAACGAAGTGAGTTGGTAATAGCTTCATGATATTTTTTTTTCTTTGAAATTATGTCATTTCTTTAGTAAGTTTGAAGTACCTTCAAAGTCAAAATTCAATGACAACAGAAGAAGAAGAGCCTTGGAGTCATTATTTAGTTTGTTGGGTTATCTTCAGTAACTCATATGGAAATGGCAACATTGAGATGGTTTGATTATTAACATTTCACATCACACATTTTAAACTAGTCACAGAAAAGATTGTGAAAATATTGTTTAAATGGATTCTATGAGGACGTGGTTAATTTGAACATATTTTCATTTTCATCATTCCATTGGTTTGTCCTGGAAAGTATATGGATAATTAAGAGGATTTCTGTTGATTAACAGTGGATGTATTTCGTGGAATCGTTTGCTCATCCTCAGCAAGTGGTGATCTTATGATCTGATATTAAATGAAAATGAGCAGTAGAAAGAAAGTGCTTAAAAATAACTGAGTAATTAAGATTCTTTATTTTCTTTAGACATTGAAAGAGAAGAGAAATTGTAACATTAAGAATATAACTAGATTTATATGACCTTACAGTATTTCAGGTGTCAAGTATAGCTATGATATTTTAGGGAAATCTTGAGCTAAATGTACCATATAATATTTTAATATCAGTAACAGTCCCTTGTCAAAGGTTGAAATTGTTTGGGGTTGACTTTAGGAGAGACAGTGTATTTTATTGTTTAAGAATATTTAGAGGTCTGGGGCACGTGGGTGACTCAATTGGTTGGGTCACTGACTTCAGCTCGGGTCATGATCTCACTGTTCATGGGTTGGAGTCCCGTGTCTGGCTCTGTGCTGACAGCTGAGAGCCTGGAGCCTGCTTCGGATTCTGTGTCTTCCTCTCTCTCTCTGCCCCTTCCCCACTCGCACCCTGTCTCTCAAAAATAAATAAACGTTAAAAAAAAAAAAGAATATTTAGAGATCCACTAAATCTTACCATCGACCATGGAACAATACTAGGAAAATTAAGCATTTTTCAAAATGTCCGTGTGTATGTATATGTATGTATGGAAGACTTCATTTTATAGTTGAGGTTAAATGGCAATATGGATTATCACCGTGAATGTAAACTGACATTCAAATCTGACCAGAAAATAACACCATAAGGAAAATTTTCCCATGACAAAAATGCTTACTAGCCCTAGGTGATGGCCTCCTCCCCAGCACTGTATATGGATAATCTCAGTACAGCATAATTTCTGTATAATAAAGAATTTGGTTCTTTTTGTGCATATGTTGACATTTGACCTATGTTTATCCCAGCCATAGTCTTTGCATTAGGAGTTAGCATGTAGTGGCAAATAAAAAATGCTTTTATTTTGTGTGTGTGTGTGGCAGGAGTGGGGAGACACACATTTCCCCCTACTTATAAAACCAATTTATTGTTTGTTGTAGAACATATAAATTATTTGGTAAATATATAAACAAGAAAATATTGCCCATAATCCTTGCACTGTAAGATAATCATATGTTAGCTTCCTTCGGTTTGGAATGACCTCCATTTGTGGTTATATGCACACAGGCATGTCTTGCAAATGCAGTTTAGCTTTAAAATATTTTTTATTCCATTTTATTGTAAAATTATAAAATACAAAAATTAAAATTTTAATATTGTAGAAAATACAGACAAGTAGAAATAAGAAAGGAAATGGTTTTCTTTTAATTTTTTTTTTTTTTTTATGTTTTATTTTTGAGAGAGAGAGACAATACGAGCAGGGGAGGGACAGAGAGAGGGAGACACAGAATCTGAAGACAGGCTCCAGGCTCTGAGCTAGCTGTCAGCACAGAGCAGAAAGGAAGTGAAATGTTTTTGTTTTTGTTTTTAATTTTTAAATTTTTTATTTACATCCGAATTAGTTAGCATATAGTGCAACAGTGATTTCAGGAGTAGATTTCCTTAATGCCCCTTACCCATTTAGCCCATCCCCCCTCCCCAAATCCCTCCAGTAACCCTGTTTGTTCTCCATATTTATGAGTCTCTTATGTTTTGTCCCCCTCCCTGGTTTTATATTATTTTTGCTTCCCTTTCCTTGTGTTCATCTGTTCTGTGTCTTAAAGTCCTCATATGAGTGAAGTTATATGATATTTGTCTTTCTCTGACTAATTTTGCTTAGCATAATACCCTCTAGTTCCATCCATGTTCCATCTTGCAAGTGGCAAGATTTCATTCTTTTTGATTGCTGAGTAATACTCCTTTGTATATGTATACCACATCTTCTTTATCCATCCATCCATTGATGGACATTTGGGCTCTTTCCATACTTTGGCTATTGTTGATAGTGCTGCTATAAACATTGGGGTGCATGTGCCCCTTCGAAACAGCACACCTGTGTCCCTTGGATAAATACCTAGTAGTGCAATTACTGGGTCATAGGGTAGTTCTATTTTTAGTTTTTTGAGGAATCTCCATACTGTATTCCAGAGAAGCTGCACCAGTTTGCATTCCCACCAGCAGGGCAAAAGAGATCTTTCTCCACATCCTCGCCAACATCTGTTGTTGCCTGAGTTGTTAATGTTAGCCATTCTGACAGGTGTGAGGTGGTATCTCATTGTGGTTTTGATTTTTATTTCCCTGATGATGAGTGATGTTGAGCATTTTTTCATGTGCCGGTCAGCCATCTGGATATCTTTTTTGGAGAAGTGTACTATTCATGTCTTTTGCCCATTTCTTTACTAGATTATTTGTTTTTTGGGTGTTGAGTTTGATAAGTTCTTTATAGATTTTGGATACTAACCCTTTATGTGATATGTCATTTGCAAATATCTTCTCCCATTCTGTTGGTTGCCTCTTAATTTTGCTGATTGTTTCCTTCACTCTGCAGAAGCTTTTTATTTTGATGAGGTCCCAATAGTTCATTTTTGCTTTTGTTTCCCTTGCCTCCAGAGACATGTTGAGTAAGAAGTTGCTGCGGCCAAGATCAAAGAGGTTTTTGCCTGCTTTTTCCTTGAGAATTTTGATGGCTTCTGGTCTTATATTTAGGTCTTTTGTCCATTTTGAGTTTATTTTTGTGTGTGGTGTAAGAAAGTGGTCGAGGTTCATTTTTCTGCTTATCGCTGTCCAGTTTTCCCAGCACCACTTGCTGAAGACACTGTCTTTATTCCATTGGATATTCTTTCCTGCTTTGTCAAAGATTAGTTGGCCATAGGTTTGTGGGTCTATTTCTGGGTTCTCTATTCTATTTCATTGGTTTGAGTGTCTGTTTTTGTGCCACAGAAAAGAAATGTTTTAAGTGTCCTTGTGGATATTGCCACTTTATTGAAACTAATACTTTCCAGATTTTAACTATGTCATATTCTTGTTCAAATTCTACATTTATCAGCTGGTTACATTGATTTTGGTCAGTTTTTATCTCATGGCCAGTTGCTTACATGTTTGTAAGTTGAACGTAGTTTGAAGTTGGCTTAATAGATTGGCTTGCCACCACTTTCCTCTCATGTAATTCTTAGCCATTTCAAATTTACAGTTCTCCAAAAGTGCTATGTTCTCTTATATATATCTGTGTCTTTGCGTGTTCTGTTCTACCTGGAGAACCCTACAGAAAACACCTGTCCTCCCTAACTAACTCCTACCTCCCACGTTTATCTACCTGACTACTTACTAATCTTCATGATTCAACTCAAGTAGTTTTACCTCTAGGATAAAGGTCCTCACTGATCTTTTCACCCTCCCCCTTAATCTCGTTGGAGCATCGGTACCCAGGGCATACAATGGATACCTCTGTCATAGCACTGATAAGCTTTTGCAGTTGTTCCCTCACTAGACTGAGTTTCTTGAGAGTAGGATTATGTTCATTTCATATTTTCAATGTCAAGTACAGTGCTTGATACAAAGTATGTGCTTTAGGATTTTTTGCGGAACAAATGACTTAAATAATTTGAAGAAAACTATCAAATAATATACATAAAGTGGGAGAAGTGAAAGCATTGAATTGCCAGTGGTACCTGCACGTACATACTCACTACTGTTGTGCATTCAGGAAGAAGTCATGATAATTAAACATTTCAAAGACCACACATTTACATGGAAAAAAGGAAAACACGCTGAATCTGATTTATGGGTAGTCTTCAAATTTTATACATTTGGCTTTCATACAACTCACACTATGATGATCCCCTCTGAATTGGATTTTGTATGCTGAATTTGGACTCTTGTTGATGAACAAGTGCACATTTCCAGCTATTAAATAGTGGCACTGCCAATGCCAGCCAGTAAACAGTTTGGTTTCGATGATTCAACATCTTTATCAACACAGCAGTGTATGTTTGAACAATTATTTGACTATTTTATTGCATTTTATCCTTATTTTATGAAGAATAGACACTGGGAAAATTAAAATAATGATAGTAGTGATAACAGTCTAGAGAAGGTAGAATTCATCAAGCATACTGAAAGTAACCCTTCAGGCTTGATGAGGCACAAAATTAAAGTACATGTGCAAGATGTTGGAAATATATTATTGAAGATCATTTCTTAAAAATAAAGTATAATTATAGATTTTAAAACATTTTAGCTAACATTGGAATTTACTGTTTAGCTTCTACCCTTTTCAAAGTTTGTATGAATTTCACTAAGAAAAGGAGAGATGAACTGAGTTTGCTGCATTTTACTCTATCCTGGAAATAGGTTTTCTTGGAGGAATCATTAGGACTGATTTGTCTTTTTAAAAAAAAATTTTTTTTTTAATTTATTTTTGAGAGAGAGAGAGAGAAAGGAAGGGCGGGAGGGAGAGGTAGAGAGAGAGGGAGACACAGAATCCCAAACAGACTTCAGGCTCTGAGCTGTCAGCACAGAGCTCGACGCGGGGCTCGAAGTCACTCACAGACCGTGAGCTCTTGACCTGAGCTGAAGTCAGATGCTTAACCGACTGAGCCAGCCAGGTGCCCATGGATCGATTTGTCTTTTAAGATGCCCACTTTGGTTATTTAAATACTCCAGTTATTTCAAGTTTTGTTATAATAGATTCCTCCATTGCTGAGTATTTTGACATGCCTGTGATGCTGGTAATGTTCATTTACAGGCTAATGTGCAAAATTATCTAATGTTTAGAGTAAACCAAATCAAAATCATTTTATTGTGAGACAATCATTTCCTTTAAAAATTTTTTTCCCTAATGGTTCTGAAAAATTAAACTCTTCATAAAGTGGGCTTACCCTTTATGTTAAATAATGTTGGATTTTCCCTAATTGCTCTAAATTCAACATGACCTCTAATGGCAGAAGGGAGAGTACAGGTACGCCAAGGGGCCTGGGGTTGCCTCAGTGTAAGAAGCACAGACTGGAGGAAGGAATTGATGAAACCTTTAAGGGTGATGGGAGCCTCTGTGGATGTACTGTCCTTATCAGACAAATTCTTGTTATGGGCAGTTAAGACTCACCTGTATCCTCTGAAGAAGTATGTATTACTTTCTTTATATTCCAAGATTACCTTCTTGTTATTCTCCTTTTTGTGCTGAGTAGAGGCCAGAGTATCACAGGAGTTCTTTCTCTGTTCTTCAGGAATCATTGTTGGTTGTTTTGTGACTGCCACAGCTATTTGTACCTTCTTTCGCTATTCTGCTTTATGTGGTAGTGTTCTATTGTCTTGCTGTCCTTCCTTGTGTTAGTTTCTAGACTTGGTATTTTATGTGGACTGTCAAGATATGCAGTCTTGGTACATAGGCAGCATTCAGGAAACTTTTTTTGTCATTTTTCATGAAGAGAGAAACCCAGGTTATTTATGACAGCCTCATGGTGGGGGGTGGAGGGGGGACCCATCTCTTTACTTGTTTAGCTGCATAGGCCTCTAAGAATTGCAATACTTTACTATTGGGAGGTGATACCCATGAGTTTTGTTTTTCCTGAGAGTGATGTTGAGTAGCTTTGAGATTTTCTATATTCTCTGTCCCAGCCCTCTGGAGACCAATTCTGTTATATTTTGAAATAGTTATTTGGGTCTAGGATGTAGTACATCATTATGGAACAGCATGTTGCAGCGTACCTTCCCCTGTTGGGTTATCTGTCATCCGCCTTTTAAAGTTCTCAGGTGTACCATTCAAATCCTTAAGACCTTTGTTGCAAACCTAGTATCTGTGTCTTGATATGAATTAAATTGGAATTTTGTGTCCTGTAAAACTGACATTAATAAAGAGTATATCCATTTTCTTATATGATCCTTCAGCAAAAAGTTCAGGTCTTAGCCTGATTTGGTTTAATTTTTTTGTGTTAGAGGTCATAAACAGAAAGGAAAGAGTAAAGAGATAAGTACTTGTTTTGTTTTCATGTTTCACACACACATGAATATAGAGAGAGCACTATTTCCAACTAGTAAATATAAAGCTTTCGTATAGCATGGAAAGTTTTATATTTGAATGAAAACACATGATCAGTTTTACTAAAAAATGGTTGCTGTTGTTCATTGCAATTTCTACCCTTTGCATGAGCCGTGTTTTTTGGGGGGAGTGCCTGTTTCTTAACATGTAATAAAACGTAAGGGAAATTTCTGGTATAATATTTGTATATTTCTCCTAGATTTTTAAATTGGCAGGTCATTAATTTTTTTAAGCATTTCAGTTGCAGCATAGTGCAGTCCTTTGGGGGGAATTGGTAAAATGAGGATAAAATGGGTACAGGATTCCAACAGCTTGAAAATAACACAGTATTTGACCAAAATCTCTTTTGTATTCCCTATTCTGGTTCTATTCCAGTAGTCCTGGAAATGTGCCTATGGACTATTTACAGTGAGATTATAAAACTGAATCATGATTTTGGCGAATAGAAGCCAGAGCATGTGGCTCCAGCACCCCAGCTGGCAGTAAGCTCTCCCTAGGTTTATGAATGTAGTTAGATGGCCCCCAACTGTTTACAAGACAGCAGAGGTGAGGTCGTTGATTGACAAGTCAGAAATGCATTATATCATTCTCTCTGCCAGTCTCTGGTTCATGCTGTTAAAAATGTCAGCCTCCAAGTTTGAATGGCAGCCTGAGGGCCTTAGAAGCTTTTTGTTTTCTGAGATGGAAACACAAATTGGATGTGTGCCTGAGCGCTTCATCCTGGGCTGTAATTTCATCTTTTAGCTAAGAACCACAAGGTACACGAGCAAAGCACCCTGTAAACAATAATACTGTGGAAAAAAAAATAAACAAGGTCGTGTTTCTGGTACGTTGATCCGATGGTGTCCTGACCTCTATCACGTTGAACATCTCCACTCTGATTGCTGTTCCCTTTGGCATTACAATGAGAGAAAGAGAAGACTGACATAGGAGGAAAAGATTTAAAGTTGCAGTGTCGTTGCACATTCCTTGTATTGGCTATGAAATATTGAACTGTCAGAACGTGACACTTGGTTTTTTAAGCAACCTTTCTTGTTTGAGGTGTTTGCAGTTCATTCCTTTCTCCCCCATTTGTCTGCTCTCATTGATAGGGTTGGAGGTGGTTGCCTTAAATGCATGAAAAGGGACAATGTTAAAGAGAAGTGGTGCTGATGGAGCCAAATAAACAACACTGGAATAGAAGTGCCACCTGTGAGGCATGGGCAAAAGCAGACTAAAGTTGGGTTAGCTGATTAATCTGGGGGTTTATGGAACACTGCATAAGGAAGTTTAGGAAGAATTGGTTTAGGTCTTGGTTCTATTTTTTTGGAGGCAGGAGGTTGGGAAGGCAGTAGTGGGTAAAGATAAGAGATGGGATAACATGGCTTGTTAAACTGATAGCCAACTACATAACAGTATTGTCAGTGAAGTCAGAATTAACGCAGCTATGTTATTTATTGCTCTAATTATCCACTGTCTTTAGGAAGTGGTTCATTATGAAAGGCTTAGAAGTTCAGTAAGAAAAATAGCGTTTTTTAATGTGCAAAATTCATATTTATTGTAAGGTTGATGATGACTAGGTCATATGGAAAGAACCATTATGTTTGTATTAGTACAACTTAATGGCACATGAATAGAAAATCTTGGTTGCAAAAGCCAAACCATAGTGTTCTTGGTAAATATTTTCTAGTTGTAGAATGTGTTTTCTATTGCTATTTGTTTTAAGATGCTATTTGTTTATCTTAAAACAACAAATATTTTTTTAAAAAATTTTCTTCTTAAGAAAACAGCACTGTTAATAGATGTGTGCTGTTACCTTAATCCATTTTGGGGCATAGACCTTACCAGTAAAGTTTTAAGTGAGAATGATATTTTGTAATTCTTCTGGAGAATGGAAAAAGTAGGAGTTTGTGTTGAAAGTACTTGAATTAACACTATTGGGGTGTGTGTGTGTGTGTGTGTGTGTGTGTGTGTGTGTGTGTGTGTTTTAACATTATCGATGGTTTTAAAGGACATTTGTTTCGCTTAGCTGTCTCCATCTACAAATGTGAAAGGCAGGAGAGCTGCTCTCTATCACGAATACGTAGTGAAATGCACTGGAAAAATGGTGGTAATCATTTTGGACATTTCTTAATTCCCTCCTTTGAGGTCATGCTGGAAAGAGAGGAGATAATAATTGTAAAATAACGTCCTGCTCTCCTGTACCCAGAATTATGTTTTCACTTACAAAATACAGCGCAAGACCAAAGGGAGAAACATTGAGAATTAATTACTGTTGTTTTAAGTATTGCTCTCTATTTTTAAAGCATAAATATTGATGTAGATATGCATTTCAGCTGTGATGTGAGAACCCACTCTCTTGACTCAGTTGGGACGGGGGGGTTTCAAAAATCATTCTCACAGAAATTGATTTCTCATTGTCTGATTTCTTGAGGATGAATAAAAACAAACCCTTCTGTTCAATGTGGGAAGAATAAGAGTTATGCAAGCGCTTATCAATGAAATAAGGCTATAAATATGTACATTTATGAAATCTCCTAAATCTTAACACAGAGAAAGTGTGCAGAATTTCCTCTCTTGTTATGTTATTAGTGCATCAATTACTGTGAAAATGCCTCCGCCCATGGGCTTTTAAACAGTCACACCTCCATGATAATGATTAGCCTTACTACCTAAAGTCCAGGCTTGCCTCATGAGCAAAAATCAGTGTATTCATGGAATCTTAGAATTTCAGAATTGGGAGGGACATAGATGGACATTTTGTCACATAGAAGAATCCTTTATGAAATGTTTGTCATGGGGTCATGTAATCTCTGCTTGATCACGGCCATTATTGGCAAGCTGGACTTGTTGAGGCATCTTGTTTTCTTCTTCACTGTTGGTTCTATAAGAAGGGGTTCCCTCAAGAAGGAGTCAAACTTTTTGTTCACCTAGTGATTAGAAGTCTACCTTTCATAGTAATATAAAGGAATTATTTTCATGTTTGTATATTTGTGTTTGAGGATGGCTATCATGTTGCTTATATTTTCCGTTCCCAGGGTGAATATTCTTGGTTCTGTTAGGGTTTCTTTGGAAAATGTCAGTATTCATACCTGTCATTTTCATAACCTCCTATTTTGGTGGAGGGCGTTATCATTCTGGTTGTCTTTCCTTGTAAGTGCATTCCACCTTGACAGTGTCCTCATTACAATGTGGCATGCATAACTGGAGGTAGTGCTGCAAAAGTGTGTAATAGTGTAGTATACAGTGAAACATCTTGTTTTGAACGTGAAATTCAGAGTATGTAATTTAATTATTGCCGCCTAAAACTGAAATACTTCTGTAGGGGAGGGGATAGAAAAATCTCTAGGAACTTAGCCTGGGTTTGTTTCCTCACCTTTTCTTTGAAGCCAGAAAAGCGTATGTAAGCACTTTGACAAATGACATAATGTAGTGGCATATCTGAGTGGTACAGGTATTTGAAACCTACTCCAGTTCCTGAAGATGGTGAACATCTGCTTAGAGGTATTGTAGAGCTCCACAATGCACTAATTGAATTACTCTTTTCTGGAGTTGCCGACTGCACTAATTGAATTAGAATCTGTGTGTGTGTGTGTGTGTGTGTGTGTGTGTGTGTGTGTGTGTGTGTGTGTGTAGTGTGTGTGTAACTGAGATAGTTCCAGTCTTACCGGGAAAGACTGTGGGAGATATGACTGATGGTGTGTACTGTGCTGCTATCTAATGGCAGCCTATGGAACTACTCCATGGTCTCCTGGGAAGAGAGAACACAGTCTTCTGATCTGGTGTGACCTCAGTCTAACCGCATCCTGTTTAGTTCAAAAGGTCTCAGGATGTATTTTTGTAATTCTAAATCTAAGAAGGAAGAATGTGATTAATTTCTCCATTAAAAATTAAGATAGGTTTTATTAGGCATACAATTTTTTTATGAAGTATTAAGTTGTAAATATTCAATTAAATTTAAGACTTCTCATCTCTAATTTAATGGGTGAAAACAGTTGCAAATGTACTGAGTCAGTGGATCATGTTCCTATTTTGCCTTCCATATGACACACAAGAATTACCTTTTTGAAATGTCTTCGCATCACAGAAGGGAAGAGTGGCATAGGGTTTGGGTTCTTAACTAAAATCTCTTCCTGGTTGTCAAAATACTGATCAGTCAGTTTAGGAGTGTTAACACATTTTGTTATACGTGATTATGCTTTATAAAATTTTAAAAATTGTTATAGAGAAAAACATTTTAAGTATAGCAGTATCAGATCAAGTTCCACAAATGTCTGTTGCTCTAGTTAATCATTTAAAATTTAACTGTACCATAAATTTGGGCAAATTTGAAATTCTCAGAAGTGAAATAGGTAATTCTTTCCTTTTCCTAAAAAAATAATTGAATGATTTTTGTAAAACATCATAAGTATAATTCTATACAGCTTTAAAAGCAAACACACGGAGTAGAACTCAGAATGAACTGTTCTTTTGATTCAGTTTAGCTCTAGGCATTCTAACTGTAAAATAGCCCCTACCAGAAAAATAAATATGTGTAATCCCCTGATTTGTAGAAAGTGTATGTGTGCATGTACCACTACTTTATGAATAGAGAATTGCTACTGGTTACTTTTCTGAGCATTTAAAATGATCTTTTAATTTTATTGTATGAAAGAGACAAAGTATTATAAAAGTTTTAATCTCTCCTATATAATCATCATTATTAAAATAAAAATATAAGTTTGAAATATTCTAATATTGTGTAGGCAAGTTTTTTTATTGTAAGATGGAACTACATAGGGTTTTTGTACAAGTGGCTTTGATAAAAATGACTGAAGTATATGATGTGTGCTCTATATAGGCTGTAAGGGGAAAATGCATTTTGACATCATGTAGATCTAAAGCTTTAACAAACAATATTGCCATTCACAACTAGCCATAATCCCATTTAATTCATATATAGAGGGAGTACTTTCTGTGTGCCAGGTACTGTACAGAGAATTGGGCATAAATTAAGAGTCAGGCCCTGTCCTCAAGGAGCTTAGAGTCATTTATTAGACAGTTGTGGAGAACCTATGTACCAGGGCACTATGCATATAATTTGAGGCATTGCTACTGTGAGTAACCATTAGTTTAATGTATTTTTCCCTTTCATTGAGCTAGAGGCCTGGCATAATAGCAGCCCTAAGGAGCAGTACACTGATGTTCACATCAGATATAACTCATCTCAGCCAAAAGAGTGATATGCATATTTCAGACTAGTCTGTCTCTTTAATGGCTTTCCCTTCTTCCTTTAGACACCTTCCAAGGGAGCAGTATTGTTTTTAGTAGTTTTACATACAGCTTAAAAAAGAGATGGGTAACATTTATTATAGTGCCTCCTGCTGGTAGAGCACAGATTTTCAATCCTTGTTTCCAGAGTTGGTAGTGCCCACTTGTGATTTGGTAGTTAGGGCTTCTTCTAAGGCCACAAACGGGAAAGAGTCCATTGCATGCAAGGTATAAAATGCTTCTTTAAACAGTCTATTTCTAGAACCTAAATTGTCATGGGACCAGCTCTTCATATAAAAATTCATTGAAACCTGTTTTTCACAGAGTGTGGTAACTCCTTGCCATAGTGCTGTAGTGTTAAAATTCACATTGGCCAGGTTGTTCTGTAAATTAAACACTGACAGCTACCCTCAGGGGAACAGCCAATGTATTTATGATGATGTGCTGATTACACAAAATACACTGCAAGCAGAAAACAGCTGCAGAGAACAAACCTCTTAAAAAGAATACAATTACAAATAGCACCCTCAGTATTTCTAGTGGTGAGTGTAGAATACAGCATGCTAATGCAGGTTTCTTACTTAGTCTGCCTGAAAACAAAAAATCTGAAGGAGATAAGTTAAATTATGGTTGATTGCACATGTGGTGCCAACAGAGCAGTAAACAAATTTTGTTTCTGAAGAGTATAGGTACAAGTGTACAAATAGCAGGTGTATAGTAGCCTCCCCGCCCCCGCCCCAGCCCCCGCCCCCGCTTTTGGTAGTAGGTTTCTCATATACAGTAGGGCATGGCCTTGTTTTAAGCATTCTGGACACTTGAAGGATATTACACAATGAATGGAGCAGGAGAGTAAATTGTGTTTTAAAAAATCCAGGAGAAATGCAATATTTTGGGATTGTAGATATCAACATTTCTTTTGAGATGCGGCTCAGTATTTTCACTGTTATTAATAGCTTTGAAGATGTTTACCTTTGGAATTAGTAAGAGGAACCGTGACTCTGTATCTATGGTAAGGTCTTTGTACTTTCTTAGATTCTCTTTTTTTCAAGAATATGGTGTTTTAGGATACCGGAACGGCTGGGCGATTACATATTTTTAGGAAAATCCACTTTCAAGCGTGTCCCCTTTCATCCCTGCATGTTCCTGGTTACATGCAGACAAGTAAGAAGAAGATAAGAAAAAAATAGTTTTCCTTGTTTGAGATTCTGTTACAGTTTAGGGTTAGTATCTATAAAATATTTTAGGTGCTGGGCATGGTAGCTTCTGTTTAAATCAGTAGAAAATATGTTGATCTTCCAAGACATAAATTTACTCAAGCCAACTCTAAGGTAGAGGGACATAGTGATTGGAAACAGTTCACTTCACCCGCCTGAAACTAAGAATCAACTTTTCAGTATATGGATCACTGGTATGTAATAATCGACTATTATTGGTCTGTCTGTTGGTCTCTTTTTAAATCAGTTTGGAACCTCCTGGAGTTATTTTCTTGCTCTGCTGACATCAATCCCATGTGGCAGAGGAGTTGTATATAACCGGTTTGGTTTAATCAATAGAATAATTGATAAACCAGATAAGATTTAAACTGATTATAGCCCCCAACAGAATTCCCCAGAGGCCTTGGACTCTCTTAATTTTGACATGTGTGTTGTGTACCCTGAGGATGAAGTGCAGTTTGAATTATCTGTTTTTATTTGCTTAATGACGGGGAGGGTGTTAAAGTCAAATGTTTAATTAACCCAGCAATGGGCTGCGTTGTCACTTACACACAGCTGATTGAGATATCTCATGGAGAATACTGAATAGGAATGATAATGTGGCACTGGGACGGAAGATTGCTTTTTCAATCCATTTGCTGGGTCACTGCTTTGAATGTCTTATTGGATGAAAGGCATTCAGCCTGGAGAAAAAATTCAGCATTTAAGTACATTTTGTTCTCTTCCCCCCCCAGCCTCCTCCCTGCCCAGAAGTTAACTAAAACAGATATGTTCTAGGTTTAATAAGCCATTCATGTACTAGTAAGAGATCAGGGTAGTCAGTAGCCTCAAGCTACATAATTTCCTGTGGAAACGGAAAAATTCTACTAGCCTCCAAGGTATTCTAAATGTGAGCTCTTTTGTCCCTCACATGCCTTGTTCCTTGCCATTATTGTGTAGTTGTCTTTGGTTTCTTGTCTCTTGCCTTTTGCTGTTGTGTTTGCTTGATATGCAGCTACTCTAAGGCCATGGACAGATCCTTTTCTCCTAAAGAAGCATATTCTTCTGTACATTTTTGCCATTTCATGCTGCTGGCTTCTATTCAGTTATATTTCTGATCAAATATTGTAGTAAGATTGTTGAACTATTTAGAAAGATGAAAATGTGAGGCATAGAGCTTCTTGTTCCTTTTGTTACTTCTATTATATAAACAGTTGGTTCCCGGTATATTTCATTTTGTTGAGAGGCAGTTTGCTTTCTGTATGGACTAAAAAACTAGGCCAGGAAAGATTCTAATAGCCACACACCATCAAAAATGCAGTCCAGGCAATTGGAGTTTTAATGACTTGCTGCCCTGACTAGCTTTATAATCAAATGTGAAATTCTTTGGAGGCATACTGAGCAAAACTTTAAAAAAATTTTATCATGACTTTCCTTCTTTGTGGTTCTTATGTTTCTTCCTTCTATCCCCTAAAGATCTAAACCAGGAATTTACTAATTTTTTTTCTTTGCTTTAGTCATTTGTATTCCACAGAGCACAATAGGGAGAAGGATACAAGATTGATTTTTTTTATGTGTGTCCTCATGAAAGCATAGTGTGGGGCATGACTACTTGGAGGCACGGGGTGGGGTGTGGGGAGTGGGGCGGGGGGAGCGGATTTACAAAGCAATAGAAGCGTGCAGCTAGTTTTCAGGCGCAGGTTGGAGTTTTGCGGGTCAAGGCAGACCAGACGAGTAGCTTATCTTGAGGGACGCAAGTAATAGACCAAATATAGAGCAGCTATTTCAGGAATCATGTAGGTCATTTAATTATCCATTATGATTGAGTGGCTAATGCTCTTTTGGCAATTACATGACCTCTGTTATTCTTGAAACCTTTCCAGGCCCTCGTGGGTCGAATGACCCACCAGTCAGTGCTTGCAGACTTCATTCCACTCAGAAGGAAAAGAGATGCTGGGAACTACTGGCATTTAGAAATGGCTATGCTTTCTTTACCAACCACTACCCAGAATGTCTTTGTACAGCAGTCAGTGATAGGCAACTGGTTTTGAAGTCAACTATTCCTTCATTGCCTTCATTGCAGGAGCAAGAGATCCATTGGTTTCCACAAGAGGGAATTGTGGCAAAACAAACTAAATACCAAGTTGGTTCTTAGGCTATTCACAGGTTCTGGGCTGTGAGAACAAGTACTAACGTGTTAAAACTAATGTTTGATATCTGTCAAACCAGTTATCCAATATGGAGGTCTAAAGTTAGTAAAGTGATTTTTTTTCATCCATAACACAACAAAATACTATTGATGATAATAACAGATTTTTAAAAATCATTGATTAAAACTAGTCCCATTTAAATTGGCTAATCATTATAATTTTTATCATTTTAGCATGATTATTTAATTAAATAAAAAGGCCATTTTAAAATGAGCTGCTGATCCAAGGTCGAATAATTCTGGAACATTTGGATTAATATTTCTCATGTGTTTTTTCTTTAATCAACAAAGGATCATTAATATTTGCAAAGAAAGCTCTTTACTTCTGCCAAATGGTAGTAAAACTTACTTTTTCAATTTGTAGTGACTTTTCATGTAATTCTGAGAAAAGAAAATAATGTAGATTTGTTGTGACTCTTTAAGAACAATTTTGGTATAGAAAGTAATGACACATAAACTGTTTGTAGGATTTGTCAGGAATGCATAAACAAAATTCTGTATACTTAACCAAATGGAAGATTTAAGGTATTTAATCATTCTCTAGTATTCCAATAATTTAAGACCATAGGCTTAAGAGAAATAGTTTTGTTAGAGAAACACACAAACATACCCTTTAAGTAGAAACCATTTGCATTGTTATATAAAAAAAAAAATCTGGAGAAAAAGAAAACTGTTTTTAAATTTGTTATACTTAAAGAGCATTGTTAAAAGAACAGCAGCCAACCTACAAAGGTTGTTTATTCCTGGGGCGGTAAAATTAGCCATCTTTCCAAATAAATTTGTTAAAGTACTCCTGGTAGAACTATGAAGTTAATCTGTTTTGGTTTTATTTTCATTTTGTTGTTTGGTAATATTGACAAATGAAAAATTGAAGCCATGAATTGTTATTTATAACCTTTGACCCTTCAGAAATAGAAGACTTCTCACTTAAATTTTAAATCCTTTAGGCCAATACTACCTTGGTATCTGGCTATTTAGAGGCCTATGAGAATATAGTCATTATAAATTATATTAGCTGTTTTCTGTTTAAAAACATATTTTCCCTTATTGTAGTTTTTTAAAAAATTCTGTGGTGGAGATGAGCAGAAAATGAGAAAGCAGAATTTATAGTAAAAGCAAAAGTTACAGCTTAAAGCCGAGTATCCTGGATAAGGAGTGTAGTTAGTCTGTTTGGCATTTTAAGAAGAAAGCAAGAGATATAAAACAAAGTGTGATTTTTTTTATTTCTTATTGATATATTGCAGTTCTTTAAGGCATATCCTTCAAGTATATGTTGGCCTATGTTGGACCATGTTTTTCTACCCTTGGGAACCAAAAATCTATATAAGTCTATGTAAGAGGAGATGATATTTGTAATTTTAAAGACCTGAAAATTCGCTAAGACTTTGTATAATTAGTGGAAAAGTCCAGAGGATAATAAGCCCACAAAATAGTAATTTTTTAATAATAATAAGAAAAAAAGTAATTAAATAAGGGACAGTTCACAACTGAAATACATACCTGACACAGATCTTAACCTAGTCCAATCTGGTTTTTAGAAATTTACTTACTTACGTGGAAGGATTTCATTTTTACCCCACAATAGGTAGACATTGGGGATATTACAGTTTATCAACTTTAAAGAAGCCTTTAATTTTTTTTCATGATATTGTTGAATTGTAATCAAATGGGAACACCAAAACAGGGAAGACATCCAAGGTGACGAAAATCATTTAGCAGAAAAAAATCAGGAATAGGGATGAGAGAAATAACTAATCTGCAGACAGAAAGGATTTTGGCATACATCCTAAGGGTTCTATAGTTCTCAACCCCATTTTGAGAAATCAAAAAGATCTACAGAATGCAGATGTCTTTGAGTTACAAAAATAACCAGATGTGCTTATTGTAGAAGCAAATGTTTGCCTCTTAATTCACCTAAAACTATATGCAGAGGATCTCTGGATGAAATATTGTGTAAATATGGCAGAAAAGAAAATTGTGGCATGAAAGGCTCTGCCCTAAACACATAATCAAAAAGGTAGTATCTTGAAAAGGAAAACAAACAACACCCATTCTTTAAGATCCATGTAGATTTAAAGGTAAAAGAGGTAAATTAAGCTAGAAACACTTTTGTTTCACATGGTAGGTGAGTTTGGTTTTATATTACATGTGTCTTTTTATCCCAAATCTTTGGTGAATTTTTGTTCACCTTACCATGCTTGTTTAGCTACTTCGTGTTTTGTCAATTGTATTTTAAACAGTGAAAGCATATGCATGAAACTCCTTTTTTTCCTGAATGAGAGTGATAGTTGTCTTAGTTCTGTCAAGAAAAACAACCTACAGTAGTATATAAATGCCCCCTTGTAAGCCTATTGGGATTTTTAAAAATATTAAGCCACATTGTTACAAGTAAATGCAGTTTTGTGACCTAATTGGGATGTTAAGCAGAATAAAATGAAAAAATAGGTGCTGGAAAGGTCAAGGTGTAAAGTTTTTGGTTTGTTTTTAAATCAAGCCTTTCGAATCAAAAACCTTTAGAGTTTAAATAGACTATTACTTCTGATGTGGAGCATATTAACATAATTACAAACTCTTTTATATACTCCTGGTCATTCTTAAGTTGAGGTTCAGCCTTTAAGTCACACAGCTGACTGTGTTGAGACTGCTGTGTGATAGCTCTTCTATTCACAAGACGTGTAAAACAAGTAACTGTTTCAGCTTTTTTTTTTTAATTCCCATGTGTATTGGCAGAAATTCATCCTTTTCCTATAGCTGTACATTTAATGGTGAAGTATTAAAATGCCATATTACAGTGTATTCTGTAACTTGAAAGTTAACAAAAGCATGCTTGTTCCTTCCTGCCCTTGCCTTGTCACTCCCTGGTGCAGCTCCTCGCTTCCATCCTTCTTATCGGAGTATCTCAGTGTTTAGTTGAGCTTGTTTATCTGAAAAGAGCAGGAGGCAGGCTTTTAGGGAGTAAGCTACATGTTCCAGTATAACAGGCACCAATGCTGTTTGACTTGAAAAACATTTGATCTCTTACATTAACAGCCCGTGTCACTGTAATAGAGACTACAGCTGGGCTGCTGCTCAGTTTTCTATTATTTTCGCTTTGAAATAACTGTTAGTGCTGCTCCAAAATCTCCGTGTTTAAAATTGTATATTGGCTGTCCCCCCAGGACTCGTAAGTAAACAAGGTGATATGTGTGGCCAGGAGCATATTTTGTTAGCTTTGTTTTAAATAAGAATCTTCCCTATCTAAATATGGTGTTTGTCTGATCCCTCATAGTGTGCATGCTTTTGTAAATTTGTAGATCTAGCAGTATTGTAAAGCAGACTTTTGTTTGTTACTAATGCGTGAGCCTGATCAGTAACTATTAATTAGGAACTTTTTCCCTCGAATTAATGAAGCATTTAGTTTTCTCATGAAGCTTAACTTCAAATATCCTGCACAATTTCCCTAAGTATAGCAGTAGTTGAAAATGGGTAAGCAAGAATTTAAGGGGTATGTTTGTTAGGCTTAAATATGCTTAGCTTTGTTTTAAAATATTCAGTTATTGGTAATTTCTGTGCCAGGAATACTCTGACAATTGGAATTAAAGTAGCAGTATTTAAAGAATAGAAAATCAAATTTGTAAATTCAGTTTGTTGTTTTCTTCCTTTTTTGAAGTACCTCTTATTTTAATAGTGGTAGAACGGCAGATTATAGTATTGGTGGAATGATAGCAATCTTACTCCTTTTCTTCCTTTCTGTATTTATTAAAAACCCAGTATGTTTTCCTCTTCTAATTATTTTCTGGTATCCTACAGAACTACCAAGCCACCCAACACTTTCTTTGAACTTAACCTAAAATACATATATCAGCTAGCACAAGTATAATTGGTTGAAAGGCAGCCATCTATCTGGGAGTTCTTCTAAATACTGAATGTGTCATGTGCTTTGACAGGACATATCTGTAATATCTCTGAATACAGAAAGCACTTTCTGTGTTAGCTGTAGGTGTTAATGCAGTAGTGTGTTTTAAGAATGTGTGCAGTGCAAATTCAAGCTTGTGAGGTAATGACAAGTGTTTGCCTGCATAGACAATATATTTTTCCCCCTGAGGTCCCCACACACCTAGTTTCCCTCAAGCTCATCATCTCTGTCAGGTTAATCAATAGGCACCGTATGGCAGAGGGTCAGTAATCAGTGTCATCGTGCCTTTAAATCGTGTTGAAAATTTGCTTAAAGCCTGGGCCAATTAACATCGAGATGATGAATGGATGGGAAGATGGGAAGAGCCTGGCGCTCAGGGGCTTTGTGAGGAGTAGATGCTCAGCTGTTGAGCAGCAGACACCAGCGAATAAAATCAGCCATTCATGTGAGCTCAGTCCACCCACTCTTAATGATAATGTCAATCTAGCAAAATATATACACATTGGAGTTGTCACGAGTTCATAAATCAAAGGAGTTTGTCAAAGGCATTCAGATTAACGAGGCAGCAGCAATAACAAGTCAAATTTGCATAGAGAATTGCTCGAATCTCAGTAAATTATGATCCTGTTTTTCATTTGATTATTTGCTAATGTCTCAAGAGGGAGAATGATTATATTAGCATGCAAAATCTACTCCAGAAGTAGAAATCTGAAGTATAGAAGACCAGCACACTATGACAATTAATCAGTTTCTGCATAGTAGCATAAATGCACAAGGCCCAGAAATGAACTTCTTTTTTATTATTATTTCTCCTTGCTACTGATCCAAATGGTTCAGCTTGACAGAGACTTTATATTGCTTTAACAGTGTTCTGAATTGTGCCTGCAGGCAAGACATAGTTATGCAGCTATAACCAACCTATCCATCTGCCAACCAGATTGGAATTCTCCTATCCAAGGCTTCCATTAACCCCCACTGACAGCTCCAAACAGGATTAAGAATTTGGAAGCATAAAAAATAGTTGTTCTTTGCAAATATACACAATCCCTTTGCATTTTTAGAAAGGCTGCATCTGTAGTGTTTTATAATTAGTGCCGGACAGTGTCGCAGGGGAAAAAATCTAGTTGGTAGTTTTTTTTACTTCTCTCATAGGAAGTAAGACAGTACTAATGGAAATCCTGTGTGTTTGGTTGTCTGATAGTGCTTTCCATTATATCTGGTTCCTAGCACTGTGCTTGGATTGGTATATTACTAGAAAATACCACTTCTTGAAAGCTTTAACTGGAAGATCTTGTTGAAGTTTAGCAGGATGGGGAGGCTTTGATGTGGTTGTGGTTTAATCGAGTATGTCAAATGATAAACGTGCTGGAGAAGCAGTGTGCATGAAAACATGCCAGAGAATATTATCTTATGAGGACACTTCAGGTCCTCCCTAGAGCTGGTCCTTGAATAGGATTCTTCAGTCAGCTTCTGAACTTAAATGACCTATGTTTTCCCCAATGTATCCTAGAAGGATTAATTAAAATTTGTTTAGATACACACACACATATTTTGGTTGTCACCTTTCACTAAAGGGTTTGAGTGGTTCTTATCCATGTAGTTAAATTACCTTTAACCTTGTAGAATTGTTTCTGTTTTTGAGAATTGCAAATCATATATATTTGGAGGCTGTTCTTAGTTCCAAATGATATATTAAGTTAATGGGAAAAATATTAATTCAATTACTAATTTACCAATCAAGCCCACTGTATGATGTTTGCAACTAGCTATTAGAAATTGGTCTCAAGATTTCATCTTTCATGTGGTTGTCATTCTATGTGATGATGCTCAAATGACTCCGTTTTTTAAATGTGTTCAAAATCAGAGTCAAAATCACCACAATTTACCCACTTCACTAAAATGATATAACTTTCCTGGTTACAGAATCCTTTGAATTTTCTCAATAAGAAATGTGGCATAGGTGGGGAATGTTACTTCTAGTGTTGGCAGTGATTATTTTATTTATAACAGATGTCTATTTAGACAGACTCAGGCTCTGTTGCACCATCCAACCTTGAGCAAGATGCTTATTCAAAGATTATGATAAGTCATTACAAGTGGCTTGACTTTTCATCACTGTGTAAATTAGTTTAGTTTTTCATTTGATTATATAATCAACTCTTGATTATCCATGTCATCAGGAGTTGTGTGTTCGAATAGATAACTGAAAACAGTAAATAAGCCACTTACTAGGTCGTGGAGAATATTGCCCTAGCCGTAAACCTGCTGTGTGCTATCATCAAAATCCGTCTACTTGTTTTGGACACTGGGAGAAACAAATAAAATCCAGTTCTGAAGAATCAGGAGTGCTTTGCTTATCCACAGAAGAACTTTTCCTTCTTAATCAAGGCTTGGCAAACTTTAACTGTAAAGGACCAGACAATAAATATTTGAGGCTTTCTGGGCCATAGGATCTCTATTGTGATTATTCACCTTTGCCATTGATGTATGCAAGTTGCCATAGATAAAAGGTGAATGAATGAGTGGAGTTGGCTAAGTTCCAGTAAAACATTATTTGCAAAAACTTTATTTAGAGCAGGAACTTGCTAGCTCCTGCTTTAAATTGTCATGCTGACATCCTTAGTGATGGGCTAGTAGGACTGTAGTTGGGCTATCACTTTGAAGGTTTTCTGCTTTGAAAATCTTTTTTTTTACTAAAAATTTTTTTTACATTTTTTTATTTTTGAAAGACAGAGACAGAGCACAAGTGGGGGAGGGGCAGAGAGAAGGAGACACAGAATCCAAAGCAGGCTCCAGGCTTCGAGCTGTCAGCACAGAGCCCGATTCAGGGCTCAAACCCACAAACCGCGAGATCGTGACCAGAGCTGAAGTTGGATGCTTAACCGACTGAGCCACCTAGGCGCCCCTGAAAATATTTTTTAAAGCTAGCTGGACAATGTGGGTATAGGGCTTTGATTATTTATTAAGCACTTATCTGTATATTATGTAATGTGTTGGGAAGTACACGGAGCCACAAAGACTTTACCCAGTAAGCTTTCAGTGTTATTGGGTAGCTGAGAGTAACATGCAGACATTTACCTAATTAAGTGCTCAACTGTGTGGACCAAGATAAAAATGTTAAGGAATTTCCAGTAGGGAAAGATGGAATAGCTGTATGGTTTCTTAGAGAATTCGACAGTTGAAACTCATTTCAAGAATGGGTAGGACTTGAATAGATTAAATAATTTTCTTGTGTTTATAATTGTTGAATGAATGACATTAAAATTAAGGATCCTTCCAGCCTGAAAATGTTGAGGTCATATCACTTGTTTATAAGACTGTGAAGAGACTTGCTTGACTAGGGCAGAAAATGTATGTTGAGGGAAATAACTTGGTGTAATGTGGCAGAAAATTCTGGAAGATCTTGAAAATCAGGCCTAGAACTTAATATTTGATTCCATAGATACAAAGGGCTACTGAACGTTTTTAAGGAAAAAAGACCACCATGAAATTGGTGGTGTTTAAGAAAGATTAATCTGGCAATAGCATTCAATCCAGCAAACGCTTAAAAGCTCATATTATGTTCTCAAACTTTGTGCTGGAAAATGCAGATGAAAAAGAAACTGCCCCTGCTCAGAAGGAATCTTACAGTGGGGAGTAGGGGTGGGAAGCTTGTTCACAGAGAGATATAATATAGAGAGATATAAAGTAGAAGTGCCAAAATAGAAATAAAGTGCTAATTCAGAGTAATCAGTTCCATCTGGGGTAAGTGGGTGTAGGTGGAGGAGGGGATAAGCGTAGGCTTCCCTGACAAAGTATCGTTTTAGTTGATTCTTGAATCAGGATTTTGATGATGGAGAGATCAGGAAAGGAGTCTAGTACACACTGAGGGAATAGAATTAGCAAAAGCACAGGGATGAGAGAGTGCTTTTCATACTTTGGAGAATGGTAAATAATGTCATGTAAATGGTTCCAGAGACTGATGGAAAGGTAAATTGTCCAGATTGTGGATGCTATACTAAGAGGTTTGGACTTAATCCTGAAGGTGACAGAGAGCTATAAAAGGTGTTTGAGCAAGGTGTGGGGTGAGATGAGGTAAGTCTTTTTAGAACGATGATTTTGACAGTAGTGTATAGAATGGTTTAGATAAGGGTTTCGGTAAGTGTGTCAGAAGGCTGTCTCAATAGTAATAGCATTGGTGGTGGCCTAGAGTAGAGACTGGAAATACAAACCAAGGGTTAGATCTATTAAAAAAGATGATTCAAAGGAAAAATTGAAAACCTGAAATTGGTTAGATACATTCAAAGAAAAAAAAAGTCGGGGGGAGGGATGAGTAAAAATTGACTGAGGATTTAAGTTTGAGGTGGAAAGAAAAGTTGGGAGAGAAGGAGGTGGCCTAAGATGGGTAAGAATGGTAAAAGAGTGCCTTAAATTTGGATATGTTGATTTTGAGACAGGTTATTTAAATTTATCACCTGAATACTTTCTTTGAGATGATTTCTTTTTCTTTTTTATTCAACTCGAGGTTACTCCTGGACACATTTTATCCAAAATACATCCCTGAGATCTAATGCACAGGCTTTAGCATTATTTCACTTTATTGACTTTTTCCTACCCAAACATCTGTGAGTATGTGTATAGGTGTTACAACCCAAATGCTTCCAGTTTGAAGTTACAATTCTAAACTAGTAAGTGCTGGACTAAGAGAGGGGGTGCAGGCATGAGGGTGGGGCAGGCAGAGAGAGCGGGAGAAAGAGAATCCAAAGCAGGCTCTATGCTGTCAGCACAGAGCCTGATGCTTGGCTTGAGCTCAGGAATTGTGAGATCATGACCTGAGCCGAAATCAAGAGTCAGATGCTTAACCTACTGAGCCACCCAGGGGCTTCTGGGCTTAAGTGAGAAATATTTGAATTAAAGGTAATAAATTTATGAAAGGTAATGAAATATTTTAGAAATATTTTAATATACTGCTACTATTTATACCATATTATTGCTCCAGGACTACAAATACATTCTGCAAATGTGTTTACTATAATGAAATGTTTAATCTGAGTATTGTGAATGAGCTGTAATAGGCAGTCAGATTCTTCTAGTTGGCTCAGGGTTAAGTGGTAGAATGTAACTTTTATTTATATTTGAGGGAATTTTTCCCCCAAAATTTATTTTTCACTTATCTGACTTATACCTTTCCATTTTTTTTAAGTTCATTTATTTTGAGAGAGAGAGAGAGCAAGTTGGGAGGGGCAGAGAGAGAGAGAGAGAGAGAGAGAGAGAGAATCCCAAGCAGGCGCCGTGCTGTCAGCACAGAGCCCAGTGCGGGGCTCAAACTCACGAACCATGAGATCATGACCTGAGCCTAAATCAAGAGTCAGACGCTTAACCAGCTGAGCCCCGTCTTTCCATTTTTAAACATATTTTCCTCTAGGTTTCATCAGTTTTACTTGTTATTTTTTATTTTCACATGATTTCAGAATTCCAGAACAGTTGAAAGAATAGTGAAAAGAGTCCCCTTATACTGTTCACACATATTCTCCACATATTAACATGTTGCCACATTTGCTTTATCTTTGTTTATGTGGAAACATGTGCTCACATTCATTTACTTATTATTTTTTCTGAACCTTTTGAAAGTTAGTTACAGATATAATGTCCTTTTTCCAACATAAGTGTTTCATTGTATGTTCCAAAAAACAAGGATATTCTTTCAAATAATCACAGTACAAATTATCAAAATCAGGAAACAATGTATAAAGAAACTGTGGAGCATCCATACAGTGATACTACTTGACAGTAAAAAGGAAAGAACTACTGGTCTATTCAACAAGAGTGAATCTCAGATGTATTAAGCCAAGTGGGTAAAGGCTCAAAAAATTACATAGTATATGATTCCATTTTGTGATATTTGGAAAAGATAAAATTATTGAGACAAAAAAAATCTGTGATTACTAGAGAAAGGGGCTCACTGGATAAGGGCAGTGCAAGAGAATTTGGGAAATGATACATCTTGAGTGCGGTGGTAGTTACATAACGGTATGTTTTTTGTCAAACTCGTATAACTAAACACCAAAACAAGTGAATTTTTCTGTATGTAAATTTTAAAAGTGAGGAAACAATCAGGCAATTAACACCAATACAATGTTATTAGCTCATCTGTAGACCTTATTCAAATTTTTCTAATTGTTCCAGTAATGTTTTTTATACCATTATGTCACAATACTCAGTACTTAACCATCAAAATCAAATGCAGTAGAGGGGTCAGGAAGAAGAAAATTGTGGGTGTGGTCTAGATAGGCACTACTCATTCTGTTAGATGCAGATCACTGTTGTCACTATGTAAGTGTGTACAGAGGAGTTTACCATCAATTTTACCCCCACCCCAGTGATCTCAGAGCACAAGTTGCATTCAGTTGTCATGTCTCTTTAGTTTCCTTTCACCTGAAACAGATCCTTAGTCTTTCTTTGTATTTCATGACTGTGACATTTTTTGTTAGTACAATACTAGTAATTTTAAAAAATTACTCAATCCCTCAATTTGGGTTAGTCTGATATTTTCTGTGATCAGATTGAGCTTAGATATTTTTGGCAAGGTTACCTCAGAAGTAATAATGTGTTCTTCTCAGTACATCATATCAAGAGGCACATAATGTTAAAGTAGTGTCTATCAGATCTCTCTACTGTGAGGTAGAGATAAGTAAATCAGATTAAGAGAGTCAGGAGGAAGAAAATTGTGGATATGGGCTAGATAGTTGCCGCTCATTAGGTTCACGTTACTGTTTTCACAATGTAATTTAGTATATAGAGAGTTTACCATCAATTTTGTTTCCCTTCCTGTACGTATACAGTAAAAATGTGCTTTATGGTGACTTTACTATAATAAACTTTGACCAAAACATAACTAGGCTTCCAGTTTATTATGATGACATTTTTACAAAACATAATTAACGTTCAAATATAGTAATTTACATTGAATTAAACCAGTTTTGATTATAAATGGTACTTCATTTAAGGGAGGGTGGAACTTCATGGTCTGGGGAATAGTTACTTGCAAATTGTAAGTTTATAATTGAATACTGCCTTAAGTTTGTATTCTGTAAAACATTTAATTTTTTAATTTTAGCATTTAAAACTTTGATTTATACTTTATTTTTTATTTTGTTTAACGTTTATTTATTTACTTTGTGAAAGAGAGAGAGAGAACAAGAGCTGGGGAGGGGCAGAGAGGGAGAGAGAATATCCCAAGCAGGCTCTGCACTGTCAGCACAGAGCCCGACACAGGGCTCAACCACACAAACCATGAATCATGACCTGAGCCAAAACCAAGAGTCAGACACTTAACTGACTAAGCCACCTAGGCGCCCCTATATTTTCTTTTTTTTTTAAAAAAAGTTAAATACTCAAGTTGATCTTACGGGTTTAATGTTGGCCTTTCCCCTCCTTTGCTTATCTTACAGTGGCATACATTGCTAGTTTCCTTGTTTGGAATGCTTTATAGTCATTAATTCAGCTTTATCTCTCTGTTTTGTAGGTAGACTAAATTACTTTTTTTTCAAAATGGGGAGAAAAAACAGAATTCTGAAGTTATTGAGTCTCTCTGTCCCTTGCTTATAGCAAAGCATATTTTTTTCTTTTTTGTCTTAATTTTAGGGACCATTACCTTCAAGTGGTCATCACAAATATAAAATATCAGGTTAAATCTCATAAGAGATTTCTGACCAAAAGGAACACCTTACAGTAGTAGTCTGTCACCCAACTACAGGTAATGCACAGGGCCCACAGATTGTAGCCACAGAGGTGCAAAGGCCCTAAAATGACACTATATATATGCTGCTTGTCCTTTAATATATTTTAAAATACAATATTTGATACAAACCAGAAAAGGTACACCTAAGTGTAAAGTACAGTTATGGTCCTATACTCTACTAATAACTTCATACTTGTATGAAAATTTTCAGATCAACTCATGTTTGGAAACAATTCCTGGATCTAAAAATAAAGTAGCTCCCCAGTTAGACTGTGTTGGATATATGTAATGAGTATTTTAAACTTGCAAATATTAAAATATTAACACTATAAATGTAGTTGTGGAAAATAGTACCCAAAAATATGTATTCGGAGTTTCTGTATTTTGCCTTGCAGATAGTGACTTACATGTGTTGATTACCAGATTTTTTTTCTATTATTTTGTATTGTGGTAAAAATATATAACAAAATTAATCACCTTAACCATTTTTTAGTGGTGTTAAATACATTCATAATGTTTTGCAACCATCACCCCCATCTGTCTCCATAATTCTCCATCTTGTAAAACTGAAATTCTATACCCGTTAAACAATAATTCCCCATTCCCCCCTTCTCCCAGTCCCTGGCAATCACCATCCGCTTTCTGTATGATTTTGACTACTCTGAGTATCTCATATATGTGGAATCATACAGTGTTTATCTTTCTGTGACTGACTTATGTCACTTAGCATAATGTTCTCAAGGTTTGTCCATGTTGTAGCCTGTATCATTTTCCTTCCTTTTTGAGGCTGAACCCTGTTCCTTTGATGTATACACCACATTTTATTTATCCCTTCCATCAGTCAGTGGACACTTGGATTGCTTCCACCTTTTAGCTATTGTGGGTAATGCTGCTATGAACATGAACGTGCACATACCTCCTTGAGACTCTGCTTTCTACTCTTTTGAGTATATACCAGAAGTGGAATTGTTGGATCATATGATAATTCTATTTTTAATTTTTGAGGAACCACCATACTGTTTTCCATAGCAGCTGTTTCTACATTCATACTAACAGTGCATAAGAGTTCCAATTTCTCAGCAACCTTGCCAATATATATTTTGGTTTTTGTCTGTTTTTTATAGTCGCCTTCTTGATGAATGTGATGTGGTATCTACTTACACTTTTTGATTTACATTCTGAAATATGATTAGTGATGTTGGTCATCTTTTTATGTGCTGATTGGCCGTTTGTACCTTCTTTAGAGAAATGTCTAGCCAAGTCCTTTGTGCATTTTTGAATTGGGTTGTTTGGGGTTTTTTGTTTGGTTAGTTGACAACTTCTTTACATATTCTAGATATTAGTCCTTTATCAGATACATGATTTGCAAATATTTTCTCCCATTCTGTGTGTTGCTGCTTTATAATTCTGTTGATATTTAGAATTCTGAACTTGCTTTCAATTGGATTGTTGTTTTTCCTCCTCTTCTTAAGTATTTAAAAATCCCATTGACATTTATGGCCTCCTAGCTGCTATTTGAGATGATAGTGGCAAGAATGGACTCTAATCCTAAAGCGTTGATGAAATGATGTTGTTTTGAGCTAAGTACTATGTTATTTTTAATAAAAGAAAATCAAATCTGAGAAGAAGAAGAAGAGAAAGAACTCTTTTTTTAGGATCCATACTTTGAGAATTTGTAGTGACCAAACATTTAGTATAGTTCAAAACTAATTATTTAAAGAGAAGGTAATAATCATGCTTTAAGTTGTTATCAGCTAAGCATAAACTGGAACTTTCTCATGTCCAGTGCCCACCTGCATTTTCAAAGAGCAATAAACTAGATATCTGATGAATGTGATCTGCTGGGCAGTGCTTAAATATAAATGAAATACTTTCCACCTACGTCCCTACTTACATTTATTTATATACATGGGCATATGTTTTCCTTTACATAAGTGTATGTCTATGTGTATATAAATCTTCAAATGAATAAATGCATAAATATGCATGGTATTCTAGCTTACAGAATTAGAAATGTAATTCAGTTACCCCCACAGAATAAGATTGAAGATAATGAGAACTGAATTAAAGCTTACTTTCTTTCACAGAATTCCTCAGAGAGAGAAGACTGTAATAATGGCGAACCCCCTAGGAAGATAATACCAGAGAAGAATTCACTTAGACAGGTATGAAATTCAGTCTGTCTTAAAGTAAAAAGCTACCAACAACAAAACAAAAGACAGGAAACCCTCAATTTGCCATTCATTAAGCATTAGAGCTTAAATTAAGAGTACTTTGAAGTTGGTCTGGCTATAGCCATCAATTTCAATCAGGTAACATTGTTTTCCCAATCATTTAAAAATATCCTAGGTGTACAAGTACAGGACAGATCGATTGCTTACGTGTAGTGAAAACAACATCAAATAAAAGTTTTCTTATTCAGGAAAAATAACTTGAATTGCTTCTTAAGTGCAGATAGTAGAATAGTTGGCTTTAAATCTTACTTTCCTACTGAGATTCTTAATACATTAAAAAAAATTTAACAATCAAAAGGGATCTGCCTCTAGAGAAGTTAGCTCCTTTTAGTCTGAGCGATATTTGCCTTTTCTAAAAGTAAAGACTGTTATTGATAACCTAAAAAAACTTACTGCTTACTGTGTTCCCAATCCCCAAAGGTAACACATTTTACTTTGAAAGTTAATTCCTTGGTGCTCTCTTTTTTAAAATTAAAATGTCCTGGGCCACTTGGGTGACCAACTTCAGCTCAGGTCACGATCTCACAGTTGATGAGTTTGAGCCCCTCATCAGGCTCTTTGCTGACACCGCAGAGCCTGGAGTCTGCGTCAGATTCTGTGTCTCCCTCTCTCTCTCTCTGCCCCTCCCCTGCTTGCACTCTGTCAGTCTCTGTCTCTCAAGTAAATAAACGTTAAAAAAAACTTTTTTGGGGGTTAAAATGTCCAAAAACATTTCATCAAAAAATTTCTTCTTCTCACTGCCTGTAGCAACAACCTCTAACATCTTCTGTCTCCCACTAGCAACAAAAACAAGTTCTTACAGTGTTGCCAGAGAATAGGCATACCACCTATTAATTTTTAATATATAGTTGGATAAGATGAGAACGAGCAGTAGTAAAAATAATTTTAATTTACTCGCATTATGGCATTATTCTAGGAAAAAGGAGAAGAGGTCTAATATTTGTTGAGTGCCCACCATAACCCTGCTACTTGTTTCATTCCATTCTCACAATCCCCCTGCAAAGTTTCTAGATAGGGTCTCTGATTTATAGATGAAGAAAATGGAGGCTTAGAGAGACTAGAGGACTTGCTTATTATTAGCCAGTCAGTGAGTTAAAACCGAGATCTCCATGTTGCCCAAGTGTTTCTACTTCTGCCTTCTTATTCCGGTTTGTATAGTGTTTGGGTTTTGTTAATGTTTATTTTAGTTTTGAGAGTGAGAGAACACGAGCGAGCATGAGCAGGGGAGGGGCAGAGAGAGAGGGAGACACAGAATCTGAAGCAGGTTCCAGACTCTGAACTGTCAGCACGGAGCCCGACACGGGGCTCGAGACCACAAACTCTGAGATCGTGACCTGAGCCGAAGTCAGACGCTTAACCAACTGAGCCACGCAGGTGCCCCTGTATACAGTGTTAATTTCGGGAGAAAGTACTTGAAACTGTGATATGTCCATTTTTTTATTTACTTTCTGTTAAAAATTTGGGGACGGGCACTTTCGTTTTTTGTAAAAATTATTGTCTAGTAAGTAGAATTGAATCCATTCAGGAAGCTTTGTAAAAAACCCAAACGATCAGTGATTGGTATTGTGCAGTTACAACTTTAACTATTTGGAGACAAACACCTGATCTATAAATCTAAATAAATAGAACAGTATTGAGTAAGATAAATTTAGAGGTGGAAGCGGTCTGCCCACTATTCAGAAACAACTGTCAGAAAACAATGACACAACAAAAAGTTTTGGCAACTTTATTTAAGCTAACAAACGAATTTTCACTCTGCAAAGTTATAAATTAATTTTAATAGGCTGATCCAGATGGTCCATTTGGAAAATGGATAGGCTGATCTGTTGAAAATTAAACTAAATTTATCTCTCTCATACTTCAAACTGAAGCAAGAGAGAGAATCGTGCCTATTAAGTCCAGCACATACAGATGGACCGGCAGGTCACACATGGGACTAATCTGATTCATTTTAAAAATAAATGCATACATTATTGAATCATTTTCTACTTGCAAGATCTGTCGTGTGCAGTATTTGAAAGAGATTTGATGTGGCTTTTTCATTGCTTTTTAGCAGGTTTGCTTCACCCTCTCCACTCTAATATAACAACTGTCTTGTTTTTGTTTTTGTTTTTCCTCCTATTGCTCCACAATGGTTTTTCTAATATCTGCCATTCAGTGTTGAGATCCAAGCTCTGGAGATTAATTAGGTCATGAGGTTTTTTTTTTCCCCCTCCTCTCTTTGTAAAGGGTTTTTTCTCTATTCTCTTTATGAAGAGCATGAACTCAGTGTTCTTGGAAAGAGAAATGGCCTTTAGAAACTGGGAAGTAGGAGATCCTCTTGGGGCCCTCTGAATCTTTTAGCTTCTGGGTGTTTTAACAGCCCCATGAATGCAGATTTGTAAATTTATTGCAGTGCCATCTGGTTTTTTGCTCGAACCAGATTACTGTTGGCTTGTGTCTGTCTATTGTGGTGGTCACTCCCTAGGAGCTTGCCCTCTCAATCTTAGGGAAGAGTGATGAATAGCAGGGGTCAATAGAAGCGGGTCACAGGGCAGCTGTCCGGGACTGCCCTGAACTTGATTACCCCACTGCTGATTTTTTTTAATGTAGGACATAATATATAAGCTGTTTAAACTCCCCCTTTTCTCTGTTGCATGACAATAATGAAGTGCCATTTGCTCCCCCTCCCCACTTTAGTCAAGCTATATAGATAAAAAGATGTCAAAGCTGCCTTTTCCCTAGTGTTGATGTAGGTAGGATTTGCATCATCTAGGCCAATCCCTTGAGATTCTTTTACAGATATTTCTAATGGGATTTCAGGAACTCTTTCACTTTTTATTTTTAAATGCTTGGTTACATAGTAGTGTTTTAAACTGATTTTATAGTTTACATATATTGTTCTAAAGTACAGTTTCACAGGTGTTGATAGACTGTGACTACTGTGTGGTAACTTTGAGTTACTTAATCACTGGAGGAGCTAAAAGACAGGTTATCACTACAATTCTTACAGACATTTAAAGAATAATGAGGGAATATTATAAACAACTTTAAACCACAGCTTTGGCAACTTAGATGAAATGGACTAATTCCTTGAAAAATAAAACTTACAGAAACCAATGCAAGGTGAAACCAAATTTGAATAGCCTGATGTCTCTTAAAGAAATCAGATTATCAAAAGGCCCCCATATGGTTTCACTGGTGAATTCTATGAAATATTGCAGAATAAATAACCCACTCCTGTGCAAACTCAGAAAATAGAGAAGGCAGGAACACTTCTGGACTTGTATTCTGAGGCCACCATTACCGTAATTCCAAAACCTAACAAAGACATTAGTAGAAAAAGAAAATACTGAGGGAGAAAGTCAGGAGACATTGGTCCCTGTGTCACTAAGCCATTTTGTATACCTGCTTTTCCATTCCATATCAGAAGGCAGGAAAGTTGGTGGGGAAAAAAAGGTAATGTATTCTTTTAATTTTCTAAATTTCAGAATAATCTCTTCTATCCACATTAAGTGAAGTGTGAACTTTTATTTAAAGAATGTACAAAGTGGCTACAATTTTCTTTCTACTTTTATTCCTAAAATGTGAAGTCAAAGAAACCATAGCAACTGTTTTCATAGCTTTTATTCATATCTGCAAACAAGGGCAAAGGCCTGGGAGGATACATGAAAGTACTCATTACTTTTTGAAAATGTAGCCTTACAACATGCAACTCCTTTGCTTCACATTGGTGCTAATAGGATCTGTCAGCCCTGCCTTTCTATGTAATTGAGTAAATTGTGACCTCTATCTAATCCTTCCCCCATCCCCCATTCCCTTTGTGTATGTGTCCACTTACCATCCTGAGAACGTGGGCAGTGATAAATAAAGCATTGAGTAGAACTCTCTCAACTCTTTGAAAGCAGCATGATGCCAGCCCTCTAGTTATATTTCTTTAAGTGTTTACGTTTTTCTGTATTCTTTCTCTTGTGTAGCTGGAACCCTGGGGATGCAAAGCCATGAGAGAGGCCAAGAAGCTAACAAAGTAGCTGTCTCCCTTGTTAGCTTGTTCCTTTATTCTTTAAAAACAAGATAAAAACCATCTGGCTCAGGGCATTACATTTTCCTCCCCCATGCACCTCTATAGAAGGAGACTTCACCTGCAGTGAGGGTTTACATTGATTAGGGAGGGAGCAGTAATTCAAGCTTCCATCCTCTTCAAGGATACTTTGCAGTCTTTTAAAGGTGCTGACCCACTGAGTTAAACTGTCAAGGGAGGATAAAAAAGTATCTTCATCCCAGGAGGTAACAGCTGCCAGGTTTTCAACACCTTGCACGCTGCTGGAAAAATGTCACAATTGTCAGCTGAAAGAAAAATGACTGTGTTGTCATCTTCTGTTAATGACTGGGCCTTATAAAGGGAACTACATAAGGCTTTTGGAAGGAATAAGTAGCTGTTTTCCTTTCCTATCCCTGTGCCCCCAAATTCCTATGTTGTTCTGAACAGTACCTTGGAGTAGATCCATAAAACACAGCAGTAAAGATCTTAAACAGCCCCGTATAAGCATGGGGGTCTAACTGGCACAGCTCCTTTATACAGTTGGATGAGTAGGAGGAAAAAAGCACGTCACTGACACAGAAAATGACATTATATTGTGTATTAACAAAACAACAACAACAACAAAAAGTCATTCATAAGCCAGTGAACTGAGAGAAAACATACTGTATTTCTGCTCTTTGGAGGACAATTTGTTTTCAAGCAGCATCCAGATGGGTAAATACCACGACATTTCTTTTTTTCAAGAGAGCCACTTCTTTTCTTCCTTAAAAAAAAAAAACAAAACCAAAAAAAAACACTCACTGAATTTACTTCCTTTAATAGCTCTATAATGTTTGTATATGATGGCATTCCCTTCTTTCTGATTTGATTGATGAGGAGAGAAGGTTTAATGAAGTCCCAGATATTAGCCAGGCAAGTTTTTTTTCTATTTGTTTTAGGTTAGTCATTTTAATTGTATTGAGTAATTAGAAGGTACACACAGCCAGGGGAGCTTTGTTCTGATAATTGCTCAAGAAAACCCATTCCCTATCTGCTGTTGCTTTGTGTTAAGACACTTCTCCCTCTAGTGGCAATAGTAAGCACTTTGACTTGGCAGTAGGCAAGGTGTAATTGCAATATGACAAACTATGCTTAAGGGACTATCTTGTAAATACTTTAGTTTGGAGTTTGGCGTTATTTCATTATATATGTGTGCTTTTTTTTTTCCCTATGAAACTTCCTACCTCTTTTTTACCCCCTGAAGTGCTTTGGGCTTTGGATGGAAAAATATTGTGTGAGATGTTTATTAAAAAAAAAAAAAAAAAAAATCACAGTGCATCCTGGGTAATGTTTTGCAGCTTGACTTAATTTTAGTCATCTGTTTTAATTACCTATTTATAAAAATGCTTTTGCATTTGTAGACATTATTTAATACTTTGGAAGAAGCACCTCATTTGAAATAAATAAATAAATTGTACTTATTTTAAATAGTCCATGTAAAAGATCTTAAAGGTAATTAATGTAGGTCTCTTAAGTAAGACAAAAGTGATCTTTCCAAGTCTGATGAAGTGATTTGTTTATTTAACTTCCCACTTCGGCTGAATCCTTCAGAGTCTAATAACTTTTTTTAAAAACATGGTTTGGCAATTTGTGTCTAGCTACAAAAACCCTTCTTCCAAAAGAAGCAATTTAATAACTGGCTTTCTTAAAATTACTTTGAGGAAGGAAGACTGTATAGGGGGTTGGTGTTTTGTTTTATGTTTATTTCAGGGTAATCATTCTTTGATAAATTGTGTAATCACTGACTTAGTAGAAAAAGTATTATTGAACTCCTGGGTTGCAATGACCATAAAAAGTGTATTTTCATATAGAGACTTGAGATGTTGTGAATAAATTATAAAGGAAACAGCTTATATGCTGGTCGAAGCCCATATGGACCAATTCATTTTGTGTTCAGTGCTTAATGTGGATGTACCATTAAAAAAACAAAATGGTGAGGGGAGCCTATTGTGCCCTTTTGTATGAGTCTTTTAAAAATCTGCCCTAAGAGTACTTTGGGAGGAGATCAGATAGAGCATTGCATCCATTGAATGAGATTGGGTAGCATCAGCGTGGCATTTTTAAAGCCCAGTCCCAGCTTCCCTAGATGTCGCCTTGTAGTTTGCTTTTTCTATCCCATATTCTTGCTGGGAACTTGATTTGATGTTACCATATATCTGAAAGTCCCCGTCTCCCCCCTCCCTGTACCCCCCTGTACTGCCCCCCAATCGCTGCCCATTTTCATTATACCATATCTTGTTTTGCTATAGGGCTGCTGAACAGATTTCTTAAGCAGCTTTTTGCAAGGTTAAAAGAATGCAGCCTGGTAACAAGTTTGTGTCATTTTAAATATATACCTTCTAGTAAATAAGGAGAAGTCTGGCAATCAATCCCTTTTAGTGTGTTATATGTTTCACCTGACAACTAAACCTTCTATTGATTAGCCATTACTTTGTTAGATAATCCTATGTCATTGAATCCATTGTAAAAAATTAAACTCTTTAAAATGTTTTACCCTAGCAGCACTGTGAAAATTGAAAACTTGTTCAGAATTACAGCCTGCTTTCACAAAGAAGGTAGTTTTCAGCAAGGCATCTTACTGGTTTATGCTTATGTGCTTTATATGCAATATAAAAACGTATTAAAGTACTCCAACGCAAAATTCTCTGCCTCTGGTTCAGCAGTGAGGCTACCTTTCCGAATGTTGCATGGGGACAGAGCGTATCTTGCCAGTGGCAATTATACTCACTAGTTTAATTCTAGCCTGGAAGAAGTCTTAGTAAAATATTGAATGTAAAATACTGAATTTTTTAGCCTTTTTATTCCAGGGTGATCTTAAGACTGTGACAAGTTTTAGTTTACTAAGCTATGTGACTTTCTTGGGAGGTAAACAAGATCATATGCCCATTTTACAGATGGGATGTCTAGAAAATAAAAGCTTATGCATAGGCTTACTCTAGAGACTCCTGCAGGACTAGAACTGTTTTCTTGAATCTGTCTAATGTTCCTCTGAGTGTCTTCTATCCATTTCTGAGGGGAAAAGGAATTGTCTAACCTACCATAACTATTTTTTTCCTAGAAAATAGCGTATTTTTATTAATTATGCAAACGTTTAGTCCTTTTTCCTCTAAAATATTAACTGCATACTGAAGTAAAATTTTCATACAGTGAACTGCATAGATATTGTATAAGTCAGTGAGTTAATGATGAGTCTATCTACCTGTGTAACCACCACCCTCATCAAGCTATAGAACATTTTCATTACCCAAGAAAGTTTCCTTGGTCTCCTTCCCAATCAGTTTTCCCATCGCCAGTGAATCAAAAACTGGTCAGCTTACTCTCATAGGTTAGTTTCACCTTTTCTAGAATTTCATGTAATAGAATCATAGATTTTTGGAGTCTGACTTTCACTCAGTGTAATTTTATGACATCCATTTTATACCACTGTATCAGTAGTTTATTCTTTTGATATATCTGTTGAATAAGTACATTATAGTTTGTTTTCCATTCTTTTGATGGACACCTAAGCTGCTTGCATTTTTGTAAGTGAAGTTGCTATGGATGTTCTTATATAAAGCTTTTTTAGTGAGCATATGTTGAATACTTTTTGATGTGCTTATTAGCTATTCAGATATTTTGTGAAGTATCTGTTTAAGTTTTTTGCCATTTAAAAAAATTGCATTGTCTTATTATTGAGTTCTAGAACTCAATTGTATTGAGTTCTGTTGAGTTCTAGCTGCTGGCTCTGTGAGATATGTGTTCTGTGTTTTCTCATAATATATGGCTTGCTTATTCATGGTGTGTTTTGATGAAAAGTTTCTAATTTTTGAATGAAACCCTATCTGTCAATCATTACCCCATGATTTGTACATATTCTAGGTTTTCTTCCAGAAGGTTTGTAAGTTTTAGCTTTTACCCTTTAGTCCATCTCAAATTAGTTCTTATGAGTGCTGTTCATTATTTTACCTACACTTTTTTATTCAGTTTTTTTGACACCATTGTTGAAAAGTCTTTTCTTTCCCCCAATGAATTCCAGAAGTGTCGCTGCCAAAAATCAGTTGGTTGTACAAGTGTATTCTATTTCTTTCTCTCTCTCTCTCTCTTTTTTTTTTTTAATATTTATTTATTTTGAGAGAGAGAGAGAGAGTGGGGAGGGGAAGGGGGGTGCGGGAGACAGAATCCCAAGCAGGCTCTGCATTGTCAGCAGAGAGCCTGATGCAGCGCTCCATCTCATGAACCCTGAGATCATGACCTGAGCCAAAATCAAGAGTCTGACACTTAACCGACCCAGCCACACAGGTGCCCCCGGTGTAGTCTATTTCTGCACCTCCTGGAAAAGAGGGTGCTGCTGGGATGCAGAGCAAAGGGTAATAGCAGCTGAGGCACTGGCCAACCCCTACTTCAAATCCACACAGAGGATGAGCTCAGAGTACCTTTTCTTTTTAGAAGTGTCTGTCCTTGCACCAAATACTACACTGTCTTCATCATTGTAGCTTTAGTAAGTCTTGAAATCAGGTAGTGTGTGTGAGTCTTCCATGTCCTTTTTTTTTAATTAAAAAAAAATTTTTTTTAATTTATTGTTGAGAGAGAGAAACAGAACACAAGTCGGGGGGGGGGGGAGGGAGGCAGAGAGAGGGAGACACGGAATCCGAAGCAGGCTCCAGGCTCTGAGTAAGCTGTCAGCACAGAGCGCAATGGGGGGCTTGAACCCCTGAACCGTGAGATCATGACCTGAGCCGAAGTTGGATGCTCAACTAACTGAGCCACCCAGGTGCCCCAAGTCTTCCATATTCTTAATTTTAATATTATTTTGGCTATCATAGATACTTTGCATTTCTATATAGATTTTAGAATCAACTTAGTTTCTTTTAAGAAGTCTGTGGGTTTTGATTTGGATTTTATTGAAACCATGTATCCATTTGAGTAGAATTAACCTCGCTGTAATATTGAGTTTTCCAGTCTGTAAACATGGTATATATCTGCATTTAATTGTCTTTCTAAATTTTTCTGAGCAATGTTTCTTAGTTTTCAGTGTATATTTCTTACTCAGTTCTAACTCTTTAATCTTTTTTCAGTGTTATTGTAAATTTTTTCATTCTCTAATTGTTTGTTGCTAGAAAATATAAATTGATTTTTGACTCTTGACCTTATTTCCTATCATTTGTTACTAAAGACAGTTTTATTTCTTCTTTTCCAACATATTTGCCATTTGTTTCCCTTTTTTGCTTTATTTGAATGGCAGTGGCCTCCAATACAATGTTGAATAGATGTGGTAAGAGAACAACATCTTTGCCTTCCTTGTCCCCAATCTCAGAGGGACTGTATTTGGTCTTTCACTACTAAGTATGATGTTAGTTAACATTTTTTTAGCCACTCTTTGTGGGATTAAGAACGTTCCCTTTTATTTCTAGTTTGCTGAGATTTTGGTTTGTTTTTGTTGTTGTTATTGTCATCATGAATGGGTGTTTAATTTTGTCAAATGCTCCCATCCACACTTATTCTGTTAATATGGTGAATTACATTAATTGAATTTATTAAGACTTTTTGTGTCTGTGTTCATGGGGGATATTGGCCTGTAGTTTTCTTTCTAATGTCTGTGTCAGTTTTTGGTGTTAGGATTATGATGCCCTGATAAAATGAGATGAGAAGTCTTCTCCTCCTCCTCCTCTGTTTTCTAAAAGTGTTTGTGTATAGTTCTGGTATTATTTCTTTCATATTACTTAATAGAATTCACCAGTGAAACCATCTGGGTAGAAGTTTTCTTTATGGGAGGATTTTTTAAAATTTATGTGGAATAATTGTTTATTACAATTTTAATTTCTTTAATAGATGCAGAGCTATTCAGATTTTCTATTATTGTGTCAGTTTTGGTAATTTATGTTTTTCAAGAAATGTACCTTATTCAACAGATTACAGACTGTATTTTTTTTATTTTAATACTGAGATTATCCCATATTGGGTTACTAAAAGCCCCTTTAAGCTGGCATCATTCCCCTCTGACACATCGCCATCATTCCCTGCAGATCTCCAGGTTCATCTTGTATTTTCACCATCCAGTCCTGTAACCAGCCATTTCTCCAGAGAGCTATGGTTCCTTTTAGTGTAAAATGGTATCTAGAAGCCAAGATTTTACATCTGGGTTTATATATTTGAAAACCATAAATTCACATTGGTACCTTCAATTCCAATTCAGCACCACAGAGTTTGTTCTAGATCTCTTCCTTTTCATATTTATAATTCTCTTTTCTAATTGTAAGAAACCTGGTTTGAGATTTTTTTTTTTCCTTCTAGCAATTTGAAAATGTTATTTCTTGTCTTCTAGCCTTTGTTGTTTATGGTGAAGAGTCTGCCTTTATTTATATTGTTGGCTCCCATGTATGAAGCATCCATCTTTTTTCTTTGGCTGCTTTCAAAGTTTTGTCTGTATTGGTTTTCAGCAATTTTGACTGTGTGTAGTTCTTGTTATCTTTGTATTTAATCTCCCTAGAGTTTGCTGATCTTCGATCAGTAAGCCAGTGGTTTTCACCAAATTTGAGAAATATTTGATCACTATTTTTATAACTTTTGTGCCCCATTATCACTTCTCTTCTAGGTTTCCAATTACACATATGTTAGATTATTGACATTTATTCCACAGATAATTGAGACTCTATTCATTTCTTTTTCTTTCCCTGTCTCTATTCTCCAGTTTGGATAATTTCAGTTGATCTGTCTTCATTGACTTTTTTTTCCCTGCTATCTCCAATCTGCTTTTAAGCCCATATAGTAAATTTTAAATTTCAGATAATACACTTTTCAGTTGTAGTTTCTGTCCGGTTCATTTTGGATTTTCATTTTTTTCTGGTGAAAATTTCTGTTCATTCATTATGACTGTCTTTCATTTAAGATGTTGAACATTCATTATAGCTTCTGTAAAGCTTTTATATGCTGATTCCCATACAAGATCATCTCAGGGTCATTTTTTATCCTTTTTTCTCTTGACTATGGGTTCCATTTATCTGCTTTTTCTCATGTCTAGCAGTTTTTTTATTATATTGTAGAATTATAAATGACTAATTGCGATGACCCTGGATTCTTTTATCTAACACCGATTAACTTACTGACTGATCACATGACTTCATAGAGTCTTGGTTCCATGTTTGTTAGGGCAAGTATGTTTTGATTTTGCCCTTGGTCTTAAGGTAGATCCCTTACTCCTTAGACTTACTATTTATTCTCAGTGTAGGGTTTTCCAACTTTTCAGTGGAAAGTTTGAGATGCCTATCAAATTCCTCTAACTTAGTAGGAATCATATTCTAAACTATGTCTCCCCTCATGGGCAGCAGCTAGAATCTCTGCTTGGATCTTTCAGTCTTCTGTCATTTTCCATTGGAATCCTTAGAGTGTCCCATTCATGTATGTAGTTTGGAGATTAGCCATGGATTTGAGGGGAATTGTGCCTCCCCTATGGGTCTATTTTCTACGATTTCTCTTCTCAGTCTCCAGCCACTGTGGCAGTCCAGAACTCCATCCTTTGACATATCAAGCCAATAGAATGGCTTTCTAATTGAATTTTAGTCACCCTGCACCAAGTAGATTGGTGAGTACCCTTAGAGAAAAAGCACATAAACAAGGATGTTACCCAGTGTGATTCTCCTCTTTCAAGGTCAGTCCACACCCTTCCTCCCCCTCTTCTTCACCTACTCTCCCCCCCCCCCCCCCCCCGTTCCTGACTAAGTCAATCTCTGGTGCTTTTAAGTAGTAATTTTAAAATATCCCCCCCCCCCCCGCCATGGTTTATAATTGTTGCCTTATGAGGGTTAATCCCATATAAATATCTCTACCATTTTTGGAACTTGAGCTCTGTGGCTTACAGTTTTTATGTTATTCAGTATATACTAGTTACTTCATAAGTGTCTTTTAAAAATATAGGAAGTTTTATTTAAAGACTTTTGTGTTGTCTGTACATGCATAATGTTTGTGGTATTAGTAGCTGCAAAAGAAGTACTGAATCCTGAGCCCAGAAGATTCATGTACCAATACCTGCTATACAAATGATCCAATTTATTCCTTTGAAATATGTTTTGAAATAATTTCAACTTAAATAATATAAGAGTAAAATAGTTCAGTGGATAAATTTTTAAAGTTTAACTTGTCTAAATGGAAAACCAATTTTATAATACTTTTTCTCCATTTTCTTAGATTTTTTTTACCTACACCTTTCCAAAGAATTGACCAAAAATGAATAACTTAAAATATCTATGCATCCATTGCTGACATAAATAAATAGGAGAAATCATGGCTCTTCCTCACAGAAAACATTCCATTTAGTAAATATGGAAGGAAAGAGGGAAATTCACCCTCAGGGGAAAAATCACCATCTGGGGCGCCTGGGTGGCTCATTTGGTTAAGCATCCAACTCTTGATTTCAGCTCAGGTCATGATTTCACAGTTTGTGAGATCAAGCCCCCATCAGACTCCATGCTGTCAGCTTGGGATTCTCTCTCTCTCTTTTTCTCTGCCTCTCCTCTGCTGTGCACATGCTCTCTCTCAAAATAAATAAACATTTTATAAAATTTAAAAAGGGGCATCTGGGCAGTTCAGTCAGTTAAGTGTCCGACTCTTGACTTCTCCGCTCAGATCATGAGCTCGCAGTTTGTGGGTTTGAGCCCCATGTCAGGCTCTGCACTGGTAGTGGGATTCTCTCTCTCCTCTCTCTTGTGTGCACATGTTCGTGCTCTCTCTCTCAAAATAAATAAACTTAAAAGAGTAAAAATAAATTTAAAAAAAATCACTGTCAGAACACTACACTAAAAATTACCATAGGCAAGATCTACCAGTAGATGCTAAAATTAGCAGGCTGAAGTTGAAACGGAAACAGTATATTTGCATAGTCTCAATATTTCCCCCAATATATTTAGTAATTCCCAAAGGAAGAATAATAAACTTATAATGGAAAATCTTGTCAGACATGACCTTAGGCAAGTGATAAAGGTTAACATCACTATAAATACTTATTAACCTACCTCCTGACTTACTTGATGCATTGAGAAGGGCACATCTCTTATGTGGTATTATTCCCAATAATGTATAACTTCCATCTGATCGTGAGAAAACATGAGACAAAGCCAGATTGAGAGGCATTATATAGATTAATCAGTTCTCTTCAGAAGTGTCATAATCATAAAAGATAAGACTGAAATTGTCACAGATTAGAGGATACTAAGGAGACATGGTAACTAAATTCAATGTGGGATCTTAGGTTAGATCCTGAACAGAGGTTCTGCCTGGGTAGCTCAGTTGGTTAAGGGTCTGACTCTTGCGTTTGGCTCAGGCCATGATCTCACGGTTCATGAGTTTGAACCCTGCATCTGTTACGGAGCCTGCTTGGGATTCTCTCTCTTAATTTCTCTCTGCCCCTTTCCCCAACTCAAAATAAACCAGGGCGGGCGGTGGGGGGAGATCCTGAACAATAAAAGGATATTAGTGAGAAAAGTGGTGAAACTAAAAATAAATTCTTTATATTGTACTATGTTAATTTACTTAACTTTGGTAAGTCTTTTGTGGTTACATAAGACATTAACATAAGGGGAAGCTGGGGGAGGGTATACAGGAACTTATTTTTGCAACTACTGTGTAAATCTAGAATTTAAAAAATGGATTCTTTTCTATTATTGGTTATGAGAGATTGCTTACGTCTTTTTTAAAAAAAAATTTTTTTTAACGTTTATTTCTGAGACAGAGAGAGACAGAGCACGAGTTGGGGAGGGGCAGAGAGAGGGAGACACGGAATCAGAAGCAGGCTCCAGACTCTGAGCTGTCAGCACAGAGCCCAACGTGGGGCTCGAACTCACAAACCATGAGATTATGACCTAAGCTGAAATCAGTCGCTCAACCAACTGAGCCATCCAGGCGCCCTGAGATCGCCTGTGTCTTAAGATTTTTCTCTTTAATTCCAACACATATGGTTCTCCAGCATAGTAGTTCTCAAAGAGTGTTCCTAAACCAACAGCATTCATATCAACTGGGGATTTGTTATAAATGCAAATTCTCAGAAGCCTGGGGATGGGACCTAACAATCTGTGTTTTAACAAGCCCTCCAGATGACTCTGATGCATGCTAAAGTTTGAGAACCATGATTTGTACCATCAATTAAAACTTAGACTATAAGAAAACATTGTTTTACTATATTGGCCAGTTATTAATAATGTTTGCTTACCATTTTTTCAGATTGTGGTAAAATCCATGTAACATAACAACCTCTTAATCATTTTTAAATGTACGGTTCAGTGGATTAAATATATTTACATTATTATGTAATTGTCACCACCATCCATCCCCATAACTCTTTTCATCTTGTAAAACTGAAACTCTATACCAGCCTCTGGCAACCACTTATCAGTATTTATCTTTTTGTAACTAGCTTATTCCACCTACCATAATGTCCTCAAGGTTCATCCATATTGTCCTAGATGTCAGAATGTTCTTCCTTTTTTTTTTTAACTTTCTTTTAATGTTTATTTATTTGTTTTGAGAGAGAGCGAGACAGAGAGTGAGAGAGCAGGGGAGGGGCAGAGAGAGAGGAAGAGAGAGACTCCCAAGCAGGATCCGTGCTGTTAGCACAGAGCTGGACGCAGAGCTCGATCTCATGAACCATGAAATCATGACTTGAGCCAAGATCAAGTGTCCAGTGACTAACCGACTGAGCCACCCAGGTGCCCCAGAATGTCCTTCCTTTTTACGGCTGAATACTATTCCATTGATGTACATGCCACATTTTGCTTGTCCCTTCATCTGTTAGTGGATATTTGGGTTGCTTCCATGTGAATAATGCTGCTATGAACATGGATGTAGAAATATCTTTTTAAGACTGCTTTCAATTCTTTTGGGTATACATCCAGAAGTGGCATTGTTGGATCATATGGTAATTCTAATTTTAATTTTTTGAGGAACCATTACCATGCTGTCGTCCACAGCAGCTGTATCCTTTTACATTCCCACTGGCAGTGCTCAATGGTTCCAATTGTTCCACATCCTTGCCAACACTTACTGTTTTCTGTTTTTTAATAGTAACCATCTTAGTGGGTATGAAGTGGTATCTCATTGTGGTTTCATTTCTGAGCTGATGTGCTTGTTGGCCATTTGTATTTCTTCAGAGAAATGTCTAAGTTCTTTGCACATTTTTGAATAGCCCCATCACCTTCCAGCAGATCACTGCTGCTTACATACTTGTTCATGAGTTCATCTTTGGCTCTTGTGGGCTCTCACTTTCTTTGCTTCCTGTTGTCTACCTTGTTTCCAGTTCGCATAAATCTGGAATTTATACATAGGTCTATTTGTACGTTGATTTTGAGAAATGGAACAAAATTTGAAAACTGTATATGACAGCATTTTAATATTTAAACCTGTTTCCAAAAAATTCTCATTACAGACTTACAACAGCTGTGCCAGACTCTGCTTAAACCAAGAAACAGTATGTCTAGCAAGCACTGCTATGAAGACTGAAAATTGTGTGGCCAAAGTAAGTAATATTACTCATCAATATGCATTATACCGCATCTTAACAGTGCTTTATCTGTAAACATCTTTATATCATATTGCTATTAAAGATCATCACAAGATTTTATATTAAAAAAAAAAATACAGGAGACATCATTTTATCCAAAGCAGATTGCAAGTTGGAGTCTCCATCTTTTCAGTTGCAAAAGAATCTTTTGATTATGCATTCTGGTCACACTTCAGTCGAATTCACATTTGTTACTTGACACTAGTTATGGATTATTACAAATAAATAAGATTCATGAAAGAAAATATACAATTACTTTTATAAGGTTGTTCATGGGTTTTAAATGTAATTAAGTATAGGGTATCCATTGCAAGGATTGTGAGATACACTATAGAAAATCCAGTTATTATAATACGATTATTATTTATTGAAAGGCTAATGATAGAAATATTGCTTGTGGTGATTTTGATCTGAGTGTACAAGTACGTTTTATCGTGCATATGCTCTACCTTTTCTCGTGCACAAAATGTATGTATATCTACAGATATAAAATTAATCACACATTAGAGATCTTATGATCTAATAATTACATTAACTATGGCTCAAATCTTTCAAGTATCTCTAATTAGTTAGGAACTTTGACCTAAATTTCGATATCAGCCATTTTGATTATTCCAGGACTAAGTAAAATTCCAGTATGGGCTCGGTTTCTAGACTTTTACTTTGCATATATGCAAAATTATTGTTTTAATAGCTATTCAGGGATTTGTCACTGTTACAACATTTCCAACTTTAACTACTTAAGTTTAGTCTATCTTATTATACTAAGGCTTTCAGTTACTTGCTGTTATTATTAGAGCCAGACCTGGTAATCAGGTAGTCTCCATCCTTTACTAAAAAATCAAAGGACAGCAATATTTTTTATTATTTTTATTTTCTTTCTTAAAACATAGTCACTGGACCTACTTAATCAACTGAAATCATACTAACTATAACCATTAGAAATGATCCATATAATAAGTGTCAGAATTTATTTAAAATTATGGTTTAAAAAGTTGGTTAAGTGTCTCCTAAATTAGAGTGTCTTAGTAACTTGCTGTAAAATATGAAAATAATAAATTACATGTATTTATTTTTTCAGCCATTTAGTCACAACTAACAAGTGCTAATTGACCCTATTTTGTGTCTGGCATTTGTACATTGAAATGGGGGACCAATTATTTGGGCCTCTGAAAATAATCTTCCTCCTTTTTGGCCACATTGCTCAGTTTCATCACAAGTGGGTGACTTCTGGCTAAACAAGGTAAAATCTTAGCATGAGCACCGATCCAAGGACAGGGTGACAATTTTAATGAGTTTCATTGAGAGCTGGCCAAGTGAGCATCTGTTCCTTTTGTTTTCTCCATACTTTGTAAGCCAGGATTTCTAAGCTATATAGTCATGTTGGTGTGTGTCTGTATGATGTGTTTTGTTTTGTTTTTCTCCCACCCTGTACTTCAGTGGTGCATGGTTAGAAATCTTCTGGCATCTGGCACAATGGCATAATTTCTTCTGTGCTCTTGGGTGAGGAAATAAGTTTGCTCTTTGCTGCTCATCTGTCTGTTTCCTTTGCTCCCAGATGGTGACCCTCTCATCCCACTCTTGCTTATTTTAACATTATTCTGACACTTAGATCCTTTCATCGTCTCCTTAAATACCCTAATTTAATAATGATTTCTATCATTTCCTATTGGAACCTACCTAACTTTCTGGTTCCTTTTGTTGGCCCACATCCTGGCTTCTGGTTCATTGCTTCAGATTTGAGCCAAATAATTAGTTGATCAATGGCAAATAAAAACACGTAGCTAAAATTATGTCTTTCTTGTAACAGCCTCCAGTAGGTACCAGTAACATGAGGAGTTTTCCCTTTCTATTTCCCTTCCGTAAGAGTTTTCCCTTTTCTATTTACATATGTTATGTGTACCTCATGATTCTGTGCTGTTTCTGTTGGCCTTATTTATTGCTTGACCTGTGAAAGGTAATGACTTGCCATTATTTTTGTAGGTCTACAAGCTTGTCCTGTTTCCTGCTCTTCACCTTTAGCCCTTAACTGAGTAGTTTCATCTGCTACACTTGATATGGCTGCAGTGGTTTTTAACTTGGTACAGGTGTCCGTTGTTGATTCAGACAGTACTCCCGAGTGGCCTTGAATGTCCAACCATCTCCATGTGAGAGCACCTATAATATAGTGCTGTCAGCCATTTTTTCCTCTAGCTCAAAGCAGCTAATTCTGATGAGTGACTTTGATTTGGGTGAAAATAGTAGTTACTGTTATTGAATATTGTTTATTATGAGTTTTAGAGAAGACATCAATACCAGTTGTTCCCTGAAAAACAGCAAAGTTGTTAAGTTCAGACCCTGTAGTACATAGTATGTGACTCTTCTTTGGCAGAAATAGCTTACAATAAATGTTTCATAATAGGTCTATGAAAACGGGCCCATTCATCCTCTTTAGAATACAAGAAAACAAAGTGGTAAGAAAAACTACGGCCACTCTAGGTTAATAATAATCTGAATCTCTAACTTGAAGAATGAGACCGAGGAAAAGATTTAAAAATAAAAATGGGGTCATTTTATCAGTATAACCTGGTCTGAGTAATATTTGGAGGCATTGAAATATCTTTTATTTTCTTCCAAAGCCTTCTTTTCTTTCTAATTATAGGTCTGTAGTTCATGAGATTTGTTTGGAACATGATGAGCTCTGTATTTATTGTAGCTTTAAATGGACAGTCATTATTGACTGCCAGCTTAGTCTTTAAAATCAATAATTACATTGTACCTAATTGTCAACCTTCATGATGTTTTTTAATTGGTAAAGAAAGCTAACTAGAAAAATGAAGAGCATTACTTTTTTATGTTATCTTGTTGGTGACTTTCTATTTAAATATTACTGAAAATTTTGGGTTCAGGGTTTTCCTAATTTACTTTTTACACATACATGCATGCACAGAATTAAAATTGAGTTGTTTGAACACAGCTACCGACATACCTGCCCAGGTGGGAGAAGTTATGCCTCTTTATGTTTGGAAAATAAACCTCTTCAGTAGTCCTTTGTAGATGTTCTGTATTGTAGTTGTTTGTTGTTACTGTTTTTTACTTGAGACTAATAATCTGTTTGCAACTGACTGAGACAGAAAAATGTGATGTTCCTTTCCACTCACTCCAGATTTTGATAGAAGACTTGTTTTATTTATTTCCAAAATTATATCCGCAGGAAACAAGCTGTTTAAATTCAGATTATGCTGAAGCAAAATGGTCCTGGTATGAGAAGCAACGTGCTGTTTTACGAGCACAGAGTCCCTTTTCTCATAACTGATTGATAGTAAATATTTTCCTGAAGAATTATTGCCAACCATGAACAGTGCAACTGTTTCACTTTTTTTCCGTGCTACTTGCTGTACCAGCCATTGTCGGTAATTAAGATCTACAATTCACAATGCAGACGTTTGCACTTCCTCTGGGTCTGCGCTATTTATAAGGCATTTCAGCTGTTCAGAGTTTCTTTTGAGTTTTAAACTACATGTTAACAGGCTTCTTTAACATACTGTTCCACAAGTAGCATGTCAGATGGTCCATTCTTTGCACAGGCCTCTCTGTCGGGTCTAAACATTAGCTTTGTGGAGAATATATTAACATGGAACCATATCATTGAGGCCAATAAGGTTGGAAAAACTCCGGCATGTTAATGTGTTACACATTAGGCATATTGCTGTTTCAAAAAGGCAGGAATAAAGTTCAGAAGTACTATTTTTTTTCTTTCATTTTACAGATGTTCATATGATTTTAATGAGTGTGAATGGGAGTTATAGAGAGGCTCTGAGAAATACTAGTAAAGTGACATTTCCCAGCTCGCTTTCAGGTAATAATAGAATAATAGAATCAAGGACCATTATTATAGACAAGAGTTTGTGTGTTTGTCAGATTAAAGATGCAAGAATACATCTTCTAGATGTACATGATATTTAGGAGTACAGACGAGGGACACCAAAATGGATCAGCTGATTGACGGCACGTTTGTTGTATAATCATCTTCAGGAACCTTAAGTAGCATATGCCATTGGAGAGGAAACTGTAAACAGGAATCCTGGTCTATATTAATTCGATAAAATTAAAAGTCATGTTTAACCATTTCAAGAGCATTAATTTCAAAAGGAAAAAAAAAAAAGTCCAGACCCCAGTGAGAATCTTGAACTATGCCCTTGAATGAGAGAACTGCCTATATAGTCTCCTTACTAACTGCACTCATTGCTAAACATACAGGAGAAAGAAACAAGAAGCAGAAAGCTGTCAACAGAGTATGTGTAAAACTTTGCCTTGAGTGGATATCAGACTGGCTGTTAGAAGCCTAAAGTCAGCTGCGTTGATTCTGCATGTTGGACACCAGCATCTTCCAGCAGAGCAGATCTGCAGAGAAAGGCAGACATGGGTTTCAGTGCTGATTCTTGATGGGCCCTTGAAGATAGAGCTTCAAAGCCTTTCCAAGGCAGTTTTATTGGCCAGAGCCAAAAACTTTCTGTGGTTCTTTTGAACTACATTGTTTGTGTAAACTTATTTTCCTTAGTGAACTCTTTATGAACCTTTTTTTTTTTTTTTTTTTAAAGATAGCAGCATTGGTTCAACTGTTGGGAACCACTAGATCTGACCGAGGCACTTCAAGATACTAGAACCTATTCACATTTCTGTCTAGCCAGGGAGCTAATAAGATTAAGCCTGTCTTTGTGGATTGGTCTAGATTAGCAGGAGATGAGCCCAGTCAGTGTTTTCCTCAGTGAAAAAGGAAAGGTTGGGAGAGAGAGAGGTGAAGGAAGAAAGTTCTTCATCAAGAACTGACTGCAGTATTGCCTGCTGATGCATGTCGGATCACCCGCACCGAGAGATCACATGGCTTCTCCAAAAGTCAAACGATCAATTCGCCTCGTTTTGGCTCTGTACTTAATGCACAAACAGTGCGATCTGCGGGGCTGTAATTGCATTGTTAGGGCCAAGGAACAAGCCTGTGCCTTTTCAGCAGACAGCTGGCAGGGAGAGAGGCATGTTGTTAGGAAAGAGAGAGGCAAGGCAAATAAAATTACTGCTAACGCTCAGAGATCGGCAGGAGTCCTACTTGCCTAATCTTACCGGTGGGAGCAAGCGGCTGTTGTAATCCAATTATAGCAGCATAAGCAATTTGTTAGACACTCCGCATAATGTAACAATTTCCCAATAAACTCTGACTTGTAATAACGTCGGCAAGAGTCCGCATAAATCTGCCCGAATGGTGGGGGCTGGAGCGTTCGGCTGGGGGCTTGTAATTGGCGCCATCAGCACGTTTTGCGGAGTGCAGTATGGTGCAGTCTTTTAGTGCAGGAATTTTAAGGAGAAAAGCATGGCACACGTTTCTTAGAGAAAGAAAAGTGGCCATTAAAAGGGGAGCAGCAAGAAGGGCATACTCTTGCCTTCACATTACCTAGGAATCTTAGTGTAGAAAGAAAACAGGAGGAAGCCATGTTTCCTTCAGTACTAAAGTGGGGGAGGGGGAAGAGTGTGTGGACTAAATTCCTTTATTTAAAAGGCGTCAGTTTCTATTATTTATACCCGCCTTTACCGGCCCCCCAAATGCTGTTCAGGCACCATTTAGTTAACACTTTTACAAAATTGTTCATAGCCAGGCGAGACTAAAAATGCCAAGTTTAAATCTTTTCTTCTAGAGTTTATCATTTTCTTTACAACAGGAAAATATATTTCCTTTGTGCCCAAAATAAATCTTTTAAAGATCTCATCTCATTGAATATCAAACCTTTCTGTAGAGTTCTGCCTTCCGGTTTAAGAAACCATCTCTTACTGAAGGGTTTAAAACCCAGCTTGTTTGCTTAGCTGGCTTTACTACATTGCTTATTTTCTTTTCTGCAATATATTGTGAATGTCTATGATGCTAGGATTAGGAATCTTTCTTGTTGAATGCTTACATTGTACAAAAATGCAGTTATTCTTATTTAAAACTGTACCTGTATAATCATTGTAGAAATAATTTTGATTCCTAAGTCATAACATTTCTGTTTGGGAAAAATATTTGTTGTGTGGAGCAGAATAGAACCTCCATTATTTATTGATTGATTAGGGTTGGTAGTCACAGAATCAAGTTTATTTATACAAGGTATAGGAGGTGAGGAGTGCTCATAGATCTGAGTTAATAGACAGATTTTCATGCTACTGAGTCTGTATTAAATGTTATCTGCTTTCTTATGCCAACCCAACTCTTCATTGTTGTTAATTTGTGTCAAAACAAAGCTTCTGAAATAAGAACAGGATTATTCAAAATATCATGTTGCTGTGGGTATTATTACAATAAATATTTACTTTCAGTATAAACATTTCCTTCCACTGAAGCAAATGCTGCCTTGTTTGACTGGAGCTACATCAATAAACTGCAGTGCCTCTAATAAAGCCACTCAGTGTCTGGGTTTAACTAATGGCTGATTTTCATGGCTTTGACAGTGAGCTGTGTGCGTTATTTTCTCCTGATATTGTAAAAATAATGAGAGCAAATTAGAACAATCAGTTTACACAGATAGCTCCTGATTGGAGGCGATGGGCAATATGGCAGCAGGTAATCCATCTTCGGGCTCTTGTCACATTAACTTCAGTAGTGTGAAAAGATCAGGTGGGGTAAGCAGGGATCCTGCCCAATCGGAACACTGAAATTAATGAGAAGAGCATTGTTCTGTGATCAACCTTTTAATTAGCAAGATTGGAAACGCAGGGAGTGAAGAAGGCAGCACCACAGCTGCACAATGCCAGGCACAATTCCTGAAAGGGGAAAGAAAAAAAAGAAAAATCAGTGGGTTTTATATCATACTTCTCTTGCTGTATATAGGCATCGTGTTTCCATTCTGGAGCTTGTTTACAGACTTTAACAAATACTGCCTACTTTCCAAAGTAATATCATAAATATAGTTGATGTGTTTGTCATCTGTAGGCTGTAATTCTTTCAGGGGTCATTTAGGATTTTGATTACCAGTATACTGTCTTTGGCATTGCATATTGGGTTTTAACTTTTGATTTTTTTTTTTAAATTAAGTAAGCAAAGAATTTACATTTTAAAAGGTCTGCTTTGTCAACCTCCCACCATTCAGCCCCTCCAACATGTAGAGTTTTTCTTGCAAGTAGCATCAGAGTTTTCTGGTCTGGAAAACTTTTGTCACTTTGAGTTGTTTGAAAGAGGAGCAAAGTCCAGACAGGAAGCTATGGCATATTTAAATTGTGTTCCTTTCCTGATTCTGTTTATTAGGAAAATCACTGTCTCCCCTTCCCCCCCCCCCCCCCCACCGTGCTGTTGACTTATCAGTGTTAAGGGTGTTATTTCAATTTATATAATTAAGAATTGAATATCAATAAAGTATGGTATTTTTAGGAGGAAGAGAGGGTGAAATATATGTAGCAACAGACTAAAGGCTGATTCATCCATTTAAAGCTCAGTTATACTAAAATTGAAACCTTGTTAATTATCGCTGTGATATTGGAAAATGTGGTATAAAGCCATGGAAGATATTAATGAGCCAGATTTTCTCTGCCAAATCAATGCCTGTTTTCTAGGCCTATTTTGACAGGCTTTAACTTTGGGGAAGGTATGAGGTTTTTAGTATTTTAATCTTTATGCTTTTAGTTGCTTACAGTGAAAGCAGAAATATAATGTAAGCTATGTAAATGAATCCAGTTATCTTCCAAGCGTATATAAAATAAATTTTTTTTTATATTAACAATTAAGTGACTTAGGCATTTATTTAAAGTACTAATACATATGGGGCACCTGGGTGGCTCAGTCGGTTAAGCATCCAACTCTTGTTTTCGGCTCAGGTCATGATCTCGCAGTTCATGAGTTCAGGTTCCACACTGACAGTGCGGAGCCTGCCTAGGATTCTCTCTTTCCATCTCTCTGTGCCCTTCCCCTGCTTGTGTTCTCTCTCTCTCTCTCTCTCTCTCTGTCTCTCTCTCTCTCTCACAAAAGAAATAAATAAACTTTAAAGTACTAATACATAAAAGCCAGTTATCAGGCACCCTTCTGAGTACAGAATTAACAATAAAGAGCCTGTTGTATGAAATATTGAGGTTAGGTGTAATATCTTTTATCATCATAGTTAATAGGACTTTCTTCATAATTTGTATAACTAATGGAGATTCTAGCCTTGCAACCTTAAGGTATTTAGAGAATGTAAGTCCCTGGTATTATAGCCCTATGTAAAACCCATAGAATAAAGGCACTTCACTACCCATCTCCCTAGTCCTCTCCCCACCCCTACCCCCCCAAATCTTTAGTATAGCTTTTGGAATTCTGTCAGAAACCTTATTTTTGTTTTTGTTTTTGTTTTTTGATTGATAACTTTTCCTGAAAATATTCAGTATTTTAGGATCAGTGACTTAATACAAAATAGTTTCTAGGACTTCCCGTACCCCCAACACACTCTTTAACATACTGTGCATATTAATATTTTAAAGCCCACTTGTTAGAATTTTGCATGATATTTTTCTATATTCCTTAATCTGAAGAAAAATTTTTTACTTACCGCTTTTATGGATTTTTGTGGCTGTTTATTCTCCTTTCTCCTAATTTGGCAGTTTCAGAAGCCTGGGCTCATAAGTTGTCCAAGGATATGTTCTTAGTCATATGGTGTAAATAGATCACTTACAAAGCTTGTGAAACCTGAGCTCTCCTTTTGAACCTTTCAGTACCCATGAGCTCAGGATCCATACATGTAAAATCTTATTCTTGTTTCATGACTCCAGCTTGTAAGGCAAATGAGCTATGAATTTAAATGACTATTCCACTCTATACCAACTTTCTACCAAATAAAATTGGTATTTTTCTCCTTTTTTCCTATGATTCTGGATTTCCATCTGACCTAGTGACCTTGCCAATATTTGTTCTTGTTAGAGTTCTTTTCCAGTAAGATTTGCTACTCAAGATGAGTGTTAAAATAGACGAGGGCATATTTTTTTATGTTAGTAATTACAGAAATGTCTAACTGGCTGAATGACCAAGAAACTCCTTTTTAGTTTCCTAACAGAGCTAGAATTACCAAGTCACCTTAAATTCTACTAATTCCAAGTCTCATCAGTAGGGTTCACTGTAGAGAAATTTTCATTAGTCTAGTCTTTAGGAGTTCTCATGTGTGGAATCAGCTGAATCTCTGAGGCTATTATGATCCTTTCTAAGTTCTCCATCCACCTGCTTTTTGGTTTTGGGATATGTTCCTATTTAAAGAATTGGAAAATGTCCCATTTTTTCTCATGCACCTTCAGGATGGAAGACGTTTGTCTTTTTTTTCTTTCAGCTTTGTATTTTGCTACCCAAAAGTTTGAGGAGGAGAGAGGGTATGTTAATATTTACTAAGCCCTATGTTTAGGCACTATAGTGCTAGCTGTGTTACCTATTTCAGTCCTTATGTGAACCTGATAAGATGGATATATAACCCCTATTTTATAGATAAGGAACCTGAAACTTAGAAAAGTTAAGTCTTTTCCCAAGTTTTCACATCTTTAAGTTGTAGGGTCAAGTTTTCAACTCAGATCTCCCTGACTTCAGAGTCATCTCTATACTAGACCAGGTTTGTTGCCTTTCAAATAATATTTGGAGGCCTTCTGTATCTCTCCTACCATTACAATTGGCCTCACACTACAAACCACCTATAGCTTTTCACCATTTGATTTCTGTAACACTTTTGACAGCTAGCAAATGTTATTTCTTCATCTCCCCTGCCTCCTTTACTGCTTGTAAAATATGTTGTTCTGACTGACCTGAGCCAAGTACGATATTCAGAAGACTTAACTATCTCTATTCTGGGCTACTTAGTCAATAATTCTACTATGTAATTTTAAATGCTTACTCAATAATAATCACTTGCCTTGTAAACAAAGGTCTTTAACGTATCTAAGATGACCTCATGGCTCCATGTTCCATTCATAGTTCTACACGTTAAATGAGTGGGACAGTATGAGTCCAATACAGCCGGTTCAGTGTGGTCACTCACACCTTATTGTTTTAGAAGTTGTTTTGAGGGGCACTGGGGTGGCTCAGTCAGATAAGGGTTCGACTTAGGTTCAGGTCATGATCTCTCAGTTCATGAGTTTGAGCCGTGCAATGGACTCTGTGCTGACAGCTCAGAGCCTGGAGCCTGCTTCGGATTCCGTGTCTCCCTCTCTCCCTGCCCCTCCCCCGCTCACGCGTGCTTGTATGTGTGCATGCGCGCGCACTCTCTCTCTCTCTCAAAAATAAATGAACATTAAAAAAAAAAAGTTGTTTTGGAATACAGATCTCAACCTACTTTCTGTGTCAGGATTTACATTGTAAGTATGTATTGGCAGTCCTTTTATACCAAAAATTTATTTTTCCTGATTCAGCTTGGTAATTAATTTTGGCAGTTAAAAAAAATGTCCCTTAAGGCTTCAAAACTCTGGCTCTGATTACATTTCAGTAAATATTTTTATATGGTTTACGTGCTTCTGGATAATTTGGTGATTGCAAAGACATGGTGAGGATATCAGAATTAATAGCTGGACATTAAAGTCCTGTTTCAGAGAGGAGAGAGGAAACTTGGGAGAGGAGTGATTTATTAAAAAGGAACAGGTTTATTGAAAGCAAATGAAAACAAAAAGCAAACAGGGGCACCTGGCTGGCTCAGTTGGTTAAGCGTCCAACTCTTGATTTCTGCTCAGGCCATGATCTCACTATTCATGACATCAAGCCCCACATCAGGCTCTGTGCTGACAGCATGGAGCCTGTTTGGGATTCTCTGTCTCCCTCTCTCTCTGCCTCTCCCCTGCTTGCGTGCACACGCTCTCTCTCAAAATAAATGTTAAAAAAAAAAAAAGAAAAAGCAAGCAAACATGGCTATTAGCATGTGCACACAAATAAAATCTCCCTGCATATTCTCTAATAGAAAGAAGTGTTTTGATAGTTACGGTTGACATAAATTTCATGCTCAGACCTACAAAAATATGTAAGTACTTGCGCACATGGAGCACAGAGACCATGACAAACAGGAATGTTGAAATATTTCTGGAAGAATGAACTAAATGTAATTACATTTTATATGACAGACATCACATCTTTATACACATGTATAAGATGTGTATACTTTATACACATTTTCTTGGAATATCTAATAGCATAAGAAATTTAATTGTAAAGATTTTTTTTTTTTAAACCTAAGAGCCAACCAAAAGGGAAATATACAGAGAAAACCAGGTTTAAAAAGAGATGGTTCCTACAGTGTTAACTATGGAGTGTGTAGCGTGACTCTGTAATGGAATATCATGGCAGGGGGTATAATACTGTAAATAAGATGAATATGCCACTTGTGGATTAATGGGCAACCTAAAGAGTGGCTTTATTTACATCTATGTGTGAGGTTCTTTTACAGTTTGTGTATTTTCTGTTATTCTTGTGATTGGAACACTTACAACCTGATAGTTTAATTAGGGAACTTAAAAAAAACGTTTCCTTGAATCTTGCTTTACGTATTTTTTGTCAGATTCATGTATTGTCATCTTAGACTTTAAAATCGATAGGTTGGAAGAGTTTCTTTTAACTTTTTCTCTGAGCAATATTTAAGGAAAAGAAGTGGGTTCTGAAATTAAGTCCAGGAAATACAGCTATCTTTTAGATATCAGTTATGAACATTAAGGAGTAGGTGTAAGCACTACATGTATCTAAATTCCAGTAGATTTCATGTGCAGTTTTGTGAATAGAGGATGCTTTTGAAAGGTTTGGCTACTGAGTAATGTAAACTTGAGTAGTCTAGACTGGAACACTAATAGCCATTGTCTCAACATTTTAACGTGAGAACATGCAATAAGGGTAATTTCTAAGAGCCTTTTTTTTTTAATATTTATTTATTTTTGAGAGAAAGAGAGAGAGCAACAGAGTGTGAGCAGGGGAGGCACAGCGAGAGGGAGACACACAATTTGAAGTAGGCTCCAGGCTCTGAGCTGTTGGCACAGAGCCTGACGCTGGGCTTGAACTCACGAACCATGAGATCATGACCTGAGCTGAAGTCAGACGCTTAACCGACTAAGCCACCCACGTGCCCCTAAGTGAGAGCTTTTTTAAACTAATGTTTTAGTCAACTCTTTAGGTTGTTGATTGCCAAGTAATACTATTATTTAGTGCTCTTGAAACTTCAAAAGTTTGAGCCTTAGGTTTTTACTCCGTGCTTTCCCTCAATTGAAAATGTGTAATACAGGTTATTTTTGTAAGGCAAATGGTATGCAGAAGTAAATTGCCTTCATTGTAGAGTTTGAATGGAACTAATTTTCACTTGGCAAAAGGTAGATTCTCAAATTATATTTGTTGAGTCTAATTGACTTCTAAACAAAATAAATTGTGAAATACGTTCTTTAAAATATTAAGATTGTTGGGGCGCCTGGGTGGCTCAGTTGGTTAAGTGTCCGACTTCCCCTCAAGTCATGATCTCGCGGTTTGTGGGTTCGAACCCTGTGTCGGGCTCTGTGCTGACAGCTCAGAGTCTGGAGCCTGGAGCTTGCTTTGGACTCTGTGTTTCCCTCTCTCTCTGCCTCTCCCCCACTTAACGCTCTGTCTACCCTTTTGCTCAAAAATAAATAAACATTAAAAAATTTTTTTTAATAAATAAAAAATAAAATATTAATTTATTATCATATTTGATAGCCTTTTGCACCATTACTTTCATTGAATGTTTACAGTGGGTCAGACACTGTGTTACGGATATTACACTCTCACTTAAATCCTCACAACAGTCTCATTAAGCACACAACCCCATTTTACATACAAATACATTACTACTCAGATCAAGCACCTTGCCCAAGTTATGTTGCAGAACTGGAATTTGAACCCAGACTGGCCCCATAGCCATGTACTTTCAATTACTGTCGTTTGTGAATTTTAGTACATCAAAATAAGGATGGATGGTGAGTTTTAGTACATGGAAGTAAGGGTGCAGTGGGGAGGTTACCTAAAAAGTTCTCTATGGTGCCTATTAGATGTTAAGAATTTACCATCAAGTAGCCAGGATTTGGAAAACACAGAAGTATGCAAATTGGTTGTATAAAATTATGATACAGTAATACATTTTAGGCTTGTAATCTTCACTTGCACTTACAGTATTTTCCTTTTCAGCATTCCATGTGAGATGCTAAAAATTAAAAATACCTCAATTAGCAACCACAAAAAAGTAAAACTGTTAATTGAACCTTGTAATGTCCTCTTGCTGTCTGTTAGGCTTTTCTTTGCAGACTTTGATTATGTGTAATAAAACTGTTGCTTAATTAATGCCAGGGTTCTGAAGCATTTGGATGCCACAGAAGAGGGTGAAGAGGAGAAACCAAGAGGCAGCATCAAATAGCTTTTCTGTCATGTTAATTTAGATCTGCCATTCTTGTCCTAGTTCATGATATATGGCTCCCAACAGATAGGGGGAGAATTGAATGAGAAGCAGTAGTGAATCCTGTTTTCAGAAAAACACAAGTCATGACTGAGGCTCTCAGTAGGTTAATGAATAACTGTTTTCAGACAATATTTCACCCCTAGTTGGAGCTGCCCTTGGAATGAATGTGGCCGTGTTGATGTGACCAGCAGACACGATGCAAAACCAAACTAGTTGGTGACATGGCACCATGGCTTTGCGGTCTGTGCAAGAAAGATCCACAACTGATGTCCACAGCGGGCTGTCACTGGGAGAAAGGTGCTTGTATGTAACCAGAGCATGAGAGAGGATATCCTACTGACTTCTATTAATTTTTATTTAGAATGCTAAAAAACAAAATGGTAAAAATTCCCCTTGGAAATTGCTTAAGTCTCCCTTAATTATGGACATACTTCTTGAGGGATCCATATGCTTAAAAAAGAAAAAAAAAGTTCATAAGGAAATGTTTGTTTCATATCATAATTAAAAAAATTTTTTTGTTAATTTTAGAATACAGAGTAACAAAGAACACAGCAGTCTTCACTAAAATGAGTTTACTTTGGACGTGACTCTTTACGTTCTCTTCCTTTTCATTCTTGCATTCTCCCTTCTTGATTCAATAAACTTATTTATTAGGTGGTTTTGTATTTATATTTTAACAAGCGTTGAATTCTATTTTAAAGAGTGTTGAAAAGCACTGTTGCTTTCAGGGTGGGGAAGATTTGAAATCCAATAATGAAAAATGAAGTCTCTTTCATTTCTGGCTGCATTCCTAGATGGTTGTATGTATCATAATCATTGAACTTTTAGAGCCTGCTCAAATTCTGTTTGGGCTGCATAGGGTTACAACATACCTAAATTACACTTTCCGGCAATATTTAAACACGAAGTAGACATTGTTAAGTGGAAGCATTGATATCATAATTTCTAGTGGTTAAGGTGTCTGTCAGTAAAGAAGGAAGCTTACTAGCATGGGAAAAGAGTACAAGCTTCAATTGGAATGGGTCTCTATTGTCCAGGGGGTTATTCAATGCTAATAAATACTTGCTTTAGCATAGATGGAGCTAGGTTAAGTGTTTACAGCCAAACCTTTCTCTTCTCCATTGAAGAGCAAGGTTCTCCTAACACTGACCTACTTTGCTTATATGGTACTATAGATAAAACAGTTATGCAGCCATGAAGAGAAAAATAGATGAAGACCAGAAGAATTTTTTAGTAGGAAGTGCTTGGTAGCGTGTTTCTTTGTTGGTAAGACATAATGTTTCCACAAATCATGAATAAATATTCTGAATTCCCTAATATTATAGCAGTTATAAACATTTTTAAGCCTCCTTTCTAAGTAGATATTTCTCTCCTGGCTTTCTGTATTGTGAACTTTACAAAACTGGCTTCAGCAGCCTATTAATTATTCATATCATAGCAACAATTAAAGCAAATTAAAAATAAAAATCGCCATATTGCATTTAACCATGGGCAGCGCCAAACTGTGTCAGCTCTGGAAGGGCCTGTGGTGTTTCCTTAGTTAAAAGTGCTAGAGGGAGCTCTAACCTTGTTCAGAGTAGTGGCATATGGGAACAATTGTCTGTATGTGGCCATGGGGTCGCAAGTAAAGATGGGAGGCTAAGGATGTTACGTGGCAAAAATTTAAATCTTTATTAGAACTCCCTGTTTCCTTTAGTTTCCTGTATATCAGAAAACATGGGTGAGGACTAAGTATAATCAAACAGGACTTTAGTCACCCTCATTCCTCTTTCTATAAATCTAATCATCTCCTTCTAATACAGTTTTCAGGAGACCCTGAATTTGGCTCAGTGAATTTTCACAAAGTGAGAACACACCTGAACACTCACCACTGAATTTTTTTTCGTTTTCTGTTTTGTTTTGTTTTGTTGAAAAAGAACGGAAAGAAAAAGAACATTATCAGAAACCCATTCCTGTCCTCTTTGTCACTCCCCTCCCAAGGGTAACATTATCCTTACTTCTAACATCAGTCATTAGTTTTGCCTGTTTTTCTTCATATAAATGAAATCACGTGATACATACTCTTTACTGTCTGACTTATTTCACTCAACATAATGTTTTTGAGAGTCACATTGCATATAGTAGTAAATTTTTAATTTTTCATTGATGTGTAGTATTTCATTATACCAATCTATCCATTTTGCTGTAGATGAACATTTGGGTGCTTTCAGATTTTGATAACTACAGAAAAATTGTATATATCTGTCGGTAAGTATATACAATGAATACATGTATCCTATTGGGTATGTATCTAGGAAGGGAATTGGGATTTCCAAACTGGTAGTACCAATTTATACTCCTGCCAGTATGTGAGTGAAAGTTCCATTGTTACCCAACACTTGATTTTTTGGCTTTTTCATTGAGCATTCTGATGGTGTGGAGGAGAATCACATTACATTGTTGTGGGTTTTTTTGTGATTCCATTTCTAAGTGTACAGTCCAGTAGTGTTAAATATATGCACACTGTCACATTGTGTTTTTTAATTTAAGTTTCCCTTAAAAGTTAAAATTGACTATGTTTTTATACATTGATTGACCGTTTCAATGTGATATGCCTGTTCGGGTCCTTTTGCCCAGTTTTCTATGTGATTTTATATACGTTTCTTAATGATTTATAAGGGTTCTATGTAAATTCTGGATACAAAGTCCTTTGTTTGATATGATATATGTGTTGCAGATATTTTCTCCTATTCCGTGCCTTGCTTTTGCACTTTTTGTTAATGATGTCTCCTGAGGAACCCAGGTTCTTAATTTTAGTATAGTCCAATATATCAATCTTTGCCACATATAGTTAGTATTTTACATTCTACTTAAATCTCTGCCTACCCCAGTGTCATGAAGATATTCTGTTTTCTTCTAAAATTTGAATGGTTTGACCTTTTACATTTGGAGTACAGTCCACTTGATTTTTTGTGTGTTTTGGTATTAGGTATAGGTAAAGAGTTGTTGTTGTTTTTTGTTGTTAGGTGATAATCAGTTGACCCAGCACTATTTTTTTTTTTTTTGATGTTTGTTTATTTTTGAGAGAGAGAACACCAGCGGGGAAGGAGCAGTGAGAGAGGGGGACAGAGGATCTGAAGCGGGCACTGTGCTGAGAGATCCCAGTAGGTTTTTCATATCTATTTGCAGACTCTTCATGTAGTCCTACTATTTTGAATTGGCCCTAAATAAGACAAGTTGGTGTATTAAACTGATAGAATTTTTTGCCAACACACGAAGGGATTTTTAGTAGAGAGATACATTCATTTATTGACATTTTTCTAGAAAACATTATCTTAGATACTGGCAACTATGGACAGAGAGGTAGATGGAGGAAATGAGAGTAAACGTGAAAGAAATGAGTTAATAAACTTCAATATGACATTATTAGGTCTTCCTACTTAGTGTCAGCCCTGAGAAAGTTTATCACTTTTAAAGGGTTAATTTCCCTTTTTTTTTTTTTAATGTTTGTTTATTTTTGAGAGAGAGAGAGAGAGAGAGAGAGAGAGAATGAGCAGGGGAGGGGCAGAGAGAAAGGGAGACACAGAATCTGAAGCAGGCTCCAGGCTCTGAGCTGTCAGCACAGAGCCCAAGGCGGAGCTCAAACTCACGAACTGTGAGATCATAACCTGAGCTGAAGTCGGCTGCTTAACTGACTAAGTCACCCCGATGCCCCTAAAGTGTTAATTTCTTAATTATGGAATATTTTAGCCTGTAGAAAAGTGAGAATAATAATGTTACCTGTGTACCTGTCACTCAAAATGGTAACATTTCTTTGCATTAAAAATTCAGTATTTTTAGAGGTGCCTGGGTGGCTTAGTCAGTTAAATATCCAACTCTTGTTTTCAGCTCAGGTCATGATCTCAGGGTCTGTGGGTTCAAGCCCCATGTCGAGCTCATCGACAGTGCAGGGCCTGCTTGGGATTCTGTCTCTCCTTCTCTCTCTCCCTTTCTCTCAAGTAAATGTAAAAAAGAAAGAAAATTCAATCTTTTTAAAATAAATTAATAAATAAAATAAAAAATTTGTTCATTTTAGAAAAGGTTGACTTGTTCTTAAGATTCTGGAATATATTGCTTATCCAAATAATATTATGAAAAATATTTTTTTTCTCTTTTTAAATGTTTATTTAGAGAGAGAGAGAACGTGCACACACATGCAAGTGGGGGAGGGGCAGAGATGGGGGGGGGGTTGGAGAAAATCCCAAATAGACTCCATGCTCAGCATGGAGCTCAGCATGGAGCCTGTCATGGGACTTGATCTCACAACTGAGAGAGAGATCACTACCTGAGCCAATATCAGGAGTCAGAGGTTTAATCAACTGAGCCACCCTGGCACCCCAAAAATATTTCTCTTTTCACTTGAGGGACATACTTAAATTCTAATATGTTAATTTTTTAGTAAGAAAATATGAAGGATGAATCTTTATTTTTAAATTTATTTACTCAGCTCTATTTTAATTTACCATGGAACTGAATCATATGGACTCAAAATACAAAAGCCAGACTGAGCCTCAGATTATTCTGTCCACCTACTCATTTTACAGATATGGTCCAATGACAGTAGAAACTTGCCCACAATCACATAGGTAATTAGTGATACGGCTGGGTCATCATGCTTTGCTGTGGGGCAGTTTATATGTCTGTCAACTACAAGAAAACTTTTCATAATGTTTTATTTCCAGGGTATCAGAGTTGGGTATGTATTCCTTAAACAGAAAATAAAAATAATGTAAATTTCAGAACATTTGATACACAGAAAAATTTCATGAGAAAAAGTTGGCACCCTTGAGTTTCATTTTTATAGTGTTCTAGGTGAGTTTACATCACAGCCAGCTGAAGTTAAAAGGTAGGGTAGTGGGGCACCTGCTTGGCTCATTTTGGTTGAGCGTCTGTCCGACTTTGGCTCAGGTCATGATCTCGTGGTTCATGAGTTCAAGCCCCACACTGAGCTCGCCGCTGTTAGCACAGAGCCTGCTTCAGACCCTCTGTTCTCCCCTCTCTTTTCCCCTCTCCCTGCTCACGCTCTCTCTCTCTCTCTCTCTCTCTCTTGCTCTCTTTCAAAGATGAATAAACAATTTTTCTTAAAAAAGCTTAAAAAAAAAAAAAGGTGGGGGTAGTAAACCGGGAAATAACTTTATAGACACCATTTCATACTTTAAGAAAAGCCAAGTTCTGCAGAGAAAGAATATGATTTCCTTCTAAATCAACTGCATAAACATTGTGGAAGTAACTGTCTTCTTGATTTTCATTTCTTCCTGATTTCGTTTTCATCTGCCACCTCTATCCCCAACAAATACACATTCAAAATCCCTGGTGGAAGTTTGTCCTATTCGGGGGCGGGGGGGGGGGGAGTTTTTGTGATCCTCAAAATTAAATCTTTCCTCAGAAATACCAAAATCTACAGTCTCTGTCTGGCCCATGAAATCCCATAAAAATAGTGCCCCTGTGAGGGAAGTATAAATAAACTTCAAACAGAATCAAATGGTAATAGTTTTTCTGCCAGTTTTTGAGAGAGAGGAGAGTGAGTGCTGATAACAGAATTTCATTCTGGTTTCAGCTCTAGCTCTGCCTTTGCTAATCACTAACACAAAGTATAAAGTCTGAAGGAAGCGGGGTGCCTGGGTGGCTCAGTTGGTTGAGCGTCTGACTTCGGCTCAGGTCATGATCTCACAGTTCGTGGGTTCGAGCCCCGCGTCAGGCTCTGTGCTGACAGCTCAGAGCCTGGATCTTGCTTAGGATTCTGTGTCTCCCTCTCTCCCTGCCCCTCCCCTACTTGTTTGCTCTCTCTCTCTCAAAAATGAATAAACGTTAAACAAAAATTTTTTTTAAGTCTGAAGGAGGCAAAATGTACTCTGTACACAGGATGTTAGCTCTTTGATAGAAACAAGGTGGATTTTAGAAGTTGGAGTAATGCACTGAGAGTCTTGTTACCATGCTAATAATTTCCTTATTGTTCTTTCCTCACTAAATTGGAGTGTTAACAGGAATGTTTTGGCAATTGCTCTGAAAGATTGAAAATGAAATAAAAAATCAGTGCACATGCCTTTTTTTCCATATTGTAAAATATATTTAGAAGTCTTCCTTTTGCTCTTTTCTTTCTCTCCAACTGTTAAATTTAATGGAAACATCAACCTAGTGTCAATCATAATTCCTTTTGGAACTTAAGTTTTACTATGATTTTTAGATTTTTACAGAATTACACGAAAACTTCGAAACAAATCTTAGAAAACAATGGATTAAAGATTGCCAAGTTAGAGTGCTATGGACAAAGCATCAATGTAGTGATAGTAGCATCCTTGTTTAGTGAGAGAAGGGGACTCCATATATGCTTTACTGCTATAATCCCAAAAAGCAATATCTGCTCTTGCTAGAAGTTTGGATTAAAAATTCAGTTTACCAAATATTTTTGAGCTGCTGTTACACAGATATAAAGTGCTTATGTCATCATCTCTATCCTTCAGAGTTTAAAATCTAGTGTGAAAGTGAAGATTTCTAGACATAAAATTATTATAAAAGCAAAGAAGCTTGTATTTAATAAAGCATTAAGCTAATTACAATCAGCAACTAAGTTTATTACAGTTCTCTCTAGTTAAAAGCATGATTACAGCTAATACCCTTACTATGTGCCAGGTACTCTTCTAAATGTCTTTACATTGTATTATTTTATTTTTAATCCTAACATTAACCTTACCTCTAGGTGATTACTGTAAGAATCACCCTTTTATAGATGATGAAATTGAGGCACAGATAGGTTAAGTAATTTATCCAAGATCACACATTGAGTAAATGGTAGAGCTAGGATAGAATCAGTGCCAAATTATGGGATCATTTTTTGTGATATTCCATTACAGAAACATAAATTCCTTCACAATGACATTTGAACTAGCTTCAGTGTGGCACTTGTGGTCATGGTGCTTATGAAAACCACTTTTGAAAGCTGTAGAAAATGTATTTATCCATCTGTACAAAGCAGTCCTGATCTTTAACATTTAGTCTTAGTCATTGACCTGGAGTTTTATTGTCATTAAAAAGTGGAAGGGCCAAAGTTTCATTTTAGAAAAAAACTGTTCACTTTACATAACAACTGCATTTTGAAATTTAGTCTGAACTTATGTGAATCTGAACAAGTTATTTTGATCACCTCTGCTAAAAAAACAGATGCTGCATCCAAACTAAGGTTCTCCTGGATAAATTAAGAAAACAATTACCCAAGTATTCCAGAGAGAAATGTCTTTAGTCCCTTGATGCTCCAAGGGTTATTAAAGTTTTACCTGCAGATAACCAAGACTTCCAGAAGTTACAAGTCATTTACTTCATTCACTGCAGCTAAGAGAGGCCTGTGCTGCCGCCTCATAGGATTATTTCTTGCTGCATTTAACATGCATTAACAAGCATTTGGAAAGAGTTGAATTTCTTCTGGAAAGTTGAGTTGGCTTCTTAAGATCCTATTCCAAAAAACGTATTTTCCTAATCCAGGTTTTAGATATACCTTCTCAAAAGCGTTCTTCAGGAGCAAGTTTTACCAAATCATGGAGACCTTTTTATTGGACACAAAAATGTAAGGATTAGAGCACAAAGAGGAGGGGGGGGTAGTTTTTTTCTTTCTTTATTTAAAACTGGCTGTATTTCTCCCATGTACTTTTAATTGTGCTTTAAGTGGGTGTCTGTTTTCCTTTGGCAGCCAATGCCCCCGTCCTTCCCTGTTATTTATGGTAGAACGTAAACTTTCTGCTGCTAAAATAAAGGGAGGATGTGAGGGGGAAGTTGGGGAGAAGACTCTTAGTTTAAACTTTCTCCATCACAGAAATTTTATTTTGGCAATATTAGCATTGTTTAACATCCCGATGAGCAACCTCTATCTGAGGAAGTTTACAGAAAGAGCAACCAGATTCCAGACAATTAAACTTTATTACTCTGCCTGAAACATTAAGTAGTGGTTTCAGAAAATGGTTTTTCATCTCCTCTCCTTCTTGATGTTTATTGTTTATTGTGTGGGAGAGGACCTGTTTGTCCAACGAGCATATTGAAGGTGAGCTTGGTAATGCTGGGTCCCTATTGCATTTGTTCTTGTCCCCCTCATCTCTCTCCACCTCACCCCTACTCTACTTACCCCCCCCCCACCCCCAATCTCTTCTGTGCCTTATCTTTCTCTCCCTTCCCATCTCCCCCTACCCCTGCTTATCTCTCCTCACTCTTTTCAGGTCTCTCACCTACCCGCTCTCAAGTGCCCCCTGTCTCCCCTGCCCGCAGACACTTTGGTCATTCCTCTCCCTTTTCTCCTCTCCTCCCTCTTCCCCTTCTCTTTCTCTCTCCTCTCCTTCCCCCTCTTCCTTTGCTCCAACCTTCTCCTCTCCTGTCTCCTTTTCCCTCTTCTTCTTCCTCTTCTCTCTCCTCCTGTCCACAGTCACAGTGATCTGTAATTCCATATCCTCCAGGATCAGATCTTGACTTGTCTGAGGCAAAGGAGAGAAATTTTCCCAGCTCTGATTAATTCGATGTTACAGACAAAAAAATCCTCTAGATGGCACAGAAACATCCCCCTCCCCCATACATCAAATAATTGACTAGTATATATTTCTTAAAGACCAGAAAGATATTTACCCACCAAAATGTGAAAATTATTTATTGATGGTGGAGATTATGGGCAGTTTTTATGTTCTTTGTGCTTCTATATTTTTCACATTGTCTAAAGTGTATCTATTATAAATGATTTTTTTAAAAAAAATTTTAACGTTTATTTATTATTGAGGGACAGAGAGAGAGAGAGAGAGACAGAGCATGAGCATGGGAGGGGCAGAGAGAGGGGGAGACACAGAATCTGAAGCAGGCTCCAGGCTCTGAGCTGTCAGCACAGAGCCTGACATGGGGCTTGAACTCACAAACCACGAGATCATGACCTGAGCTGAAGTTGGATGCTTATCCGACTTGAGCCACCCAAGCACCCCAGTGTTTTTTAAAAAACAAATTAGTCTTTCTCTGCTTGACCCCACTAGGTCCTTATTTATTGAAAATTAAAACAAAACAAAATGGAAGAATCAGATTTGACCCTCTAGCGAGTATGAATCTGGTTTGTTTTTTGATGTTTAGTTTTCCAAATTCTTTTAACTTTCAAAATGGTGGCCCTTTGGACTACAGAAGGAAGCTTTCAGCTATTGGCACTATCATAGCACACAATGGATGTTAAATATAGTCTTACAAGTTAGGCTCAAACTCTAGGTCCTATAAGACCTTTTCTTCCTTTCTCTGCCTCCCCAAAATTTAGTTCCTATTTTGTTTTCTTCTTAATCTTCTATACTCTGAGGGTGGTCAATGTGACAGACTTGGCAATTTGTACATAGATTTGTTTTCAGCCCTGTTATCAGTCTTGGGGGATAGAGGGAACTGGCATTGGTGAACAGCCATTCTATTATTGTTACACCTCATTATTGTACCTTCTTTATTGCCCTTGGTACTGTTGGTTGTAAAAGGCATAAAATTCATGTTATACTAGGCTGTGATACCAACTCTGTTACAGTTAAATGTTAAAATTCCAAGTACAGATTCAAGTTTGACCAAAAAAACTTCCAGACTATGTCCTTCTCGCTAGCTACCTTAGGTGTAGAAGGTGATTGTAAGATTAGATGAAGTGAGTGTTCGAGACAAAGTTATCCCTTTCCTACCTATAGTGTGATCATTTAAGAAAGGGTTAAATGGTATAGTTAGTGAATGGTTTTCTAGCTGCAGGGGTTTTTGAAAAGAGATCAAGGAATTATACAGTTAATTGAATTCTTAAGGCGAGGACTTACGGTCATTGAAAAAATGTGAGTGAGCAAAATTCTCTTGCTTTGCTCCTAGATATAGTTCATATAGTGCCTTAGAATTCCTGAATTCTTTTTTTTTTTTTAAGGATTTCATGCCTATTTATGCAGGTTGGACATTTTATACGATAAACATGACATTTTAAAAGAATTTACACAGTGTATTTGTTCCCTTGCCTTGCCTTTCTCCTTGTTTGTGTTTCTTATTTCCTCACTTCTCCAAGTCTGCATTATTGGTGCTTTTTCCCATTTTCCCCCATCTTGTGAGCAAAGTTTTAACAGTACGTAGAAAGTTAACTGCCTGGAGTCTTTTAAATATAAGTAACACGCAACCAGTAATAAGCTGTCGGTTGTTTTTTTGCTGCCTGCAAAGAAACATAAACACAGCGCTCATTTCTGGCAGGTTTTTACTGTCAGAGTTTCTCCTATTATATTTATCTTACAATTTGCCAGGGGGTGAAGTTATTAAGTTTTAGCAGCAGCCATCGATCAAGTTCACAAGTTAACACGATAAAGGCTCTGTGCCGCTCCGATCCGGGGAAATGATGATCCTCACTCGGTAATTAACTAAATGAGAAAGTTAAATCTTACTTGAGAGCTGGGAGAGATGAAAGAGAGGTGTTTGTCAGTTTCTCAGTGGAAATTAGAAGCAGTTTTCTGCAATTCCCTAAGCTGCTGCTCTGTCATATTTTACATAAGCTCTGGGAAAACGTCTTGTAATTAGTGCTGTCATGGAGGATTTTTTTTTTGCTGAAGGATGTTGGAATAATTCATTAGATTATCAAGAAAGGCTTGTGTCCTGAAATGATTAGCACAGTGAAATTTAAACCATTAACGATAACAAGTTTAGAGCTTGCTGCAGTGCAGAGGCACCCGGGGTATGTCTGTGCCTATTTCAATCATTTCTTATAATTAAACATTATGTCCTTTTCTTCCCCCCATCACTAAGACCCATCCAAAAATCCTTTTAAGGTGGCACTGCCTACATCAGTGGGTTTACCAGCCTTGGAGGTGTGTGTAGTTAGTAGCTATAATAATGCAGCAGTAAATTAAACTGCTGTGAGTTTCTTGGTTTAGAACAAAAGAACCTATTGCCCTGGAAGCTATGAAGTTGCATGAGGGAACCCACTGCAAAAACAAGAGCCCTGGTTTTGAAACCTAACAATGCTAAGTGACTATCTGATCTCTTTAACTACCCTGGAAACCTGGAAATAATCAAAAATGGCTTTGTTTTGATTTTGGTGAATTTTTTATATGGCTTTTCCTATAATTAGTAAATAGAAAATTGGCAGGTGTCCAGTCTATAAATAATCATATGTACTGGGACCTTTGTGAGTTCATTTCTAGTGAGTTTTATTTGAAAGAATTGAAGTGATTGCGAGCTTTTTCTTGTTGGTTATTAGAAACAAGTCAGATTCATAATGTGAACTTTCCTTCTGCTGACAAATCTGCCCCTTCCTGTCTTCCATGTTCACTAATCAGATCTGACATATTTATGAGTTCACCTAATATGTAATCATATTTAGTAGAGACTGTTAAAATATTAATGCAATAATCCCACCGAGACATGTGATGTTTACTTCTGTTGAAATGTATGTCCCATTCTATTTATATGTGGAGCCACCGGTTTCTTTTCATTTGCACTCTCACGCCCCCTCACCCCCACCCCAAGAGAAATGGGACAATAGACTACTTTTTTGGTCACTGAAAGTTATAAAGGTTTTTTAAGAACTGAAAACTAGAATGATAAAATCTATGATCCCACTTTTGAACACTGAGTACCTCTCATTCTGCATGTTCAATTTATGGCCAGATTCTTTCAGTTTCTCTTGAAATCCTCTGTTAAATAAAAGATGCCCCAATGCCAGTGGGCCCTTACCCTTCTGGGTTCCTCTTTTGTTTCTGTCTAGCTGTTTAGGAGCTCTAGAGCTGTTCTGGATCCCCTGCCATCACCATGTCCTCATCCCTATGTGTGTTTACTTACCTCTTTCAGTCCTAATCAAAATTCAGACGATACCATTTCCTCTTAATTCAACCAAGGCTACGTTGAACTTATGTAAGAGATATTTTTCCAAAGAAATCAAGGGAAAACAGTAAGAAAAAACTTTAAAGTTATTGCTTTTGGATTCTTATTTAACTAAACCTGGCAACAGCCAATAGAAAGTATAGTATAGACCTTTAAAAAATCCTCCCTCCTCCCTTTTTGGGACGCCTGGGTGGTTCAGTGTGTTGAGCATCCAGCTCTTGATTTCGGCTCAGGTCATGATCTCACAGTTTGGGAGTTTGAGCCCCTCATCAGGCTCTGCATAGACAGTACAGAACCTGCTTGAGAGTCTCTGTCTCTCTCTGTCTCTCTCTCTCTGTCTCTCTCTCTCCCTCCTCTTCCTCCTCTCTCTGCCCCTCCCCCACTCAGATTCTCTCTCAAATAAACAATTAAAAATTTTTTTAAAAAATTCTCCCTTTTCCCCCTCAGAACTCTTGGATGTTTTACCTTGTTTCTTCTGGCCACAGGATCAAGAACCCTGGTTCTGTCCCCTTCCAGGTTGATATACCAGGTTAAATATTTGAAGGATCAGCCCTATTGAAAAAGTGAGTTACTATTACTGAAGTAAATGTGTATTATACCCCAAATGTACAATTTTCAACAGTTCCTCCTTCCTTTCTTGTGAGGATAAAATACCTTTCTTCCAAGTACTTGCTAATCTGCCTGTTGTAATCTTAGCCATGATCACCTCTTGCCTGGATCATTTTATCAGCCTTCTAGCTGGCCTTCCTCTGTTCATGCACCTTGCTCCTGTTATCCCCTCACCATTCTCTACATGGCAGCTGGTATAAATATTTCTAAAGGATAAATCAGATGCTGTCATATTTGACTATTTCAGAACCCCCAGAGGTTCTCCTTTACACTTAGGATAAAATCCAGACTCCTTACTTACAGAAAGCCTAATGTGATATGGCCTCAGGCCACCTCGCTAACTCATTTCCCAATACTTTCCCCAACATTCACTGTGCCCCAGCCATACTAGCCTTCTTTCTGTCTTTCACTTGAACACACCTTTGACTTCTTGTTTGGGGGGCCTTTTCCCAGATCTTCACAAGACTGACCCTCATTATTCAGCTCTTAGCTCAGATGTTACCTCCTTCTGCATCATTTCATGACCACCTCAGTTACAGTAGACTGTACTGTTCCCTCCCTGTTTTATGTTAACAATTATTTCGTTTTCTTGACAATATTTATTGGTTTCTGAAATTAACATTTATTATATATTCTCATTCCACTCCTCCCTAGAGAAGATAAACTGTGCCTGTTCACTACAATCTCTCTAGCACTTAGAAAAGTGCCTAGCACAGAATAGTTATTCAATAAATGGTTGTTGGTTGATTGATAACTCTGAAGTCCCAGCCTTAGTCACAGTTCTTGTCCTATCCCTCCTAAGCTATAGCCCTATCCCCAGCACAATCCTTGCCCATTTTATTCTTAGACTCATTCATCATCTTAATCATTAAATCCCTCTTCCTCTACCATGGGTTTCAATGCTAGTCTTTCCTCAGAGCCCTTTTTAAAAAAATCACCTGGTGTTTATCATGGCAAGTGCACTCCTTTTTTTTTTTAAATTTTTTAAAAATGTGTATTTATATTTAAAAGAAAGAGAGAGCCTGTGCACACATGCACCAGCGGGGGAAGGGCAGAAAGAAGGGAGGACAGAGGATCTGAGGCAGGCTCCTCACTGACAGCAGAGAGCACAATGAGGGGCTCAGACCCAACGAACCACGAGATCATGACCTGAGCCAAAGTCAGAACCAGCTGTGTCACACAGGCACCGCACAGCAAGTGTACTCCTTAATCCCCATTAACTATTTCACACACACCCCCAAAGCCCTTCCTAAGGCCAGAAAGAATCCTTAAATATCATTTGCCTCTCTCTAGTCATAAATATTACTCTTTATCTAGTCCTTGCACCCCCAATTCCCAATGGTGTCCTGTGTCTGAAACGTTTTTCTTTTCTGTACTTACCACACCCTTCCTGCGGCTAAAGCAGAGTTTACATGCCAACTGGAAACATCTATCATCTCACCATCAAATTCAGCCAGTCCATGCTGTGTCTTCCAACCTCTACACATTACAATTAGCAAAGTCAGCTCACTCGATATTGCAGTGGTTGTGGTTAGGCTGGTTGATGTATGCAAGTGTATATTTCTCCCTCCTGGCCCAGGCAGCAGCTTCAAAGAAATTCATGGTAATTTTGAAAGTGGTGCTTGTAATATGTTTTCAGGGGGGAAAAATGTTAGCTTTAGCCTTTGAGGACTAAGCTGAGGACAGTCATATAAATACTTAAGTCCTTTCATTTATGTGCTTGTCACCTGACAGCTTCTTCCTTTCTTTCTTTTGGAGCTAACTGTTCATTGTAAACAGAAAAGCAGAAGAAGAGATGTGCAGGGGTGGCAGAAAGTTAGTGTCACCATTAAACTGAGGTTGTTTGTCAGCTTTCCTAGACATTTGAACAGCAGTGGTTGAGTCATCAAGCTTTTGTTGGGAAAGCCAAATCAATTCTATTGCCACCAGTAACCATTACCCTTTCTCCCATACACTCTAATATACAACCTTTTGATTTTTTAATAATTGAACCTTTTCACTGTGCCCTTGTGGATTTTCAGAGGTTCTCAAATTGAAATTTTGCTACTTTTGCTTTAGCCATTAGTAGAAAAATCTGTATGGGAGAATGATAGAGGGAAAAGGCTTGATAACAAAGACCTCTGAGCTCTCTACAAATGTAATATCTTCGTTACAGATGAAATTAATATTACAATGACATTTATATTTAGGAATACTCTATCCTTAGAAGTTTCAATTTTATTAAAATTTAATTTACATTCAATAAAATACACCCATTTTAAGTACACAAGTTTGATGAATTTTAGCAGAAGTATACGTACAGCTGTGTAACAGTCAAGCTGTAGAACATATTTATTGCCCCACAACCTTCCCTTGTGCCCTTATGCAGTCAACCCCATGCCCACATCCAGCCTCAGTCAATCACTTACCTGTTTTTATCATTATAAATTAGATTAGTTCCTAGAGTTTCATATAAGTAGAGTTGTAAAGTATGAGTTTTTGTGCCTGGCTTCTTTTGTTCAGCATGTTTTTGAGATTCATACATGAGATTTTGTGTATCTGTAGTTCATTCCTTTTATTGCCCAGTACTGTTCCATTTTACAGATATATCTCAGTTTGCTTAACTCTTGATGGACATTGAGATTTTTTTTTTAACTTGGGACTATTATGAAATATGTTTTCATTTTGCAGAGGAGGTAAATGCCTAGAAGTGGGTCATATGATAAATACATGTTCAGTTTTATAGAAACTGTGCTGTGTGTTCTAAAGTAGTTGTACCTTTAACCATTACTGCCAGCAAAATATGAGAGGCTCATTTGCTCCTCATTTTTGCCCATATGTGCTATGATCAGTCTGTTTAATTTTAGCCATTGTCATAATTGTGTAGTAGTATCTCATTGTGATTTTAATTTGCATTTCCCTAGTGACTGATGATTCTGAACATCTTTCCATGGGCTTATTGGCCATCCATGATTCTTTTTTTGTGAAGTGTCTATTCAAATCTTCGGCCCATTAAAAAAAAAAAAAGAATTATTTGTTATTATCAAGTTCTAAGAGTTCTTTATATATCCTGAATACAAGTCCTTTGTCAAAAGTGTATATTGCAAATATTTTCTCCCAGTTTGTGATTCGTGTTTTTATTTTGTTAACTGTTTCTTTTAGAAACCAGAAGTTTAAAATTTTGGCACATGCTAATTTATCTATGTTTTCCTTAAGAAATAGTTTGTAGGAGTGCCTGGGTGGCTCAGTCAATTAAGTGTCTGACTCTTGATTTCGGCTCAGGTCATGATCTCTCGGTTTGTGGGGTTGAGCCATGTCAGGCTCTGCACTGTGTGGAGCCTCCTTGGGATTCTCTGCCCCTCCCCTGCTTGCTTGCTCTCACTCTCGCTTTCTCCCGCCCAAATAAATAAACTTAAAAAAAAAAAAAAAAGTTTGTGCTTTTGTGTCCTATGTATGAAATGTTTACCTGTCTCAAGAGTACCAAGATTTTCTCCTATGTTTGCTTCTAGACATTGTCTTAGCTCCTACATATAAATCCAAAATCCATGTAAGTTAACTTTCAGATATGGTTGAAAGTAAAGAACAAAGTCCATTGTCTCTACATGGATATCCAGATGTTTCATCATCATCTTTTGAAAAGTCTATTTTTTCCTTATTAAGTTATCTTGGCACCTTTCTCAAAAATCAACTGGCCATATGTAAGTCTCTTCGTTGAGTCTGTATTCTGTTTCATTGATCTACATGCTTGTCCTTACACCAAAGTCACACTATCTTGATTACTATTGCTTTATTTAAGTCTCGAAATTCAGTGGTGTGAATCCTCCATCTTTGTTTCTGTTTTACAGAATCACTTGGCTGAAGTTTAGGTCCTTTGTGTTTTCATTTAAATTTTAGAGTCACGTTGTCAGTTTGCTTGCTGGGATTTCATTGATATTGCATTGACTCTTATCAATGGATCGATTGGAAAGAATGAACATCTTAACCATATTGAGTCCCATTTGTGAACATAATATATCTCTCCATTTATTTAGGTCTTATAAAATTTCCCTCAACACCCAGGGCACCTGGGTGGTTCAGTCCATTAAGCATCCAACTTTGGCTCAGGTCATGATCTCACAGCTAATGGGTTCAAGCCCCATATCAGGCTCTCTGCTGACAGCTCAGAGCCTGGAGCCTGCTTTGGATTCTGTGTCTCCCTGTCTGTCCCCTCCCCTGCTTGTGCTCTGTGTGTCTCTTGCATGCAAAAATAAATAAACATTAAAATTTTTTTTTTAATTTCCCTCAGCACTGTTTTGTTATTTTCAGTTTTACAGGTATTAACACATATGTTGTTACGTTTATTCCTAAGTATTATATTTTTTAATGCTACTGTAAATTGTATAGTCAGACAGTTTTATTCATTTATTTATTTTTTATAAATGAAAATATTTTATTTCAACCAACTGAGCCACCCAGGTGTCCCAGGCAAACAGTTTTAAAAAGTATTTTTCCAAAAAAAGAAATGAGTATAGTGCTTACCCTTAGCAGGGCTGGCAACCCAAAAAAAGGAGTCAAGGCAGGGCTTATAAGGCTCCTGGTAATCTGTTTCTTGATCTAGGTGCTAGTTACATGGGTGTGTTCACATTCTGGAAATTCATCAAGCTATACATTTAAGATTATGCACATTTTTTTAATTTTATTTTTTTTAAATTTACATCCAAATTAGCATATAGTGCAACAATGATTTCAGGATTAGATTCCTTAATGCCTCTTACCCATTTAGCCCATCCCCCCTCCCACAACGCCTCCCGTAAGCCTCTGTTTGTTCTCCATATTTAAGAGTCTTTTATGTTTTCTCCCCCTCCCCGTTTTTATATTATTTTTGTTTCCCTTCCCTTATGTTCATCTGTTTTGTCTCTTAAAGTCCTCATACAAGTGAAGTCATATATTTGTCTTAAGATTATGCACTTTAAAAAAAATTTTTTTTTAATGTTTATTTCTGAGAGAGAGCACAAGCAGGGGAGGGGCAGAGTGAGGGGGAGACACAGAATCTGAAGCAGGCTCCAGGCTCTTAGCTGTCAGCACAGAGCCCAGTGCAAGGCTTGAACTTGTGTACTGTGAGATCATGACCTGAGCAGAAGTTGGATGCCCAACCGAATGAGCCACCCAGGTGCTCCAAAATTATGCACTTTTATGTATATTATACTGTAATGAAAAATTAAAATAGAAAAATACATATTACATAGTGAGAAAGAAATAAGGATTTTCTTTTAAGTTTATATATTTTGAGAGAGAGAAAGCACGAGTGGGGTAGGGACAGAGAGAGAAAGGGAGAGAGAGAATCCCAAGCAGGCTCTGTACTATCAGCATGGAGCCTGACATGGGGATCAAATCTACAAACTGTGAGATCATGACCTGAGCCAAAATCAAGAGTCAAATGCTTAACTGCCTGAGCTCCCCAGGTGCCCCAGAAGTATGTATTTTCAAAAGAAGAGGGAAAGTCCAATTCCAGCAGTGTCATAAGTTCATTAGGAGTGTTGATTTATTGAGCACTTTACTGTGTGCCAGGTAGTAAACTAAGCATGCTTTTCTTAGATTATTTTATTTGATCCTCACAAAAACCCAGTGGAATATATTGTGTAATTATCCCCATTGGCAATATGAGGGAAACAAAGACTCAAAAAAAAAAAAAAATCAAGTTGCTTATTCCATGACACACAGCTAGTAAATCGTGGAGCTAGAGTTTGAAACCAGGTCTTTGTACTACTGTAGGACCACAACTCTTAAAAAACACAGTGTGGTGTAGAGGTTAAGAGTAAGCAACTCATTCAAAGCAATAATGGGTCTAAGGTGTGTGTTTTCCTACCTCACAAGGAAATACTCTGTTTTGGAAGTTGTGACTAAAATGTAGTACCAGCTGGAGTAGCCCAGACAGTTGGTACATACATGAACTATCAGTTTATACTTCATTTCTAATAGCCAAATGTTTTAGGTCCTATTTATGATTGGATCATTGAAAATACAAGGAAGTCCTGGATGAACTTTAGCTCCTGCAGTGGGATAACCAAATTTGTGAAATCCTTAGGCATTTTTATCTGTTAATAGTCTGATAGCCACTGATCAAAGCATGACTCCCTGTGATTCTAGAAACATCTGGTTTGTTGAAGATTATAAATAGAATCATTTCATTACCATGCCGATTATTGTTCTCTGTTCCTGGCATTTCTGGTCTTTAGCAAGAAAACAATAACCTAGGGTAGCATCCAACTCCAACCCATTTCCACCTTTTAAAAGACAAAAAGACAAATTTATAAAAGATGATGGAGGGGGAGGTTTGGGTTGTTGAGATGAGAAGTGGTGTTGGTGAAGCTTGTACACCCACCTATTCATTAGCTCACTAAATCTTACTCCATATTTCACAAATTTTTCTTTTCTAAAATGCAAACAAATAACCTACCCCAAAATAGCTCTGAAGTCCCCCAAGGCCTGTGTCCAACAAGCTTCTTATTAATCATTTTTAGTCTATATCATAGACCACAGTGGCACTTATGCTAGAAAACACCCAACTCTGTATACCAGAGCCTGCTGCTTACAGGTGTCAGCTCTTTCGTGTAAACAGAATGGCTAATGTCATTCTTGACCATACACTTTGAATTGTGTTTCATGGATCATTTGTAAAGAAACCTGCATGTAGGATTTAACATTTAGAAATTAAGCCAGCCTGTGCCTTGAATAGCAGAAGTTGATTATCCAAATTTGATAGTTTTATAGCACGTTCAATATGTCTAGGCAGGTATGAGCTACATAGTAACATTGGCCTTCCTGCCAAATTGGAATTGCCTCAGGCAAATGTGCCGAAGATCTATCAAAGTACTTTGAAAAGTGTCCCCAGCTTCAAACTTGCATATGATCCTTGTCTTCTTTCTTTTCTCATACCCCATGTCCAGTCTGTCAGCAAGTTCAGTTTGCTTAGCTTTCAAAGTATACGTTGAGTCCCAATTATTTCTCATTACCTCTGCAGCCCTAGTCCAAAAGATTGTTCTCTTCCATGGACTACTTCGAAGTAGTCTTTTAATCAGTCTCCTTATTTCCATTCATGTCCCCTACAGTCTATTGTTCACATAGCCATGCTCCATTTAAAAGAAGTCAGATCATGTCACTCTAGGGCTTCTAGGTGCTTGTCTATGTGATCTCTCTCTCTGTCTCTCTGTCACTGTCTCTCTCTCTCTCTCTCTCTCTCTCTCTCTCTCTCTCTCTCTCCATAGCTGCTCATCTTCCTGAGTTCCCTTTCCAGCACGGTAGCCTGAATTTCTTACTGGGTAGCTCAAGACTCTAAGAAGTAAGCAGAAGCTGAATGTCACTTTCTCCACACTATGTTAGCCAAAGCCCAGATTCAAAGGCTAAGACAAACTCTGCCTTTTGATGGAAGGAACAGCATTCAGTGTTCAGGGAGAGATGGAATTGTTTCAGGCTGTCTTGGAGATTGGCTGCTCCCACCTAAATGACCTGGATGAACTGGCTTGAACTACTCCAGCTTACTTCTTGTTCACTTGGTTCAAACCACCTGGGCCTTTTCGGTGTGCCTTAAAAATGCCAGACAGACTGTGCCACCCAGGACCTTTGCCCTCAAATTCCCTTTGCCCTAGACCATTCTTCCCCCATATAACAAAATGTCTAATTTCCTCATTTCCTTCATGTCTCAGTTCAGAAGTCATCTCTTTAGGGAAACTATCTCTGACCCCTTAGGCTTAAATAATTATATTAGTTTTTTGTGTTTTTTTTAATTGCTGCATAACAAACTACCAGGATAAAATAACACCCATTCATTAGCTTACAATTTTCTAGGTCAGAAGTCTGGCATAGCATGGCCACGTCCTCTGTTCAGAGTGTCACAAGGCTGAAATGAAGGTGCTGACCAGGCTGCATTCTCATCTGGAAGCTCTGGGGGAAAATCCTCTTCTCAGCTCATTGTTGTCAGCAGAATTCAGATCCTTGCCTTTGTAGTATTGAGGTACCCATTTCCTTACTGGCTGTCATCTGGGAGCTCTCTCAACTCCCAGAGGCTGACCACATCCTTTGCCATGTGGTTCCCTTCTTCTTCAGTAACCAATTGAAGAAAGCTCTCTGCTTTTAAAGAGCTCATTTGATAGGTCAAACCCACTCCAGTAATCTCCCTATCTTAAGGTCAGCTGATTTGGCACCTTAATTGAATCAAAGCAGTGCCTATGTGTTTTTCGAATAGCTGAGAGAAGATATATACATATATACACACACACATACATACATACCAAAGGCCCAGAATCTTGGGGGGAGCCATCTTAGAATTTTGCCTAGTACAATAATGTATACTTTTTTTTTTTCTATCCCCTTATTTTTTTTTTAAGTTTTTAATCTTTTATTTGAGAGAGAGTGAGAGTGAGAGTGGGGGAGAGGGGCAGAGGAAGAGAATCTTGAAACAGGCTCCACACTGAGCATGGAACCCAGTGCAGGGCTCAGTTGCACAACCCTGGGATCATGACCTGAACTGAAATCAAGAGTTGGATACTCAACCAGCTGGTCCACCCAGGCGCCCCATACCCCCTTATTTTTCTTAATAGCACTATGCACATTATATTTTCCAGTATTTGGTTATGTTTTTATCTTGCTGTACATACTACAATATAAGTTCCTGATAACAGACACTGTTATTTTGGTTCAGTGTTGTATTCCTAGCACCTAGGACAGTGTTTGACACATCGTAGATGCTCAGTTGATATTTTCTTAATGAGCTAACTAATTAATAGAAAGACTGTATGGCATGTAAGTTTGATTTCCTTTTTAGAAGGAAAAGGGTAGGTTGAACATATACATGTTATATTTAAGCTTTATCTCCAAGGTACTAGAGTTTCAGATTATTCATTGGCCTTTCTTTGCATGGAAGGTTTCTTATTTGATTAGTAAAAAATAAGTTGTGAGTAAGTAATTCTATAAATGTCCAGTAACTGGTGTATACAAAAAAAAAGCAAATTAAGCAAATTAGCTTTTTTGCTTGCTAGTAATAATAACTTAACATGCTTTCAGCTTTCAGTTTTCATCTGTGTATCTCCAAATAATATCTTCCTGTGAACTTTTAGACATGAATGTCTAGTCATCCAACACTATTTCTGATTTCCCAACTTACTGTGGTCTTTGTGTGGCTCTCTATGTAATTGCTATTCATAAGCATCCAATTACTAATAGAGTAACAGAGTGAGCTCCGTCATATAGACATCATATAGCATGCCAGACCAGAAAATTATATATTTCCCTCATTTTCAGTACTTACTGTTTCATGTTTCTTTTAATCCACTCCTTCTACAGACGAAACTTGCCAATGGCACTTCCAGTATGATTGTGCCCAAGCAACGAAAACTCTCAGCAAGCTATGAGAAGGAAAAGGAGCTGTGTGTCAAATATTTTGAGCAGTGGTCAGAGTCCGATCAAGTGGAATTTGTAGAACATCTTATATCCCAAATGTGTCATTACCAACATGGACACATAAACTCATATCTTAAACCTATGCTGCAGAGGGATTTCATAACTGCTCTGCCAGGTAGGTCTCCGGGTGTTTGTGAGCCATTAATTTGCCTAGAAGATATGTGACAATGGTAAGGAACTAGATCTTCATCTTTCTTTTTAAAAGTCTTTATTGGCTTGATTTTTATAAACTGAGTTCTTTAATGTTACCTTCTTGGGGTATAAATACCCAAAACATCAAACTCTGGAAATAGAGACTCTTCTTTCCCCAGTCTTCTCTGGATCTCCTACCCTTCTAGTCACCCTGTTCTTACCCACTGAGAGGTACAGATAAAATTTTTTGTGAGGTGCTACCTTGATAATGTGTCTTAGCTTCAAGATATGTTAACTTATGTACTTGGATTTGGATTTCTATGGGAATTTGTCAACAGAATAATTTAAATTATGGGACTGAATTTTTAAGTGAGTATTTTGTAAAGAAAGATACCTCAGGAGCCTTGTGACAATAATTTGTAAACACCAGGCTTTGCAACCTCACTGTTCTCAATAACCAAACATTTATCGTAAGCTAAATATATGTTTGAATACACACATGCACAAGCTCACACACTTAAAATACATTTTTTGTGGAAGATGATGTGGTGGTTTTACTGAATGCTTGATGGTGATCCTAGGATACTTTGTAGACATCAGTATTTGGAGGAAATGCTGTCTCGAGGAAATACAAGGTTGTCCTCTGTGAAAGTTTATTTTAAAAGAACATACAGTATCAGGGCGCCTGAGTGGCTTAGTTGGTTGAGCATCCAACTTCAGTTCAGGTCATGATCTCACAACTCATGAGTTCAAGCCCTGCATTAGGCTCTGTGCTGATGGCTCAGAGCCTGGAGCCTGCTTCAGATTCTGTGTCTTCCTCTCTCTTTCTGCCCCTCTCCCATTTGCTCTGTCTCTCTCAAAAATAAATAAAAACATTAAAAAACATTTTTTAAAAAAGCTATAAAAGAACATATAGTACAAAAGATGAGTGAATCTCTAAAATATTATTATATCATGTTTTTATTTTTTCCAATTGTTTCCTGATTATAGAAGTTATAGGAAATTTAGAAAATTCAAAACCATTTAAAATATAAAAATAAAATTTCCCAGAACACCACCATTCAGAGAGAGCTGCTAATATGCTATTAATATTTTGGCATGTAGCCTTACTGTTTTTTCTAGGTGTGTATATTTCCTTCTAAAACGTTTATAACATTTTTTTCTTACTGTGTTCTCTTAATGTATTTTCCTGAGTGCTCTTTTAAAACATAATTATTTATAGTATTATATATTCTTTATGGGGGCCAAAACATATATTATTTAACCCCTTTTTTGGACACTTAGGTAGTTTAAAATGTTTTTCCTATTGTAAACTTTGCTGTGGTAGACATTCTTATTCACTAGTCTTTTCCTAGGAAGAAGTAACAGAAATATTATTATGAATATTTTCAAGGTTTTTAATACTTGTGCCAAACTGTCCTCTTCAAAAATATGCCAACCCTCCCCCAAAAGACATATTACTACTTTGCTTCATCTTGGCCAATTAATTTTTTTGTTTGTTTTTCCAAAATTGGAATTTAAATCACCCTTTAAAACAAAAGAAATACCTATTTATATCTTAGAAATAACCATTTTAAAACTAAATTTGTATCTATATTTTTTGTTAAATAGAATAGACTTCTGCCCCTTCTTCCCTCGCTGGATTTTGTTTTAGCCATAGGCAAACAGTTTTCATTGTGTGAACAATCTGTGTGTACCTCATTACTGTGCTCTCCCCAGTTACTGAGACATGCTACTATCTCAAGCATATACCACTAAGAATTGAGCAGGAGTTGATGAGATCTGTGTATCCTTTGCCTAATCCTGATCCCTGGTGTGTATCTGCTGACCACTTTATAAGATACTAAATCATCAGGCTAATGCTTTATGGCCATTTTAACTTACAAACCTACACCATCTGGCTACATTTAGTAAACCAAACTACTTCAAAAAATGCCTATAATCCATTAATGTAATGGGTTTGTTTAGAGTGTTAGGTGAAATTACTTCCAAAGACTTACTATAGGGATATAGTGAAGATCAGGAACAATTTGATGACAGCCATTAAAAACACAGGAATGAATTTTGGAAACTTCTGATGGCATAGAAAGTTTCAATTTAAAGGTGCAGGAATTGTACCATCACTGTTTTGTTTTGTTTTTTTTTTTCACGAAGAACTAATTATTATATCTTTAATTGGGTTATAGTCATTTTCCTTTAATAAGAATTAAGTGATGGATGCCTCCATCTGCTTATGCTTAAATATGAACATGTGATGCCAGCCAAACAAAATCCATTTAATGCTTTCTTCTCCAAATCTGCTGAAAAATGTGACTGATATCCATACAATTTTATAATTAGAATAATGTTTAAGCACGTTTGGGTTTTTGCTAACGGTGTCCAACTGTGTCTTTGTGTGATTCAAGGGAAAGGCACAAAATGAAATGTGGTATTCTCTTTCCTTTTGGTTAAGTTTGTGCCTGAGGGAGTCAGAGTATGAAGGAATCCTTCTGCACTATTTAAGTCTTTAGCACACCTCTGATATGTAACCCGAAAAAGAAATAACCGTGAATGTGTTTGTCTCATTTGTGAATTAGAACAATAGCCAAAAACTTTATTCGTGTGATCATCCTGTTTTATAGTATCTATTTCTCTGAGGCCTCAGTACAGATTTGGGTGGTAGAGTATTTTAACTGGGAAGCCCATCCAGTTTAGGAAGCCCAAGATCTACTTCCATTGTTTTCCTCTATACATCCTACAAAATGGTGTCTGAAATTCTAACCAAGTTATTTATTGGTCTGGGATTTTTTTCATCTTTTGGTCAGCTGTCATGTAGGCTTTATAGCAGCAACTACTCTCAAATACAGTTTTTTTAAACACTTGAAATTAAACTCATACTTGAACTTAAACATACCTCTCTGTTTTCCTCTTGGGATGTTCCCATACCAATCTGTATTTCCTTCTTCTCTTCTTTCTGCATGCCCAAAATTCTATAACCCAGCACATTCTGACTTAGTGCCTCTCCCCTAGTACATTTAAAGGATATTTCTTTTACTGAACAGCTTTGGAACTGCAGCAGTAATAGAAACAGAATGAGAAATGGACCTAATATAGAGATTTGGGGGGGTCTGAATCACAGACTTTGAGATGCCATCCATAGAACATCCCCTAGTGCTGAAATCCATATAGATAGATGTGAATTGTTTTCTGGAATCCTTTTTATTTTTAATGTCTTGGGGGGTTTGCTAGTTGTTAGCTCTAACTTCCTTATCTAAAGGAAGATGGAAAATACTGTTCATTTCTGTAACCTTATGGAAAAATTATTGACACTCATTTTACCCAAGTTTCTGTTTGAAAAAGAAACTGGACCACACTAGGGACAATGATATGCTTTCAGAACAGAATAAATGCTGTTCTTTTTTTAAGGACCTTTTGTAAAAAACCATTCACCACCTATGCTTCTCTTCTTTACCTCCTCCCCCAAACCCAACAGCTCGGGGTTTGGATCACATTGCTGAGAACATTCTGTCATACCTGGATGCCAAATCACTATGTGCTGCTGAACTTGTATGTAAGGAATGGTACCGAGTGACATCTGATGGCATGTTATGGAAGAAGCTCATTGAGAGAATGGTCAGGACGGATTCTCTGTGGAGAGGCCTGGCAGAACGAAGAGGATGGTGAGCCTTTTAACTTTCTTACTATCATGGAGCTTCAGGACTTGGCCATTCAGAGTCATTGGAATTATATTGGGAACTAGAGAGACTGCTTCTCATTGAATATGATGATGTTGCTGGTTTATAGCACAAAATGTAAAATAGTTGTACACGTACTCAACAGTGTTTCTTCTGACCAATCATTCATAATGACATACTGTGTTAATACTACTTTGCAAAAAATGATTAAAAACCGACTTCATTTACAGCATTCTGTTCTCTGGGCAGAAAGTAGTGTCCTGAAAAAGGGCTGATAGGCAGTTTGTAAATCACACAGAAGCCATCAGATGCCCGAAACAATCCCGAACCAATAAGTATGTTCTCCTTCAGAAGATTTCTTGTCTTTAATCCATGCCTGTGGTGGTTTATCACCTTTGTAATCAAAATTATTTTTACACTCAACTAGAATAAGAACTCTAGGCATGGGAAAGAGTGAAATGTGTCATCTAGTATATTTCACTGTTTCCTCAGAAGACTCATATTTTCTTAAGATTTTACTGCTTAATCCTGAATTCCTTGAGGCATTATATAGTGAGCAGCCTGAGAGACCTCACCAATTTTATTGTTGTTCTTTTAAGATAAAGGTACCATTTCATTAGAACTTCTGGAAGATGCCTTCTATATGTACTTTCAAAGGATATCTCTAGAATGTCACTGAAAGAAAGTCAGGTGTGAATAATTTCATAAGTAAAATAAAAGTGACATATTAAATATTTTAGTTGAGAGAAATGCACCAGCAGACATATGTGTGCTCAGGGATATCCTGAGCAATTAATTTTATCAATTATATATCTTGGACCATAAAGAGATACAAAACTGTTAAGAAAAGAGGGTCAGCTTTTCTCAGCAATTTTCATTAAAATATAGTTAGCTCATTTTTTTTTCATCTTTGAAATTTATGGCTCCCTTTCTTTTATCTTTTTGGATATTTGAAATTCGTTGATATATAATAAACGTATTGACCCCTAAATGTTATACCAAATGCTTCAAGAAATTTCTGTCATTCTGGCTCTTAGGAAGGCTTTATAATTTCCCTCAAATTCAATTTTAAAGGAAGCAAATGCCAGGCTATTCTTTGGCTAGATAGACGTGAATATATGAAAGCATAGTGTTATTCTTCCCAAATATGTTTTTCTTATTCTCATTTATTTCACTATATAGAAAAATAGAAACCTTTCATAATTTATTTCATACTTTGGAAATAAACTCTTTATAAAAAAGCAAATATATATATGTATATATACATATATATATATACACACATACATATATACATACATATATATATATACATATATATAGTTGTATGGGATTCAAAATCCATCATTTTGCTAATAGGCATGCCAGGACCAGCCTTAGATATAGAGCAGTTGCTTACATGGAAGAGTTTTAGGGCAGCTAGGAATATTCTACTACCCCTCACAGGGAAAAAAGAAGAGAAAAGAAAAAAAGAAAAATTCTCCAGGGTCACCTGGGTGGCTCAGTTGAGTAAGTGCCCATCTCTTCATTTTGGCTCCAGTCATGATCTCACAGTTGATGAGACTGAACCCTGAATTGGGCTCTGTGCTGACAGCACGGAGCCTGCTTGGGATTCTCTCTCTGTCTCTGCCCCTCCGCTGCTCATTCCCTCCCTCCCTCTCTCGCTCTCTCTGTCCCTCCCTCCCTCCCCCTCCCCCAAAATAAATGAATAAACTCTAAAAAAAAAAGTCATTTAGGGGCGCTGGGTGGCTCATTTGGTTAAGCAGCCGACTTCAGCTCAGGTCATGATCTCATGGTTCGTGAATTCAGGCTCTGTGCTGACAACTCGGAACCTGGAGCCTGCTTCAGATTCTGTGTCTCTTTATCTCTCTGCCCCTCCCCCATTTGCGTGCGCTCACTCGTGCTCTCTCTCTCTCTCTCACTCTCAGAAAATAAATAAAACATTAAAAAAATAAAAATTTAAAAAAACATCATTTAGGGCACCTGGGTGGCTCAGTCAATTAAACATCCAACTTCAGCTCAGGTCTTGATCTCATGGTTTGTGAGTCCAGGCCCTACATGGGGCACCATGCTGTCAGTGCGGAGCCTGTTTTGGATCCTTTGTCTCCCTGTCTCTCTCTCCCTCACTGACACTCACTGACACTCACTCATGCTCTCTCTCTCAAAAAATAAAAATTTTTTTTAATCTTTTAAAAAATGACATTTCAAAAGAAAAACCCAAATTCTCCTCCAGATTGGAACTCATAACCTAAAATCTCTAGGACAGAGATTCACTCCCATAGCAATAAAGGTTTCTTCCCTGTTAAAATATACTTTGTTCCCATTTGTACTGTAAATAACAGTAAACCTTTATCAGACATTGGGAGTTTACAAACTTTTTTTTTTTTTACTTTTTAAAAAATATATTTATTTTGAGAGACCACTTGTGTGTGTGGGGGGGGGGGGAGGGGCCAGAGAGAGAGAATCCCGTGCTATCAGCCTAGAACCTGACGAAGGGCTCCATCTCATGAATCATGAGATCACGAGCTGAGCTGAAATCAAGTCAGATGCTTAACCAACTGAGCCACCCAGGTGCCCTTACAAACTCTTTTTTTTGAAGGCAGGAAGAACAAGAAACAGATAAGCAGATTTGGACAGATGCTTGTGAAAATACCAAAGATAAGAGCCTCCACAATTTTACTTGGAGTTGGCAGTAAATAGGAAAATCTGTTATGTTAGTTACAAAGAGAAAAAACAAACAAGGTCATTGAAAAGATGGCCTTTTGCCTTTTATATGAATGGTATATGAAGGTATGGATGAGAAATAATCTAGGATCCAGTATTGATTATCACTCTTTCCCTATCTCCTCAACCACAGGAGCCCATTTCTGTTCTTTTGAGCATCCTTCATAGTTCAGACCATATTCTTTTGTCCCTGGCCACATTTGTCATCTTACCTTGATAGAGCCCCATGAAATTACAAGAATTTGTCCACCCCGTGGAGACTTCCTTTAATATCCCCCTTGACTTTCTCTGACTGCTTGTATTTTTTTTTTTTTTTTGAGAGAGAGAGAGAGTGAGAGAGAGAGAGCAAGCATGAGTGGGGGAAGGGCAGAGAGAAAGGGAGACATAGAATCTGAAGCAAGCTTCAGGCTCTGAATTGTCAGCACAGAGCCCGACACAGGGCTTGAACTCATACTGCAACATCATGAACTGAGTCGAAGTTGAACACCTAACCGATTGAGCTACTCAGGCACCCTTGACTGCTTGTGTCTTTTTAAAACTTTTTTAATGTTTATATTTATTTTTGAGACAGAGAGAGACAGAGCAAGAGCAGGGGAGGGGCAGAGAGAGAGGGAGACACAGAATCCGAAGCAGGCTCCAAGCTCTGAGCTGTCAGCACAGAGCCCGACGCGGGGCTTGAACTCAGAAACCGCAAGATCATGACTTGAGCCAAAGTCAGACGTTCAACCGACCAAGCCACCCAGGCGTCCCAGTGACTGCTTATATTTTTAAATTTGACTTTCTTCTTGTGTTAGTGTTCTCCCCTACTTTTTAAAAAATTCAATCTATGATCACTTTCTCATCTTCTCTCAGATTGTCTTTCCAAGCCTACTGTGTCAATAAAGTTTTCCTTTCATACCTTTCCCCAAATCCTGGCTTTGACAGTTTCTTCCATTTCCCCCAACCAGAAACAATAAGTAAATATCGTTTTCTAATGGGTTTATCATTATCTTTGGGTTTAGCTTCCACTCCACTGTTGTATTTAGATGAATTTGACAGTCTGCCCCTAGGACATGAACTCTGTCTCTTTCTATCTTGAATAATATTGAGTGTACTCTCTGTGCTCAGTAATGGTAACTCTTAAAAGTGTAATAAACGACCACTTGGGAAAGTCCATTTTCTTAATCAGCAGATCACATTTTATGATAACATTCTAAATTTAATATTTAGCATTTATCATGTACTTACATTCTCAGAGGTACTAGACATTTCACACAGAAGTGGTCCCTGTTGTCAGAGAGCTTCCATCATAAAAGGTTTTGACTTACAACACAGATACAGACTGAAAAACCAGTTTTCAGCCCCTCACCACCCTTTTTTGTAGCACCTTTAATTTGAAGAAATTCAGACACTTTAGCAAGGCATGAAAAATACATTGAGGTAAAAAATGAAATCAGAGGCTTATATGATTTCTCTTTTCTTAGAATGTAGGGATAGTTTCATTACATATGAAGAAAATCCTGGGCGCCTATAGTCAATTGCCAGAGATTAAAAGGAGGGCAGGAATCTCTGAGGAATGGTGGGTACTGGGAGATAATAAAGTAGTAGAGTGTAGGCTCTAAAATCAGACTTAGATTCAAATTCCAGGTCTACTTGCTAAGTGTGTGACCTTGAGCGGGTTACCTAACCTCCCTGGCATTTGATTTGTTTGCTTGCAAAATGAATGTAGTGATTATCACCTCATGAAAGGGTGTTGGAATTGAAATTATTAAGTTATAACTATTAACCAGATTTAGGATCTTTTCACTCAAAATCTGTTGTTTGGTTACAGTGTGTTTGCAGAGTAAGATTGTTCTCTTATTGCAGAATAAGAGAAGTGTGCTTGTAACCCAGAATTATTTCACAGTGTGTCTTGTTTGCCCTTTATGTTGATGTATCATATTTCTTGCTCCTATTAGCCCCCTTTTATAAACTATTATTTTAGCTTCTCCACTCTAGATTTGCCTTCCTCTATTAACACAGAAGTGAAAGCTACCTTCCTGATAAATTTTCTCAACTAATTTTCAAGGTGTATAATAGGAAGAGGGCAGGGGAGAAGCGCTCCTGGAGACATTGAACAATTAATTATATTGTAATGGAGCTATAGAGGGAGGAGTGGATGACTGGCCCAGAGAAAACATGATTTCTCTGGTGCCAGGATTACACTCTGAGGCATTTCTGCCTATCTCCACTTTGCAAGGCACGGTGCCAGTGAGAACAGCAGTTAGTACACCCATAGTGGGGTTTACTAGCTTCCACACCGTGTTTGGTGGGTTCTTAACTTCAGGATGAGGAATTAAATTTTTTACCCAGCAGGAAGTGATTGCCATTTACTGGTTTTTTTTGTAGCAAAGATCTAGCTTGGGATACGAGTATTCCAGAGATGTGCTGTCATAAGGAAGGAGATGCTAACAAATGTTGCTCACTGGAGTCAAGGAAAGGCAGTAAAATGCATGTATGTATGTGCATAGCCAGGAACCTGGGAAAGAATGTCATGCCTTAGACTTGACAGCACAGTGCTCTTAGGCATTTCTTTTCATCTTCTTCCATACCTGCTGCTGGACACTCCTGTGTTTCCTTTCTTCTCTGTCAAAATGAATTGAATTGCTCCTTTTAAAGCACAGCTACACTGATCACCAGCAGCCTGGGTGCCCGAGCTGCCAACACACCTTACCCCACATAAATGAAGACTAGAAAAAATGATCTCCGTGATAGAGGCATTCCTACTGCCCATGATGCTAGGCTCCACTGATACTGGCACAGCTTTACTTGGTGGCGGGGGGCGGGTAGGGAATGTGGGGCATGTGCCTAGTTCAGAGTTAGTAGTTACCATCACTAACAAAATTTTCAAAAGCCCAGTGAATCTGCCTGTACAGAGGTCTGATAGACTAGTTGATAAATTCTGAATATACATATTTGCTTGATGACATTATAGTATTCCTGAAGGCTTGATACTCTGATGGCTACACTACAAGTGGTCATGTTTACAATCAGTGTTGACTGAGCTCCTTAGAACCCAGAAAGTTGGGGCTCCTGAAATCAGGCTTAACTTCACACCTTTCCAGGCTACGGAGATTATATGGAATGGTAACTGTGACAACACTTTGAAAAAATAAGAAGCTCCTTGTAAATGTTTGATATTGTGATTTTTATTGAAAATATTTGTTTTTTAGGGGACAGTATTTATTCAAAAACAAACCTCCTGATGGGAACGCTCCTCCCAACTCCTTTTATAGAGCACTTTATCCTAAAATTATACAAGACATTGAGGTAAGAATCTATTTATATTTGGATATTTGCCAAATACTAGAGAATTGTTACAGCAAACCCATTAAGGTTTATTAATGTGGGTTAAAAGTCAATTTCTTTTAAGTAAATAGGGTAGGTAAAATATAGTAAATTGCCAGGCAAAATTTTTAAAGCTTTTAAAGATTGTTTACTGGTAGATAAGTAGATGAGAGAGAGAAAATGATATCTTCATGCAATAGCACTGAGACTGTTATGATACTCCAATATCTTACGAATTGAGCCTTCCTGGAAGTTCACTGGTAGAAATGGCCACCACATAGGTATGGGGAGCACTGAGCATGTAACCTCATGAAGTGCACAGCTTGCCCTCTGTTGCCCCTTTTCCACCAGGTTTATCATTTAATTGAATGAGTTATATGCAGGAGAGTTCTAGAAAGTAAATCTTTAATAACTTTACAAATGAAAAAATGTTATACAAATTTAAACAGTGGTTTTTTTAAAACATATTTTGAGTTTGCCTTAAGTTCTATATAGTTAATAGAGTGAAGCACTGAGCATTTGTCATTGGTTGCCATGAAAGTCAGATAAGGATTTAGTGCTGGTCCTTTCCTAATTACTAACTTTTTATTATTCCTTCTCCCAGACAATAGAATCTAACTGGAGATGTGGAAGACATAGTTTACAGAGAATCCACTGCCGAAGTGAAACAAGCAAAGGAGTTTACTGTTTACAGTATGATGATCAGAAGATAGTAAGCGGCCTTCGAGACAACACAATCAAGGTGAGGTCTGTTCAGTAATGGGAAGATGGCTGAAGGAGAAGGGTGTCCACATTAATAAAGCAGTCCCAGCATCATCTCTAAGTATTATTTCCAGAAGGTAAATGAGAGTTTTAGGTTGTTTCCCATCCTGAAGCCAGAATTGTTTCCTTAAAGGACAGTTACTTACTTTCTGCCAGAAGCATGTACAAATGGATAGTCCTAGGGTTAAATTCTCTCCTTAAAGTGTGCTGAATGTGCTATTACTCCTTTAGGCTTCACATAATTATAGGTTACCTCTGTTCCTTAATGAAAAGGATAAAGTCTGCATTAGTATTGAAGCCACCTATATATGTGTGTGTGTGTGTGTGTGTGTGTGTGTGTGTGTGTGTGTGTGTGTGTGTGTACACATACACACACACACACACATACATATATATAGGTGCTTAGCTATACCTATAGAAAAGAATGCATTCCACATTACTCTGGGCTTTGATTCTTTAGAGGAATCAAACACATAGTAGAGCCAACAAGTCTCAGCACCACCCCATTATCACAGTGATCAAAAAGATCTTGTTTGCCATCCTAGATCTGGGATAAAAGCACGCTGGAATGCAAGCGAATTCTCACAGGCCATACGGGTTCTGTCCTGTGTCTCCAGTATGATGAGAGGGTGATCATAACTGGATCATCGGATTCCACAGTCAGGTAGAGAATTCCAAATGATCTTTTGAACTCTGGAATATCAGATCTGCTCTGTTCTTTGTCATAGATAGTAGTTTTGCTGTATGTAGCTGCATGAACGCAGTTCTGAAACTTCATAACTAAAGAAGAATAAGCCATCAGCTCTCCACATCATTGTGTCCACCTAGAAGTAGAAAACTTGATTTAGGAACGATTAAGGCAAGTTTACATTTTTGCACATTGAAGAAACTACATATTCTGTTTTAATTTGGGAAAATCGTCAATTATAAAAACTTGGTAAACCTTGTGCATGCCTTACAAAACCACCTCGCAGGGGAATGATGTGAATGGAATTAAGCCTCCTTTCAGGTGCTTATAACTGTGGTACAGACATGCATTACCTCCTTTAAAATGTGTACAGGTGAGCAATGCTCTCTCTTTGCCAGCCCCTCCCCTGCTGTCCCTGCAGTTTTTAATTGCAAGCTTTACTCAGGGAGGGGCCTTCAATTTCCAGAGGCGTTAGTGATTTGATGACACAGCCATTATGCTGCTGGAGTCCAGTGTAGCTTGAGTTCTGGGTACCAGCAGCACTGCTGGAAACCTCTGTTAGGAATTTTGCCTTAAGCTAAAGGATTTTCCAAACATAATGCATCAAAAGTAACTTTAAAAAAAAATAGGGAAAAAAAGCAGTTAACTGCATTGTTAGATCCTCTGAAGTTAAATGTTTACCAATCCAAATTATCCTCTGTGAATAAGAAAAGGCTGTTCCTCTTTCTTGTCTTTTGACTTAAAGGCATAGCAAACTCAGTTCTTATAGTTATCGACATTTAACATTTATTGATGCTCTGGAGTGCCTCAAGGAAGCTAAACATTGTAGAGGCTAACATCATTTACAGGATAAGGGACAAAATGATTTTCTAAAAGATGGGGTTAAATTGGAAAAGGAAATAAAATGTGTTATGAAAATCAAAGTAAATACACAAAAACAGAGTAATCAAAATATATCATCACACAAAATTCTCAAGATATCCAAAGGTCCCACACTCTGCTGTAAGCCCCCATTTACACTGTGGCTATTTTTTTCCCTTATTTTCTTTAATGTTTATTAGAGAGCAAGTGAGCACGGGCATGAGCGAGCAGGGAGAGGGGCAGAAAGAGAGGTAGAGAATCCCAAGCAGGCTCCATGCTCATAGCACAGAGCTTGATCCCATAAACCTTGAGATCATGACCTGACCTAAAATCAAGAGTCAGGCACTTAACCAGCTGAGGCACCCAGGCACCCCTGGGGTGGCTATTCTTGATCTCTACCCCCATTCAAGGCACAGAAATGGAACTTTAGACTTAAGAGTATAGGTCATCTTGGGCCTGGCCTGTATGGTAAAATTGAAGATCCAGGGTTATCAAGCTCAAATCCACAGTACTAAGTCAGACTCTTACAGAAGCTTCTTGGCCTGAATCAGTTCTATTTCCTGAGAGCTATCCGTGGGACACTAATGCTACTGTCATTAATCAGATTCCTACTTAAAAATGTATCTCATTAGGGGCGCCTGGGTGGTTCAGTCAGTTAAGCGGTTAAGCATCTGACTTCAGCTCAGGTCATGATCTCACGGTTCCTGAGTTCAAGCCCTGCATCAGGCTCTCTGCTGTCAGCACAGGGCCCGCTACAGATCCTGTCTCCCTCGCTGTCTCTGCCCCTCCCATGTTCATGCGTACTCTGTCTCTCTCTCTCCCTCTCTCTCTCTTTCAAAAATAAACATAAAAAAAAATGTATCTCATTAAAGGCATCAGATTGAATGTCAGAAGTTTTGTAATAATCTTGAAGTCTAGGCCCAATTAGTAGGTGACAGTGGTTGTATCCTCATTCTTACCCTTCTCCCATATAACTCACCCATATTTCAAATAGTGTGTCTTAAGGATTTCACATTGGCAGCATCCTGTCCCTCTCCTTGTCCTACTCTCCTAGTCCAGTCCTCTATCTATCACTTCCCTGTGGTCCATCAGAACTCTTTACCTCAGCTCAGTCCCAAAGCTACAAGAGGGTAGAGTATAACACTAATTATGAAAATGAGGCAAGATGAGTGGGGAATGTGGTAGTCAAATAAATCATAGCCAGGAATATCATCGAAGCCTCAGATAAGCTTCTTAATGTTGTTTGTTCCAGGGTATGGGATGTAAATACAGGTGAAATGCTAAACACCTTGATTCACCATTGTGAAGCAGTTCTGCACTTACGTTTCAATAATGGCATGATGGTGACCTGTTCCAAAGACCGTTCCATTGCTGTATGGGATATGGCCTCCCCAACTGACATTACCCTCCGGAGGGTGCTAGTCGGACATAGAGCTGCTGTCAACGTTGTAGACTTTGATGACAAGTACATCGTTTCTGCGTCTGGAGATAGGACTATAAAGGTAATGAGGCATCTTTTGATAAGTCTCCAATTTAGAGTAAGGGTGTTCATATGAAAATCCAATCAAGGGAAATTTCATATTTAAATGTCCATATGGAGTAGTTTAATATTTAATTCAGATACTAGTCTGTTTGTAAGAAGGCGATGAATGAGACAAGTGGTGTGAAAATTTTGGTTAGGTATCTTAGTCCTATAGATAATGGTGAGTGTGAGAAGGCCAGGGGTAAACTCAGCTTCTAGAAAATTTGTCTGCAAGACCAGACTAATAACTCCATAAGAATAAATCAGTTGGAGGAATTCTCACGTTATAGCAGCCAGCTACAAATTAGCCCTGTGTTATTGAGAATTAAACTTGTCTTTTTTTTTCTTTTCTTTTTTCGATTTGGTTTGGTTTGAGAAGTTGACTTCCCCCTATTGGCTCAGTACTCTTTTCTGCTTCCCCAAGACTCCAATTGCCCTAGATTTTACTAGTAAAAGCACCAAATCAACTGCCAAATACTATTTCTTTTTCAGGTATGGAACACAAGTACTTGTGAGTTTGTAAGGACCTTAAATGGACACAAACGTGGCATTGCCTGTTTGCAGTACAGAGATAGGCTGGTGGTGAGTGGCTCGTCTGACAACACTATCAGGTGAGCAGCAGGTGCCTTTACCCAGAAGGGATCACTATTACTCTGCCATTCATTGTTTGCACACGGATCAAACAAATCTTCAAGTGTGTTATGTTTATAATAAAGTGTTTTTCCTTTCTTGTTTTTTTTTTTTTTTTTAGATTTTTATTTGTAGAGGTTCCTGAGTGACTCTCGGTTAGGCATCTGACTTCAGCTCATGTCTTGATCTCCTGGTTTGTGAGTTCAAGCCCCACATTGGGCTCTGCACTGTGGTGGTGTGGAGCCTTCTTGAGATTCTCTTTCTCTCTCTCTCTCTCTCTCTCTCTCTCTCTCTGCCCCTTCCCCACTTGCACTGTCTCTCTCTCTCTCTCTCTGTCTCTCAAAATAAATAAATAAACTTAAAAAAAAATTTTTTTATTTTTACCCCCAATGTGGGGCTCGAACTCACAGCCCAGAGATCAAGAGTCACACGCTCTACCAACTGAGCCAGCCAGACACCCCAAATGTTTTTCCTTCTGTAGCTTCTTATAGGCCAAAAGTTTGCAAAAAAAAAAAAAAAATTTTGTCCTAAGCAGAAAGATAGCATAGCAAAGCCTTTTATTGATGTGTTTCCATTTTATAATAGTTTCATTACCAGATATACTTATTTTAAAGGTACTGCTTGAATGAGGAAGTGGACAAGAGTGATAAGTAAATGGAGGTTGAAGGCCCTCCTCTTTAAGCTCTTCCTGTGTACAGTTGCAAAGTCCTAATAAGTAGCAAAAGGCCTTTTTTTCACCAGTGTTCTAACAAAAAAAAGAAAAACTATTTTTTCCCTACTAGAAATTGTGCATTTTGTTTTCTTAGCATTACGTAATTATCCATAATTTGAAATTATGAAGAATCCACAGCTTAAAGTACTTTTTTGGTGTTTTCATCTTCACAAAGATGAATGACACAGATATGAATAGAATTTGGAAGATTTATGAATCCTTTTCCGTTCCTTCAAATAGTACTAAGAGAATGAAAAGGCTATTAAAAAAACAACGGATAGAGCTTTTGTCACATCTAAGGAAATTGTCCTTTCATTTGCCTTGGTCTGGAAGCATATAATTTTTTAAATTAATATATGAAAGTTTTTGAGAACTTGCTTTTTGTTTCCATTATATGAGAAAGACTGTCCTGGACAGTGGGTAAAAGCAGAGAGTGTCCTTACTAACAGACGTGGACATGCTTTGTGAGAGCAGGATATCACTGATACCCTGCATCTCATTCTTAATAGTGATTTCAGGAAGCATTACTTCTCTTGGCTTGGTTTTGTCCTTCACAGGCAACTGGGGACATTGAATTCATCCTTTTTATGCCTTGGGGACCCTGGTTACAGAATTATATAAAGCATCGTGCTTTGAAAATATATATTTCATTTGAACTTAAATCATACATTCTTCTGCCTGAGTTATACAGCAGAAAGGAAATAAATTACATTGAAAAGAGTATATTTTTGTATGATTGTTGATTGATTTTATGTTTGTGGATTTTTTGAAGACATACAAAGTGTATTATTATAACATCCAAAGCTTTAGAAAAGAATACACGAAAGTTCACTCAATTTTCTCTTCCAGATTATGGGACATAGAATGTGGTGCGTGTTTACGAGTGTTGGAAGGCCATGAGGAACTGGTGCGCTGTATTCGATTTGATAACAAGAGGATAGTGAGTGGTGCCTATGATGGGTGAGTTTGCTAACAGTGTTTAAAAAAAAAAAAAATGTACATCTTGATCCCTCCTGCCTGAGGATGTTAAATATAGTCTTCCCTTGACTCTAAAAGATTATAAATTTCATGGAAGCGGTCTGATACTATATTTCTTGTGCCTAATCTATATATTCACCTTTGCTTTATTTAAATAAACTTTTAAAAAGAAAAAGTATTTATTTTGAGAGAGAGAGCAGGGAGGGCAGAGAGAGAGTCCCAAGCAGGCTCTGTACTGTGAGCCTGGAGCCCAACGCAGGGCTTGAACCCACAAACCATGAGATCATGACCTGAGCCAAAATCAAAAGTCAAGACACTTAAGCAGCTGAGCAACCCAGGCACCTCTCTTGTTTACTTTCTTTTCTATTATTTACTATTCTCCTCTTTTCTTTCCTTTTCTTTTCTTGTTTTTTAACAAGAAATGTTTTTTAGAACATCTAAATGTTTTTTAGAACATTTTCTAAAATGTTCTTCCCAGTCATTTAATTGTACTTGTTTGCTCCTGATTTTCATTAATATAAGTTATTTGGTTATACATTTGTCTGTTTTACTCTATAAAGCAATGAACTGGAAAAATCCCAGTATACCAGGATATGTGTATAAAATAGTGACTTATTAATAAAATTGAAATATTGGAGGCAGTATCTTTGGGGCACAATGTGGTAAGGTCCTGAATTTTTATCTTTTTGAGAAATTCTAAAAGTGCAGCTCTCTTGTCTTCACTTCTCCTAACATTTCAGTTACAACAAGTTTAGTAATCTTTATTTTCTTTGGTCTAATAGCAATGGTACTAGAATCCATTCATGTTGTGAGTGTGTACCATGTCCAGCAGTGGTAAGCACACAGTAAACTCTTAACGAAAGTATATTCACTTAAAAGGCCTCCTTATCATTTCTTCTTGTCAGGGTGCCTAACATGGGGGAGTGGAAGGCTACAGTTCAAATACTGGCAGCTTTTAAGTATCAGAAGCTGACTTACAGCTTGATCTTAGTTTATGAGCTGGCTTTACTGATTAAGACAACTCAAGCTGCAGGAAGCAGAGCTTCCTCTGCTTTGAGTCAGCCGTCACTGTTCTACCCTTGGGAAATTGTTCAGGGTGTGATGACACATTCCAGCTAGGTTATATTTTCTCATTGCCCCAGTTTTGATCTGTTCCCACCTTTCTTGGGTTTTATCTGTTGTTTACCGTGAGAAGGCATAACCATATGTTTGATTTTTAGAAGGGCTAAGCTTTTCTTACTTAAACTATGAGAATTTGCTTATATAAACTCCAGAGTTCAGGGGCGCCTGGGTGGCTCAGTGGGTTAAGCGTCCGACTTTGGCCCAGGTCATGATCTCACAGTTCGTGAGTTCAAGCCTCTCATCGGGCTCTGTGCTGATAGCTCGGAGCCTGGAGCCTGCTTCGGATTCTGTGTCTCCCTCTCTCTCTCTCTGCCCCTCCCTAGCTCACGCTTACTCTCTCTCTGTGTCAAAAATAAAAATAAACTTTAAAAAAAAAATTTTAACTCCAAAGTTCTTCAGTGAGTTCCAGTCCTCTGGTACACGTGACCTGGGCCATTCTCAGAATTGTAGGTTTCTAGGCCTAAATAATCTGTTATATCATTCAGAGGTCTAGTATGTAAGATCTCTTCCTGGCCCCAAAATATGGTGTAAATTTACCATTCACTATCTTCAGCTTGGTTAAGGCTAACCTGTTCCTCATTTTTAGGTTAAATTTGTACCTTTTCCCCTGTTGAGACCAATAACCTTGACCCAAGAATGAATGCAAGGACCAAGTCTCCAAAAACAAAAAAGTTTTTGTATATTCTTGTGAACCGCATTTGTCATATAAATTACTTTCACCATACATATTTATTGCCGTGACTTTGTGCTGTTCTTCCTGTGGTCCCTTAATTTTGCTTTTAATCAAGATTTTTATCCCATTTTTGATCTTTAGAAAAATTAAAGTGTGGGATCTTGTAGCTGCTTTGGACCCCCGTGCTCCTGCAGGGACGCTGTGTCTACGGACCCTTGTGGTAAGAGCCTTGAGGGGGCTGGGGAACAGGAAGGGGAAGGAATTAAACATTGATGTGCTGTGGAATACAGATCTGGATTTGATAGTTAGACGCTCACAAAACCTACTACTAAGTGGAAAGGCAACCAATACATGACAATAAAATATGTTTATATAGCGCCTTTCATCCAAAAGTGCTTTAGAGACTATATATGGAGAGGAACGTGGCAGCTGTTTAACAGCTGCACAGCAACTCTACACAACAGTTTAGTACAGGAAGTGAATAAGAATTCTGTATCCACCAGAAACAGTAGGGGGTACTTAGGGAGAGAGAACATAATTACTCAAATTGGAACCTGTCCAGAATCTGAGGACCTGCACACCTGTGCCTGCGAAAAGTGCCGTGGGAGCCTGTGTGAGCCCCCGGTCAGCCCCCTAGCTCTGCAGCCTGTTCAAGGCATGCCGCCTCCAGCAACATGAATCCTGTCTTTTTTATTCCTCATATACCCCCTTGCCGTGAACATCTTGACAGTTGAAGAAAGAAGTGACTCAAAAGGAGGAAAGTCACCTTTGAAAGTACTAAATTCTTTATCGTGGTGTTCACCAAAGGCCCGGATGAGAAAATGGCCTAAGGTTAAAAGCAGCCGCCATTAGAAAAAGAAGATTAGGTGGGACACCAGGGAGCAGAGAATCTTTTGCACAACTCAGGAAAAAGATGAGAGCTAGCGTTTGAAGCCAGTGTTCTGAATCGTGACTCTCAACATTTGGCAGTCTCTGCTCTGGAGAAGAGAGAGAGAGACGTTTCTTTGTCTTAAAACTTTGTTGGATTTAAAGCTCTTTCTTGCAGCACCAGACCTACTTTGCCTGTGTTTCACACATGTTTTTAAAGTGTGCACTTTCATTCATTTGCAGCTAAACTAAGTCTGGTTTATTGTGAAGTATAATTTATACACAGCAAGTTTTACCCTTTTTTAGTGTATTTTTTCTGAATTTTGCGGTGGGTAAATACCTCAGTCAAGATCTAAAATATTTCTATCGTCCCAAAAACGATGCCCCCTTCATATCAATCCCCTCTCCTCCACCCCTAGCAACTGTTCTTCTGATTTCTTCCTAATAGTTTTGCTATCTTATGAATGTCATATCAAGTAAATCATATAGTATGTAGCTTTTGCATTTGGCTTTTTTCACTTCATTCTAGATTCATTCATGTTGTTGCATGTTTTAGTGCTTTTTTTTTTTGTATTACTGAGTAGTAGTCCATTGTGTGGATGAGCCAGTTTGTTTAATTGCTCACCAGTTTAAGGACATTTGGAATGCTTCCAGTTTGGGGTGATGCTGACAATATTCCCATACAGATTTTTGTGTATATATACTGTTTTCATTTCTCTTGGGTAAATACCCAGAGAGTAGGAGTGCAATTTCTGGGTCCTATGATAAGTGTGTGTTAAATTTACAAGAAACTACCAAGCTGTTTCCCAAAGTGCCATTTTGAGAATTCACAAATGCAAACCATTTTGTATTTCCATTGACTTAGTATGAGAGTCCCATTTTTCCACATCCTTGACCATACTCAGTATTGTCAGTTTTTTTAAGAATTATAGTAGTCTGAGTGGGTGTGTAGTGGTTGTAGTTTTAATTTGCATTTCTATGATAATTAATGGTGTAGAACATCTTCTTATTTGCTTATCTTCTTTTGTGAAGCGTCTGTTCAAATCTTGTCCTCATTTATTTATTGAGTTGCCTTATTACGTTTTTAAAAACTGATTTATTGAGATGTAATCAACATACAATACAATGGACATATTTAAAGTGCACAACTTAATAAACTTTGACATAGGTACATACCAGTGAGACCATCCACTTCTGCCAAGATTGTGAACATGTCTTCGTGCCCCCTCTGTAATCTCTTCTTCCCATCCCACCCCACTTCCCGCTATTCTAGTCCCCAGGCAGCCACTGATCTGCTTTCTGTCAGTATTGATTTGTGTGCATTTTCTAACTTTTATAAATGAAATCACACAGTATGTATTCTTTTTTGTCTGTTTTCATTAAGCCTAATTACATGTCATTGATTTGTGTCAATAGTTACATTTCTTTTTAAAAATTGCTGAGTAGTACTCCATTGCATGGTTATACCATAATTTCTTTATCCTTTTGCTGGATGATGAAAATGTGGGTTGTTTCCAGTTTGGGGCTATCATAAATAAAGTTTCTATAAACATTTATGTACAATAAAATGAACATATGCTTTGGTTTCTCTAAGGCAGAATAGGAGCAGAATAGTTAAGTCATATGTCTCATATTTTTAGAAACTGCCAAACTGTTCTCCACAGCAGTTGTATCATGCAGTGGTGCATGAGAGTTCCAGTGACTCCACATCCTCACTAATCCTTAGTACAGTCTTTTTGAATCATTCTAATAGTATATTGTGGTACCTCATTGTGATTTTAATTTGCACATACCTAATGTTAATAATGTTGAGCATCTTTTCATGCATTTATTTGCCATCTGTATGTCTGCTTTGGTGAAGTATCTGTTTTGAATCCTTTGGTAATTTTTTTTTAATTGACTGGTTTTCTTAGTGAGTTTTGAGATTTCTTTTACTTATTCAAGATACAAGTCCTTTAGGAGATACGTGATGCATACATATATTTTCCCAGTCCATGCTTTGTTTTTCATTCTCTTAAAAGTATCTTTTGAAAAACAGAGATTCTTCATTTTTATTAAGTCCAGTGTATCAACTTTTTCCATTATGGATTGTATTATTTGCAGTTATATCTTAAAAAAAAAAAAAAATCTTTACCTAATCCAGTGTCACGGAGATCTTCCCCTGTGTTTTCTTCTAAAATTTCTGTAGTTTAGGCTTTACATTTTGGTCTGTGATTCATTTTGAGTTCATTTTTGTAGATGGTACAGATACGGATTGAAGTTCATATCCAGTTGTTCCAGCACTATTTAGGCAATCCTCTGAATTGCCTTTGCAGCTTTGTCAAAAATCAATTGACCATATATGTATGGGTCTACTTATGGACCCTTTCAGTTCCATTGGTCTTTTTTTTGCCAGTATCATACTCTCCTGGTTACTGCAGCTTTTTATTAACTCTTGATGTCAGTCAGGTAGTGTAAGTCCTTCAACTTCACTCCTTTTCAAAATTTTTTGGGTCCTTTGAATTTTCATGTGAATTTTAGAATCTGTTTGCCAATTTCAACAACCAAAAAAAAAAGTAAAAGGGCTGAGATTTTCACTTGGGATTGTGATGAATCTAGATCAGTTTGGAGAAAATTGACTTCTTAACAACAAAGAGTCTTCTGGTCCATGAACACAGTATATCTCTCCATTTGTTTAGGTCTTTAAAAATTTCTCCAACAGTGTTTTTTATACCTTTCAGGGTAAATAAAGGTCTGACACATCTTTTGTCATATTTATCCCTAAGTGTTTTGTAATTTTAATGCCATCATAAATAGTATTTTTTTAAGTTTCGGGAGGTATTTTAAATTTCTAATTTCTAAACTGTTCATTACAAGTATATCAAAATACACTTTTACTTCTTTTATGATCTGTGTGCCTTTCATTTCTCTTTCTTGTTTTGTACTAAGACCTTCAGTACAGTGTCAAAAGAATTGGGAAGTGTAGATGTCCTTATCTTGGGGAAAAGACAGTTGGTCTTTTACCATTGTGTGTGTGTGTGTGTGTGTGTGTATACATATATTTATATTTTGTATATGTATCTTGTATATATGTATATATTTTGTATATATGTATATACATACATGTATATATTTGTGGATACCCATTGATTAGGAAGTTTCTTTGTGCTCCTAGATTGCTGAGAGTTTTTATTGGGAATGGATTTTGTATAACTCCTTTTATGTGCATCAAAATGTTAAACCTAATTTTGTATCACTATAGATCCCATGAACATTAAAAGGATAATAATCAGGGACTACTGTGAACAACTCTGTGCCCCCAAATTTGATAACCTAGATGAAATGGACCAATTCCTCGAAAGGTATAATCTTCCACCACTCACATAGGAAGAAATAGACAATCTGAATGGGACTGAATCAGTATTAAAGAAATTTAATCGATAATTAATAACAGAATAATAATTACAAAACAGAAAGCACAGGCCCAGATGGGTTAACTGGTGAATTCTACCAAATTTTTAAGAATGAATTAATACCAATTCTTCACAATCTTTTACAAAAGATAGAAGCAGAGTGAATACTTTGTAACTCCTTCTGTGAGGGCAGCATGACCCTCATACCAAAAACAAACAAAGGTATTACAAGAAAAGTACAGATGAGCCTGTCTCATGAACACAGATGCTCATCTATGAGCTCATTTACTTCTTGTGAAGAATGTAAAATGGTGTAGCCTCTATGGAAGGCAGTATGGGGTTTCTCAAAATATTGAAGATAGCATTACCATATGATCCAGCACTCCCACTTCTGTGTATATATCCAAAAGTATTGAAAGCAGAATCTCACGCATATGCAGTTCATATCAGTATTATTCGCAGTAGCCAAGAGGTGGAAGCAACCCAGGTATTCATGAGCAGATGAATGAATAAACCAATGTGGTGTATATATATGTACAGTAGAATATTATTCAGCCTTAGGATATATTGTCACATGCTACAACATGAATAAAATGTAAGGACGTTATTTCAGTTGAAACAAGCCAGTCACAAAAAGACAAAATACTATATTATTGCACTTACATGAAGTATCTACAGGTGATCAAACCCAGAAAGTAGAATGGTGGTTGCCAGGGGTTGGGGGGAGGGGGAAGAGATAGGGAGTTGTTGTTCAATGGGTATAGAGTTTCAGTACTGCAAGATGAAAAAGTTCTGGATGTTGATTGTACAACATTGTGAATGTACTTAACAACACTGAACTATACACTTAACGATAAATAGGTAAGATGGTAAATTTTATGTGGTTTTTACCATAATTCAAAATAAAATATTTTTTTTAATTTTTTTTTTTTTAACATTTATTTACTTTTGAGACAGAGAGAGACAGAGCATGAATTGGGGAGGGTCAGAGAGAGAGAGAGGGAGACACAGAATCCGAAACAGGCTCCAGGCTCTGAGCTGTCAGCACAGAACCCGACGCGGGGCTCGAACCCACGAACCGTGAGATCATGACCTGAGCCGAAGTCGGACGCTTAACCGACTGAGCCACCCAGGCGCCCCCAAAATATTTTTTAAAAATGCTAATGTTAACGGCAAACACAATTGTATGACTAATATGAGTTTATTAGGCAGGAGTTTTTGGTAATGTCTTAAACTGTTTGCTTAAGAGCTAAGTGTAGTCTTGTCACTGTCCTTACATTTAGTGATTTCACAATAAAGAAAATATCTGTAATTATTTAAAAATTAGTAGTATAAGCCAATAAAATGAAGTAACTTTTAATAAACCTCATCAAAGTATTAGCAAATTGAATTCAACAGTGTATTAAAATTGTACACTATGACCTAGTGGTATTTATTCCAGGTATACAAAACTGGTTTAATACTTTTTTAAAAATCAACTATTTAATCCATCACATCAAAAAGCTAAAGAAGAAAAATCACGTGGTTATGTCAGTAGATGCAGAAAAGATATTTAGCAGAATCCAGTATCCATTCATGATAAAAACTCTCAACAAACTAGGAATAGAGGGGAACTTCCTCAACTTCATAAAGAAAAATGCAAATTAAAACTCTTATAAAAAACCACTATTCACCTACCAGAATGGCTAAAATTAAAAAGATTGACAGTATCAGTTTGCTGGAAGATGTGGAGCAGCCGGAACTCTGACACACTGCTGGCGGCAGTATAAACTGGCACAACTTTCATAAAACTATTTCCCTGTACCCGCTAAAGCCAAACCTACCTCCTCTGTGGCCCAGCAGCTCTGTCTACCCAGGTGAAATGAGAGCATGTATCCATCAAAAAAACATGGACATAAATGTTCATAGCAGCTTTATTAAATAGCCAAAACTAGGTCAGGCCATATGTCCACCACAGGAGAAAAGATAAATTGTAGTGTGTTCAAATAATGAAATGCCAACCAGTAATTTAGAAAACGACCATTCCATGCAGTAACAAAGAGGAATCTTGCACTGTTGAGTAAAAAGATATATGCATTTATATATATATATAATTCACAAACAAAAAAACGAATTGATAATGAAAGCATTGGGGTGAAGGTAGTATTGAATAAGGGCCATGAGAGCACTTAAATTTTCATGAGTTTTGCAAGCCAGTTGACCTCACATGGGTAGCTTGAAATTAGCCACTGTAGGAATTTTTACATCATGAAAATACACGAATGCTTTTACAAATTGGGGAGAATTTGTTGATAAACCATTTCCCAGCGTGCCTCATGTTACTGCTCATCAATCCTTGGCCTCTGACCATAGAAGGATCCAGCAGATACAGAAAGAGGATAAGGCCAGGTAGGTACTGAGGAATGTTCTCGTTCAGCCTAAACCAAGGAGAGGTAGCAATGAGAAACCAGCATACTCTTTGACATGGCTCAGCTGTAGTGAATGTAACTTTGTACAAAATCAGCTGACCAATATTTGATTTTTCCGTTGTGCCTTTAATCCAAATTACTTTTTCTCTGTGTTCTTGAAACAGCTAAATATTAGAGAAAAATATCATCATACCATAGTCTTTCCATAGACTCCTTTTGACATGTTGCTGAATTTGTGTCCTTTTGATTTTGAGTAGTTCAAAAGTTTTTGTTTCTGCTGCTTTAGGAGCATTCTGGAAGAGTTTTCCGACTCCAGTTTGATGAATTCCAGATTGTCAGTAGTTCACATGATGACACAATCCTCATCTGGGACTTCCTAAATGATCCAGCTGCCCAAGCTGAACCCCCCCGCTCCCCTTCTCGAACATACACCTATATCTCCAGATAAATAATCATACAGTGACCTCATACTTGCCCAGGTATGAAAAAGAATTGTGTACATAGCACGGTGGGTAGGAATATTGGCTGTAAGGTGTTGCTAGTTCATAGAGCCTTCTCACGCCCTTTATCTCTACAATTCCTGTTAAGCAGGTAAAGCCAATAACATGAGACAGGGCTGGGGCTGCATATTGGACGCTGTCTTTCATCAAGGTAGCTAACCTCTCAGTTCTAGGTGATTGTTGAACTAGATCTGGATGGTCCTTATGTAGTAGAATGAATAATTCCCACCCCAGTTATCTGATGGGATTGTTAAGACAATAAAATGAGATTTGAATCCATTTCAAAACTAAGAGTAATGACCCATAAGCCTATGACTTTGTAGTTCCCATATCAAACCAGTTCCCGTAACAGAGACCCTTTAAACCAAGTAAATAATGTGTGAGTGGAAAATTTTCTTGGTGACGTCTTTTGGCTGACTTCTCACAGCTCTGCTTTGTCAGTGTCATTGGATTATAAAAAGTGGCTTTTTTTATCGTCATCCCCCCTCTTCATGCCCTCCAAAAAAGAAAAGAACTGTCTTTTGACCTTGCAAGTAGCTCTGCAGTTGGTGAGAACTCTGGGTACTCTCCCACTCGAGTCTGCAACCTTCCTGTGCAGCAGGAGAACATCCTATGTTATGGTATATTCAGATCGCACCCAGTGTCAGGCAGTTCAGATCCATTCATCAGGCTATCATTGGGCTAGGAAAGCTGCACTCCTGGGCAGTGTTGCTGTCGTTATGGTTTCTTATTCCCTATGCCTACCTCACTTCTATGGCAGAAGTAGAGATTTAGTACACTTTACTACACATCTTTTCATAGTGGTTCTTCTAAGTGGGGTGGTCCGTGCCCCTGCTGGGCTCACTTCATCGCTCGCTGCTCTCACAGAGGATATGCTGCTTCCTATCCCTCAGCCAAATCACACAGGCAAGCCTAGGTGAGAATCCCTGGGCAAGCAACTTCCAGAGCCTTAGACTCCTTACTGGTAAGATGGGTTGCAATCCCTATCTCACAGAGCTGTTGTGGAGGATTGCCTTGAAATGTCATATGTAAAATGCTTAGAGCTTAGCACAGTGCCAAGCATAGAACAAGCCCTCAGTAGGAAGTGGTCATTGTTAGTAATACTATAATTGTCATGTACCCGTCCCCTCCTTTTGCCAAAATTTTCTCTTCATTGGATTGCTGTGGCATTTTGCCACTTAAAATATTCTTCCTGGTTCTCTGATTATGTCTCCTGTCTCCCCTCACCCCTAAAACACAGACATCACCGAAGAGTGTGTCTCGGGCTTTTCTTACTTTTTGAAGCTTCCTGTTCTGGTTGCCTTTTCTCAGCTCTCATCTCAATGTAGATGGCTCTCAAACTTATATCTCTAGTCCCAACCTCTGTCTTAATCTCCATGCCACATTACCAGCCACCACCTACGCATCTGGCCTTGGAGGTACCAGAAGCCCATCCAATGCACATTTCTAACAATCAGACTTTCATCTGTTCTGCTGGGGCCCTCCAGCCAAGTGGCCAGACAGCTTCACCCAGCTGCCCCACTCATGCTGGTGGCACAGCTGTGCTTCTGGCCACTCGGGGCCAGAACCTCAGAGCCAGCCTCATCTACTGCACCATTACAGGGAGCGGGTGAGAGCTTGATGATATACCCACCAGAGTCACTCTTAATCTCAAGGCATCAGAGTTACCCTGCACGAGCGCTGGGGCCCTGGGCATGTCAGTGAGCCCCACCATGTCACCAGGCAGGCTACGTAGCCTTTGACAGAAGCTCCTGCTTGGCATGGGCAGAGAGCAGGTGTTAGGAAGGACCTCTGAGCCTTTCTCCCAATTGACAGCTGAGTTAATATTCTTCTCTCTCAGAGCAAGTGAGAAACGTAGGGAAAGGGACTAATGACTCTGTGCTCTGTTTTCACACAGGACTCATTAAAGTTGCGGTATTTAACATATCTGCCAATACCAGGATGAGCAACAACAGTAACAAACTACTACCCACTTCCCCGGACTAGCCGAGGAACGGGGATTTGAGACTCCTGTTGGGACACAGTTGGTCTGCAGTCGACCCAGGATGGTCTACTCAGCACAGCTGACTGCTTCCGTGCTGCTATCAGAAGATGTCTTTTATCTTTTGTGAATGATTGGAACTTTTAAACCTCACCTCACCTCCCTCCTCCTTTCCTCTCTGCACCTGTTTTTCTTCATTTGGTTCCAGACAAAGATGACTTATAAATATATTTAGTGTTTTGCCAGAATCTCTCTTGCCTTGCCGTTAAGCAGAAGAACTAGTTTCCCTATATAGCCTTCTGGGAGACCAACTTCTAGGGGACAGGGGATACAACTTCAAGCCAGACAGCACCCAGTTTCTCCCTGTGAACTGCAGGAATGCCCAGCACCTGGCAGGATCAGCCCAGCCCCACTGTGCTTAAGAGGAGACAGCTGTCTTATGGCCTTTGGGGCAAGAAAGAAAGAGAGAAAACGAGAATCCACACTGGAAGATCTGGGCCTCTTTCCTTTCATCTCTTTCTCTGTTTCTGTCCCTCGTCCCCTCCTCCCCCGCCCCCCTTCAGCCTTTTTCTGCGCCACCTGAGAAGAAAGAGTATGAAGAGAGTAATCTCAGTTAACATGAGGCAAATCAGCGAGAAAATGCCACACCTGGAAGAGCTAAATGCTGTTCGGTCAAAATTTCAAACCCAAGCTTTTGCTTCAGATGACCCCATGTGGCAGCAGTGGGTTCTTAGAAGGTACCCCCATCGTATTTGCAACTCTTCTCTCTTCTTCTAACACCACCCCCCTCCAAAAACGGTGTGGGGTGGGGGGGCAGAAATTGCCTGGGCTCCATCAATGGCTGCCTCTTTTCTGGACTCAGCAGTCTCCTCGATTCCATGTAGAGTGTGGAAAGGAGTTGCTGATTGCATTTCCTCTCATTAACAATTAGATGTGTAATAAAAAGCATTGTACTTCATCTTAAATCACTGGTAAGGCTCAGCCTAAAGAAAGGTTTGAAATGGCCGGAGCCAGTTGCTGGGTGCATTCTGCATAATGGCTCACATCTCTGATTTGCTCATCAGGGTCTGTGAGCACCCAGCGCCTATATCTTTGCCGAGATCACGATCAAAGCAGCTGAAGAAGTGGTCAGGGTTAAAAGTGGATTTCTTTCTCATTTAGAACAGTAAATATCATCTCTCAAAAAGCAAGCTAATCATCTCAACCTTGCACTGTAGAACCTTCTTCACGCATTTCCCAAATCCCATATTTACAAAAGGGCAGAGTTGCCAAAAAGAGGATCAGGGTGAAGTTTGGCACACAGGGTTTACTAACGGGGCAGACACTGCCTTCTCTTTCCTTTTCTTCCTCCTCCGGCCTTATTTAACTCTCCACTCTCCCCAACCAATAAAATTTCTCTGGATGTTGGTAAGCAACATAAACAAATGGACCTCAGCAAGAGCCAGGCCAACCTGGCCACTTGAAAGGCAGCTGTATGGGCATCAGGTGCAGGGCACATGTGCCACCCCAACCTGGGAACACAGGGTATACTATCAGCATGTGCCCAGCGTGTTTCCCAGGGCAGGCATGGAGCTGCCCCAGCCATCTTGTGTGGCATGGGCGCACACATCACAGGCCCAGTGCCACACCGCTGTCTCTAGTTTCCCTTGGAAGCTGAACAGTCAGGCCTGTCGTTTCTGTTCCTAATCAAAGCAGTTGAGTAAAAGCCCCTTTTAAACCAGCTGCTGTAGAAACATCAGAACAGGAGGCAGTTGCAGGTGACCTCAAAGCCAGACCACTTTTAGTTTAGCAAAGGGAAGAGGAAGAGAAAGCCATGTTCACTCTTCCCTCCTGATTTGACTGAATGTTGTTATTACATATTGGGAGGCAAGTTATGTATATGCATTTTTCCTTTCTGACTTCAAGAGTGCTTTTAAGCTTTTGGTTCCAGGTTATATTCAGAAACTACTTCCCAGTGTAACATGTCCTTGCCTGGGAAATACTTTCTGAGTATAATTCCCTTCCCAGCTACCCAAATGCTACAGAGAAATGTCTTCTATTTAGCCATCATCAGAGTTCCTTGTCTGTTGTGTTGACTTTTTGGCTTTTTGCTTGGTTAAGGATTTTGCTACAGGTGAGGCAGAGGGCCATCAGCCCCGAATAACACACAGGTCAGGCATTAAAGAGGCATGGATTTCAAGCTGTTTGAAAATATTGTCCAATAGCCATAACTTTACTAGCCCTTCTATTATATGCTGCTGTTTAAACGTGGGAGCTGTTGAATATTCATTGGTGCCCGGGGTTTTGCTCTCCCATCTAGGTTCACTTTAAGGTAGATTGTTTCTTAGATTGTTTTGAGGCTTGTCCAGTACATCATAAATGAGATCGAGAGTGGACCCTGCAGTCTGGAGCCATTAGCTCCATCGAGGATATTCTCCAAGTTGTCCTCTGCTGCTGATGGAAATGGGAATGAAGTGAAGTGGTCTGAAAAACTGAGTCAGTCACATTTCTCAGCTCTGGGGGTCATTTACCAGTTCATTGTAGAAGAAGTAATCAGGTAAGTAGAAGTTCATTTCCAGAGAAGGTAAACCCCACTTACCATCTCTGCATGATTTCAGTGGGAATTGATTATCACTAATCCCCAACTGGGCTAGAATAAATGTAAAGTTTGACCTTTTTAAAAAGAAAAGAGAAACAAAGTCTCAACACATTGAAAGGAATGGTAGAAAAGGAGCTAAAGGAGTCTCTTGACTCAGAAACGCCATGTCTCCATTGTAGCTTAGTCTCTTCTCACTAAAATTCCAGCATGGGCCTGAAAGAACTGTTTCATAAAGATGGGAGGAAGCCCCTTCAAAGGCGGGCACACAAGGAGCGAGTGCATGCACCTGCACCCAGGAGCTCTCTGGGCACGTGGGAGCTCTCCAGTCACACTGGGGCTGCTTGGACAAAACCAGCATGCCTTGCTGCACGTGTGTGTATTTTCACTGCTGAGAACATCCTTTTCCTTTGTTCTGTGCAATTTGAAAGTGGACATGGATTGTGAATGGGAGGCGTTTTACACTTGTCCCTTGGCAAGATTTTTTCTGGTGACTCTTCACCAGAAACTTCAGAGACAGGACTCTCTGAACTCTATTGACATGTAATAAAGTCTGGCCCTCATAACTTGCTTCTGAACTAGAAAAAACCCTGGGACCCCTAAATCATTCTGTTTTCTGCTTGAGTAAGAAAAATCCTTTTTATTTTTCTTTTGTAAAGTCATAAGCTGAAGAGAAGAAAATATGCACTCTTCTCCCCTGCTGCCTTCTGGTACCCATTGGTCAGAGCAGCTGTGGTTGGTCTACTCTTTACTTAGCACTTGATTGTACATGGAAGCCAAGGACTTGGTGTGGAGGGGGGGTGGATATTGGAAATAATTAGAGTGGTTTTTTCTCCTTCCTAAAAGTAGATTAGATACCTCGGTATTGTTGACCTTCTTGGCATCTTACATTTACTTTAGATGGTAATACCTTCCTGCCTGAAGTGCAAGCCATCCAACCCAGAATAGTGCAGGCCTGAGAGCCTAGGCTGCAAGCTTAACTCTGGAGGAATCCAAAAGTACTTCCTGGCGGAAAAGGGGATGCTTAGATACCCACCACCTGTGACCATCATGCTCTTTGATGATCAGGTTTACCCTATCACTTTAATCCACATTTCCGATCTCCTTCCCTATTTGGATGAGTTGGACAGACTTTCCGAGAACTGGACAACATGAAAAGGTGCCCTTGCTTCTCTTTGCCTTCCTCTTTTCTCTCCTAGAATAACTCTCGCTTGTAACAAGCACACCCAAAGCCTGCAGGCTGAGTTAATCTCCCTGGGCTGATCACTGACCGAGCAGAGCCTCTTACTTTACCATTGTCTCAACATAATCAGTGCCAGAAAGATAGCCGTCTCCAGGGTAATAAAGCTGAGTTTTGCTTCTTGCTGTTTTTATCTGTACTTCATTTGTGACTTCAGAATCCTTGGAACTGAGGAGAGAAACCAAAAAAGCACGATTATGGCTGCCTGATTTCCAGTGGAACTTCCCGGAAACCTCTTCTGTTGGAAGTTGAGTACCTATGATCTAAAATTTCCTGGAGAAATTTAGAAAATTAGATGACCTCTAAAAGATGTGGTCTCCAGCCCACCCAGCTGGCTCTCTCAGCTCCTGGTTGGCTATGTGTGTATTTAAGGATCAGTGCAGTAAATGGCATTATAAAGCGTCCCTTCCCCTCTATCCTTTTCTCCTCTTGGACACTGAAGGAAAAGACCAACAAGGAGGGTTAGACCTTTGGGTACCAAGGAAACTAACACCTTCCCAAATCATTCAAGCCCATTCAGACTGTTCTGAGGGATGTTCGTTGGACTTCAGCTATGGGGCAGGCCTGCCTGACGAGTGTGAGCTTCCCTGAGAGCTTTTGATTGGCTCAGCCCTCTGTTCTCTAGACTCCTAAGTACTGACTGCTTTGACTTCTGTGGTTATGTTATCGTGATATGTAGTCAAGGTACCAATATGTTCACAACCTAGGATCATGGTAAAATAGTGTGTTCTGGTTTTTTTTTTTTTTTTAACTGTTCAGAAAAAAAAAAGTAACTTAAATTACAAATATAAGATTAAAGTGAGTTTTCTAAGTGTCTTGTCTCTTTGCCCCAACATCAAGAGGACAATGAGTTTCGATATACAAATTGAGGGCATGCACAGATACCTTTTAAGATAATCTGATGTGAGAAAACAACATTTAGAGAAGTCAGGGCCAAATGGTGTGAATAATTATGGGACCACTGGCAGACAGTGTTCCAAAGTGATACCTAATTTAGGAACTGGTCACCATGGCCTCAGCCTGCCCCATCCCAGCCTGAGCCTAAAACTTAGGTTTTCCTCTGCCTCCTTAGTGGGTGAGAGGACAGGTTTCCCCTGCATCCCCTTCAATCAGTTTCAGGAGAGGTGAGCTCACATTCAGGAGCAATTTCCAGAGAAACTCCCAACAAACTACAAAAAGGAAGGGAGTGGGGCAGAGTGCTTGGCTGTCTCAGTCGGTAGACGATGCAACTCTTGTTCTTGGGGTTTTAAGTTCAGGCCCCACGTTGGGTTTAGAGATTACTTAAAATCTAAAAAAAAATTTTTTTTTGAGAGAGCGTGTACATGAGGAGGGAGAGAAGAGGAAGAGAGACAATCCCAAGCAGGCTCAGCACCACCCAGCACAGAGCCCAACATGGGACACGATCTCACGACCGGAAGCATTGGCCATCTGGGGCAAAACTGCTTCTCCAGGTGAACCCATCCCTCTCTCTCCTTAAACAAAACCTCGGGGGGAGAAAAAAAATCTTGGGAGAAGGGTACAAGGTTATAAGCATGATGGACTCTACTCCCTCTTGCCTTACATTTGGGAGCTTTTAGAGGTCGTGCTCCTCCCCGTTTGACTAGACTCCCTGGATCTGTCAGCCTGTGATCTCAGTGCTTATACCTAGACTGAGACTGTGCTCCTGAGAGCTCTCTCAGACTGTTAGATATCAGGGCCCCAAGTGCAGAACTACGCTGCTAGAACTGGAGACACGTCAGAGCCTCAGGTGCACCGGCATTTTGCAGGCGGGGAACCTGAGCAGCAAAAGGGCCTCCTCACATTGCCTGAGACCACACTGGAGTTTCCTGCCGAACTACTAAGGACAGGGAGGGAGGAGCCCACAGAGACCAGGCCACTGGTCAGTTGTCACCAGCTAGGTTCCTGAGCCCAAAAGTGAGCAGGGGCTGGGCCTGGATTTTATGGGTCTCACCTTCAAACCAGTGTCAAGAAGGTTGGGGTCTTGTAGGGCATGCCCTTGGAAGACTCAGCGCTGAAGTCACTGTGTCCTAGAGCGAGACTGGGCTTGGAATCCCTCTCCCTTTGAAACCTAGAGCTGCCCCACCATCAGCAATGACTAAGGGAGGAGACCTCTCTTCCCCCTGATTGGCTCTTGCCAATTAAGAGCATTTTATTAGGCTGCTAATTAAAGGCACTTCGTTAGCAGCGGGAGAGGCCGGGTGGGTGCCTGGTGAGATGGAGCTGAAGCCAGGAGAAATTGTTTTCCTCCCCCCGTGGAAGCGGAGCCTCTCAGGGAACCCTCTCAGTCCCCCAACGTTTCCTGCTGCGCCTGCCACACCCCTTGCTTTCAATTAGCAGCTCTGAGGGGAGTGAGGTCATTACCAAGCCCAGGTGGAGAGCTTCCCCTGCCTAAGGACACATGAGGCCCTCAGGTACTGTGCCAGTCTGTCCGGGCACCTTGTTTGGAGTGAGCCAGGGAAGGAGAGGCTAGGCCGCCCCAGGGCTTGTGTTCTCCCCAGTAACAAACGGCCCACACCAAGGCTATTGCTAGTGGTCACCTGGTGAACAGGATGACCGGTAGCTTGGTCACATGGTGTGAGTCTCCACGACCCCTTCCTCATCAAAGGCTCACTATGTTATTAGCAAGTGTAACCTTCCTACCGGTCACTTTGCAGGAGCTGCACCCACATAGACCCAGAGTGGGTCCGGGACAAGGAAGGGCTGATGGGTTTACAATCCCAGCCACACAGACCCTGAGAGGACTCTAGTCCTGAGCTCATCACACAGCTGAGGCACTTCCCCTGCGTGGTCCAAGTGAGCCTAGGCAAGCCCTCCAGCCTGGCTCTGACTTGGCACATGGGGGCTGGCATGCAGGGTCAAAGTTAGCCCCTCTCCAGAACCCTCCCTGTCCCGCCTTGCTGCCCTCTTCACCCCCTCACTTAACTGCAGAATTAGCACCAGCCCAGACTGGGAGGGCAGATTTATGGCTAGGCCTGCCTCCCTCCATTTAACCCAAGGCCGGCCCTGGCTCCAGACACTAAATTAGATTTTTGACAATTAGAGAGACTAATGGGCACATAGCCATCCCCAGAGCCAGATATCCAGCAAGGCCGTCCTTTAATATCCACCACTGCCCAGCCAGCTCCTCCTGGCCGACCTCCCCTCTTCCCAGGTGGGCATTTCTCTCCCAGGCCCTGTACCCCTCTGCCCGGGCTCTGCGTGCACCACTGAGGTTCCTCTGGTTCCTTCTCCCTTGATTTTCTTACCCCTCCCTCCTTCCCACCACTTGCCCCGTGCCAGCTCTATTCTGGGGCTCTGTCCCTCCCATCTCTCCATCTCCGCTTTCACCAGGGCCCATCCCTCTGCAATCTTTCCATCTGTGCCTAGCGGACTGCAAGCCCCTTGAGGGCAGGTGTTTGTGCCCTATCCGTATCCTACATGCTCAGCCACCAGTGGGTGCTTTAGTAAATGTTTCCTGAACCTGCCTCCCGCCCTCCTCCCCCTGAGCCCCTAGACCTCCAAGGCCACCCACCCTGCCCTCCTGGCCCCAGTCCCAGCCCTGCTTCTGGCCCGGCTCTGCCCCAGTGCAGGCTGGAGCCCCCTTCCCTGCCGCCCCTCAGCTCTGGCCAGTCTTGGGCTGGGCGGGTAATGAGATTGCAGTAAGTGGTGTTGGGGGGGGAAGCTGCTCACATTCACTCAGGCAGACTCATAGCTCTGTCAGGCTGATTGGTCCTGAGTGGAGACGCAAACGGCCCCCCACGGACACGCTGAGATTGGTTATAAAATTACAAGCATTTGTTCTGCTGTCAGTGGCCTTCCCTCCCTCCCCTCTGCCTGCCTGCCTGGGCTCCTCCTTGCCTGCCCCCCCAGCCCTATCTCCCCTGGGGTCAGCCCACACACCCTGAGGGACCCTGGCCAGGGGCCACCACAGCAGATGAGGCTGAGGCCACCAAGCTCCCCATCTAGGCAGGCCTTCTTGCCTTGACCCCAGGATGGTCAAGCTTAGGCTGGCCCCAGAGTGACCTGACCCTGTGCTCAATGTTTCCTATTCCCTGAGAGTGCAGATGGGGGCCCAGGGCAAATAGGCCTTGGAATCCAGATGCTCGGACCCCAAGTATGGGAAGACGTCCTGAGGCCAGGCATCCCAGACAGCTGGTGCCCACAACTCCTGAGGTGGCCCTGGGTAAGGGTAGGGGGTGTGTGGAGGGCGTAGTCAGAGGCCTTCCCTCCTGAAGATCACTGGGAGGAATCCACCTCTTTTCCCTTCGTGTGGCCAGTCCCCTGCCCGGTACCCTGACCCCATATAAGGACAAATCAGCCCTCAGGATAGTACCCCCCCATCCCAGTCCCTGATAGCTGGGACAGACCTAAGATCCAGTATGGCCCACTAGATGCCCCAGTGTTGTTACCCTATACCGGGTGAGTCCTCTTGGCCTGGCCCCTGCACTCACCCTCTAGGGCCAAGGATCAATGACCATGAGCCCAATTACTCCCCAAGCTGGTATGCCTTGAAATTCTATTTTGTGCTCTGGTGATACTCCCGGAGAGATACCTGCTCCTCACTGGCCTTGCTCACTTACCTGCCCAGTCCCTCTCGTGCCTCTTCCACCCTCCATCCTCCAATAACCTTGGCTTCCTTCCACCCTCAATCCTCCAACAAGGCCCCAGCCCCTGGCCCTTGCCTGGCCCCTCAGGGCCTCAGTATCTGCCTTCCTGTCTGTCACTATCCTGTCAGGAGGCATCAGGACATCCTATAGCCAGCTACGGAGTGCTGCAGAGGGGGATGGTTCCCTAGCTTGGACGAGGGAGCTTTTCGGGGCAATGTGTCCTGGCTGCCGGCTACAAGGTGCCTTCCTGCCATCCGTCATTCATTCTCAGCCCGGAATGTATTTGCTGTAATTACATCTTTAATTAGGGTGGTGACGGCTCATTGTTCACCAACAATGATGGATCAGATCCTCCTGCTTGCCATCCTCCCTCTGTCCAGCACCATCCAGGTCAGCTCTCCCCCAGCTCAGGTGGGGAAGAATGCAAGAACTTGCTCTCATCTCACTGAGGCCCATGAGCTCCATTCCAGTAGTGATTATGTCCTTTTAGACCCCTGGGGATTCCCAAAGGACTGCTTAGACTCTGATCCCTCCACCCAGGGCTCTCTTCAAAAAGGCAATGCCACCGGGTGTCTCCTTGGTCCAAACTGGCCAGGGAGGAGGTGCTCTGTTGCCCCTCTCCATCCCTAGGCTGGGCCCTGAGCCACCCATTCCTCATCCACATTCTGGCAAGCACAGAAAACCTTCCAACTCTAAGCTGTGGGACATGGGTGGGCATTCCTATCTCCAAGCTCTCCTGTGCATTAACCAGGTCTCCAACCAAGGCCTCCACTGCCACACGCTTACACTCACCAAGACCATGGGTTCAGGCCCAAGTCTGCACATGGTGGATGTTCGATGACTCAAATGAATGGATCAGTGAGGGGAGATGTGTTCTGGGAGGATGGACCTAGAGATCCTCATTGGAGGCCATGGGCTGCTTGAAGCCCAGGCTTCACAGAGGGGCCAGGATGGGCAGTTAAGGCCCAGGACTCTTGAGGAGGCCTTGTGGGGGTAAGAACCCTAATCTGGGTTAAAATTCCAGCCTGGCACCTTCTGGCTATTATATGACATTGGGTGAGTTCCCTAACCTATGTCTCAGTTCACTCTATAAAATGGAGATAAAAGCAGTGCCCTATTTCATAAGATGGCTGCAATTTCATTGAGATACTGCACATAGAGTCCAGGCTAAGGTGGTAGCAGCTGCAGAGAACTCATTTCTGTTGTGGCACCAGGAGCTAGGAGGTAACCTCCATCTTGGTTTGGGGAAGGCCTCTCCTACTCCAGGCACTGTTGGGCACAGTGAGCAGGGCTGAGATAGGGTTGGTGTAAGGCACACAGTAGTTGCTCAGGATGTGCTTGCTGATACAAATTGGCCAACCTCCTTTCAGAACTACAGGGCCTTTCCCCAGTGTGGTCAGAATCTGGTCAGAGTAGGGGTCCTGCTGAGAGAGGCCACCGTGCCCTGGCCTGATACAGAAGGAGGGGCTGGAAGGGAGATCCTGGGGGCCTAGAAGGGGAGCCTAGCCTGTACCTTATCTTTAACGGTGCTGAGCTTCAGGGAGGGGAGAGGAGGGAGGGGAGACAGATGGAATCCACCCTCTGCCCCTTCTACCTTCCAGCTCTAAAATTCTATGACTTCCCTCCCTCTGTGGGGCCTTGTCTTCTTCCACAGAGCGTCCCTACTCCCAGGGGTGGCCCCCTCTGCAGTCCCTCTTCCCCAGTGACCCTCTCCACCCTGTAGGGACCCCCCCCCCCCCCCGCCAGGCTAACTCCAAGGCACAGGCAGGAACGATGAGCCGTACCTAGCGGTAAGTATGCGCAACATTACATATGTATATTGGAGAGTAAATAACCCCAAAAAGCGCCTTGTAAATAGACTCCGAGTTTATCCTTTATTAATGAGGCACCGAGTGCCCTGCTGTTTTAGAGCAGCGAGACTTTCATAATATCAAAACCTAAATTACACTTGCGTCTCTCATCCCAGAGACGAGCATCTTTAGGCTCTGTTTGCAGAGTGAGTAAGCAGGGATCCCTCCCTGCCTGCCTGGGATTTGTTGACACCTTTCTCCTGGTTGGAGGGAGGGTGGATGATGTGCACCCACACTGGAGTCCTCAGAGGGCTCTGTGTCTGAGGCTTCGCGGTCCAGTGGGTGAGGGCCACCAGGAATGCCAGCCTTCATTCTGTGTACAGAGTTTACAAGATCGAGGGGTAGCCTCAGGCTCTGGGGTTCAGAGGCCTGGGATGAGGCAGTGGACACTTACGGGCAGGCCCCATGGCCAACTTACTCCCCATCTCTCAGCTTCAGTTTCCCCATGTGTAAAATGGGGACAGCATCTTCTTCATAGGCTGGTTGTGAGGAGTCAGTTAATGGGTCAGAGGTGGGGGTCCGTGCATAGTAGGTGCTTGGTAAATGTGAGCTGTGGTGGTGGTATAGACCCAATTCGCTCCCTTCTTTAGAAGAGGACACCATTGTCTCCTCTTCATTTCCTGGATCAGACCACGTGTGGGGCCACAGAGCTCCAGCTGCATCCTGGCACCAAGGGCCTGTGCTGAGAGGGCATACCAGGGTCACCCCAGCATGATCAAGATGTGACCTACCATTGCCTCCCAGCCCTGAGCTCAGCCGGGGCAAGGAGCCTGCACCGTCTTGGCCCCTGTGGTGGCCCAGGTCCAAGGCCCCTCTCAGGCCGCTTGGGGATTGTGCCCACCAGATGCCAGGCCTGAGCCAAGCCAGGCTAGGTCGGCAGGTGGACAGGCAGGCGCTGTGTGGGCAGGATTTACAGCCTGGCCGGCCAGGCTCCTGGTGCTCTGGTGGGCGTCATGTCGAATCTGTCCCATTATATGGACAGTTGAGTTTAATAGTCATTGTGTGCTTGCTCAGAGCCCAGCAAACATCGCGGGGCGACACCCCCTCCATGCGAGCCGCCCGTTCCCCAGCCACACGGCCCATCCGTACAGTAAATTAAAAATATGAATCACTTCTCCCCACTGCCTCCCCAAACGCTCATCTTGTCAGCCTCTATGTTGCCTTCATTTGTATTACCTTAATTTAATGTTAATTATGGTCTTCATTTACAAGGAACAAGCGAGCCCTGCTCTGCCAGGGGACCTTGCCCCCACCCTCTCTCCCTCAGCCCAGGAGGGAGAGGCTGGGGAGAAGGGGAATTTGGGGGGCTACAAAAGAGTGAAGAAAGGAGTTAGGGGGGTGGGTGGGAGATGAGATCGGGTCCATCAGTGGCTGGTGGCCACTCAGGGAGGGACTAGGAAGACTCCCCACCTCCACATACCCTGTCTTCAATCATTTATTCATTCAACAGCTATTTATTGAGCACCTAATATGTGCCAGACAACTAGGGACTAGCAAGATTGGGGAAGGAGATGCCTCCCTCCCTGATAAGGGCTAATGGCGTCCCCTACACCATCCTGAAGTGAATATGCCAAAAGGCAGCATCAGGAACACATTATCCATGCCCCAGGTGAGCTGGTACCTGAGCCAGCCAGGGGGCATAGGATATGGGCAAGAGATGTTCTCGCCCTTCCAAACTCACCTCTTGGCTACCAGTGCCATGCCTACCCCAAACTGCTTCGCACCCTTTTCAGACAGGAAGTTCTTTCTGGAGTCTTTCCTGAATCCCTCTTGCTGCAAATCAGCCTAGGCTCAGAGCCTGAGTAGAGCCAGGAGTGGAAGGGTGTCTCCCCGGCTACACTGTCTCTGGAGGGTTGGAAGGAAAGCATCATGAGGACCACCACCCATCATCCCACCATCCACCATCCCGCCACCAAACATCACCTCCACCACCCCAGGAACCCCCACCATCCAGCCCCACAGACTTGTCCAAAGTCCTTGGGTCTGAGAAGTCTGGGAGGCCTCAGAGCAACCATGTGGCTGTCCCTGCACTGCCACACTCTGTCAATAGGACACACAGTCACACACAAGCCTGTAGAGCCTGCAAGGGGCTCAGTAAATGTTGGTGGCTGATGTCACACATGTGCACACAGGGAGCTGGCAGAGGGCCACCTGCACTCAAGCTGCCATTAACCACGAACCAGCCCCTCCCCCCAGCACATGTCTCCTCAACTGGGGAAGAGGATCTCCAGCTGGGAATAGCTGCTTGACAGATGAGGCTGTTCTGAGTGTGTGTCTGCATGTGTGTCCGTCTCTGGGGAGCTTTGATCCACACATAGGGGCATGTGTCCCTCCAGGTTCGGTGTGCCTCTTGGGTTCGTGTGCCCGTTTGTATGTGCATGAGCGTGTGTCCAGCAGGACCACAAGCATGTGTGCGCGCCTGTGCTCATGCACACGACACCCCGCCCGCCCCCCACCCCCCCGCGTCCGCCCCGCCTGTCAACGGCGCTGATGACATTGGCGCAGAGGAAAGTGATGACAAATGCCCGTTATCAGCGAACGAGGCCGATGACAAATGGGCGGGCGCCCGAGCAGCCCCATTACGCTGTAATAACAGAAGATGGATGGCCTGGCGCCCCCCCCCCACCCCCACCCTTACCCCCTGCGCCGGTAACGGGAGCCGATCTGGCTCCGCCCGCCCGGGAGGGAGCCATGCTACCCGCCTGGCCGCCAATCACGAAGGGCCCGAGCCGCCCAGGCCTAGGAGCCAGGAGCCCACGCAGCCGCCCGCGGCGGAGGAACAAAGCGGCGAGCTCAGCGGGAGCGCTAGGCGCACTGGGCAGGCCTGCCGGCGGCCAGGACACGCAGCTGTGCACACACATGGTCCGCACACGCGCCAGCCGCCTGTGTCCTTGCACAGTGCACCTGCAGCTCCTGTCCAGGCACAACCCCCACCTCACAGGACCAGAGACGCATGTTTTTGTGCCATGCATGGGCATACATCTGCCATCCAAATCTGGGTGCATACCCACCAACATAAATCCATGCACCTGTGGTTAGTACACACGCCTACAAAAACAACACTTACCTCCGTGCACATGTATGCCCCCAACATGCCTGTACATCCATGGATATGGAGGTATGTGTACACATAAGCAGAAATGCTTGTTTGTGGACACAACCCCTACATACAAGCTCTGCGCACACAATTCAGGGTTTCCAGACACACACACACACACACACACACACACACACACACAGCTGTAACAAATATTAACTGAGCCCCTACATGTCAGCTAGGTACTGTGGAATTTACAATGATGAATATGACATCATCCCTGTCTTCCAGAATTCTAAGTCTATGAGAGGCAGCAGACAAATGGCTATGAATGAAGGCAGAAGATGATTTGTGCTTTGACTCAAGTACTTAGTTGTGACGTGAGATCTCCAACAGAAAAATCAGAAAAGTTTTCCTGGAGGAGGTGGCTAAAGGAAGAATGATTTCTCAAAAGGAATTGAATTCTGTTTAAAAAAAAAAAAAAAGGTATGAAAATGGGAACCTGTAGGGAGTGTTTGGGGCCGAGGAGTCTAAGGGGCCAGGAGTGCAGGCAAATGGCACTGGGTGAGTGTCAGCAAGAAGTGAGGAGACTTGTCATCACATAGACAAGAGTCAGGAGGCTGCAGTTGGGAAGAGCCTGGAGGCTAGAGGGCCAGCAAGGAGGCCGAGGCAGGTCCACATGAGGGACCTGTGAGGCCTAAGTCAGCACCAGACATAGAAAAGGGGAGGGCAGGGGCACCTGGCTGGCCTGGTCAGAAGAGAATGTGACTCTCAATCTCTGGATTTTGAGTTTGAGCCCCACGTTGAGTAAAGCGATTACCGAAAAAAAAAAAAAAAGAAAAAAAAGAGAAAACCAAGAAGTCAATGAATGGGAAAGGGCCAGCCAGGGACAATTTTACAGGCATATGAACAGTGCAGTCCCAGGGGGCCCTGCATTTAGAAGGGCCCCGTGCTTGGTTTAATGCTGTCTTGAAATTCTTTATAATTTTATAATAAGGAGTCTGAATTTTCATTTGGCCATGGGACCCCAAAATTATGTAGCCAGTGCTGGAGCCAGGCTGATCAAGTAAGACAGTATAAGAAGCAAGTTTGATATGTGAGAGTCTGGATGTGGATTGAGGTGCTGAGGTGATGGGTAATGATTAGTGTCTCTATCCCCAGAAGTTGGTGCCTTGTATCTGCCTCTGCTCATGCTTGGTTCTGCTCCCCGGGGAATCCACTCACTGCCAGACACCACAGACATACCTATTCTGTGTACTCCCTTCGCTAGACTATAAGCTCCCCAGTGCTGCCCCTATGTCCCCAGGTCACCGCACATGATTGCCACTCAATACCTGTTTGTTGAAGGAATAAGAGATAGCGTGAATGAATGAGCACACACAAGTCCATATATGTACACCCACCGGGAGTCTGGTCCCCAACATGAGGGGTACATGCAGGCCCATTCCCCATTGCCACCACCCAATACTTCCTCCAGGGTTGTTCTGTTACCCTGTGTCTACTCTGGGGAAAGAATGCCCTTGCCTCAGTGGCCTCCTCACTGGGTGTCTCCTTTGCAAACAAAGCAGGGCAGGAGCCCAGGATCCTGTAGTGACCGGGAGGGAAGACGCTATGATGTGGAGCCAGAGGACATGAATTCAAATTTCAGTTCCTCTCTCTGCTGACTATGCTTCTGAGCTCCAACTTCTTCATCCACAAAATGGGACTATAAGGTAGAAAAACATTTATATAGGCACCTTGATGCCAACAGAGATTATTAGGGGAGATTTTTCTATCAGGTCAGGTATTGAGAGAATTACTTCCTTCCTTTCAACTCTGGGATTCCTGAGGTGTCAAAAATAGACTGGGGACCCAGAGGATGACCCAGGTGACCTCAAATAGGAGGAGGGGAGTGGCCAGACTGGGAGAAGAAGGCTTTGGTCCACTATCAATAGGAACCAGATGTGGTGCCTGGGTGGCTCAGTCAGTTAAGCGTCCGACTTCGGCTCAGGTATGATTTCACGGTTTGTGAGTTCGAGCCCCGAGTTGGGCTCTGTGCTGACAGCTCGGAGCCTGGAGCCTGCTTCTGATTCTGTGTCTCCTCTCTGCCCCTCCCCCACTTGTGCTCTGTCTCTCTATCAGAAATAAATAAATGTATAAAAAATTAAAAAAAAAAAAAAAAGGAACGAGATGACCTAGGAATTAAGACACGGACGGGCCCCTGCTTCCCCAGCCCACCTGCAAGCAGGGACACAGGCCGAATATGAGGTGTCCCCAGGACTGAAGTAAACACCCTCCCTTTGGGTAGCTTGGAGTGAGGGGAGGCAGAGGACATCTCCAGAGATATGGGCCAAGGGAGGGAGCTAGGTGGAGGTGGTGGAGTAGAGGGCACCCCCTCCCTATTTTCTGCACTTTCTCCCTATTTCTCTCCCTGGGAGAGAAAGGCAGGTGCCCTGCCTTCTGCCTGACAGGAACTGACCTGCTAACTTTAGCTTCCCAACATGTGACCTACTCCTGTCTACAGAATAGGAGGAGTGGGAAGTATTTCCCGGACAGGGCACCTGTCTCCTTCACCCTCATATGACCCATTTTGGGTCTCTCTAGTACGTTGAGGTCCCTCCTCCCCTTTTCCTGTTTCAGCTGTGTTAACTGTCACCTTTCAGACCCATCAAGAGGCCCTGGGGAAAACCCCAGCAAGGAGACTGCAGTGAGAGGCACCAGGATTAGAGAGAAAATGACGGCTAATGGGCCTCGTCCCTCCTCCCTTACCAGTTCACGTTTTCTGTAGCGTTATTGACCCGTCATTAGTTATCCGTCCAAGGTCGCTAGGCCTGGCCCAGCTATAAATCATGGCGGCTGGAGGGGGCCTACAGGCAGAGCGACGGTTCCGGGATGTAGCGGAGAGCTCGGCCCCCAGCACAGCCCAGAGGAGTCACAGATTGCCCAAGAGCTGGGAGAGCTTCCGCTGAGAGGTTAGGCCCCTCTTCCTACCCACCCTAGCCACCCTCCTCCCCCGCCTCCACTCGCCCCTTCCATTTGCTTTCCCCAGCGTCACCTCTCCCTCCATCGCTCTTTTCTCCTCTCCTCTTTTTCTATTTCCTCTCAAAGCTCAGCTACAAGGTTGGGGAGGGATGGGGAGGGTACTGGTTCCCTCTTACTGGTCGTCTCACCCCACCTGGTCTCCCAGTTTATAGCTTCCAGTAGCAAGGACAGAACTCACCCAGGGGGAAACTGAGGCACAGAATCCTGACCAGAGGTGAGTCTGGGAAAAGGGTTCCCAGCATACCACATTAAGGTAACCAGTCCAGGATCCTGCTCCCTGCCAGGTGATGGGGAGGGTCTACCCACCCATGGAGGGGCACTAAGCCACATCCCCCAAGGCATCCTCTGGAGGAGGAGGGAGGGGCTGCGTAGCGGCAGCGCATTCCGGACCCTTCCAGCCCCAACCTCCTACTCCCCTTCCCCGACCTGGGAGAGAAGCTCCACTAGGCGGTTCCTCCCCGTACCTGGCGCACTCTCTGCCACACCCCCATCCCGGCCTTCGCACACCGCAGGGCCACTTCGCCCATCCTCTTCGTCGGTCCTCGCGCGCCCTCTGCTGGCCTGTTCCGGGAAGTGCGCCCGTCGACCTCAATACCTGTCCCATCCCTCCCCCTATACACCTGGCAGTAGCGGCCCAGCCCACCCCAAGGCTCCGCCCTCATGATACCCATTTTTGGCGACCCCCCTGTCCCTGAAGATGACCCCTGGAGCATTCCTGTGTCTCGCCATCCCTGTGCGTCGGAGCAGCCCTTCCCTTTCCAGATCCCAGAGAGGCTTGATTGTCTGTTCCTATCGGGTAGAGGGAGTGAGGTCCAGAAAGATAGAACTTGAAACATGGAGAAGAGAGCTTTCCTCTTGCCTATGGAGCCAGGCTCTGGAGGGATATCTGTGGTCTGAGTCTGTACTTCACAGTAAAAACTGAAGCTGCATAGTTGCATAGTATAGATTGGGCAGTAAGTAGGGCTTCTCTAGGGCATCTTCCTGGAACCTTCCTCCTTTACTTGATTCTGCAGCTTCTGTACGCACTTGGGTGGTGGAAGGCTAGGGAGGCCCTCAAGGTGGGGGTGGGGAACCTTGGCTCTCAGAAGCTCTGAGGTGGGGGCTGCAGTCCTTGGCCCCTTAGGTGAGAAACGAGCTGCCCAGCGCTCCAGGACTGTTCTCCATCAGGGAGAAGAAGGGCATGGCCTCTGAGGCCTTCTCTCCTCAGGTCAGACACTAAGGGTCCCAGGCTTTCTCCCCATTAGGCAGCTTGAGGGGAAGAGGAACAGGCCAGGGGGGTGATTCCTTTCCAATGGGTGTGTGGTCTAGCAGGTAGGTAGGGTGGCCTGACCAGAAGCCCTTGTCAAACCGGCCCCAAAGTGCTCCCAAAGTCCATTGAGTCCAAAGTCACAGTGATGAGAGAGGATTTCTCAGGGGAAATCTGGAGCTGGGGGAAGGTGGTGTCTCACGCCAGTCTAGGCACCCATCAAGCCCTGTGTGGAGCCCATGTGGAATCAAATCAGGCATGTGTGGGGCTGACAGGTAGAGATCAGGTATGTGCATGGACATGTGTGGGGACCACGTGTCAGGAATGTATAGGGATATATGTGAGCTATAGAGCCAGAACCCCTGCTTCTAGCAGGGTTAGAGCTTAGAGTCTATGTCCCCCATACCACTGGTTCTGGAGGTTAGAGGTCAGGAGCTCCCATCTCAGGGCAAGTGGGCATTTGCTGATTCAGAACTCCAGGTTTCAGGGCCATGGGCTATGACTGTCAGCATCAGTATTAGGAACCCTCCACATACTGAAAACTTAGGTCTCTTTGCTTTAGATATGTGGGAGAAGGAGAGAGAGAGAGGGAGGGAGGGAGGGAGGGAGGGAGGGAGGGAGAGAGAGAGAGAGAGAGAGTAGAAAGCCCAGTGAGATCCAGCTACAGCCACTCCCAGAAAGGAGCTCAGGAAACCGAGGAGCAGAGGAGCCTCTCTGCTCCTCCCCCACTCGCACTCTGTCTCTCTCTCTCTTTATCAAAAATAAATAAACATTAAAAACAAACCAAAAAACTCTGGGATGGGAAGGGAATCTCTGTCTGCAATTGCACTGAATTAGCCTGCCCCTACCCACATCTTGGAAGGCTTTGCCTGAGCAAATTCCATAGAAGTTCCTCCTGTCAAGGACCCTTTGCTATGAGAGGTGAATCCCTGCTCCTCATAACCCTGGGGTTCAGGCTCCACCTTGCAAGAGTCACAAATTTAAATGTTTGCAAGGGTTGGATCCCAGGTAAAGCAATAGGGAGACGTGATGACTTTGGCAGCTGGGGAGCAGTTCCAGTCAATTGTTGATATGTGGGAACATGGGGGGAGAGAAAGGGCATTGGGATAGAGACCCAGACCTCTTCCAACTTTAGCTCCCTCCTTCCCATCATAGGAGTCTCCTAAGACACCCTTCCCCTAAGTCTGTGTATTAGCTTTCTATTGCTGCATAACAGATTTTCACAAATTTAGCCCCTAAAAACAAAATCCATTAATGGTCTCAGCTCTTTAGGCTGGAAGTGCAGGAAGACTCAGCTGAATTTCCTGCTTCCAGTCCCACACAGCCCAAATCAAGGTGTTGGCCCAGGCCGAGTCCTCACCTGGAAGCTCTGGGGAAGATCAGCTTCTTTTTTTTTTAATTTTTTTTTTTTTAATGTTCATTGATTTTTGAGACAGGGAGAGAGAGAGCGTAAGCAGGGGAGGAGCAGAGAGAGAGGGAGACACAGAATCCATAACAGGCTCCAGGCTCTGAGCTGTCAGCACAGAGCCCCACGTGGGACTCGAACCCATGAACCATGAGATCGTGACCTGAGCTGAAGGCGGATGCCAACAGACTGAGCCACCCAGGCGCCCCGGGGGGAGATCAGCTTCTATGCTCATTCTCACTGTTGGCAGAATTCAGTGCCTTGTGGTTATAGGACTAAGGTCCCCTTTCCTTGCTGGCTGTCAGCTAAAGGCTACTCTAAGTTTCTCCACGACTCTCCCTGGTCCTTGCACGCAGCCCCCTCCATCTTCAGAGCCAGCAAAGGTGTGTTGACTCCTCATGCTTGGACTCTCTTTGACTGCCCCTTTCTACTAGCCAGAGAAAACTCTGCTTTTAAAGGTCTCATGGGCTTAGCCAAGGCTCACCCAGATCATCTCCCTTTTGCCATATAAGGTAATATTACCACGGGGGAATAATACCTCGTCATAATTGAAGGCTCCACCCACCCTCAAAAAGGGAGAGGGTAAAGGTCACTGAGGTCTTCCTTAGAATCCTGCCTACCACACCCAGCCTCCAGAGGGGGTGAAAGCATCCCTCACTCCTGGTCCCAACCCCGTGTGACACCCTGGGCTAGTCACCACCCATCTCTGCTTCTCAGTTTCCTCATCTGTACAATAGGGCAAGGAGCTGAATACAATCTAAAGCCCTCCCAGAGCCCCACTGAGAAGAGCAGGCCTGCATTCCCCTCCGGGCAATCCTGCTGCAGGGTTTGGGAAAGGGCCTCACCGAGGAAGAGCAGTAGCTGGGGCAATCACACGGCCCAGCCAAGGTACCCAGTTTCAGAGGGCCAGCCGCCCAGCCGGCCTAGGCTGTAGGGAAGTGGAGGCGCCACTTCTGCTGGTCAGAGACCAGAGGCCGGGTCCCACTGGAGTCTGCCCAGGGCAAGGTGGCCTGCACCTAGTCAGCAGGGGTGTGGGGCCAAGGCCAGGTCAGACGGGCAGCGGAGCCTTCTCCTCCCCCCACCTCTCAACTGGAGCTAGCCTTCAAAATCCATCTCCCAAATCCATCCTGTCTTCCCTCTTCCAGGCCTCTGGGTCTCCAAAGGGGCCTCTCAGAGTCTTCCGGCCCCTCCCACCTAACCCTACCTCGCAGGGGGGAGTCGATCTTCATTCACACCCTGGACACTCTGGGCTGTTCCTGCGCAGGAACCAGCAGGGGGCCTCAGGAGCCCCTCATCTGAGAGTCCCAGTCAATCACCCTGAATCTCCCCCTCCCACCTCCCCACGGTAACAGAGGCACCTCTTCTCCCAGGCTCTCCTCCCCACCTCCCCAGGCTGCGCTTTCTTTTCTGCTTTCTTTTCGGGGGTCCCCACCCCCTCAGGCTCCCACTAAGGCCTGGCCACGGGGCTGGAAGGAGCCCTGCTCAACTCCATCCAAGCGCGGGAGCTGGGTGAGAGGCGGGGAAATGAATATTAATTTATCATGATTAGGCAAATCCGGCAGGGAGAGCCGATTCCGGAGGAGGCTAAAAAGATGAATTTCAGCAATAAAATTAAATAAGGACGGACGGGCAGCCCCTCCTCCCTCCCGCTTTGCTGATCTCTCTCTTTCTTACAATTTATGAGGCCAATTATGAAGATGAGGTTGGAAGTTCCTGGAACTTCACTAAATGCAAACGGCGGTCCCTGCTGTTCCCATCAAATTAATTAACCGCGCGCTATTGATGGCCGCTCAAGGCTGACGCAGGCGGCCCGCCCTGCGGCCGCCTCCACGGACACGAGGACCCAGAGTCCAGAGCCAGCCAGGGCCCCATCACGTTCTGCAGTCCCTGCCGGGCACTACAGGGGACTACGCGGACCGCCCTTCCAGCCCCCAGGCCCTACCTGAGCCCTTGACAACACAGGGGCGTGCTAGGGAGGGAGGTCTACATCACTGCGCACACCCACACACACGTGGGGCTGCCCACACACATACAGATACAAAATCCCGAAGTCGTAGTACACAAACATGGGCCCAGAATGCACATTAGACACTCAGGCGAATGAACATGGAGTCGAACAGCCTGGGGCTCAGCTTCTGCACTGACTCCCAGTGTGTTCCCCTGGGGCTTGTCGAGGCCCCGGTTCAGACAATGGGGATGAAGCCTGGCCCAGAGTCCAGGTCAGCTTTGGGTCTTCGGCCCTGAGGACCCCCCTGTTCCAGGGCTCAGAAGCAGGGCTGCCCAGTGGCTCATGGGTTCTGGAAAACTAGCTGGCTGGTGCCTGGAATGAAGGGCAGAATGGACATGGGGCTAAAGGTCTTGGGGCTGAGCCCAAGGCTTAGAGTAGCTCCCGAGTGTCTGCAGAGTCTGGGTAGCAGCAGGTGCCCAACAGCTATAGCTTCCATGTGAGGCTCATCTCTGAGATGGTGGGAGGGGCTGAAAGGGGCTCTCCTGTTGGAGTGAAGAAAGGGAGTGAGGCCAGTGTCTTCTCCATGTTCTGGTCCCTAGTCCTGGCAAAAGGCAGCCCATCCCATTTAAAGGGACAGGAATCCCATAACTATCCTGGAGAAGCAAAACAAAGGGCCTGGGTTCTCCATTCCCAGCCCTTGATACCTGGAGGGTAGGACATGGCTGGACTTGCCCACCTTGTCATGTCCACTTCAGGCCAGGAGGCTCTTGGCCCTGTGCCCACACCTGCACCCCCCCCCCACCCCCCACCATGAGCATCCAGAACCCAGGAGGAGAATTTGGCCTTATCTTGTTCCACTTTCAGTGCAAGTCTGGGACCAAGGCCAATGTCATCCCACCCAGGTCCTGGGAAAAGTTAGGGCTCCCAGCGTGGTGGGGTTGGGACAGAGCAGCCCAGAGAGATCTGTATTTTGGGCACAAAGTGTCAGAGGGAAACGGAAATTAAGGAAGGCCCACACTGAGCAGGTGGCAGCCAATTGGAGAGGGCTGGGGCCCAGGGCTTTGCCTGCCACCTGACCCTCCCCACCTCCGGGCATGTGAGGCTCCCACCCTTCCCCACACCCCAGCTGCACTTGCAGGGGCCTCCTGTGCCTCACGGCAGGTCCTTCCACTCACTAGAAAGGGAGAGGCCAAGACACGCCCAGTCTCCTGACTCTCTATATTGTTGCGGTAACAAATCACCACACACTCAGTGACTCTGAACAACACAGTTATCACCACACAGCACTCCTGTTAAGGAGTCTGAGGCAGGTCTCACCAGAAAAAAGTTGAGGTGTTTCCAGGTCTGTGTTCCATTATGGAGGCTCTAGAGTAGACTCTGTCTTCTCACCTCTTCCAGTGTCCAGAGGCTGCCCACATCCCTTGACTATTGCCCCTCTATCTTCAAAGTCGGAAACATCACATCTCTCTGACCTTCCTTCTGTTGTTACATCTCTCTGTGTAGGTTTTCTGCTAAGGACTCATAATTAGATTGGGCCCACAGGATCATCTCTTCTCAAAATCTTTAATCATATCTGCAATGTCTTTTGCCAAGTAAGATAACATACTCGCAGGTTCTAAGTTTTAGGATGTAGACATCTTTAGGGGACCATTATTCTGCCTACTGTACATGTGATCTGGCCAGGAACAACTCTGGCTCTGAGACAGAGTGACGACAGCTGGGATAGGGGTGAGAAGGAGGCTTGTGGGCCCTTCTCCTCCTCCTTGGGACCAGATGGTGATTGGGTGGTAGTTTTAGGGTACTCAGTTGCTAGACAGGATGCCAGTTCCCACCAGGGCTCCAAAATTCAGTCTCCCTTTCTGGCAGAATGGGGCACTGGGCTGCAAGCCTACCCAGAAACCAAGTTCAGGCTCTGAAGTACCTGGGGATCCTTCTAATACACTTTTTGCTTAGCTTGGACTCGGAAAACCAGCCCCTCCTCCAAACTGAGCAGCCTTTCTCCAGATAGAAACACTTCCCTCAGCTTTTCTCCCAGGCTCCTGTGTCAGACTGAGTGGCCAAGAGGATACCACCTCCAGAATGGGTCTCTCTGGAGGGTGTGGGTGCTCTTCTTTCTTTCCCAATTTCCTGTTGTCCTTGTCAGGAGGTGGGACAAGGAGTTGACTTGGTTTGAAGGTAATCTTTGGAATTCTGAATCTCTTGGGAGGAGGTTGAGGGGCCAGGTCCCTGTTTTCAGACACAGAAGGCAGCACTATCCTTCTCTGTAGTTCTGGGGATTTTCTGTGTATGGGAAGTGGTTAATTGGCCAAGTCACCCAGTGACCCACTGGTTCCCTCTTGCAGCCCTGGAGGCCCTATTACTGTGGGCCCGGACAGGATGCCAGGGTATTTATGTGGGAAGCAAAAGGAGAGAAGCAACTTCCACATTTGGACCTGGACACTCCAGGCTTTGGGTTTCTGCCAGCTCTGACCCTTGCTGGGAATGATGGCAGACATTGGGGGCCTAGTTCAGAGTAGACCTGGCAGAGGTTGCAAGCAGGGTCCAGAAGCAGCCTAAGGGGCCAGGAATTTGCCTGGCGTATTCATTTCGGGCCCCAGTCAGCCACACCTCCCTGGGAATAGAAGCTCCAAGGGACTCACCCCTCACGGAGGCTTCTAGGCCTTTGACGTGGCTGTCTCTGGTTGGTACTAAGCTGTGAAAAGGGTTCCCAGACTCCATGAGCTTTAGATTCCTTCCCCAGCATGCCCCGTGCAGGTGGGGCCCCAGGGCTTGGGCTTGAGTTCTGAACTAGAGTCGGGATCCCTATGCCGGGATGCTGGCATCCCCTGACCGAAATCAGGCCAACAAAGGCCAGCTCTGAGACTCTACAAGTTACTGACAGAGACACAGGACTTAGTACCTGCCCCCCAGCCCTGCCTCCCAGCCAGCACACTCAGGCTTGCGCCCATCTCTTCAGCTTCCAAACCCCCCATGCCAGGAGGCCTCTCCAGGCCCCTTGCTGCTCCTCCCAACACAGCCACCTCCTCCAGCCCTGTGCACATTATTCTTCATAGTTGGTATGTCCAAACCTTCTTCCCCACCCCACCACTCCCCTCACCAAACTCTCCATCCTGCGAGGTCCAACCTCCAAGTGCCATCCTGGTCCCACCAGCTGGACTTGCTCCTATCCCCTCTATCAAACTGAGCCCCTTAGCCCGACTCCCAGTCCTCCACCAGCCTTGGCATACAGCATCGTCTCTAGAGTAGGCTCTTTAGTTTTCCCCAAACAGGCAGGCTATTTCCCTGCCAGCCTTCCCCTCCCCTCCACGCAACCTCGTCTGACTGCCTCAGCACTGCTGGTAGCACAAGTCACCAGTTCCTAGTAAGTCTTGTCACCTTTGTTTATGTCCTGATAGCCTGTTCTAGGGCAGGGCCCACAAGAAATGCTAATGCGGAGACAGGCACTCCTAATGCCTGACTCCATGAATTCTCCCTTTTACCCGTCCATCTCTGCCCCCCTTCTGAGCTCAGGAGTGGACTTAAGCCAGCCCTTCTGGAGAGCAGTTAACTTGCCTTTCTGGGCTCCCATTTGGCTCCCATCTCCATCCCTGCCCGGGTTGAAGGCAGGCAGGGACTGCAGCAGTTCACAGACACCAAGCAGGCTGAATGTCAAGTGCACTTTACTGGGCCCCTGGGCCTTCAAATGCTATCCTCCCCAAGCCTGGTCACCCCGTCTCCACACCTCCAGCTGCACAGGAAGCAGGCTAGGGGGAGGGAGGACATGTGAAACGGCTTGTTCTCTTGCTCCAAAGGGTCTTAGGTGATGCTCAGCTACAGCTGCTTGCCCCTCCCCTGCAGCCCCCATCCTGCCCCCAGCAGAGAGACCCTCCTTGGGCAGGGAAGTGGGGGTGTCTGGGCCTTCAGCACAGGAAACTGGCTTCACACCAGCAGCTGTTCTTGCTTAAAATGAGGCGGGGGGGGGGGGGGGGCGGGGGGAGGGAGGGGAGGGGGCGTGTCCAGAACTCCACCAGAGGCAGTGGTGAGGCAGAAGGCCAGCAGTCTGCTCTTGTTGAGGAGAGGGCTGGACAGAACGTGGGAGCCAGGCTGGCCCTTTCCCTCAGGCCCAGGCTGTTGAAGTAGTGAGGTTCAGCCCACTAAGGCTGGAGACAAGCACTGGATGGCCAGGTGGGGCAGTCCCCCTTCCCCCCAGCCACGGGTCACCAGTCCCGCTCGGCTGGCTCTCGGTAGGGTAGGCCTAAGAGCCTGAAGACATCCTTCTCAGTGGGAGTGGGCAGCACTCGGCCAGGCCCCACCTTTCGGCCTCGGCTGTCCCGGACCACAGCGGTGCTGAGGGCATGCTCCGACAAGCTCATGCTCTTGGTCTTGGCCAGAGCCCGCATGGAGCGGTTGAAGTGGGCAGAGCCAGTGAAGTAGAGCAGGGCGCAGGCAAACTCGCTGTAGGGCACAACGATGATGTCCAGTCGTCGGTGCCGCCGCCCCGGCCCTGGGAGCTGGCACACACCCAAGTACTTCTGCTGCTGGCCGTTCTCCTCCTGGCTCACCAGGTCATCCGTCAGGAACCCTGGCGCAACATGGGAAGGCTGCTGGGAGGGCAGGGAGCCAGGCTTGGGCTGCCCCGTCCTCCCAGGTCTCTCCTGTTCATCCCTGGGTCCTCCATTCCCTGCTCGTGAATTTCTTTGCTGGGCAACCTTGTCCTCTCTGCGCCTGCCTCCTTAAAACACACATGGCCATTCCTCCCCATGTCCCCTGCAGTGTCACAGAAAGGTGAGATCAAGCAATTAACCTGCGGGCAGTATTGAGCACCTATTACTAAGTGGAGGGGTGGTGGACTGTTTCATCTCTGCCCTGAACTGGCTCTGGCCACAAGAGAGAGGTGGCACTCTCACGAAGCCACCTTCCCCTGCTTCCTGCCAAGAGCTTGCAACTCTGAGGCCCTCCCTCCTGGGGGTCGGCTAGCCTCGCCCTGCCTGGAGCCAACCTGCTCACCCAGAGATGGAGCTTATACCTTGCTGCCGAAGGCTGTCAAGGAGGCGATTGAAGACGCCCTGGTGAGACCGGCCATCCGGGTGAGTGAGCAGCACATCCACATCACCACAAGTTGCCTTCCCGCGTCGGTAAGAACCACATGCCACACACAGCAGCCCAGGGGTGAAGGCCTGAGCTGATTCCCGGACCTGAGAAAGAGCAGAGGGGCAGGGGGGAGGGCCTGTGGGCCTCAAGCCCTGCAAGGAGTTCGTCCCCCTTGACAGCACAAGAGCCTTCCCCGACCCAGGAGCCCACACTTCCGGCTTATGCCCCGAACCAATCCCTGGTCGCATCACACAAGCCTGAGGGAAAGACTAAAGGAGGAGATGTCAGAGATCTACCCTGGGGAATGGCAGTTCTCCAGCTTCCCTAGGACAGAAGAGAAAACCTCGTGCTCATACCACCAGAGGCGGCCTGAAGAGGGATCTAAGAGGTGTATGCTCTGATTCCGAGGAAAGACACTGATCTTTCCTCCTGGAGCTCTTTAAAAGCGGAGAGACACCCCTTCTCTTGGCCTCAGCCCCAAACCCTATGCCTGGGTATGTCTGCTTAGGACAAAGGGCCAGGTGCCTGGAAGCCCTCCAAGGCCTGGTATGGATTTGGAGCCTAGAGCAGAGTGTGAGTTGGGGCTTGAGGCTTCATCAGGTGGCTAGCGGGGTGCCTCAGGCTGAGGCCTGGGGGGAAATGGAGCCTAGAAATGCAACCGCACCTATAGTAAAGAAAAAGAAAGAAAGCAAAGAGGGAGGCAATTCTGAGCCAATACTCACACCCTTACTTGGAGGAATGGGCTCGGTGCAGAGGGCATCAAGACAGGGGCTGTCAGCTGAAGGATCAACCCTCACTGAGAGGAATAAGCTCATTAGCCTCCACCCCAGAGACACTGAAGCCTTTCATATGCAGATGACCTCCACGCCTCTACCCCAGGACACTGAGATTTCTGGGGCCCTGGATACTCCAGCCAGGACACCTCAATTCTCCTGACAGGCATGGCTCTGCTAATCCTCTCAGTCCCTTCTTGAGCCTCCCAAGAGGATGGGAGGAGACCTAGGATGAGTAATCCCATCAAAAACTCCTAAAGCTGGAGCCCTTAAGTGGGGGGAGCAGGCCAGGTGGGAAGCCACTGCTGTTCGAATGGGTTGGGGGCTGGAAACTCACTGGGACATTCTCTGTGCCTGGACACCGTGGCTGAGTGACGGCGTCATTACTAGCACCAATGTCTGGTGATGGGTGGACAAAAGGGCCTGTCCATCTATCTTGCGCCAGTCTCATAGTCCCGTGGCCTAGTGGCCTGGAGTGGAGCTGGAGGCTAATTTTAACTAAAGTGGGCCAGGGTCTCCACAGAGTCCTACCTGATCAGAATCTGACTCCAAAGTAGCAAACCTTGCCCACAGCAACCACCCCATAATCCTGAAGCTGACTGAACAAATGATATATCTAATCCTAAATACACCCTAGTCTCTCTCTAATCTAGGTTTTATATGAATTTACTCTCTAATCCAACGCTAAACCAAACCCTAATGTTGGCCAAATCTTATTTCTAGGACAATGACAAATCTTAACTAAAAGCATCCAATGTTAAGAAAACCCTACTCTTAATTCGGGCCTAACCTTAACTCAACCTAGCTTTTCTCTAACCCCAAACCTAACTGTACTGGCACTGTGCTTCTACACCAACTTTAACCCACACCCTGAACCAGTCTCAGGTTGGTGGGGGGGGTGGGTGGGGGAGCCTTCAGAAGGCCCTTACCTCTGGAAAGAGATAAAAAAAAAAACCAACTTTGTACATCTGTACAAATTTTGGAGAGAAAAGAGTCTATAGTTTTCATCGGGTTCTCAGAAAAGTTTGTAAATCAAAAAACATTAAGTACCTCTGCCCTGACCCAGACCTGGCCCAGTTCAAACCCCAATATCCTCAAGTAGTTCTGACCATATTCCACCTCTAATCCAGCCCAAACGTTAACCCAGTCCTAACATCATTCTAGCATCTCTGCCCATGTTCACTCTACCCTAATCCAGAGACCTGGTGTTGCAGCCCTTCCCTACCAAAGCCACCCTCCCCTCCAGCTTCAGTCTCAACTTGCTCTTTCCTCACGGGTCCCAACCTCTGCTGTTCCACAGCTTCTTCTGACTTCCCGGCTGAGGGATCAGGTGTTCCTGACTTTCAGCCAGGCCATGAGCTTAGAGCAAGGCTCCTCTGCTCTGGGGCACCTGCTTACTGTCTGTTCAATCTCTGCAGCCTCCTCCCTGGGTATGCGTTCCAGAAAGTCATCATAATGCTTCAGGCCAATGGTCTGCTGGGTAGTCAGGGAGGCCTGGCTGCGGATGTCTTCTAGGGTCCGGAAACCCTGGAAAAAAGAAGCCAGATGAGGAGGCTGTGAGCAGCCAGGACCAATGGAGAGGCAGTGAGTGAGCACATACACAAGGCTACCATCACCCCCAAACTCCAAGGAAGGTTTGGGGTAGGACCAACCCCAGGAGTGGTTGGGTCTCTAATCAGTGGGACTCAAGAAAGGTAGGGAGCACAGGAGACACACCCCAATCCAGCCCTGCCACAACCCTAAAATAATGGTTCATGAATCTATCAGTCTGGGGGATTCCGGGCATGGCCAGATTGGGGAACCATTGATCTGGATACTCAGCCCTGAGTCCTGGTCTTCTCAGGAAGGCCCTTGCTGGTCTGGGAGACAGAGAAACATACTTCTTATCTCTGCCTACACAACAGATTAATGCCTCAAGGCTACCAAGCAACAGGGCAGTTCTGGAAGCCAGGAGACCTAATCCCCTTGAAAAGTGGTCTCACTATAGTCTGGGTTCATTCCCATCAGAGTACAGGGTATGAGAACTGTGGGGCAGGACCTCTGAGAAAGAGCAAAACTGAAGTAGGTGCAGGGACAGGTACCTGCTGGTACCACATCTGGGCAGTCTTAGCTCCAGCTCCCCAGATGTTGGAGAAGAGCTCCAAGACAGGCACGCTCTCACTGATATGGTCCAGCTTCCGCAGATGCCCGCTTTCCAGGATCTCTACGATTTTCTCGGCCATCCGCTTTCCAATCCCGGGGATACTGAAGGCTTCCTGGGGAGGAGGAGGCAGAGGTAGAAAAGAAGAATGAGAAGATGGCAGGTGCGGAGCCAGTGGTAGGCTAGCAGACTCCTTCAGCAGGTATCTGAGTGAAGGCCAACCTGGCTAGTTGGCAACTGATGGCTGTGTAAAGCCTGGGCACAACTGAAGATGAGAAGTTAGGATAGAATGGGCTGGGAAACTTGTCTTTTGGTTCTCAGAGGGATGGAGGCGAGCACAGGAAGTAGAGAAAAGGCAGTAGTGACGATCCTAGTCACCACTGCCCTCGCAACAGTGAGGGCAGACATTTACTGAGGTCTGACTGCGTATCGGGCCTTACTGCACGACAGCGAGCATCTCATTTGGTCCTCATGGGAACACCTGAGTTTCTCACTCTTCTTACTTAGTTCCTTTTCCTTGCTCTAAGGGTTTAAGTAACTTGCCTGGAATCACACAGCGAATGATGGGAACCAGAATTCAAACTCTGGTCTGTTGGCCTCCGGAGTCTAAACTTTTTAAAAACTATTTACTATGGAAAAAATTCCAAAATAGAACAGTACAATGAGCCCCCAAGTACCTGTCAGCAACTTCTGTAATTATCAAGATTTTGTCAATCTGCTTTCATCCATATTGCCATTTTCTTTTGTGGAAGTCTCAGACATCATAAAATCTTAAGCATTCCACCCAATCCCCCTTGTGACTGGTGCCACCACCAACCTCTGGCCGGTAAACAGAAGGCCCCCCATCTCCCCGCATACCCTGCACTGGCCCCCGGGTACCTGGTAGGAGGTGACAGGCTTGTGGAAGCTCTTGAGGGCATTGATGGCCTTGGCATAGCCCAGGGCCCTCCACTTGTCTCCCTGAACATTGTAGGCTTTGGCCAGCACTTCCAGCTTCTCTGTGATGTGGGGGTTGTGGTTAGTTGTCTTCTGGCTCGAAGGCTGTGCACAGACCCACTTATCCAGGCCCTCAGGGGCTGGGCTTGGTTCATCATCTCCCTCAAGGGGTGTGGGGTAGTGGCCACTGATAAGGGCTTCCAGATCAGCTGCGCTAACCTGGTTCTCTTCCCCATCACTGGTTTCATCATCAGAGCCAGGCTTGAAGGGGAAAGAGATGAGACAATAAGTTCACGCCCCCCAAAGAACTCCTCAAAGGTGGGGGCTGAGCCTCCTAGTCAGACCCAGGGATGAGTCAGACCTGCACCTCCTTAAGTGTGGGGCCATGTTCCACCTGGCTTCCCCCAGTGCCCAGTCCTAGAATTCCCAGTGGTATGTGGTAGATGTGGCCTGGCCAAATGCAGATATGGTGGATGTTGGGAAGAGCCAAATGGCCTCATAAGAAAGAGGTCCTTCCTCTTTCAGGGGTCTAGGACTTTCTGAACCACCACCAGGCCCTGCCTGTTTCTGTGACCTAGTTCCCAGGGGAAGGGAGCTGTGAGGGCTGGGAGGCTCCTGACCTGGGCTTGGGTGCTCAGGGCCTCTTCTGCCCTCTGGGGAGGAGACACAGGCCTCGTGGGAGGAGAGGGAGGAGAGAGGGCTGTCCTGAGCAGAGCCTCATGGGCTCCAGGAGGAGCAGAAAAGTCTTGGTCTGCCTTGCTGACGTGTGGTTGGTCCGGGTACCTGCAGGGATGGTGATGGCAAGTTAAGATCCCAAAGGTCTGGCCCTACCTCTGCTCCTAATACTCTACTTTGAGATCTTGGTTTTCTAATGTGTCCGATTAAGATAATGAAAGTTATTTTGAATAGCCCAAGAGGAGAGCTCAGGATGCTGCCAGAAAACACTGAGGAAAGACTGGAGCCAACCCACCTGTTAGGGATATAGATGCTGAATCCTGCCGTGTCCACCAGCCTCCTCTCCTGCAGGCACAGGCTTAGCCAGGTGGACTTCACCAGCTGAGCGCCCTGGGGCAGCCGGGGCAGTCGAAGGAGGCGGAGGGCTCGCTCACAGTCCATGCCTTCATCCACCACAATGTGAGTGACGCCTGGGGCCTGGGCAGTGCATATCTGGCCACCGTGCTGGATAATCTGCTTCTCAAAGAGCTCTGCCCGGGCTCGCCCAATGCCACTGGGCACAACATGGGCCCGCAGGGAGCTCAGCCATTCTGTGTAAGGGACATCCAGATGCCTATTGTCAGATATGATAACTGTCATATATGTCATAACTGTCAGATATGATCCGAATGAACCTTTTACAGTCCTGTGCCCCCAAACAATCATTTTTCTTCCATCTAGACAGCCAGCCTTCTGGGGAATTCTGCCACAAACATACAGTTAATTTTCCCACGGACCATCACTTGATGTAAGGGGCAAGGATTTTGATATGTCCTGTTCCCTCATGTAATCTAGAACAGTGTCTAGCACATTGTAGGTATCCTATATATCACTTCATTTATTTATTCTTTCAACAAGTATTAACAGACACCTACTATTAATAGACAGAGCAAGTGGCCTGTCAAAGACTGGGGCCCAAGCCTTGTGCAAGGGAGATACAAACCAACCTGTAGTCCGTGGGTGGGCAGAATCAGCTCTAATATCCGAGTCTAGACATGAGCAACATAGGAATCCTAAGGGTTCAAGTACATGAGGGTTCTGAGGGTGAGTCTGCTCACCTCCTGCTTCTCCATCTTCTTGCTTGGGAATCTTTGCAAGTGCTTTTGATGATGGATCAGCGTGAATTTTCTTCCGCTTGGGAAATGCCTTCAAGATGCCCCTGGGGTCCATTGAGGAATGGCCGGATCCTGGCCTTTAGGTTTTAGATTTGATCAGGGCAACTATCACGTGGAAACCCAGAACTGAGGTTACCCAACCCTTTGCCTATGGAGGTGGTGTCTCTAATGACCAGGGTTTGGGGGCAGTAGCCCAGTTCCTTGGGGTATCTCAAACCCAACTGAACTTTAGCAGTTTAGCCTAGCACTCACCAGCCTTTCAATGTCAGAGTACTGGGGAAAATAAAGGGAAGGATGGGACTATTAAGGAACTTGTGAGTGGTACAAAATGATATTCCTCGGAGGGGTTGCTCTAAAGATTCAGCGCAGTGTCTGCCCTGCTGCATCCCACTTTGAAAGGGCTCTACCAACAGGAGATGCTAGGCTAGGAAATGGAGCTACAGCTTTACTTGGGCTCCCAAGAGGATTGACGGACTGGGGGGAATCTGCATATAAACCCCACATGATCTTTCTCTACCCCATCACAGACCCGCATAGGAAACCCTGGGAGAGCAGGGTGTGAGGGAGGCGGGGGAACGCCCTACACCTGCCCTGGTCGCGGACCTCCCGTCACGGAGGTGCTCAGCCCCGCAGGTGCGGGGAGACAGGGCAAGGCAGCAGCAGGTGTGGGGCGCCTTCCGAGACTAGAGGAGTCGCGGCCTCACAGCTGGGGGTGGAGACAACAGGCAGCTGTGGGGCACCCGCCGCGAGCGCAGCTGGCGCACGCCAGGCACTCCCAGCTGGAGGCCAGAGGAGGGCTGGAGTGTCCGCACCCTGACCTAAGGACCCCTGCCCATTGCAGTGATTCGGTCCCAGGTGGGGTCAACTTCAGGCCCCGCGGGTGGGCTGGAGTAAACCACTTACCAGGGCAGCCAATGAGAGCGGACGAAGGGCGTGGTGGGTGGGAAGTCGGGGGCCGGAGGGGGTGGGGGGGGGAAGGGTAAATGCTCAGAACATCTTCCGGGTCAGCCGGAAGTGACCGTAGGCGAAATGGTTGCCATGGCAGCGGCCGGGGCGCTTGGCTGGGCGCAGGGAAGATGGCGGTAACCGGTTGGTTGGAGAGTCTCCGGACCGCCGAGAAGACGGCGCTGCTGCAGGACGGTAACTCGAGACCCCTCACGAGCTCCCTAGTCCTTTTCCCCCAGGGTCCAGCCCTCCGCGCCGGCACCTCCGCGAAGGGCCTCAGAGCCTGGGGCGGTCGAGCTGGAAGGGCCGCGGCCGCCAGACAGGCCCAGTCCCTCATTGGCAGATGAGGAAACTGAGGCCCAAAGAGATGACGTGACTGGAACACGCGTCTCTGGACACCTCCTAGTTTCCTCTACACCACTTCGCCCAGCTCTGAATTCTGTTACTAATAAATAAGTTCCTTCACATTCGTTATGGCATCTGCTCCCTGCAGCTGCCCGAGAGGCTGTTAATTTTCCACCCCATTTTGTAGAAGAGGAAGCTGAAATCCAAGAGTGTTTTAGACCAGCCCTAGCCCTCCCCACCCCGTCCAGTCAGCGCGGGTTCTGTTACTGAACGCAGCCTGGCGTCAGGAAGAGGCGGGAGACCTAGGATCTACTTACCACTCTGCCGTTAAATCACAGCCTCTTTACTTGCTTGGACCTCGTTTTCCTTCTCTGTAAAATGAGCTGGATGGGCTACCTCTGAGGTCCTTTTCAGCTGTAATATGTTTGTAAGTGAACTTCTAAATGTTTTTTCTGTAGGGAAAACAGAGCGAGGGCCCCAGGACTGTGCCTGAAAAAGGTGGGCATAGGGGTATGGAGTCTTGACTTTGTCTCACCCTAGGATTGGCGGATATAGGACCCCCAGTGCTTCAGAGCCCTTTCCTGGACCCACTTGGCAGCCTGAATGAATTGGATCTGAATTTTTGTAGCTTTTAGGATACCAGTAGAGGCGCACATCTGTAGGCAGAGGCCAATCAGGGAAGCATGTAAATTAACATCACCTGCTCATTTGCTCGTTCATTCACGCAGCATTTAGGGAGGCTTTTACTATGTGCTGAGGTATGTGCTAGAGCAGAGAGGGGGAAAAATGTAAATAAATGAGAGTGTGTGTTAAATAGAAGTTGGAATCTTTTATAAAGTGCTATGAGAGCACAAAGGGGGGAATGATCGTTTCTTTGAAAGAAGGCCTGACAGAAGAGGTGATGTTAATACGTCCTAAAGAATTAATATGTGTTTGCTAAGTGGAGAAGAGGGGATGGCTGTACCAGGAGGAATGACTCACATGTAAAGAAAGGTGTGGCAGTGTGAGAGTATATGCCTCATTAATAGGGGAATGACAAAACATTCAGGGAGGCCGAAGCACTCACCCAGTCAGAACAACCCCCCCCACACCTTGTCAGGTGCTAGGATGCAAGGGTGAATAAAAGTGCTCTTTTCTCAAGGAGCAGTGAGGAGAAATGGTGGGGCATGAAGAGGGAATTTAGATAAATTGGAGTATGTTGTGATAGATCTCCTATGCCGAGCTAAAGATTTTGGACATTATTTCATACAGCAGTGGTTTTGGTTTTATTTTAAAAACTAGATATGGGGCGCCCGGGTGGCTCAGTTGGTGAAGTGTCCAACTTCAGCTTAAGTCATGATCTCACGGTTTGTGGGTTCGAGCCCCCGGTTGGGCTCTGTGCTGATGGCTGAGAGCCTGGAGGCTGCTTCAGATTCTGTGTCTCCGTCTCTCTCTCTGCCCCTACCCCCCCCCCCATGCTGTGTGTGTGTCTCTCTCTGTCTCAAAAAAAAACAGGTAACATAGATTTTACCATTTTAACCATGTTTAAGGATACAGTTCTGTGGCATGAAGTATATTCATATTATGGTACAGTCATCCATCCATCCATCTTTAGAACTTTTTCATCTTCTTCAACTGAAACTCTGTACCTGTCAAAAACGAATTCCCCCATTCCACTCCCACTTGTTGCTTCCACTTGTTTAGCTATTGTGAATATTACTACTGTGAACATGGGTATACAAATACTTGTTTGAGTATCTGCTTTCACTTCCTTTGGTCACAGGACAGTATCTAAACAAATATTTCATCATCTAGGATTTTGTTTTTTTGTTAGTAGCATCACAGAAAAGTACAGATAATTATATAATCTTTGGGTAAGGGAGGATATTCTAAGCACAACTCCTGGGTAGTAACCACAAAGGAAAAAAATAGTTGACTATAATAAAAATTAAACAGTCGTTTGGGAACACCCACTTTATTTTTTTTTTAATTTTTTTAACGTTTATTTATTTTTGAGACAGAGCATGAACAGGGGAGGAGCAGAGAGAGAGGGAGACACAGAACCTGAAACCGGCTCCAGGCTCTGAGCCGTCAGCACAGAGCCCGACGCGGGGCTCGAACCCACGGACCATGAGATCATGACCTGAGCCGAAGTTGGACGCTTAACCGACCGAGCCACCCAGGCGCCCTGGGAACACCCACTTTAAACAAAGTTAATGGGCGCCTGGGTGGCTCGGTCGGTTGAGCGTCCGACTTCAGCTCAGGTCACGATCTTGCGGTCTGTGAGTTCGAGCCCCGCGTCAGGCTCTGGGGCTGATGGCTCAGAGCCTGGAGCCTGCTTCCGATTCTGTGTCTCCCTCTCTCTCTGCCCCTCCCCCGTTCATGCTCTGTCTCTCTCTGTCTCAAAAATAAATAAATGTTAAAAAAAAAATTTACACAAAGTTAAAAAGCAATTGAAACAGAATATTTGCAACATATATGATTCAGGGTTAATATAAAGTTCAATCAGATCAGTAAAAAAAGATGAATACCCAAATAAAATAAGCTAAGACCTAAACAGGTAATTCACTAGAAACGACCAATAAACCCTTGGAACAGTGTTCAACCTTACAAATATTTAAAGCTATGCGCATTTTCCTAGTATGTTACTAGAGCATGGATTTTGGCCTCAAATGAGCTTAAGTCCAGGTCTGTCATTTCACAGCTTTATGAGATTGGACAAGGTGTATGACCCTTTTGCCTCAATTTTCCTCATTTATGAAACACATAGTGGGGGCACATAGGGTCACTGTGAGAATCAAATGCAATGAAACATGTAAAGTGCCGGCCACTAGTAAGCACTGCACCCTGCCTGGACTCAAGATGGACTCCAGGGGGAGAAGAGGGTCAGGCCACACCCTCAGCTACTCACAGGCAGCACCTTGTACTCCACTCCTGACAGGAAAACCCTTTCCAGCTCTATGAGCCATCCAGATGATTGAGGGCACTATAGGGGCATGCTAAGAGGCTCTGCAAATTTGGGGGTGAGTTTCCCCAGAATACAAGTTAGGAGTGACTTAAGAGAACTGTGTCCAGAGGAGTGAATTAGATGGGAAAAGGCTTGGTAGATCAGATAGTGACTCCTTTAGCTGCTCAAGGTCCCTGGGGCTCCTATTCATCAAGTGTAGGTTGGGTACCTGTCCCCTGTTATTAGGCTTACTAAGGAACCTACTTCTATCAGCTTATGACTATTATATAGGTGGAAGAGTTGGGCTAGGAGACTCCTGGATTCTTGAATTCTTTTTTTTTTTAATGTTTGTTTATTTTGAGAGAGAGAATGAGAATGTGAGTGGGAGAGGGGCAGACAGAGAAGGAGACAGAGGATCTGAAGTGGGCTCCCTGCTGACAGCAGAGAGCCCTCACGTGGGGCTCAAATTCATGAACCTCGAGATCATGGACCTGAGCTGAAGTTGGATGCTTAACCGACTTAGCCACCCAGGCACCCATGGATTCTTGCATTCTTTCAATGAAAGTTGAATCAGTGTTCATTTATTCTTTCAATTAATATTTAGTTGAGCTCCTGGTATATCCCAGGTACTATGCTTGATGTTAGGGAAACCATAGGCAAGAGGGATGAAACCTATCTGATAGAGACAGGCAGTAATCAAAGAATCACACAAATGTAAATCATAACCAAGGTAAATACCGTGAAGAAAACATATAAGGACTAACATTATGTGGCTGTGTGCTAGGAATGGCCTAGAGATGTGTAGAAGGCAGAGCAATGGCATGGCTAGAAGGAGTGCTTGGTCAGGAAACCCACTTAAATATTCTGAGCACATAGGCTTGGTTTTTGTTTGTTTGTTTGTTTTTATTTTTTTTAATGTTTATTTATTTTGAGGGAGAGAGAGAGAGACAGAGTGTGAACAGGGGAGGGTCAGAGAGAGAGGGAGATACAGAATCTGAAGAAGGCTCCAGGCTCCAAGCCGACAGCACAGAGCCCGATGCGGGGCTCGAACTCGTGAACCACGAGATCATGACCTGAGCCAAAGTTAGATGCTTAACCAACTGAGCCACCCAGGCGCCCCCACATAGGCTTGGTTTTAAGAACTGAGGTTTATCCATATTGGAAGATAAATGTGGCACTGTTCCTGGGGAGACAGGATGCTTTTTTTAAAAAGTATACTATGTGATAAATACTCCACTATGGATATGAATAGAATACTAGGGAGGCACAAACAAATAAGGAAGTGATGCATTTTGCCAAGGTGGCTGAAGACTTCCCAGTGGAGTGACATTTGAGTTGGATTTTGAAGGCTGAGGAGTTCAACAGACGAAAAGAAGGATGGAGCTTTGCTGGTAGAGGGAACAGCAGAGCAAAGACACGTTCAGAGAAAGCCGCGGAAAGGAAATACATCCCCATACATGTCTTAAAGTAATGGTGGGCAATGGTTGGCAAGGAGTTCATGGAGCTCTGGAAGGGTTTCTCATGTCCAAGCCCAAGGCTGTTGGTGTTTCCCAGGTAGATCCCTTGATGTGCAAGGTGCAAGGCAAGAAGCGGCTTGGGGGTAAGCGACTCTCTCTACTTTGTGCATAGGGAGAAGGAAGGTGCACTATTTGTTCCCAGATGGAAAGGAAATGGCCGAAGAATACGATGAGAAGTCAGGCGAACTACTTGGTAAGTGACAAGGGGCTCCCAGTGGGCCCTCAGGAACACTTGGGGTGACCTAGTGCAGGTAAACACTTCCAACCTGAGGCAAGATTGTTCCTGAGAATGATGTGATGTCAGGGCTGGACACCAGAGGTGGAGTGGGTGTCTCCTGGACTAGTAAACTCCACCTGACCCCCAGACAAATGAGAGCATAAGTCTCCTGTAGGGAAACTGTCGGTGAGAACTATATAGGGAAGACAGAACCGGAAGTGAGCCTTTTATAGGCTGAGTGAGTAGAGGTAAGGGTAGGCTTTAACTGTAGTTGTTTTGTTTGTTTGTTTTTTGAAGCCACATCAGGAGCAAGCCAGCATCAGAGGCAGCAGCTACTCATGTGGCCACAGAGGTGGCACTGTGAAATCTGACCCTTACCTTGGAGAATGCCTGAATCAAAAGGGGTTGGGAGTTGAAATGGGGATTTTGCAGCATCGTTGTTTTCATTCCTGCAACTCTTTTCCTCTAAGACTAGGCTCACGAATAGGGGCTCCAGCTCAGATTTCTGGGAGGTATTTGATTTGTTCATCCTCTGTGCCCAGGTATGCACATCAGCATTAACTGACTTCCCAGAGCTAGGTAGCTGCTTCTTTGACCCAGGGCCTGAGGCTGTCAGCAGAGGGAGTTGGTCTCTTTATTAAGTTCCACCTGAAATGCTAAGACCAGTGATGGAATCATGGGTTGGGTTATTTTCTTGACTTTAATTTCTTCCTGGGCCTGATCGACAGGTAGTATCGACAAGGGAATTTCGTTTTCCCTTTTTCTGACAGCTCATAAATGTTGAGAACCGACAACATGGATTACACTGGTTTGCATTTTCTTAGTCTCCAGTCTTAAAATGTGTGTCCTGCGCATGTTCAGTCACAGAGTGAAGTGTTGATCCCTCCTTATTATGAGCTGCTTGGGCTCCAGTCCCAATTGGTTTAGTCTGGTGCTATTAAAAATCTTGATGTGTTTAGCATATGACACTGATTTGGTGGAAACCAATACAGTAGTAATATCCTTACAATGCATTGTAATTTATAGCGCTCCCAGGGGGTGACAGCCTTGGAATGCCTAACAGGGGCGAGCTTATGAAAGCAGAGGTCACGTGGGCTAACCACCACCATTGCCAGGCCAGAGACTAGCTGGAGTTACTCTCCCCCAGCCCCCGGCACCACCTCTCTCTGCTACTCAGAGCAAATAAAACAGCTGTAGCTGCTGTGGCCATAAAAACAGGCAAACAAATAACCCCAGGCCTCTTAGTTGTGCTTGGACGTGAAGTTAAAATGAAAAACAAGTTTAGGTGCCTTCATCTGTAGCATCCCACGTTAACCTGTCACGGGTAGGGAATAGACAGTGGCCTACAAACTCCTTTTTTCTTAAAAGCAGAAATGGAGATTGAGAGGAGAACGTTGTTTGGCTGAGGTTGACCTAATAATGGTATTAATACCATAACTTTTATTGGGCACCCTGCTAAGTGCTTTATGTGAGTTATCTCACTGAATCATCCTCATGACCACCTGATGAGGTGTGCGCTGTTGTCCTCTTTTACAGTCAGAAAAAAACGGAGCCTCTAAGGTTAAGCACCTTGCTCAGAATTCCATAGTTGGTTAGTTTCTGGGTTAGGATTTAAGCCTGAGTCTGCCTGGTTAAGAGCCCATGCTTTAATCCACAATAACATAGTATTGGGAGTTGAGGATGTTTAATCCTGCTTTCTTTTCTTCTTACTAAATTTTGTTTTCCCCGGAATGACCAGAGTAGGGGCTGGCAGGAGCAGAACAGAGATGGACAGACAGGAACACCCCATTCAAACCACTGGGCCCTTTTTGAACAGCCGATCCTTTTCTTACCCATCTCCAACCACTCCACCTTACCCCTGCCAGCTGCGAAATACTGTTTATTATTCATTTTTAAGTATAAACAATCTCAGGGCCTGAACTGACATCAGCTTGAGCACTCTATGAAGTAAAATATGGACAGGGTTATTATAGCCATAAATGGGAATTGTTTCCATTTTTCCAGCTAACTATACAAATTTGATAATTGGATAAGCTGGTTTTCTGTTAGAAGAATGCAGAAAGTAATTTGCCAATAGCGCATCTGTGTAGGATAGAGTTCTTCCAGTCGGTGTTAATAAGCATAGTAGTGTCATATTTTTTTCAACCCTCTCAATGCTATTCATTCCCACCCCGCACAATGCGTGCTGTATGTAGTCATAGAGGAAAAACCTGAAGGGCCCCATAACAATGATCGGAACATCAAACCAGCCCCAGAAGAACACAGCATGTCCAGGGGGGCAGAGGCTGAAGGGCAGGCCATCCCCCAGCGATTACATTTGGATTACCGGCTTAATCTGCTTTGGTATTTGACCGCCAGCCTAACCACCCCAGGCTGCATTTGGAGGATATTGAGCACTTTCATCCCCAAGCACTTCACCGGCTTTATAAATGACCCACTCGATTCCCTTCAGCCTCCTCAGGGATGGGACGTGGCAGCTGTTTAATAGCCACAGAGCAATGTTGCAGTGTTTTAGGGCAGAAAAGAAGAATCCTGCATCCAGTTTAAGCTGCAGGGAGTATTTAGGAAAGGGGAATGTAATTATCCATATTGGAAGCGGGCCAAAGCTTGGAGCTTTGGGGAAAGAGGCCTTTAGGACCTCTACTTTCCAGCCCACCTGAAAGATGGGGCTCCCTTTCAGCAGTCTAGGACATCAGCCTGCTTCCTACTGATTTAGGAAAAAGCCCCCAGGCACTGCCTCCTTCATCTGTTCCCTATCAGACCCTGTAGGGTCATTGACAGTCTCCTTTCCAAGGACTGGCCCTGGCTCAGCTGGGAAGATAGGACAGCGTCCCAGGGAGCTACCTTGCACACACTAGTTTGAGTTTAACATATAATCAAATCAGAGTGACAGCAGGTGGAAACATTCCTCTGTTGCCGCAGGAACTGTCCTTGAGTTCAGGAACAAAGACAGGACAAGAAAGATGAGACAAAGTGTGTATTTGCACGCGTGCATTCATGCCCATGTACATGGGGAAAATAACAAGGACTCCACCAAAACTGTTTATTGGCTCTTGTCTCATAAAGGAATGAGTAGGAAGACCTTCTTCTACATTCTAGCAAAGAATTTAATCCCAAGGTGTCTTTAAAAAAAAAAGAAAGAAAGAAAACGGTGAGACAGCCAGAAGGCTGGCTTCCAGTTAAGCGATGTATTACATGAATAGATTTGGATACACTCCCGGTCACAGCCCATTCACTTAAGAGAGTAGAAGTATTTGTGGGGAAAAAAAAAAAAAAAAAGTTGCCTATAAAGCATATTTCCAAGTTTTACTCTTCCTTATTAATTTTCATTATAAACTTGGAAATGTGTTTCTAGGGAGAATTTTTGGCCCTAAGACGTAATAAAATCACACTGCAGAATGCAGCAGACCTTATAAAAGCACATATTCAAGGGAAAATTCTAATTTTACAGCACACTTTTGTGTTCAGCTTGCGTGCCTTACTTGGAGCAGGGAGGGTGTTTGGGTTTGGCACGGCCGCTCAAAAGGTCTCAAACCCATCCTGAGAATCAAGACGGCAGGTCTCACCACCCCCCAGTCCAGAAACAGGAGCAGACAGGAGTAACTTCGGCAGAAAACCAGGGACTTTTTGAGTTGTTTAGCTCCATACGACGCTTCAGGAAGCCTGCTGGCCTTTAGCGCCACTTAAGCTGGCCAAGGACCCCGGTGCAGCAGGAAGGGGAAGGAGCCCCTGCGTTAGAGCTCGGGAAGGCACCCCTGCAGGGATGGGCTCAGGGGCTACACCATGACGACATGGATGAGTGGGCTTCCTGAAAGTCCTGGCAGGGGGCTTCAGGTAATGTCCACCAAGCTTGTCTTTTCACTTATGATTTCCATACCGTATGCGCCTTACTTGAAAAAAAAAAAAAACACTTATGTAAATATGTGGGTTGTGAAACAAGGTAAAATAGAAATGATTGATTGCATTATAAAAGGATGATCCTGCTCTCCAAAAGATTTCACATTAGATCTTCTGTGAATAATGCATTTAAAATATGGCACGTGCCTAAAATTTTGTTTAAATACAACTTGGGCTGTTGTAAGCCAGGTATACCTGAAATGAGTGAATTTCTATATTGGACTTTCTGAATCAGGAGACAAATCTGTCAGCTTTCACCCTCTTAATTTTTCCTTTGCACATTTGTAGAGGGAAAAAGTACGTCTCAACTCACACTTCTTGGGATCCAAATGTTCCCCGTTACCAGTAGCTACTCTTTTCTTAACCTGCACATCCCTCCCTTACTTGAAATCACACCTGGAGGATTCTTAACTCCACTTAGCTCCTTTCAGAGCTTTGTTTCAATCCCTTTAGTTTGGGTATCCATGATGGGGGCTTTCCGAGTTATCCAAAGCTGACATGCTCTACTGAGTAGTTGGGAGGTCCTGCCTGGGTGTGCAAAGCTGGTGTAAAGGCCTGTCATGCCCACTTTTATCCTCTACCAGTTATCTAATATGAGGTCAACGATTCAGCGGGTAAGAGTGGTCCCTTCCTTCCCTGTAATCCCATTGCTTCCTTCTCTCCTCAGTGAGAAAGTGGCGTGTGAAAAGTGTCCTGGGAGCCCTGGGCCAGTGGCAGATTGAGGTGGGAGAGCCAGCACTCCCAGGAGCAGGGAGCCTGGGGCCTGAATTCATCAAGGAAAACAATGCCAATGTATGTCTATCTGTCAGGTGTCTTGGGGAGGCTAGGGTGGGAGTGGGCTGCTGGCTCTTGAAGGCAAACACCATGTCTTCACCTTCTTGTCTCCAGTGTACCCACCTGGACGCAGCCTTCTAGAAGTGTTTGCTTGAATGAAGTCCCAAAGGGTTTTGGTTTGGTCATCTCAGGAAGAGGGCTCCAGGCCTGGAATGTCACACAGTGGCAGCATCAGAAGGGAGCTATGGAGAGGAGAGGAGGGTCTCCTGTTGTGTGCCCTGGGTAGAGCAGGGAGCCATCCCTTCCCACCCTCTCCAAGAGCCGTCTTTAAGTTGGATTTGTCTTGTGCAGCCCATCTTCATGCGCAAGGACACCAAGATGAATTTCCAGTGGCGGATTCGAAACCTCCCCTACCCTAAGGATGTCTACAGTGTCTGTGTGGACCACAAAGAGCGCTGCATCGTTGTCAGAACCACCAACAAAAAGTAAGTGGCCTCAGGAGCCTGCCTTGTGTATGAGCACAAGGTGGGGAGGGGTTTGACCTTGGGTTAGGGCTCCGACTGCTCCCTAGCCCAGAGGGAGAACAGCCTCCTCTTCCAGCTCTGAGGGAGGGAGGTGGGCTGCACTGAAGCCCTGAAGGTGCTGAAAGCTGAAGGGGTTCCTTTCTGCAGGAGCAGCTCAAATAAAGTAATCAGCTCCATCAGGGCAGGGAAATTTGAGCAAAAAATGTCTGGTCCGGTACCTGGCACGTACTGGGGTTGAGGGGGTTGAGGAGGGGGTGAGGGAATCACCTGGCTGTTAACTTGTGATCTTAGGTGGTTCTGCTATAAGATTATTAACCTTGACCTCCTGGCTGGATCCAATCCTTGGTGCACTTGGCCTGGTGACAGACATCACTGTCGGGGCTATCAGGGAGCCATGGCTTGGAAAGCACACCCATCTGAGGTGGCAGTTACAGGACTTCAAAGGACTAGTCTAGGGCAGCACACCTTATCCCTCACGGGATTGAGAGGCAGTAGGCAGGTACTTTGGCCTCCTGGAAGTCTCTTATATTCTGTTTTAGAAGGGGTACTCAACTTCCCTTTGTTTTTCTCAGTGTGTTCTGGTGGGAGGGTGGGGGGCGGGTAGGTAAAATGTGGGGTTGAGGGGACAGAAGGTGGCCAAGAAGGAGATTTGATTCAGGCAGGGCTGCTTCTGGGTTGACCATCTTGGAAATGCAATGATACTGTTTAGATTTCCAGAGCTCTGAGTGGTCACAGGAGCAGAGCCCTGTAATGGGTTGGTCTTGCCCTGGTCCAGAGGGATTGCAGTATAGGAACAACTCCCACAAAATACATTTGGGGCATTAAATTGGAGGGTTTTACGAGTTACTGGTCCACAGACTGTGAAGCCACCCAGCACGCCTCATGGGTGGCTAAGCTTAGGCCACTGGTGCCACCATCCATCCATCCACTGCTTCACATGCATAAGGAGGACCCAGCTCTTTGTCCTTCTCCTCAGGTGGTGTGGTGCCAACCTCCCCTCCCATCTCCCTCAGGTCTGTAAGGCCCATGGGGAACTAGCAAAGCTCCCAGGCTCCCCCAGTGTAGCCGTGGGTCTGCCCTCCGCTTCTGACCCCCATACCCTCTCACTGTGGCAGGGTTAAGGGGATGGGGAAGGGGTGGAGATGAATGAATTAATTTCAAGATTATTGCTCTACATGCAGCCAGCAGCCCCTGCAGTGGGCCTTGTCTATAAATATAAAGTCATAATAATAAGGGTTTGCGTTTATAAAGCACTTTGAAGCCCTCAGATAAAAGGCAGTTTGTTCCCGTTATTGTTCTCATCATTAACGGGAGTCGGTGCCTAAAGTGGAATTTAGCAATTTCAGACAACAGAGAAATTGCCTTTAGGAAAACAAACTCCGTGCTTCAGCAAGCATTCCCTGGCGTAAGGGGCCCTGGGTCCAAACTGGGAACAAAAGTGCTTCTGATAGCACTTGAATCTGCAGCCTAGCAGTTTGTGGAGCTGGCTGCTGCCTCCCTTTTGTCCCCCAGAGGTCACTGTCGAATACAGATATCAGGCAGAAATGTGATTACCCGGGAGTGAGAGAGGAGAGGCTAGCTAGCTCACCAAAAAATTCATCTGCGGGCAGTTCCGCTGGGTCCCATCTGCTACACAGATCCAGCCATAGGTGGCGCTGTTGGCCAGGAGCAACATGGCTAGAAGCCCGCTCCTGCGCTCAAGGCAGTGGGGAGACATTTTTGAACTGATGGGTGCGGCCAGGTGGGATGGGAGTAGTGCCCCGAGAGGGGCAGGGGTTGGGGAGAGAAGTATGTGAGTGCCCACTTGGGAGCCCGCACTGAGCCTCTGGTCCAGCTGCCCTGCCTGGTTCAGACTAGTCTTCCTCAGGTCCTTCTGCCCGAGGTAGGAGAGAAAGGCTGCTAAATCTTTAACTGGCTCTTTCTTGAGTCTAGTGGCATTTTCATCTACCAGGAGCAGTAATGTGTCTTATATCTTTACTACCACTGATTGGACTCAGTGGCTGTTCTTTTGAGCAGGATACTCTCAGCTTTTCAGGATACTTTAAAAATATGTTTTCTGGGGCTCCTGGGTGGCTCAGTTGGTTAAGCTTGATTTTGGCTCAGGTCTGATCTCATGGTTCTTGGGTTTGAGTCCCTCATCGAGCTCTGCAGTGACTGTGCGGAAACTGCTTGGGATTCTCTGTCTCCCTCTATCTCTGCCCTCCCCCACTCTTGATCTCTGTCTCTGTCTCTCTCTCTCTCAAAAATAAATAAATTTTTAAAAAGAGATAATTTTAAAAAGTCTTTTTTTTGATCATCACACCATCTGGTGTTGGGCAGGATACATATTTTTATTCTTGTGTTATATGTTAATAATTATATCACTGCGTCTATAAAGTCAGCATGATGAACTGACTTGCAAAGGGAAAGTTGGTGACTGGATGCCCACCCAGGCATCTGCAGTTTCCACCACACTGTGGCATTTCTGATTTGCTGCCTTCTTTCTCCTGCTGGTTCTGTGCCTGCCCCAGTTCTAATACTCAGGAATGTAGTTCCTACTAAAAATCAGAGTTCCTTTGTCCATACCTGCCTTGTCCCTGAAGTACTGGGTTGGCCACTTTTCTGGAAAGAATTGATTCCAGTATATCATGTCCTTGGCCTCAGGTATTAGTGAGGGGTGAATCAAGGAAGAAAGAAAGTGCTTTTCCAGAATCCCAGTGTGGCACCGCCTATTCCTGATAAGAGTGTTTATGCAGAAAGAAGATTCTTAGCCTCAGCCTAGAAGCTGGCAGCTATAAGTGTAATGAACTAGGGCACTGGAGTGGGAAAACATTGGCTTAAATCTGGTCTCTGCCACGTACTAACTATAGTATTTTGGGCAAGGTTTTCTCATGTATCACAGGAGAATACTCCTACCTGCCTCACAGATTGCTTGGGCAATTTGATGAAATCATACATAGACAAACTTCCAGCACAGTGGCCAGCCCGAAGCATGTCTTCAGCAATTCTTTGGGAATTGGGACTTGGCTGATTGGACATTGGTGATGCTAACACGGTGGGAGGTGTTACTAGGCATCACTAGAAAAAAAGGGATTCCATGGTCAAATAAATTCAGGAAACTGAATCAAACAAGTTTCTCTTTGGTAGGACTTCCGACAGCCTTAGTAAGGTGAATGTGCATCGTGAGTCTAGGAAGGGCTGCTTCAGGCAGGGATGACTGGTTTGCCTGGAGCTGTGATGTTTAAGAAAGAAGGAAGGTTTGCCTGCTGATTTTCTAAGGGCTGGACTGGCTTGAGGCTCCTGTGGGCCACCCTGGCGAAGCCTGTGTGCCTGTGGGCATGGCCTGTATGACTGTTCACAGCAAAGCCTGCTTCTACTTTCCGCCTCTCTTCAGAGTCTCTTCCTAAAGGCCTGGCATCTTGTGCCCTCTCTCAGTTCCCTGCAAGGGAGAATAGGTTGGGAAAAGACTGGAAATTGGGAAAGGGATACAGTAGGAGAGTGGTGGGGTACCATAGGTCATTTCTGAAATAGCCAAAATGAAAGAGCCATCCTTTCAGCTGAGGGTTGAGAGAGGTAGAGTTGTCCTGTTCTTGTCCTTTGACAGTGACTTAAAGTTCATCTGGTTCAGTGACTAAAGTTCATTCAGCTCCTTTATTTGAGGAAGGAATTTTCAGGAAGAAAGTAGGGCCCAGAAGTTAAGGGGCCTGCCTAGGGTCACAGGCTGGGACCAGGCGCTATCGTGAGAGCCTTTGCTTCCCCGTGTCTTTGGAACACTTTTGACATTCAGAAAGGAGAGCTACTGTGTTACAGTGCCCAGAGGACCTGCAGGGTGGTTGGGGCCCAGAGGAGTCCATCCTTGGACAGAGCGAGGAACCTAGCCCAGGGGGTCTGTTTCTTTGAGGAGAGGATGTGGAGACAGGGAGGGTCAGGAGGTTTGGGGAATCATCGCTTGTAATAAGGGCTTCTTCGTGTACCAGTTTTGTGACTCTGGCAAGATACCTAACTGTCCGTATCTCAGTTTTCTCTTCTGTAAAAGAGCATAATAAAAGCGATCAGCCTGAGAGAGTTGTTTTGAGGATTCAGTGTGTATAGAGCAGTGTGTATCTGGGCTTATTCTGGCCCAGAATAAGCATTTACAAATGTCACTTTTCATTGTGTGACTGAGACTAAAAACAGTAATGGGAGATGGGAACAGAGAGTGTCGTGTGTCCTCCGAAACCCCAGGAACCACTGTGCTGTAAGGGTTTAGCTTTCAGGCAGGGATAGGGCCTTCTTTCTTCTTCCTCCTCAAATCCCCAGCTCACAGCTTAAGGCCTGGGGCACAGTTGATGCCTGAGACATGTTTGCTCCCTCCCTAGGGCTGCCTGAGGCTGAGCATTCTGACTTTTCCAGAAGCACAGTGGGTCCCTCTCTAGTCCAGGTACTGATGAGAAAGTCAAGTGTGGTTCCTTTCAAGGCAAACCCCCAAGGCCAGGGAATGGGGGCGAGAGGGGGGCGGGCTGCCCCGAGGAAAGAAAGCGGACGCCCTGAACCTCCTTGAACACTGCCCGGCAGGGGCCTCTGTGGAAAGCTGTGTAACCTCAGCCAGTAAACTAAATGCTCAAGACCAAGCTGAGCCTCCAAACCTCTCTGCCTCCATGCCCTGGCCTCATGGTGAAAGGTGGGGGGGTAGACAGAGAGGAGGCAAGCCACGCACCTCAAGTTTCCTTTGATCTTGTCATTGTCACCATTGAGGCCAAGCTGCCTGGGTTTCTTTTTTCAGTCTCGATGTCCCAGCCTGGGGAATGTGCCCCTCTGTCCCCGGCCCCCCCTGGCACAGGACAGGTGGGCAGAAAGGATGTCCCCGTGCCCTGCACAGTAAGGCCTTATACAGGCCCTGCGTGTGCTTGGGCTGCTGCTCCCCCAGTTCTGTTTCTTGTGTATATTTGCAGGGAAGATGTTAACACTTCCTAACAAGCCTTTGTGTTCATCTAATCTCTGCTGTTTAACCTTTGACTCCTCCCTATTATCAGTGTCTGCCACCTTTGCTGGCCAGCCCAAGGGCCCCAGGAAGAGCCCTTAGCCCGGGCTGGCTAGGCAGAGGATGAGGCAGCATTCCACCCCAGTTTGCAGGCAGATGGATCGCCTTTCCCTGGGGCAGAGCTTTGGAAAATAAAGCAAACTTGTGGTGCCATTAGGATCCCCCAGCCCCCACTCCTTTTGAACTGTCAGCCGTTAAGTAAACATTCTTTTCCTGCCGTGGGTCCCAGCACCTTGGCGGGAGCAGAGGACCCGGGAGGAGGGCCCCCCACCCCGGCCCCCAGAGCCTCGGCTAAACTCTGAGGGATTTGGGCAGGAGAGCAGGACAGAAGTGCGCATTGATGTCAACTCTCTGAGTCCCTGGGGCATCAGGGCTTTTGAAGTGGACTCAGGGTAGCTGTCACCACAAGGGCCAGGCCCCTCGGAAGTATTAAAAGCCCCATCCTCTCCAGGCCCCTCACTTGTTTGTCTGTACCTGCGGGCAGCACTGCCCTTCCCGGCCCACACGGCCACTGCAGTAGCAGTGATGCCTGGGCGACGGGTATGACAGCCACTGCCGGGGTCTCGACTACACTTCCATTGAGGAAAAGGCCACACAGGCCTGTTACTAGTGATGAGGTGCTCTGGTGTAATAAGCACCCATGCAGGAGGGAGGAACTTTAATCCTGACTCCACTGACCACTGGCTGTGAAGCCAGGCCAGACAGTTCACCCTTCTGAGCCCGAGTTTCCTCTTCAGTAAAGAAGGTCAAATTTCCTGTAAAACAAAGTCCAGTTGTACACATTATGGGCTAGATGTTGTTCTCTGGGTTTTTTGGTTTTGTTTGTTTTTACTGAAAGGGATCATTAGTCTCCGGGCTGACACCTGCAGATGATAGGGACCGTGTGTGAAAACGGAGGAGGGGGGGTCTCAGGGCCAGCAAAGTAGTCCAAGTGCCAGAGATCCAGCTTCTGGGATGAGTCACATGATTTGTCCTCTTCGATGTCTCCTTGTCAATATACTTCTCTCTTAGAGTCAGGCCAGCAGGGCCTTCAAGACCGCAAAAGAGGAAAAAGTAGCTGAGGCTCTCAGTGGAAGTCCCATGTGAATGGCAACTGTTGGTCCCAGCTTTGGGCCACATCTCTAGATATACTTATTCCGTCCCTTGTTACCATACATGTTCCCATGTTCTTGGGGTGCAGAGGAGGCCTGGCCTGCCCTGCCCAAGCTGTGTATTACAGGAGGCTTCTTCTGCGTATGTTTGGGAGTCCTGAGCCTGAAGCATGGGTGACTCTAATCCCTGGTCCGATTAAGGAACCATGACGGGTCCTGCTTTTAAGCTGCTGGCCTGGCCAGAGGCCTTTCATTCTTTTCTGTCTGGGGCCACTAAGCTCTAACATACCAGTGTCCTGACTGGCTTCCCTCCTTCCTCTGTGGCTCTGTGGAAGAACTGTGTAGAAACTGCGCCAGAGGTGCCTGCTGCCCAGTTGTTGGGGGTCACCTTGCCAGATGTGCCCATGACCTCTTGGTGTTTCCACAGGTACTACAAGAAGTTCTCCATTCCTGACCTAGATAGACACCAGCTACCTCTGGATGAGTCCTCGCTGAGCTTTGCTCATGCCAACTGCACGCTGATCATCTCTGTAAGATTCACTCAGACTTCTTGGCCCCTGCATCCTTTTTTTCCCTGCCCACTTCCCTTCCCATAGGGGCCCCCCGTTCCATCCCAACCCCTGGAGTGTGCTTGTTAGAGTACAGGCACCTCTACTTCAGTGTGGGGAGAGTGGGGTGGGGGCGCTCAGGGAGGGTCTGAGCTTGTAAATCATAGCTGGAAGAGGACAGAGGGTGATGTGGAGGGGTGGAAATCACAGGACTGGGTGGGGTTTTGGTGGTAGGCTCCTCTCCAGCCACGTGACCTTGAACAAAGCCTTCAACCCTATAGGCATCAGTTTCCTCATTTTCAAATAAAGACATCAGAGCAGGTCCCCCCAACCCCGAGGGGGGATGTGACTGAATTATGTTCCGTCCACAGTACCAGAAGCCAAAGGAGATCCTGGTGGCTGAGGCAGAGCTTCAGAAGGAGCTAAAGAAAGTGAAGACAGCCCACAGCAGTGATGGGGACTGTAAGACCCAGTAGCAGCTCCCCCCAGGCCTACACCTCGGGGGCATGGAGGGGGTGAGACTTTTCCTGTTGGCCCATGAGACTTTGAGGCTTGGGCCTTTCTGGTGCAAGAAAGCTCCTTGCAGGAGCTATCCAGCCTCTGTGAGAACTGGGCCTTGGGGCGCTCTTAGCCCCCACATCATGGTCTTATCTCGTAAGTAAAGTCATTCTGAGTCATTGCGGGTAGACTGCCCTCTTGTCCACCTCTCCATGCTCCTGTCACCAAGAAGGGTGCTGGTGATGACACTCCCTTCTCTTCTATCCTTAGGGACCTCCAACATTAAAAGCCTTTCGCGTAAAGGGAGGCATGAGTCTTAGATGGAGCAGAGGTGGGGGAAGCTCAGAGTTGACGCAAACAGGTTGGGGAAGATGCCCGCTCGGCGCTGCTGGGCTCAGAGGAAGACTGGGCTGGAAGAGACCCTGTGCCACCTTAGCTTGCAGAAGTGGCCCAGATGAATTCCCTAAGGTAAGAGTGAGTGAGGGAGAAGTTTTAAAATACAGTAACCTTGGAAACAGGCCAGAATGAGGGTTGTAGCAGTGCAAAGAGTGGGTGTGTGTTGGAATAGGGTGCTGATGGGTGGTAGTTTAGCTCCCCCACAGCCCTTCTGCTGTCCCCTAGCCATACCCGACAGGTGACATCCTCCCCACCACTGGGGCCAAAGGGGTGAGTAGTACTGAGAGGTTTTCCTGAAGGAAAGAAACGAGCCACGAGACAGGTCTTCCCTTTCCCCAGCATGCCCATCCCTAAGTTTGAATGTGTTCTTCCCTCTTTTGGGGCTTCCCAGGACTCCCCAGCCAGAGAGGAACCAGATCTGTGACCAATCAAGCTTTATTTTTACAAAAATGAACGTTGTAGCATGTCCCAGCAGCCAGCCTGCAATTGGGCTGGCTCAGTGCTCACTCAACCCTCTTCAGTTTCAAAGTGGGACCAGGCCACAGTGTCCCAGGACTGAGCCCCAAGAGCTCAGTCAAGGGGAGGGGCCTGAGTGAGGAGGTGGGGGCCGGTGCCAGAGCAGGATGGTGGCAGCCTCACCCCTCCTTCCGACGACGGGGCAGAAAGGGACCAGCTGGAGCACCTCACCTCCCTCAGAGCTGTCACGGCTCTAAGAAAGGGCGAGGGGCACGGGGGGCCCATCCAGGCCAGATCCTTGCTCTGGCCACCAGAGAAGCAAGGGCCGGCCGGGTTCAGCCATTCTCTCAAAGCAGCAGATCCCTGCTCTCTAGCTAGGTCCTGGGAGGTAATGCCAAATTTCTGAGAGTCGGCAGCCTTTACCTTACGTTGCCCAAGATAGGTCTAGGAGCACAGGCACGGCGGGGGAGGAGGTATCACTGCACCCTCCAGGCAGGAGAGGTCCCTGAGTAGCTGGCTTCCCTGCCCCACAGGGTGGGGTGGCCGTGTCACGGGTTTTGAAAGTCCAGGACGTGGAGGTTGTAAGACAGCGCAGCATAGAGATGCTTGGTGGTGAAGCGCAAGCAGTACACGGGACTGCTGAGCGGGGTCGAGGTCAAGGGGAAGGCCTGCAGGGAGGGAAGGTACAGGAATGGCAAGCGCATCCCGAGGCGGAGAGGGGGAGAGCCCTACCCCAAGGTTCCCAGGCACAGCCCCTAACAGGGAGTCCTGGCATCCTGGAACAAATGCTGGGCAGTGCTCTTACGTGTAGGCAGGCCCGCTGGCGCCGGTCCCACAGCCGCACGACACCGTAGTAGGAGGAACCGGTAGCCAGCAGGTGGTTCCCATCTGTCTGCAGGCAGTACAGGGTGCTGTCGTGGGGTTCCTCCCACTCCATGACGCACTTTCTGTCCAGGAAGAGGCAGTCAGAGGGAAGCGCAGGGGTGCCCTCTACCCCCATTTCCCCAAGGGTCTTAGAAATCCATTCTGGCTGGGAGACAGAAGCTGAATCAGCAAACTCTTTTGAAAAATAGACTTAATGGGGGAAAGCCTCCTCTGTATAGGTCCCCAGGCCAGATCATGCCCTCATCATCCCAGGACTTGGGCAGCAGGTAACTAAGGCAGGGAGAACGCTGATGACTCCCAGGCTCTTAATCATGGCCTGTAGGTTAGGGTCTCCCAGGCCAGGGCTGCCAAGCTAGGAGTCTCAGCTTGATCTGACCTTGCTGGCTGCTCCTACTGGCCTCCACCTGTCCCTTCTCCCGGGGGCTCACCCAGAGGGAGGGCCGGGACTGCATCCCACCTCCTGCCTAGACACTCACCGGACGCTGGCTCGGAGGTCCCAGTAGCGAACGTAGGTGTCATAGCCACAGGACAGAAGTGTGGAAGGGGACTCATACATGACATCCAACACCCCAGCTCCTGGGGGGAAGTCACTGCCCAGGTGCATCATGAGCTGCCCACTGGGGAGAGAGCGGAGGGTAGAGGATGAGCGGCCGTCCCCTCCCCTTAGCCCCCACATCTGCTTTTAACCCAGTGGCATCAGTCCCTGAGGAAATGCAGCTCTCGCTCCTGAGCTAAAATCAGGCTCCCTTAGGAAAGGGCCAAGGGAGGAAATGCCTGGGGTGCCCACTGTCACCCCAGCCCCAGTGCCTGCCCCTCCCCCAGCTAAAGGCCTCAGCCCAGCAGCCCCTGATCACACCTGCTCGCTGCCTGGCTGCCGCTCCTCAGGAGGAAGAATGGGCCTGGCTGAGGGGCCGGCCCCCCTTCCGTGCACACACACACACTCGGTTACTTTATACTTCTTGATCCTGCAGGTCAGGCGGTTCTGAGCTGCCTGAGTCCAATGCCTTAATTCCCGCCTGTAATCTGGGGCTCAAACCTCATTGGGGATAAAGACCACACAAAGGGAGAAGGGGAGTCCCAGGAGATGTTAAAACAAGTAAACACCTTTGTGTCTGGGGAGAGAAATCGCTGAGAAAGCAGCTTAGCGGGCTGGTCCCTGGTGTTCCTGGCCCGGCTGGCCCCCAGCCCGCGGCTAGCACGCCTGTGTGATCACAGCCCCCAGCCTGCTGGGCTCCAGCATGCTCCCCCACCCTCGCCCCTCCCGGTGGCCGAGAGCAGATTACCGAGAAGAACAATTTCTTTGTGACTGTGTAATTCCCTCCGTGACCGCGGCAGTGGGCAGACCCCTCGCCCTGATGCCAGACCCCTAGCAACCATGTAGGGGGGCCTTCTGGCCCTAGCAACCACCCCTCAACATCAAGTGCACCCGCTAATCCCTGTGGCTAGGGAACGGTAGAAGCAGTGAGTTTCTGCCGAACGACAGAGGGGAATGAAGAAGAGGGGCACCCTCCAGGCCCTATCCCTCAGTTTCACCCAAGAGATACTAGGCTCCCTTGCATGCATGACAAGAGAAACAAGGCCCTGAGCACTTCCCAGGGACACCCAGGTAAGAGGCCCTGGTGGGGGGGGGGGGTGGGGGTGGGTGGGGAGGAGGACATCGTGGTCTCACAAGCAGTGTTCACCAAAGGGCTGAGGCAGACGCTGTCAGCCATGTGTGTGAAAGCGGACTTCAGCTCCAGGCCTCTCGGCTCACACAGACTCTGACCCTTAACCTCCCTTCTCCTCAGTGGAGCCACCATCTTCCCTAGAGGCTGAACAAATAAAGGAGGAGGCTGGGGGTTCCTTTCTGCCCAGTTTGCCTTGCCCCTTGAGCCCTGGGCAGCGAGGGGACCTCCAGCAAAGGGCACTGTGGCAGTCAGAACCCTTGCCCCCAGCCTCCTCCGGGAGGTCTTCCTCTTACGGTCTAGACTACATCAGCCTCTGTGTTGGGGAACCCTGAGAGGGATCAGGCAGAAAGCCACTGCCCAAAGATCCCAGTCTCGTATGGATCACTGACCTTGGCTCCCAGGAAGGGCCTGCCTTCCCAGATGGGCCACCAGCTAGGATTTACCCACCCTGGGCAGGCCAGAGCCCTCCCACCCCTGCACCTCTCTTTTGAAGGTACTTCTGGACATTTGTACACACCGGGTGGGGGCTGTTTTGCTCCACAGTTCTCCTTCCTTCCAGATTTGGGGGCCCTGCCCCTTCCATTAGTGAGGCCTTCAGGAATGACTGAGGAGCTCTCCCCTTTAATCTGTAGAAGTAATTTCATGTTTGTTTGAAACAGAAGATGAAAGGCAGTGGGGGCTGGGGGCCTGAAGCCCAGCGTGGCTCTGCCTGCCTACCCCTGGTCCCAGGGTTTAGAAGGAAAGAAAGGTGGGCATCCATGGACCGGGCAGGGTCAGCAGGATCAGGACCAGAAACATCAGGGCAATCAATACCCAGTTCAGATTGCCACCCTGGGCCCCCTGCCCCAGCATTCAAGCCACCACTGGAAAGCATCATGCCAGTGTCTGCAGTAAACAACCCTGCTTTCTCGAGGAGACGCCAGGGCCGGAGTGAGCACCAACCCCTGGAGGCCAGGACAAGTCCCGAAAGCCCCTAGTCGGCCAGCCCAGCCTGGCCAGGGACGGAGGAGTTTCTTTCTGCTGCTGCGCTGTTCTCCGATTCTCTGAAATGGCCACACACACTTTAAATGGCCCAATAAAAAGATACAATTTCTTTTGCCTCTGGGCCTGGGACCCTCAAGACTCTGTTGTGCAGTGCCCGTGAGGTTAAGTTCAGAGCATAAACTGACACACCAGGCTCTGGGAAATGGCCCGTCTCTTCAAATAGCAGCCCAGCAGTGCCATAGGAGCCCTGCTGGGGCTTTGATTCGGGAAAACAAACAGAAATGGCACCGTGGGCCCTTTGTGGCCCCCACCCTAAGACCAATTTAACTAGAAAACTCTAGCTCAACAGCGCCTGTGAAGGGAGCAAGATCAGCCTGACAATAGCCCCAAACTTTGGGGGAAAGGGGGACAAAACAAGCTGTCTCCTCAGCCCCTCCTCTTGGGCTCCTTTTCTTACTGCAAGTGTGTTCTTGTAAAAAACGATTAGATTGCAATTTGTATAACATGGTGACCCCCAAATTCAGACGTTTCACCCCTTTTCTCTGGAAAGAATGTCAAGAATGCTTCTCGGCCTCTCACGGTGGGGGGCGGGAGGGGGGTGCAGAGCCTTGGCTATCACACAACTTGTGTGGGAACAGGACTGCCCCTCAGAGCCCTGGGCCAAGACAGGAGCAAGGGCCGGCTCTGTCACTCCAGAGGGCCAGACAAAAAGTCCATTCCCTTCCAACTCCTGCGCACAAAGCCTGGGCCCCCAGGAGCCGCAGGGGTGGGGGGCTCCACACCCCAGCCTCCCCCGAGCCCGACTCCAGCAATTCTCTCTCCACCCAGGGAAAGATAAAGACAGATGGGGCCACTGTGAGCCTAAGAAGGAGGGCAGGCCTGGGGCGGACAGCCGAAAGGAGACATGGCCCTGAGGCCAGGCTGTGTGCAGCATTCCCTGGGAGCCCCCCGAGTGCGTGGGCAGAAGGAGCAAGCAGAGGGTGGCCTCATCCCAGGGACCCTTGAAGGGGGTGATCAGATGAGGAAACCAGGGCTCCCTGGCCCAACCCACCATGCTGCACGGTGATTCTGTCTAGAGGGAAGAAGGGGCCTAGGGAGGAGCTTCCTGACAGAAGGAAATTTAGTAAGACCCTGACCCCTCCACCACCATCTTTGTAGGGACAGCTCACTGGAGGTAGATGCTGACCCTGAAGGCCCCGATGTCCCAGCAGGGAGAGCCCCCACCCCCACCCCCCCTTAGTCTGGGCCCTGCTGAGCCGGAGTCCTCTGGTCCCATCCTCCACCTGCCTCCCTCCCTGTGCTCCCAACACAAGCCACAGCCCACAGAGAGCCCTGTGCTAAAGGGCCCTGAGATAGGAGAAGCTGTATCCATCCACCTCCCAGCCTGCACCTAAGAATGCCTGTGACCCCCACACCATTTTACAGCCACCGTTAACACACTGGGTACCTGGGGATGTTCCCTGGAGATCCTGGGGGTTCTCGTTCCTACATCTGTCTCGGGTGTGCGGCCCCAAAAATGCAACAGTGGCTTTCAGGGGAGGGAAAGGATGGGAGAGTGACAGTCCACCTTCCCACATCGGCTCCCATGGGGACAGAGGGCCTGAAGGTATAAGCTGGGCTGAACACGGTCACTCAGAGAACGGGAGGCTTTTCCTCCTTCCCACCCTCCCCTCTCTCTTCCTTTCTTTGAGCAACAGCCACTTAATGAGCTCCTTCTGTATACAAGGCATTGTGCCAAGCAGGATCTATGGGGACATGTCAGATCCAACTTTGAAGGAACGATCCCTGTTCTCAAGGAGTTTTCCACCCAGTGAAGGAGGGAGTCTGTCATGTATCCAGCTATCAGTATGAGGGGTGACTGAGTCAGTTCCAGAGGAGAAATGAAAGTTTTATAAAAGGACAGATAAGAGAACATTTCAGCCTGTGGTATGGAGTGATTCCTCAGTGAGTGACAGGAGCAGCAGGAGGGCCGAGGCGAAGGGCCAGGGTAGAGCCGGGGCACCCGGCCTGTGTTTTCACCTGGCAGGCACTCCGATATGCCCAGGATCTGGCTTCCAGACCATGGTGGCCTTTGGGTGCGTACTGCTCAGCTGGTCTGAGCTCCGGGAGGGGCAGGGAGGCGCTGTCCTCGTCCAGCGCTCAGGTGGGGAGGGTGGGAATGGAGGAGGCACATAGGTCCCAAATGTAACCACAGGGTGGCAGAGACCAGGAGAAGCCCACGGATGCTTCGCCTGCCTCAGCCCCATCAGGTGAGAGGGAAGGGCCCTGCCCGAGCACACAGCCGCTCGCGTGCATGTGTGTGCGCGTGCACAGCCCCCGGCGCCTGCCCGCGCACACGTGTTCAGACACAATGGCTCAAAGGCCAGGCAGCCGGGCAGCCCACTTTGTACTGCTAACAAGGGGACCGTAATTACAGGAAGGGGCAGCCGGGCAGATAAAAGGATACAAAATTTCAACATCTGTTGCCATAAAGGGATAAGGAGAAGTGAAACGCAAAGTATCAGTTTGGTGTCAGCAGGCAGAGAGCCAATTTCAAAGAGTTCAGGGGGACAGAGGGGACAAGAAAGAAAAAGGAAAGGGGGGAGAAAGAAAAGAAAGAGAAATTACAGGGTTCCTTAAAGAGGTAAAGAAAAAAGAAAATGAAAAAATCTGTCAGTAATACTTTCAAAGGAGAAGGCAGGTACTTTAAAGAGGGCAGTTGCCGTAATCACCCTGACTGAGGGCCACCTACCCCCCCCCCCCACCCCGGGGGTGGAGGTGGAGGCAGGGGCAGAGACAAAGCCACACCTGGGCCAGATGAGCACTACTGGTGCCCTCAGAGTGGCCCAGTCTGTGCTCTGGACACCGATGCCTTCTGCAGACGGCTAGAAAGGGCTGCAGCCAGGCCCCCCTCCCCCTTCTAAATGCCACTAGATGCTCTGATGCGCATCTCCTGTGCTCAGCCTGGGGTCCCAAGAGAAGTTCCTGGCACATGGTGACCGACAGGGCGGCCCTAGGAGCGCTTGAAGGGTTACCAACTCCTGCCACAGGAGCTAGGATCAGGGAGGGCTTTGTGGCAGAGGTGCTGTTTACACGGAAGAGTAGGCAGGACAGAGAGGGGGTAGGTAATCCGGGCACCATGGCAGCCAGAGCAAAGGCTCCAGGGGAAGATAGAGGGCCCCTGTCAGAATGTGTGAGAAGCCTACCTGCCCTACCTTTGGTGAGAGAGAGGATGTTCGGGGGTTTAGGATAGAAACGGAGGAGGAATGGGGAACCAGGGAGGACTCTGGCCAGAAGGAGAGATAAGGGATGTGCGCAGGGGCACACGCATGATCACACGCATACAGGGCAGCACAGAGCCTAGCTGAGGACTCGAACCCTCAGCACCCTAGGCGTAGCCAGGTCCAGAGCCCACCCCTAGCCCCTTCCCTGCCCGGTGGTCCTGAGGCTGGCTCAGGGCTATGGCTGGACCCACTAGGATATGTCCAGGTCTGGGATCACGGGCCTCTCCATCCTGATGCTAGACCCAGCTCAGATGCCCTTGGCAGAAACATACAGCCCATAGCAGGAACAAGCCTAGGGAGGAGGGGTGTATAAGATGTCAGGTCAGGCAGACCTCCCAGGCCTCTCGGCAGCTGTGAGGTACGCCCCGCACAGACAACACCTTCCCCGGGACCTAGCCGAGGTTTCTGCTCAAATGCACGCAGAGTACCAGGCTCAGAAACAGGATGGCTTTGGCCTAGTACCTCAGGCCTTGATGGGATCACAGGGCCTAGCGAAGGTTACTTCAGGGATCGGCTGTTGACACTATCTGTCAAGATGGAGCCCCTGGAGCCGGCACCTGGGCCCAAAGACCACCTACCCTTGGAAGCAGGAACACTCTGGCACCTCCAAGTTGGGTCAAGAACTCCATCTTTCTCTCTGCCTGGTTTAGACAGGTTAGAAATTCCCTGTCCTTGGGCCCGGCCCACGGTTCCCAACTCCAGGAGAAAGAAAGGCAGAGAAGAAAGGAGAGGGACAGTCAAGCTCCTTGCTGTCTAGACGATGGCTGTATGCCATGGCTGCCCTCGAACCCGTGTGTTCCAGCCCGCACCTCCCCCTCCCTAACTCGTAGGGAGAACAGAGTCCAGAGGGGTCTTGATGAAATGAAGGGCTGAGGGAGCCCGGGTAACTCTGAAGGGGTCCCCAGGCACTGTGGGAAGCAGCCTAAGCTCCCAGATAGCAGGGACCTGAGGGGCAGCAGGAAGCAGACGTGCGGAGCAGGGCACCTCCACCTCCCAGCTGTGTCCCAGCCCCTGCCATCATCCTGAGGGCGGCCCCAGAGGGGGGTTGCTCGGAGCACTCCTTCCCCCGCCCAAGTCACAGCACACACATAAAAGAGAAAATCCCGGTGCTCCTCAGGTTTCAGTGGTGACAGGTTAAAAGCAAAGAATCCCCCCAGCCCCGCACAGCGCCCCGCCACCTAGTCCTGCGGGCGGTGCTGCCCCACCTTCCAGATTGGCCTGTCAGTCAGGCTTTGGCGTTATTGAAAGATCAAACTCTGTCCTGCCTGTTCATTACCTTAATCCTATTTTCTACATGGCTTTATTATCTGCTTGGGCTTCTCTGGGAAAGACAGCTACAGACAGTCACCCTGTCCATCCACTTCCTCCCACCAAAAGCAGATGCCTCCACCGGGGCATCTCTCCTCCGAGCCCCGCACCACTCAGTCCTCTGGGCTCCCCTGGGAACCAGAGGGCTATGGAAACGCGGCCGGCTCCTCTCAGTGGCGAGGAGGGGTGTCTGTGCGCCAGTGAGAAGGCAAAGCCACATGGTGCCCAGGGCGGCCCTGCCACAGGCTGTCCAGGGGATGCAGTGGCGGCTTCTCATCTGGCTCCGGTCAGAATCCTGGCCGCAGCCGTCCTGTGCCTATGATCACTCGGGTTCTTCCCGGGTTCTGTAAAGACCCAGTGTTTGGGGTTAGTGACGACTAACCCCATAAGAGAGGGCCGTTCAAGGAGTTGGTGGCTTAGAACTACATCCCGGCCATAAATCTGTGCCCAGGAGTAGCCCCACCAAGGAAACCCCAGGCAGAAGAGGCCCTCAAAGTTTACTCAGCTTTTGACACAAAGCCGGGCCACGGTGGTGCGCCCACACCCCCCCCCCCCCAGGCCCGAGATACCACACCTCTTAGAATAGCTAAGACAAGAAAGAGCGGCAATTCCAAATGCTGTCAAGGATGGGAAGAAACTACATCTCTCATACCCTGGAGTTGGATTATAAAATGGTAAATATATTCACAATAGTTTGACAGGTAAAAAATTAAATACACACTTACCAAATGACCTGGCACTTGGACTCTGGGGCATTTATCCCAGAGAAATGAAAACATGTGTCCACACAAAAGATTATATGCAAATGTTCATGAGAGCTTAATCTGCAATAGTCAAAAAATTGAACATAACCCAAATGCCCTTCAGTGGGTGAATGCTGTTCAGTGGGAGAGAACTTTGGGGCGTCCACACCAGGGAATACTACTGAGCAATAAAAAGGAAGGCGCCATTGATACATAGGACGAGTGCTATGGCTCTCATGAGAACTATGCTGGGTTAACGGGGGTGGGGACCAAATCACAAAAGGTATTCCACTTATATAACACCTCCAAGCTGCCAGAAGTAAAGAGGTGGAAAACACATAAGTGGCTGCGAGAGGTTAGAGACGAGGGAGTTTAAGAGGGCAGGGGAGGAAGATGGTGTGGCTGTACGTGGGCAAGTGGGGAATCCGCCAGTTCTGTATCCTAACTGTTGTAGTAGTTATGTGAATCTACACATGGGATAAAATTGCAAAGAACCACACACACACACACACACACACACACACACAGAAATGAGTGCAATCTGAATAAAGGTCTGTGGATTATACCAATGTCAATTTCCTGGTTCTGATTATAATATAATATAATATAATATAATATAACATAACATAATATAATATTGAAATTACTTATAAATAATTGATATCAAATTTATATTTATTATATTATCTAACGTAACACAGGTACCTTGCTGTCCTATTTTTGGAACTTCCTATGAATCTCTAATTATTTCAAAATAAAAAGCTTAAAAAAATCCAACAGAATGGTAGACAATCTGATGGGAACGTGTCAAGCTTACCAAGGCAGAGAGTTGTGAATAAAACCTGGACGTATTTTAACTGTTCTGTGTAATTCTTTTTATGGCTCTGTAGGCCGCTTCCCAAAGTTCTTTATTTTAGAAAAATCATCTCCAAGGATAGATGGGATTTTATGTAGCCACATAATCGGGCACTCCTCAGAGAAAAAGTATCATAAATCCAAATTGTTGTTACCCTGATTTCTAAGGGAAATTACTGACCTATTATAAATTACTTCCAACAGTCTCCTCAGGCTAACTCTAACGACGCCAGGAGAGAGCACGCACCTTGCAAGCTGCCAGTGAGTCGGGCCGCTGGGTTCTTCCCAGCCTCCCCCTGGACCACTCGGTGGCCCACTGGAGCCCGGGCTGGCCCAGCCAGCTCTCTGCTTTGCCTCCCTGGCTGCTCTAGCCGCACCCCATAGGAAGCCGTGGTGGCTCAGGAATCTCTTACCTGTTGAGGTCCCAGATTCTTAGGGGTGAGAAGTGCCCGCAACAGGCCGTCCCTGTCACAAAAGAGCTGCCAAACAAAAGGAGAGTGGAGTCAGGGCTGGCTTGTCAGAGCCTGTGGCAGAAGGGGGATCACGGAGGTGAGACAGGATGAGAGAAATGGCTACGGGGCCATCGGAGAGGCTGAGGCCGCAGGGAGACGACCGGAAGAGCGCTGAGGGCTATGACCTCCCAGGGGCCCCCAGGTTTCAGGACGGCTGAGCTCGCCACTCAGAAGGGTCTCGTGGTCTCTGCCCACCAGGAAAGCACTTCTCCAGACGTGCAGCCCTCAGGTCAAGACAGAGCACGCTTGCCGGGCTGCAGAAATGGTCTCCCGGGAACAGGCTGCCGGGTGCCGGAAGGGGATGCCCTGGTCAGAGGTAAGGGCGATGGGGGGCACGACTGACAGTTTTAAGAGCTGGGGGCACCTGTAATGTGCAAGCGCAGGGCGGGTACGATGGCACCACACTGACCAGAGGGAACCATCAAAAGCGAGTTACACATGAGAAGACGAGATGGGTAACGTGCTGGGATGTGAGGGTGCAGAGAGAGTGGAGGCCCAGGCTGCTGGGGCTGCCGTGGAGTGGGACGGCGGGCAGGCAGGCAGTTTAGAGGACAAGGACACACCCCATTTCCCAGAGGATCTCTTAAATCCCTAGAAAGTTCAACACGTGCCATCTGCAGAGTTTCATTTTAGGTGGAGGCCCCAGGCTGGCAGGCAGGTTCCGCACGGTGAGCCAGGCCGGCCGGAGCACCGGGACTGGAACTGGGACCTACGTGCCAGACCCCACCTTTGTGGGGGACTTGCTGGTGGGGGTGAGGGAGGGAAGCCTGCAGGAAGCCTGGCTAAAAAAACCTAACCATGAGCAAGAGAGTCAAAAATGATTGTGTCACTCGGGAGCCCTGGGGCAGGGAAGAGCAGGTCCCTACATGTCTGGAGCTGGGGGGTGGGGGGAGCAGACAGATTAATGACACCTTAGCAGTGTGGGGCAGCAGCCCATCCTCCCTGGCCCTGCCCCGCACCTGTGGCTCTCTCCTCCCAAGCGGGTCAGTGGGGGGACAGATTTCTGTAGAGAGGGCTCTGAAGAAGCCAGGGGCTTTGGCTGCGGGAGGCAGCCTGCCGGTCGCCGATGGGGGAGAGATCGGGGCAGGCGTTGGCCGACCCACCGATTTACAATAAAAATGGCAGAGCAGGTGTCTGCTTTTCGACTCCAGGCTGATTAAAAAGGCCACACGAGCCACCCTGGGGCTTCCATGCCTCAAGCCAAGAGTTTCTTAGGGACATGCTCCATCATCCCAGCCTCCTCTCGACCCACTAGAGTGCCAGCAACCGCTCACCCGGAATGGTGTGCCAAAACAGCCACTCCATCATGCCCCAAGGGACTCCCAGCCTGGAAATCGGCCACTGGACACTGAAGCCCCAAGCTACAAAGCCAGGAGGTGCTGTCCTCACCTCCCTCCCCTCAACATTTTTCTCTGGAGGGTAATCCATTAATAACTGGTAAAGCCAATTACCTTGGGTTGGAAACATAATAGCCACTTGGAAAGCATTCAAGCAGGCAATTGGGCTCTTCAGACTTTCGAGGAGCGCGGGCCAGGTGAGGCGCGCCAGCACGGACGCAGACATCTCTCAAGGAGGCCTCGGATGGGCCACAGGTGTGACTCAGTGAGCAAGTAAGTCGAGAGGGAGGGAGATGGGAGGAAGCATCTGGAGCACCTCCCAGAAGGCTGGGGCGGGGCTGCCAACACCTGCTCCAGGGACTCCCGTCCTCCATTCCTGCCCCCCTGTCACCAGTCCCACCAGGAGGACTGCCTCTCACCTTCGTACCCCACGAAGGCCTTTCATGATTGTCTGGACACGACGCCCAGAAATGTTTCTTTCCAAAAGCTGCCCCCTTCCCTTGCCCAACTATGCAGTGCAGGGAGGAGGAGGGGGAAGGAGAGAGACACCCCCCCCCCCAGCACGTACGAGGACCTAAGAGAATAATCAAATTGAACACTCAGTACGGACCCTGTAAGCAACGGTCAAGCAGCTTTGGAGCCAGGTCCTGCTGGGCACACACACCAGGACGCACACCCCGACCGTGGGGACTGCCAGGACTCGGGGTGAAGCTGGCTGCGGGCACAGCACCGCACACCTTGCACTGTTCCTCCCTATACGCGGCCACACTTGCTCCCCACCTCACCCCTCAGCTCCCGTGGACTTCAGAAAGCAGAAGGCAAGAGCCACAGACCAGCCATGTTCAAGGTCAGAAGATTAAAAGGCGTGCCCGAATGCAGGACACACCTGGTGCAGGGGTGGGAGGACATGGAACTCACTGTCCCGGGACACCCAAAGGATGCCTCACATGACACAGCAAGTTCCCAATAGAAGCGATTATTCCCACTGCACAGAAAGGGAAATGAAGTGATGGCCAAACTTCTACAAGTTTTCAGGAACTCCTTCAGCATACTCGCCCGCTTCCTGGGAGCCCCACCAGAAAAGGTGCTCCAAATGGAGGCCGGTGGGGTGGGGGATATGCACCCCAGGAGGCCTCCCGCCCCCACGAGCTCAGCCTCCACCACGCCGTCTCACCCACACGTAGTGCCATCCCGCGCCACGCGTCCCAGCCCGCCGTCGTCCTGCACCAGATCTCCCCATGCCCTCCCTGTGCTGGGCCCTGTGCCACGCGGGCCAAAGGTTCTCCTGGAATGCTCGGAGATGCCCTCGGCGAACATGGGTACCACCCCGCCAGGGGCGCCTCCGAAGCGATGACTCAGAGTCTAACCCATTAAAAGGTCTTTGCTACAATCTCCGCTTAGAGTCTGCGGTCACTGAAAAAGCCAGCTCTCCCCAGAAAGAAAAGAAAATGCAAATGGCTTTTGCCCTCACTCCCTCTCTTTCTCGGGGGTATCCTAGGGATGGGGACGGCAAACCTGTGAATAGACAGAGGCAGAAGCTGCTGGCTCCTCAGGTGACATGACCACCCTTCCTCCAGGTCCCTACCACACTTGATCTTGTCCTTGGGACAAAGGGTATTTGGGGGGTTATTTCCCCATCTTCCCTTTGAGATCATGGACCATCTGGGGACTCCTGTGTCCTCTGGTGCCCAGCACAGCACCTGGCCCGAAAGAGGTACTCGGCACAAGTCTGTGGCACCAGACTGCAAGAGCCTTCCAAGCTCACAGCCAACCAGGCTGGGGAAGCTAGTCATGTGGGCTATGAAGGGGGTCCCTCTACTTCTTAAAGAAATAATTCCCAAATCACTGGACTGAATGACACACGACACAGTCATACATCGTTGGTTGGCAGTGGAATCCCTCATAAGCACCACAACCAGATAATAGATGAGAAGTACCAACAGTACCTACAAATTAATAACACACACACACACCCTCTTGCACAAGTACACACCCACGCTCTCAGCTTGAGGGTCTAAGAGGCATTCTGACTCTATAAACTCTGCTCTTTTTGGATGAGAAAGCCCTGATCAGAAGCTAGCCCTCTTCAATTTCTCATCTTGCCCCAGACCTTGTCCAGGTTCCCAACCTACCTTCCTGGCCCCCTGGTCTGAGCTCAAGCAAACCTGGCACCACAGAGATCATCATCAGGCCCAAGAAGCAGACGTGGGAGCCCCACATCAGAGAGAGACGCCAGGAGAATTAGGGGTTCAGGTGCTCAAGTTGAGGAACAGAAAATAACAAGAAAAAGATGAGAGGAGAAAGGGAGGAAGGAAAATTATTCAGGCATGAGCAGGGTGAAAAATAGAGTCCTGCTGCCTCTACCTTCATTCAGGCCCTCTTAATTACATCAGTCATTTATTGAACACTTACTATGTGCCAGGTTCTGAGGAAGGGTTTCACAAACATCATCCCATCTAATCACTGGAACTCTGCACAGGTACCACTTTCCCTATTTTACAGATGGGAAAACTGAGGCACCCTGCTCTGGCTCCCACAGGGAGAACTAGTAGGGCTGGAATTTGAACCTACCCTTGCCCAGTACGTTCTCTCCCCAGCACCTCGTACAGTGCCTGACACACACTGAAAACTCCAACCCTTGTTGAGTGAACAAATGGACAACCGAACAAATGGCCCCACCCGGGAGAAGAAAGGAGAGTCTGAGTGGCTCTGAGGAGGCAGCACAAGTGGCGTGCTTAGCAGCTGTGCCCCGCGGCTGGCCTGGAGCCACCCAGCTGGCCCAGGCCCCAGCCGCCTCCGAGCTGGGGCTGACACACTTTGGCAAGGGAGGCCACCAGAGCTGTCACATCATTCACCAACATGCCCATCAAGTGTATTCAGTTCTCTTCAACCCGCATTGGCATTTTAATTACTGTTGGGTAAACTAATTTGTACAAATGAAGGCCGGGCTGCCTAATAGAATATGCAAGCTCTCTGACCTCTGACAGGCACTGACACGAGATACAAAGGCCGCCGAGGAAGGCTTTTTATCTGAGCCTTATTACTCTCTATTACTCCAATTAGTCAGGCTCCACTGCTCCTAATTGGAGGAAAAATTGCAATTAAATCAATTTTTGATGGGCTGCAAGTGGGCTCCCGAACCGCCCTGCTTGTGAAACACTGATATTATAGCAGCAAAGGTCACAGGCCTCATCGGCACCTGGGGGCCCCCGATTTCCCTTGGCCCCCTCCTAAAATGCCTCGAGGAAACCCCTGCCCCTCCACCGGCTTGGCCAGCAAGGGTGGAAAGGAGGGAGTCATTAGAACATGTCAGGTCTCATTGCTGCGGCCGCCATCTGCTAACCTGTGCCACTGACATCATTACGGCGACTAAGGCCCGAAGCTTGAATGCAGTGCGAAGGTCACACAAACTCACTCGCTGAGAGGAGGCCAGGAGCAGTAGTGCAGGGACAGCATGGTGAGGGAGGGACCAGTGGGGTGGGAACAGGAGGTCAACAGAAGTCGGGAAGGGGACAGACACAGGCTGGGGTAGGTGAAAGTATAAGGCAGCCAGTTCCCAAGGTCCAGCCCACAGGGCACCCCAGGCCACCCAAGGGGAAGGGAAATATATGTGTCTGGGAAGGAAAAAAAAAAAAGAGGCCAAGAAATCTTGTTTTCTCTCCAGCAAACATCCCACACTGCAATTGGGGACACGTCCTCCTGAATGCAGACCAGAAAGCTGAGGGTCACATCAGTGATGGAGCAGGAGCCCTCTGTGGGGCCTACCATCCACGGCAGCACCTGCCCATGAAGGCTGGGGGGCGCCCGAAACTAAAGCTGTACGGTCGGGAAGGGGGAGGGAAATACAACATTGTTCATCAAACCAAAGGATAAGGAGACCGAGGTGCCTAGCCGAAGCTTGAAGGAGTGAAGTTTAAAGCAAAGAAAAAGAAGATCCATTTCACAGAGCAACTGGCATACCGTCACCTCAAAGAAATGGTGCAGACAGAAAATATAAATTCAAAAGAACTTTAGCCAGCTTCGTGGATGATTGAACCAAAATGGGTTAACAAAGAAAGGAGGCCTTCAAGGGGTCAAGACCAAAAATATGTTAAATAAATGATGGCTCATCGGCTTAATGGAATATTACACAGTCATCTAAAATAATGCTCCCAAAGTACAAGCAACAGTCTTAGGATACTATTAGAAGAAAAAAAGTCGAGAACAAACAGCCTCGTACAACTATTTTTTGAAAGCCTGGAGATAGAAAAGGAAAGCGTGGAAAGAAACATACTAAGACACTGAAAGTGATTATGTCTGGGCAGTAATTAGCAATTCTTTCTTTTAAATTTGATTTTTCAGGGGTGCCTGGATGGCTCAGTTCGTTGAGCATCAGACTCTTGGTTTTGGCTCAGGTCACGATCCCAGGGTCGTGGGATCGAGCCCCCACCATGCTGGGCTCTCTGCAAAAAATTTTATTTTCCAATCTTCTTTAATAAGCAGGTGCCACTTTTTACAGGGAAAAACATTATTTATGCCTTTTAAGGGAAAACACAACATAACCAGACACTCCTGTCTACAGACCCATGGCCAAGAACAGGTGGACCCAACAGTGAACCTCCTGCTAGAGCAGGTGTCAGCCACGGTGGCCCTGACACACCTCGGACTGAAGCTTTGGGACTGACCAGTAGCCCAAGGTTAGTCAGGAAGCCCAGATCAGAAGTGAGAGCCTCCCCTGGCCTCTTTATCCCAACTAGGTACTGGTGAACAGGGAGCAAGACCAACTCCTAACTCCCACAGCTGGCAGAGGCCTGGAACACCCCCCTCAGTCACACACACACACACACACACACACACACCCCAAACCTCTCTGAGCTCACGTGCATTGGGACAGGATGGTGCCAGTGGCCACCTAGAAGGTCAGGTTCTAGACAGAGCACCCAGAGGCTGGGCTCCAGTGTTCACACTCCCACTGCCACTCTAACAAACTCCAACAAAGCAAGTTTGCCGCTGCACCATGGATGAGTGCAGTCCAACAGCTGGGAAATGCCTCCCATCTTTCATATTCAATTTTATTCAAAAACTTGCCGCCAATGGTAAAAGCTCAGTCTGACCAAGGATGTATGATCCTGGCCCAGGTGACAGAAAAGGAACTCACTCCACTCAATAAGTAGACTTAGAAACGCGAACAATGGAAGGACAGAATTAACGACAGAGGAAAAATTAAGGATACCAAAAACAAGAACTCACTGTACAATCTGAGTTTAACAAGATGTGCTGGGGGCTGCAGGGAGAAGAGCTTCTATGCTCTACTTTCCATCTGCACGGCCTCTAAACACAAGAGCTGCCCCATCTGATCGTGAGAGGAAGAAACGGCAATGTGCTCCAGCGCAAAAGGAAAAGTCAGCTGGGTCAGACTTACTGAGAAACAACGACATAATACACCGCTGTGTGTCTGACAAGAGGCATTGGAAAAGAAGAGATCAAGACGGCCATTATTTGGAGACAATATAACTGTCTGAGAAAATCCAAAAGACTGAACTAAAAGTTATCACAACGGGGGTGCCTGGGCGGCTTAGTTGGTTAAGTGTCTGACTTCGGCTCAGGTCATGATCTCACAGGTCATGAGTTCGAGCCCCGCGCCAGGCTCTGTGCTGACAGCTCAAAGCCTGGATCCTGCTTCAGATTCTGTGTCTCCCTCTCTCTCTGCACCTCCCCCACTTGCACTCCGACTCTCTCAAAAATAGACAAACATTTTTAAAAAAATTTTTTTAAGTTATCACAACGAATACTGGGGTTAGTATGCCCTGTGCAATAGGGAAATGGAGTGCGGCCTTAGGGGTCCTGGTTCTACCACCTCATTAGTATGTGATCTTGGATATTATTTTACCTCTCTAAAACCCAGTTTCTTTCTCTGTAAAATAGAAACAATTAGGGGCGCCTGGGTGGCTCAGTTGGTTAAGCGTCCAACTTCGACTCAGGTCATGATCTCACGGTTTGTGGGTTCGAGCCCCATGTCAGGCTCTGTGCTGACAGCTCAGAGCCTGGAGCCTGCTTTGGATTCTGTGTCTCCCTCTCTCTCTGCCCCTTTCCCACTCACACTCTGTTTCTATCTCTCAAAAATAAACAAAAATGTTAAAAAAATGTTGTTAAATAGAAATGATTAAGATACCTAAGCATAGACTTGTCGTAAACATTACAATGTTTACAGATGTTTGCTATTATTACATACCAGCCATCACCAACCAAAATGTAACCAGAGATCCATTCACACAAAAATTAGAAAACCGTAAAATAGCCAAGGATAAACCTAACAAAAAACACCACCAACGAAAGGCCCATATGAAAAAACAAAAACAAAACAAAACTATCAAGGTTTACTAAAGGACATAGAATTGCTGAATAAAGTAGAAAGATCTACGGTGTTCCTGGATAGGAAGTGTCAAGATCATAAAACTGTTACTTCTCCCTTAATTAATCCATAAATTCACTATAGTCCCATCCAAACAAGATTTTTTAATCAATTGATTCTAAAATTCATCTGGAAGTGGAAATGTACAAGAATAACCAAGAAATATTTTTACAAGAACAATAGAAGTTTGGGGGTTTTTAAAAAGATTTTATTCTTAAATAACCTCTACACTCAATGCGGGGCTCAGACCCACAACCCTGAGATCAAGAGTCGCATGAGCCACTGACTGAGCCAGCCAGGCGCCCCAAGAAGAAAGTTGTTCTACCAGGTACCAAACGTACTCTAAAGCTGCGGTATGATGTTTGTGCTAGAACAAATAGATCAATGGATTAGAATAAAGAATCCAAAGCCATACCTATATATTCGTAAGGAATTAGAAAATCCTAAACGTGACTTTTAAAGGCAGCAGATTAAGTGTGAACCAGTCATTAAAGGGTAGAGACACCACAGGATACACGTTTGGAAACAATACTAAACTCGGGGCACCCGGCTGGTTCAGTTGGTGATGCGTCCAACTCTTGATTTCTGTTCAGGTCATAATCTCACAGTTCAGGAAATCGAGTCCCACATTGGGCTTTGTGCTGACAGCACAGAGCCTGCTTGGGATTCTCTCTCTCCCTCTCTCTCTCTCTACCTGTCCCCTGCTCTTACACATGCTTTCTCTCTCTCAAAAATAAATAAACATTAAAAATAACAACAACAACAAAAAAACTAGAGCACTACCTCAGAGCAGACCTCAATTCCACTCGGATGAAGGAGATAAACATTTTTCAAAACTACATGAAAGACCATAGAAGTATCACAAGGAAAGGCAGGAAGATGCTTTTACCATCTTGGAGTGGGAAAGACATTCTTCAGATGAAACCGTAAAGGTAAAGATGACAGAACTTCTCCCCAAACAGCCAAACGTCCACACGACCGAAGATGCTGTAAACATCAGCTGAAAGGGATTACCAAGTATTCATAACAGTCAAAATGTTCATACCCAGAACATATAAAGAAATCTTATAAATCACCAGAACAGGTAGATTAATGAGCAAAAATCTTTAAGAAATTATTTATGGAAAAAATACACATGGCCAAGAAAACATGACAAAATGTTAAACCTCCGAGTAACCAAAGAATTACGAGTTAGACCAACGACGAACGTTGCTACATACACTTAGCACTTCCTGCCATTCACTGAGGACCGGGTACTGTTCCAAGCACATTATATGTATATATTTGTTCATTTAACCCTTAAAACATTCCTATGTATTTGATGATAGTTTTCCAGATAAAATAATAGGAATTAAATTTTTAAAGCATCACCATCTTTCAGAATACACATCGAAATATGTATTTCTATGCTTGATGTTTGCTTCAGAAAACTAAGGAAGGGAGAGTGTGGGGAGTACTGAAGAAGCAGGAGTGGCCAAGGTTGGAAATTATTGTACTTCTGTATATTTTGAAATTTTCCATAAGAAAAAGTGTCTTTTTGAAAAAGTTTTTTTCACAGTTACTATGAGGTAAGAACTACCAGTACCATTCCCCTTTCACAGGTGAGAAAATTAAAGAACAGAGGGGATCCATGATGCACCAAGGTCACACTACTAGCATGTGGGGGGCTCATAACTTGACCCCAGCCAGGTGGGCCCGAGTCCAGCTCATACTATAGTCACTCTTCTATAACCACTCCCCAAATGAGGTAATTTTTTACCCAAGAGAGAAGCAAAAATTTTCTTTAAAAACAACAACGACATGGGGCGACTGGGTGGCTCAGTCGGTTAAGCGGCCAACTTCGGCTCAGGTCATGATCTTGCGGTCCGTGAGTTCGAGCTCCGTGTCGGGCTGTGTGCTGACCGCTCAGAGCCTGGAGCCTGTTTCAGATTCTGTGTCTCCCTCTCTCTCTGACCCTCCCCCGTTCATGCTCTGTCTCTCTCTGTCTCAAAAATAAATAAATATTAAAAAAAAAAATTTAAAAACAACAACAAAAACCTCTTCTTACCTACTACAGACAAGTCTAAGAGGAAATAGGTACTTGTACCCATCGTTCATGGGTATCTATATACCAACACTGTCCTAACTGGTGGGCAATTTGGCGGCATCTAAGAACTTTTACATGCACTTACCCCTCAATCCAGCAAGTCTTTCTGAAGATCTTTCCTAGAAAAACCCCTAACCATGTGCACAAACAGGCAAGTACACAGGTGTTGTCTCAGGCATTGTTTATAATAACAAACCACGAGGAACCACCCAAGCGTCCATCAATAGCAGGATGTGCTATGGGGCACGCATATTAGTGTGAAATAGAATGCGGCCGTGAGAATGTGCTAAAGTTGTGTGTTCTCCCAGCAAAGGCCCAGTGAACCACATGGACAGAGGAAGAATTCAAGTTGTAGAACAAATGCATGATGAGCCCAAAACAAAGTAAAACTCGATGTGTGTGTGCGTGTGTCCATACACACATACATACATATACCATTAAATTATATGATCTATTTGCTCCAAATAAAAGATGTGGAGTGACACATACCAGACTTCCTATAAAAAGGAGTCGGGGGGGGGGGGATGGGCTGCTGGAAACCGAAGGGGACTTTTTATTTTATGTTTTATGTATTTTAGTGTTTGAACTTTTTACAACCAGAACATATTTCTCTATTACTTATGTAAAAACAAAACAAAAGAGAAAATGAGAAATTAAAAGGAAGATGGTAGTAAGAATATTCATTTTCAATTTGCCTGGAAGATGGGAGGTCTATCGGTGGCACACTGAATTCTGAGCAACTCCGCATTTGCCACAAACTGCAGTCAGTGTCTCTTGGCCCCATCCCGGACCTGGCTGGCACCCTCTGACCCAGACCTTTCACCTGGAGGCCTTCTGAGCAGTTAAGTCCTGGGAACAGTTTGCCTATGAGAATTTCATAATTTCACCCCTGCTCTTATAGAACCTTTCCTCTAAACTCCTGCATCCTGACCACTCTCTCTATAAAGAAGTCAATGACAAGCTTCTGCACTCCACTGGGGGCCCATCAGAGGCCAAGGCCATGGCTGACCCCCCAGCAGTGCCCTGCATGGAGTGGGTACTCAAATAACTGTTGCTGCTATGACCAGCTAAGCCTAAAGCACACAATAGATGTCCAATTTCAAAACATATCACTTTTTCCTTTTAGGCGGCCCATTTTGGCATCAAGGTAGTGGTTAGGCCCAAGGCCTGGGCTACCAGGCTGCTAATGCCTTCTTCTGGACATGGGTGGCCCACATGGTCTGGTGATCATGGGGAAGACTGAGGCCAGACCAGATCTGGTGTTTGTTCGGGTTTGCTGAGGAACATGAGTGGCTGGCATTTGAAGAGGGGCATGAGGTGGGAGGACGATGAGAACCATTAGGATGAACAGGGGCTCCACAGACAGGAGAGCAGAGCTTTCCCAGAGACTGCACAGATACGCCGGACATAAACTCAACATGTTTATTTTAAAATCTGATTCTTTCTAAACATACCCACATTAACAAGCCATAGAAGGCCCTTGAAACTCAGAGCTGATCCAGATATTGGCAGGCGCATTAAGTGTTTATAACACCAACAGAGAAGAAGAGAAGGTCAGGTCAAAGAGAAACCTATGTGACCTATGATCCTAAGACCTTCTATCCCCAACTCACTGTCATATTTAGGCCCAGCAATGGAGTCCCTAAGAAATTGACGTGGATCTTATTTTTATTCTCAATGTTCCACAAGCACGAATGAGAGGCAGTCTTTTTCATGTGACAAACATCAAAGCACAATTAAGACCTTCTCAGGTTCTGTCTGATAAAACAAAGGTCAGGGAAGCCCATACACACAACCCACCACAGGACCGTGTGGCCTTTCCTCATCCAGTGGCTTCATAACTCTAGCAAGGCTTAAAGAGAGGCCCTAATGATCCACCAATGAAAGAGTCCCACAGTGACATCCAGCAAACTAAAACCAGAGAGGCAGAGGGTGTTAATGTCAACCTGTGGATTCACTGCCACCAACCACATCCCTGGACCTCTTGCCTTTCATCAAAACAAGACAGGAGTGGGGCACTTGGGTGGCTCAGTCAGCTGAGTGTCTGACTTCGGCTCAGGTCATGATCTTGCAGTTCATGGGTTCAAGCCCTGCATCGGGCTCTGTGCTGAGCTCAGAGCCTGCTTTGGATCCTCCGTTCCCTCTCTCTCTGCCCCTCCCCCACTCAAATAAATACATACATACATACATACAAGATAGGAGAAGGAGAGGTGAAACTCTAAACTCCTCAACCTTGTCTGATTGCTGTGGCACATTCCACCATTACCCTGAAGGCTACCGGGCAGGGGTGGGTAGAGTTGAGGAGAAGGAAGGGGGTGTCATGCAGATCGACAGGTCAGTAGGGCCTGCTATGCATCATAAATTATGCACAGCAAGGCTTCAGAAGTAGGACTCATGACAAGAGGAAAGGAGAGGACGAGGTGTCTGTGTGCACAGCAGGCAGAGACTCTCCCTCAAGAAAGAAGGGCTCCCTTACAGAGGAGGGCCAGGAGCAGACCTTGGTGTGCAAAGCCAACCAGTGACTCGTGTCCATTCCTTCCCTGTGACAGGAGACAAGGGCCCCAGAGTCCTCTCTTTTGCCATACAGACTGAGGCTTACATTATGGGGGGAAGTGAATAATCAGAGTGAGAGACAGTAGAAAAGTAAGGGTACCAAGGTCCCTTCCTGCAAGACTTCCACTACAGGGCTTTCCAGGAAAGTGAAGTTCCAAGGAACCTCCCTGTTCCCAGATTAGCTAGCAGCACCAGGCATGTTGACCTGAACTTTGCTCCTCCCCAAGATTCCCTGCCCTCTTGACAATGGCACTAAGGAGGGAAGAGGCAGGAGTCTGTCTTCCATTCTATTCCGTGAGGTAAACTATACTCCTTGAGGGTCATTCGGGCCTCCTGCTAGTTGTTTCTGTCTGGAGGAGGCTTGACCAGGTCAGGCCTGTGCCATCCCAGGACCTGGCTCTAGACTCTCTCTGCCCCATTGGCTGAGCCGCTCACTGTTCATGTGTCCAACCTCATGTGTCTGTAGCCGGGTCCTTCCTCCCGGCTACAGGTCACTTTAGGAAAGTGGTTTTTGTAAGGACACCATTAACAGCTAGAAAGGAGGAATCGCTCATCAGAAGACCAGTAATAATGTGAGGAAGAGGAGGTAAGAGGCTCCAGTTTGACAGTTCTCTCCATATTCTGACTTTAAGAGCCGGTAGCCAAGGCTGTGAGCTCAGTCACTACCCACATACTGATGCCATTCACACAGACACTTCGGGGCTGGATGTCACAGCATAGTTTGGCCTTTATGAAACTAGTAGACACCTATTGTTTGTCAGCCCTACAACCTCCTTCCACACGTATGATTCCTGAGCGACTTCCCATGTTCTTACACACTCTCCCTCCTCAGCCACCCTTAACGGATCAAGGGGCGGGCAACTAACCCAAGCTGGGCCAAGGAGTCTCTGAGCTGGGATTTTTGGAAGCCAGTCACTCACCATGAACTTAAACTAGGAGTCGTTAAATTCAGGGGCTCTTGGCAGCCTCCAGAATAAGCTGGTAAGCTAGGGAGAAGAAAGGAGTGGAAGTCCGGGAAGAAACAAAGCCAAGCACCCCAAAAGGATAAAGTTCTGGCAGCACTGTGGCCCCTGGGTCTAGCTACTCCTGAGGCCCCTGTATCTGTGCTCCCCTGGGGCTTGGCTGTTCAGCCTTACCCTTGGATTTCATGAACCAAACATTCCCAGTTTTATTTAAGTTAGTGTGGATTTGATTTCTGTTGCTTACAACCAATCGGTCCTGACCCCGCCATAGCCTCTGTTCCGTAGCTGCCAGCTTCTCCCCCATTTGAATGCTCTTCACTGACAGATGCGCAACAGGCTTTGCCAGCACCTACTGGACACCTTGAGGCCTGGCTGAGGATACCTCAGCCGCGAAATCAAGAGCTGGTGTGTCTACGAGGAGAGCAGATGGAACAGGGCAGCACAGGCTGGCCAGCAACTTCAACAGGGGCTGAAGCGCTCTCTTCCCCCAAGGTCCGAGGAGAGGACCAGGGAAAAAAATCTACTCTCCCCCTCCCAGCAACGGGGAGGGAGGCAGGCCGGACAAGAGCACATAATAAGGGTGCCTGGCTGGCTCAGTCAAATAGAGCCTGCTGCTCTTGACCTCCGGGTCATGAGTTCAAACCCCATGTTGTACGTAGAACTTACTAAAAACCAAACAAAAAAACAAAACAGATAATAAAGGTGTGCTTGAGGGACTGGATTATCCAAGGAGAGCACAAGTTCGGCCAGAAGACACCTCTGACGGGACAGCGCCTGGGACCCCTGGAATGCCAGCTCCCTCGGGGTGGCCATTTAGAGATGTGATCCCAGCACCCATCTGACCTGAATTAAAGAAGCACCCAGAACAATTGGTAAGATGGAGATAAGGACGTGGAAGTTAATTCTACTATTTTCTCTTTGTGTTTGAGAGTTTTCAGAATTAAACATTTGAAAATACACACACACACGTAAAACTTTATAACCCCAAGCAACCCCTTTGCTGCAGTTCCTTTTATCATTCCCCCCCCACCAACCCCAACTCAAAACTAACAGCCCCAAACCCAGTGGAAAAAACTCCAGCCGGATGAGCAAACTCAAATATCCCACTGCTGGACCCCTTTGAGTGACACACAAAACAGTGGAGGAACCAAGCGGGAAAGGCACACATAGCGGGCAAAAGTTTGTTTTTCCTCAAAAGCTAAGACCAGAAATAAAACAATGGCATGCATACCTCAAGCAGTCCCCCAAAAACCTCACACTCTCTTTAATGAACCTGGACCTAGGTCAGAAAACCATATAAAGTCATAAATCGGAAACTAGGTATGAAGAAACCAAGGCCCAATCACGGAAAACCACATTCTGGAGGGTAAAATAATAAATGAGATCATCGGATATGTAAAAACTCTACAAACACATCACTATATATTATGTAAATAGACACCTGTGTGTGGGCTTGTACATACCTATACATACATACAAAAAAATCTGAAGCGAAACAGGACGTGTATTTGAGCTTCATGTTCCTCTGAAGATGCATCTCCTTACAGGCAGCCACCATGTGGAGCCCATCACAGTGAGCAGCTCCCCATTCCTTCTGCTCTCCGAGCTCTTCCACACCCTCCCCAAGACCCCCAAAATCTAACCAGCCCTTGTTCTCCATAAAACCTCACCTCCACGCTTCTGCTCAGGACTTTGTCAACAGCCCTCACCTCCCCACTGCCAGCCTGTAGGCACCAAATTCTACCTCCTAAGGCCCCTTGGTAGGCAAATAACTTGGCATATTTGTTTTCTGGGAAAAGTCAACCCCACGATGTTTAATTTCACCTCTTTGGAACATTGGAATCATGTTCCAATAATAATAATCATGAGCCACAGGGAAGCGCCGAAGCCAGGGCAGTACCTGACTCCATGCCATGCCCACCATCAGCGCCACCAGGCCCTCCTTGAAGTACCAAGATGTGGGGCAGGGCAGCGTGTGGTACCTATGCTACCTGTGATCTGTGGCTACACACGTGTATCCGCACCTGTAAATCACCAAATTATCAACTTCAAAAGTCTACCGCCCTCCCCACCATCTTCCCCAGATGAGATCACCTGGTCTTTCTACGTTGTGTTTCTCATCAGAAATCGGGGGTGGGGGAGGTTGCCAACTGGAGACTTCTGCCATAAGCTACATCAGCCAAGTTAGATACCAAGAAAGCACATGCCAAGCCACTGATTTCTTTCCTGCTGAGTCTCCACACCTTTCCCGGCCCCCACCCAAGCAACATGGGGAAGAACACGGTGATTAGCATGTCTATCCATCACTCCCCCCAGCCCATCCCTAGCCCAGGGCCAGCAGATGGCTGCTAGCCATTCAGCCCTCAGTTGCCTACTGTCCAGGGCGGAAAGCTATGCTATGGCTCAACTCCCAGGTGCTGGTATTTGGCTCCTGGGAGGAGAGAGAACATGGGCCCAGTCACAGCCTTGGGAAGAGGTGCATGCCCAGCTGGGTTGTCTTAGCCTTGCCACCCTTTGCTGAGAAGGAACACGTAAGCACACACACATGCACACACACAGCCTGTGTTTGCTCCCTTTGGTAAGGGGGCACCCACGGTGCCACACACATACACAGATCCCCCCACTGCCACTACTTGATGTTTCCACTCCTGATGAGGACAGGAGAGCAGGTCCATGGACACATTCCTGTCCCACACACTATACCCCGCCACACAACCTGGGTAAGCACTGTGCCTGCAGGAGTCTCTACCCAGTCTTGTGGGGCAGTTGTGATTTTTAGCCAGCCCAGGTGTTAAGCCCCTGCCATTTTTCTCCCCCCTTTGGCCTGTGTTCCTCCCTCTGCCCTCCCACGGTAAGCGCTTTCAGGCCACACAATGAGTAGGAGGAGGAGAGACACTTCTATTGAGGAAGGCGTTTTGTTGTTTCATCCCAAGGTGGGGGCAGGGATAGGGAAGGGGGGGGTCCCACAAAATTTCTAATAAGCAGTTTCTCTCCTCAAAGCTAAAATGATTTTCTTTAATTGCTTGGTGGGAACAGTTTATCATGGGGGTCTCTGCCCTCCCCCCACCCCAAAGCCTAATTGACTTACTGAAGTTTAACAGGGGCTTTCACCTGGAGAGACTGCAATTACTCCCCCCATCCCACATTCGTACCTGGGCTCTCCCCACAGGGGGCCTTTGTTCCCCCTAAATACAGCAGTGACACAAATGTCCTCAGCAGCAGGGGAACACAGGGAAGTGGTAATTTTCAGCCCAACGCAATTAGCTGAGGGCTTTTCAGCCTTCCCAGTGAATGGTAGGGAAACTTCGGCATGTGGGAATGGTGAGCCAGGCTGCTCTGTGCACGTCAAACAAAAGAGGCCTCTGAATCGGGCCCCATGGTGAGCTAGACCAGAGCTGGTGGGGGCAGCTGGGACTGGGGCCTGGATGAGGGACCTACACCATCACCTACCCAATCTGAGTCTTCCAGTCAGAGCCAGTGGCCCCAGATAGCTTTCTAGGAGGTGGAGGCAAGCAAGACGATACTGTTGGCCTTTACCTAGCACCAAGGACCTGTGTTTATGATGCAAAGAACAGGGAAAGGGTGGTAGACTGAGCTGGGCAGGAATGAGGAAGGCCGGAGGGCTACAGTGCTGTGTCCGTCTGTCTGTCTCCAAAGGGCCCGGGGCTGGAGCTCACATTTCAGTTTGGGCCTTCATGGACACCTCTGAGTAGGGGAGCTTTAGGGAAAGAGACTCTCCTGGGGCCAAGACAGGGGGACTCATGGCTCCTCAGACACTTAGGTCTATTGGTGCTGCCACAGCAGCCCCTACCACCCAGCTAAGCAGAGGAAGCACAGCCCCTCTGCTCGGGGCTGGCTTTGAGGCTAGAGAGGCACAAAATGAAGGCAGCCCAGGGCTTATCTGGGGTCAGCGCTGAGGTGTCCCAAGGCCAGAAATGTGGGCTCCAGCAGTGGAAATGACCACCCGGCCAGCAGCAGCAAGGCCTGCAGGCCTCTCATGACCAGCCCTTCAGAGAGCCTGGATCCGGAGCCAGGAGAGAAAGAAGCAGTTCTTGAAAGAGTGAAAAAATGAGAACCAGAAACAGAAAGGCTGGTTGACAGATGAGCTGTGCCTGGGTGAGAGAGACAATGAGGAGGTGAGGCTGTTGCCAGGTGAGAATGCCCAGAACACAGGCCAGGGCAGGCACCAAGGCAGGCATCGCTGTGGCACGTGGGAAGGTCCAGGAGCTGGGACCCGGGAGGCCAGCGTTCAGTGCCAGCTTGGCTGCTCACAGGCCGGCTCACCTCCAGCAAGCCTGCAACCTCCCGGGACCTCACATTTCTTGTCTGTAAAAGGAGGTTTGCTACCTTTTTTAAAAAAGCAACAGAAAACGTGTGAAGTAGCATCCCTGATAGATTTATAAAACAGGAAATGGGGCAGCGGGTGGGAGGGCTATTCACTTAAGAAGAAGTAGGGGATAGGGGGAGCCCTGTCCCTGTGACCTCTAAACGTTCTGCCTTGGACTCAGACCTTCAGAGCCCTGCCTGCACACCCCAGAAGCAGATCCTCTCCAGGACTCTACTCCACTACTAATACTGCAACCCAGTGGGACCCGGGACCGGTGAAGACGAACAAGGCTGAACCACCCACAGCACACACCTTTCTGTGCAGCCCTGCCTCCCGGCTGCACTCCCAATGCAGAGCATGCCGGCATTGACCACCGTCGCCATACATAATGGAGTCTGAGAGCCCAGGTGAACTCTATTCAGGGGCAGCCACAGCTGGGGGCAGTTGGGACAGTTTAGCAGATGGCTTATAGGGTATGGTCGGGTCAGATGTTGTGCGTGTTTATCCAACATCAAGATCTAGCCCCCAGTGCTATTACAGTGTCATGCTATGGTCACCCTGCTCCTCCACTGGCCTGGGCTGGTAGGAACTAGTATTCCCACCCTCAGGCCCTGCAGCAAAGGTTCAAAGTGATTCTCTACAGAAGAGTCTACAAAGTAAAGGGTGGTTAGTCCAAACACCCAGAGTTCAGAGACATGAACGCAGACCTTCCCATTACACCCCACCACTCCTCAAAGAGCCTCTTCCCTCTGGGAGCAGTCCAGACCAACGGCAGGGGACAAGCGACCTTGTTGCTCAGAACAGCTGGCTTGGCCCCAGCCACATCTGGCCTCGATTCTGTCTTGCCATCTTCTCCTGCACGTTCCCCTGTCCTGTGCCCCACCTACATGGGCCCCCCTCTCCCCACAGAGGGGAGCTCTTGCTCTGGGACTCGCCGGCCCTTTCATCAAACAATGCCTCGCTTGGGCAATTCCTGAACTGGAGGCAGCAACAGGAAGCCTCGTTCCTTCAACAAGCACCTTAAGGCACCTAAGCCAGCCCTGTGCTACAGGTGCCAGGGTGTTCAGGAAAAACAACTCACACGGGCCTGCCTGCCTTTAGGCAGCTTAAGGTCTGGCCAGAGAGTGAGGTCTTCAATTAACATTACAAAAAAAAATTAGAAGCAATTCAAGACCATCAACAAGTTCTAATTCCAAATGTGAGTGAGATCCCCACGGGCTGCGAAGGCAGACAGTGTAGCACAGTAGTTAAAAGTCATGAGCTCTGGGAGCGCTTGGGTGGCTCTGTTGGTTGAGTGTCAGTCTCCTGATATTACCTCAGGTCATGATCTCACGGTTCGTGAGATCGAGCCCCTTGTCAGGCTCTGTGGACAGTGCGGAGCCTACTTAGGATTCTCTCTCTCTCTCCCTCTCGCCCGCTCACATTCCCTCTCTCTCTCAAAAACAAATAAATAAACTTTCTTAAACAAAAGTATGAACTCTGGAATCTGATGCCAGGGCTCAAACCCTGATTGCCTCGATTACCAGATTTGACTTGGGCATGTTAATTAAGCTCTCTTGGGCCTCGTTTCCTTCTTTGTAAACTGACGCTGGTGATAGTAACAGTCTGGGGGGTTCAATGAGCTATAAAGTGTCCAGCGCATTTAGCTGGCATCATCATCATCACTGGCTGGGCAAGAGAGTGCACTAAGGACTCCTGAACAAGAAATGGCCTGTAAGGGGAAACTCCGTCACTCCCCTCCCAAAGCACCAAGAACTAGGTAAGACGAGAGACCGTGGATTCCCTATCCCTATTCTGCAGACTACTTCAGAAAGTTGCTGTCAGTGCTGATGACAGACAGGACAAATTTAACCTGGCCAGGGCCACAGGAGATCTTGAGCCAACCAGGAGCCCTAAAGGGACAGACTGGAATTTGTGCCCCCTCAAACTGACCACAGTCCCCTTCATCCTCTCCCGCCCCTCATTCTACCATCAGCCTGCTGGCTGGAATGCGGGGGCCCCTGTGCCAGAAGGCCCAGGCCAGGCAGGAGGCTGGGAGGCACAGGTGGTTCTCAGAGGAGATCCCTGGGCTCCAGAAATCAGTTCCCCCACAGGCGCAACAAAGCTGGGGCTTGTTGTTGGTCAAGGCGCCTTTGCTTGCCTGGGCTGCGGCCCAGACGGTGAGGCGGCTGGGGCAGGCCAGGGGACACAGAGCTGGGGAGGCAGCGGCCAGCCCTTTTGGCACCAGCTTCCTCCTTCCCCGGGTTTCTCACTTTGTTCAGCATAGCAACCCAAAGGAGGCTGGGGAAAGCACTTTTCACTACCCAGCAAATAAAGCCACAGGGAAAGGGAAAAGGATGAAAGGTTCGGGGGTTTTAAATTTTGGTTTTGGGGGATTTAGTTGGTTTGAAAAAATAATAAAAGGAAGTTGCTTCTGCAATCCAATTAATTTCAAACCCAGGATTCAGATCATTAACAGCCAACAACGATCCCACCACACCTAGCATTATCATCCCTCTTCTGAGACTTCGAGTCCCAGTGGATCTAGCATTGGGTCCCAAGAGGCCTCGAGGGGCGTTTTTTACCTCTTGGTTGGGGGTGCTTAGGGAGGAGGTACAGTATGGCCTCAGTCCCACCACAAAACCCCCTGGGTCCACACAGAGCCATGCTGTCCTGCCAGTCACAAACATGCATGGCTTTCAAACAGAGGCCTGACACCAGGGGCTGCCAGAACCCACTCGTTCCCAAGAATCACACCCTCCTGGCCACAGGCTTAGGCAAGGCCCCTACAATGTGTGCAGGAGATGCCAGTGACCGTAGCCCGTTTCCTTGTTATCTCTAGGATTGGAGTCTCACCGACAGGTCATTCGGCCTCTGTCAGCTCCCTTCCACTGGGCCTCCGAACACGGACTCTAGACCTTCCCTGGCCCAGCCACCTTAGAGCGTGAGGGGAAGGACTATTCTCATGGCTGTCTGGCCTAGGAGAGGTTTTCACCTCGCCTCTCAGGAGACACCGGCCCCGGGAGCCCTTCCCGAAGCAGCTGCCTTCACAGCCCACCTACTTCCTCAGGTTTAGCCCAACCCACTCACGCCACACCCCTACTGCTTGCTTTGAGACAGGGATTTTCTGGTGGTGTGTTTTTGTCATGCATTTTTGGAATCACAAACTATAAAAAGCATGGATTTTTCTTTTGGGAAAAACATTAGGATACCAGGAAGCTGCTTTGATTAGAAGTTTCCTGTCTTTCTCACTAAGCCACTTGGGATGGGATACCAATCTTCTAGAAGAATGAAAGGCAGCATCACAAGTTTGCAGACACAGTTGACAGTAGTGTGGGCTCCTAAATGACTGGCTGGGTGGCCCCCTCACTTGAGGCTTTCATTGCTACACTGTGCCTGTGCCAAGTACCGAACCCTGTTAGCTGCTGACTGGAAATACCCTCAAGTCAAAGGTCTCTAGAGAAAACCAGCCTCTCCCCCCCCCCCCCACCCCCAGCATTCCGCTCCCTCCATTGAAAAGCCAAGGAGTTTCCACCCTGATGATAAACTGCTCAGAAGCCTCCGGTCGGCTGCAACCTGCCCAGGTCTCGGCCCTCTGCCAACCGGACAGCTCCCGCCACCTTCTCTGTGCAGGTTCTGCGTTCTCCCATGCGCCCACAACCACCTGCTGTGACATGCTTGAGAAGCACACGGCTCCTTCCAGAAAGCATTTCCTTGCTCGCTGCCACCAATAGGAGGAGAATTCACAGAAGAACTTCAAGAAGCCTGGGCAAAAGATAAGCTAGAGGAAGGATGGAGCTTCAGGATACAAGGTGACTGCCAGAAACTCACTGACCCTCCCAGCCCCTCCTCCAGGCTCCAGGGGAAAGAAAACAGAGGAAGCCAGTGGCTTTAAGAATCCACGTAAGAATCACTTATGCTGAGGTGCCTTTTTGAGGCGATGGGGTCCCAGGAGAAGCAGTGACATCAACAAAAAGCAATGAGAGCAAAAGGCAGAGGATCCCACAGGTATCACTTCAGGAGAGGTTGTTCTCGCGTGGCCAGGAAACACACCCAGAGACCAAGGAATCTGCCTGCCATCCTGACACACCCTTTCAGACACAGACTCAGAGACAGGTGACAGACACACACAGAGCTGGGAACGCAAAGGCACAGAGTTGTGCCTGCCAATAAAAAAATCAGCGCTGGCTACCTCTCACTCAGCTAATGGCGATAAGGTGCCAACCGCTTCCTCCAATCATCCCTTCTCCTCCTTTTTGGGAAGTGGAAAGCGCACAGAGGGATACCTTTCCCTCTGTGGGAGGGGCAGAAAGGGGGGGGGGGCAGGAGAGGGAAATAGCACCTCCTACAGGTGCTCAGTGAGCTCCAAAGTCTCAGGTTCACCCGAAAGGCAGAGAGGTCCCAAGCCTCTGAATGAAGGGATCGGGCCTCCATTAGGAATTAGGTCTATCAGTTCCAGGAAACAGGTTATGTACTCAAGTCCCAGGAACCTCAGGGAAGCTGAGCTAAGCAGAGACTCGTGGCAAAAGCAAAGGATGGTTTGGGAGAAAGCGAAACCTCCAGGCCTTTCATGCAGTCACGATAAATGAGATTTTTGTACTTCTGCTCTTGGTACGCCAGCCAAGGAGAAAACTCCCGTGACAAAATGGGATCTTCTCTCAGCTTCCCTGAGAACACTGAACACAAGATAATCTAAGTGATGAGGCAAAACCTAGACTAGTCACTTCTTTGAGCCAGTAGTCCAGACCGGGGCTCTTTTGGGATGGATCATCCTCTGGACAGGAGCCCTGGGGCAGCAGGGGCAGCAGCAGGGAAAAGGTGTCAGAACTGCAAAGCCAAGCTCACCTGACGGAGTCAGGTAATCCCCCATGGACAGAACCAGCTGCCTTCTGCCTGGACAGAAGCACATGCACTCCACCAGGCCCAGTGAAAGGCCAGCCTGCCCCAGCCCTTCCCTGGCAGCAAAGGGGACAGTCTTGTGCATCCTGGAAACAGCGGTGTAAGACCACCGCATCAGAATTCCACTGTTCTGGACTTCTAATTCAAAAGTTAAAATAGTCAAGTATCAGGTCTCCCAGGAAGGCAGGATTTCTCATCAACATTTTTCTGATCATTCCAAATCTCTCCGTCAGTTCTACCAGGGCCTTTTCACTTCTTTACGGTCACAGAATGAGGGAGGCCTCTAAGCACCTTCCTGCCATCTACCTCTCCCTTCTACCTTGCTCCAGACTTGGCTTTAAATCCCTGGGTACTCCACGAAGTCACCAAGAGCAATTCCTGCCTCTTCCCCCAACCTCAACCCAATTATACTTTTAAAGGGAGAAAAGCCGCCTGGGGATCCCCAGAGAGGCCTACTGCACTCGTCCCCCTCTTGTAATGAAGCTTCATAATGAAATGCCCTGCACTCCAGTTAGTAAGAAATGCTCATTTTCTCCAGCTGAACACCCCCTATAGATAGATCTAATTTGTTTCCATGTTTCTACCTCTTTCCTCCATCGAGTTTGCATTTAAAGGTTATGATCTGTTGTACCCTCCTGGCCAGGCACTGGCAGGAAAGCCTGGGGAGGCAGGGAGAGGGGATGGTATTTCCTACAACCTTGGAGTCCCAGCCTGACCATCCCTGACACCCCTTCCCTCCGTTATCACACCCATTCACATCAGCTCTGTCTCTTTTAGGCTCTTTAAGAGATGTCCACAAAATGGAAGAGAAGGGAGGGGAGAAACTGCGTTTGGAAAAGTTAAAGGGAAAGAACAGTAAAAGGAAAAAGGAAGGGGTGGGTATTGCCGGGAGTGCCTATTTCTCCATGAAAGAAATGTTCTCTGCCACATGGTGGCCCAAAGTAGGAGCTGCCCCTTACTGGTGGCCCCTCTGGGACTCAGGCCCCTCGAAGGCCTTGGAGTTCCAGCTTCTTTCCCCTCGTCAGGTCTGGCAGTGGCACTGGCACCAGTCCCCGGGACAGTCTGAAGGGCGCCAACAGCAGCACAGAGGAGACGCTGTGCTCAGGGAACCTGGGCGGGAGGCCTCCCCAGGGCCACCTCATCTCAGGGGCCAGCCCACATCTCTGCCTTCTGATCTGCATGGAAAGTGAGGACACAGTCCCTTTCTAAAAACCCCAATTCCTCAGTGGAAGGCCTCTAGCGCCACATCAGATGCCAGGGCCATGGGCTGGCCATGGTGGGGGTTGGGGCATGTCCTCCGTCACTGGCTCCTCGACTCAGAGGTACCCCTGCGCTTCCCCTTCCCCAGAAGGAGAGCAGGCCACATCAAGGCTGATGCTCCCAGAGCCTCCTCTCCCAGAGGCATGCGTATACATCTTGCCTCTCAGCAAGACCAGGAGCTCAGAACGGGTAAAGACCCTTTCCCCCAACCCCTGATGCAGTGAGGTGAATGGTAAAGACAGAAGACATCCTGTCAGACAGTCCCCAGTAGTTGTACCTATGAGGGGCCCCAGTTCTCCTCACTGGGGAAAATGCCTCCCATCCTGTCCCAAGGTTCTCGGGACTCCTCCCTCCAATGCTGGAGAGGAACATTTGAGATTTGCAGATGTTCCCCCAGACACTTTGCCTCTTTTCTGGCTGGTCCTGTTCGCTCCTGACCCTTATCAATCGCTAGGTAGTCGTCCACGGCAGACTTGTGCTCTCCCAGCGTGCCCCCTGCCTGCCCCCACCTCCCCAAACCCCTGCAGACAGGGCCCCGCCCTGACTCCCCAAGGCTCACAATCTGTGCTTCTGCCAGACTCAGTCACAAGGGGGGTGTAACTCGTTTCAAGCTGGCAGCCCTACATGGTAGAACTAACTGCCCCCCTCAAGGGGCAGGGGAGGGGGGCAGGCAAGCGTGTGCCCAAACATCCCAAGGTGCTCTTGTTTTCTAGGCACCCCACGGTGGTCTGTGACAGACGCATGGATGGGGGGACCCTCTGCCAGCTAGAGTTGGCATCTCACCCTACCTCTCAAATCTGCCACTTGCCTCCAGGGCCGAAGACCCTCCAAGAAGAAGAGCCCCTGCAAGACAAAGACCTGCGCCCCCCCCCCCCCAGCCTGGCCTCTCGGCCCGACACAGGCCCGCATTAAAATCAACACTCCGTGAACACACAAAACTGACAGGGCAGAGGGGGAGCACACATCAGATACAAAGATCGGGCTCTCGGGAGACGCGGCCTGTTGGTCTCCCATGTTAGCTCCAAGCCACTAAGCGCAGGGTGGGAAATAACGCCATCACGGTGGCCAAAGCTCCCGCCTGGGCTCCGAAGCCCGGCAACCTTTTCACAGGGAAGATGCCTCTGCCTAGAAAAAAAAAAAAAAAAAAAAAAGCGAGCATTGTGTGGGGACCATTAATGCATGCGCCTCTGCACATTCCTTCGAGAAGCAGGAGCACACTAGTCCCTGAGCCCCCGGCCCTGTGCCCCAGCGATTGTACAGGCCTGGAACACACTGCACATGCCACCTGGTCCTTCCCCCCAGGCCCCCGGCTCTGTGAGCGGTGGGAAGGGGCCCGCCAAACACCCTGGCTTCATTGTGCCCCAGAAAGAGGGGACTAATTACTCGCCTACACTCCGGAGCGCCCAGGGAGAAAACAGAGGCCAGTGGGGTGGAGAGGGTGGGAAATGGGGGTGGGGGGCTTGAAGAAGGGAGAGAGAAAGCCACAGGATACATTTCAAAGTTTCTCTAGCAATTTGGGGGTGGGGGAAAGAAAGCCTGGTCCTGATGTGAAATCATACAGAGGTCAGGGCTGGGTCTCCCACCCTTGTGAGAAAGTGGTGAATCAGGGACGGTTTATCAAACGATCATTTTTTTCTTTTGAAACCGGGAGGCAGCAGCCTGGACAATTCTGCAGATGTGCTTGATGAGTTAGGGACAAAAATGGCCCTTCTCTGCCCCCCTCCTCCCCTCCTTCTATAAGGGCTCCCCTCGGGGGTTGCTTCTCCCTCCACTGCCTCCCAGGCCCTCCCCTCCCTTCTTCAGTGGTCAGCTGAGACCCCCACCCACTGCTTGCTTTTGTACTCTTGGCCTTTGGACATACTGACAGGGGCCTTTATGAGACCCCAATCAAGACCCCCGTGTCACAGGTACCTAGTAGAGACACCAGACCTTTTCAAACAAGGGACAACAAGGAAAATCGGCGGGCCCATTGTCTCTCCTCTGTGCTAAGTGAGATGAAAGGGACCCGCGGCCCCCTCCCCACAGCCCGCCTGCCAATCACCTCTAGTTATTAAGGTCACAATGTGTAAATTCTTTTGACCTGCACCTAATCAAAGATTCACCGGCCCTTTCAAATCCGAATGGGGAGGAGGGGAGAGATTCCCTCCCATAAACCCAGCAAACTCTCCCTCAATAAAATTTCTCTCTCTGATTCCTTCTCTGCTTCCCATCTCCACCCCCTCGCTTCTCCTCACTCCGCCCTCCTCACCACTAGCTTCAAACACAAATGACAAGCCCCATGGAATTACTACCCCCAAAGAACCTGAGGAGGATTTGAAAGTTTCTATTTAATTCCCTTGAAAGAAAAAGATTTCAGACAGGCAGAGTTGCCCAAGCAAGCCCAGAACCTGGGCAGCCCCGGCGGCCCTGATGCCAGATTGCTCCAAATGGCAAAGTAGTCGGCTGGCTTCTTACTTTCTCCTCAATCGGCCTCTCTCTCTGCCCTGAACACCATTATACATGGAGCAAACAACACGGGAGAAAACCAGAAAGGACACCCCCTCACTTTGTCACTTAGGTCCTCTAGCTCAGCTGTTGACCCTCCAAAACCCAACTGGGGCTGGGTGGTTCTGTGAGCTGAGGGGAAAATTACCAAGCCCACAGTAGGCCACCCTCAAGGAAAACATCCATGGGGTAGAACAACGGAGAACAGAACAAGAGCCAGAGGATAGAACTTGAGGGAAAACAAAACTTGGTATTTACCGTGCTTTGAAAAGTACGAAGTGCTTCAATCCAGCAAGGAAAAGAAAATGCTTGCAAATCTCTGTGCATCAATATCAAGGCTGTGCACTTTTACCCTACGTATCTTGTCTACCACATCAAATGGGGAGTATCAATTAATGTACGTAAGTTGTCCACCACCCACTTTTACCGAATGCGCGACTCTCTCTCAGCTCCTACTTTTCCTGCCTCTCTGATGGTACCTTTGGCCTCTTGGTTTCTCCTGGCCCAGCTGTCTTGATTTCTGAGCTTTCCTTTGGTGCTAATCCCTCGTGGTATTTCAGCTGTTGTCTCCATGCTGATGCCTTCCACGTCTCTAGCCCATGTCTGAGCTCCAAGGCCACCATCCCTGGCTGTCGCTGGTCACAGCTACCTGACTTGTCCCATTACTGCCTCAGACCCACATGTCTAAGACAGAACTCAGTTTGGTCGAAACCAGGCCTTCTTGGGGCACCTGAGTGGCTCAGTCGGTTAGGTATCTGACTTCAGCTCAGGTCATGATCTGACAGTTTGTGAGTTCAAGCCCCATCGGGCTCTGTGCTGACAGCTCAGAGCCTGGAGCCTGCTTCAGATTCTGTGTCTCCCTCTCTCTCTCTGCCCCTCCCCTGCTCATGCTCTGTCTCTCTCGGTCTCTCAAAAATAAACATTAAAAATTAAAAAAACAAAACAGGCCTTCATTTATCAGGCAGGCTCAGAGAGGAACTCATGTGGGTCCCTTCCCTCTCCACCACGTGCAGTTGTGACCACTGAGCTCTTCCTAAATCCAAGGCTGTCTTCCTACTCTCCCTTCGAGCCCAGACTCATCACTTACAAACCATACTCCTGGAAAAGTATCCAAAGAGCGTCAGTCTCTCTCCATCCAAAGAATCCTATGTACCGTTCAACCACATTAATCCTGTAACTGCTTTAATCTGGTCACAAGTCTTCCAAGGGTGACCTTCCATCTTCAGGTTAAAGTCAGACTGCTCCTCAAAGCCCCCCAAACCGCACCCCAAATGTCCCCTCCAGACTCACTGCCCACCACTCCTTTACAAACCCCAAGCCAGTCAGCCAGCCAGCCAGCCAGATTGGTCTGCTCTGAACCCCCAAGCTTACACTGAGCTTCCCTATTCCTTACCCTCCCTTTGCTCCACTAGTCCGGTGCCTCAAGTTCCCCTCTGCAGTGTAAACAGAGCCACCCTTAAGTCCCACTTCAAATTCCATGCCACCCAGAAAGCTCCCCTAGTTCAACTAGAAGACTACTACTGCTTTCCCCAATTTCCTGTTAATAATCCTGGCAGATGATGGCACTCACACTGCATGTACCCAGGAATAAATTGTTGTCTGAGTACACACGCTGTTGTCCCTACTGGACTATAAGCTCCTGGGTAGTAAAAAAGGTCTCTTGGGCTTCATGCTTCCCATGTGACCTTGCACACAGCAGCATTCTCGAAACATCCATAAGGCAGGCACTCAGAGATGTGCATTACACAGAAAAACAGTTCTGATATACTACTTTTTTTAAAATTCCAATATTTTAGCTTCTTTCCCCACAAAAGGTCCCAAGCATGAAACCATGTTTAATGCTGCAAATGTAAAGAAGGATCTTTGCAGGGTGATGGAAATATTCTAACCTGAACTGTGGTGATGGGTGTACAACTCTGTATATTGACCAAAATCATGGAATTGTATACTTCGATTGGATGTTAAAATGGACAAATTTTATGGCATGTAAATTATACTTAAAACTTTCAAAAAAAAAAAAGCTGTATTAATTTGAGAGAGAGCGTGCACCTGTGCACACAAGCAGGGAAGGGGCAGACAGAGAGGGAGACATAGAATCCGAAGCAGGCTCCAGGCTCTGAGCTGTCAGCAGAGAGCCCGATGCAGGGCTCGAACCCACGAACCACGACATCATGACCCGAGTTGAAGTCGGATGCTTAACCGACTGAGCCACCCAGGTGCCCCAATATGGCTGTTTAAAATAAAAAACTAAATGTAGGTCTATGAACCCTTAATTTAAATAACTATATAAAGAAAAAAAAAGATTCTGTCTATAGGTGCCGGATACTGAATTGACATTTAAATGCACTTTACGTTTTTGCTCATTATAAAAAACTTAAATGCCAGAAAAAAATGTCAGCACAAATCCATTACATAAGAAATTAGTCTGAAGACCTAGTCAAATAACTATTATATTATTTTGTGACCTTGTTTTCATTTAATAATAGGTCATGACATCTTTTGGGGTCAATAAACATATCTAGATCATCCTTTCAATGGCTACGTGGTCTTCTATTGAGTGAATGTACCGTAAGATACTTAACCAGACCCCTATTAATGGACATTTATGTGTCCTTAATGTTAGTCTTTACACATGCATCTTGCACACTTGTCTGACTGTTGCCTTAGGATAAATTCCTAGATGTGGAATTTGTGTGTCAAAAGGTTTTCATGGTTTTATTTGGGCAGTCACTGCCAAACTAATGAAGTTTTAAAACTCTAACTTTCCCTCGTATTCCTGGATCCACCCTTACCCGCCTGCAAAGGATTTTCCTGGCCACAGACCTCTAACAAGTGGAAGAATCCTTTGAATAATCTGTATTTTTTTTCCTGTTAATTTTTTATTTTTATTCTCAACCACAGCTCACCCTGGATATTAAGGAGATTCAAGCTGGCTGGGAAAGTAGGGTGTTTCAAACACATTAACTCATGTGTCCCTCTCTCTTGGCCATATGTAACAGATCTCACCCATGTCCAGCTGACCTTTCTCTTGGGTCATTCACCATAGGACCCTAGCCCAATCCCTCACTTGATCTCCTATTTAAGCCTAAGTAAGAAGGGGCCCAGCCTTGGCCAGGACAGCTAAAGATATGACCGCAACAGGCAGAAAGTTAACAGGAGGAAAAGAAGCACCTGCATGAGAGTCCTCAGGAAATAGACAGGAGGTCACATGCTCTGAGCTGGATCCTCTCCATAGCCTCTGAAGGCTACGGTGCAGCAAGTTCAGGGTGAGGAGCACGTGCTAAGCGGTGGCTGATTAAATCTAGAAGCATCCTATAGGGGGACTGTGCTCCTGAGACTCCAGAGTTTTGCCCAGGTACCACAGGACTGACCCAGGGCAAGACAAGCTAACCTCGCTTTCAAAATCCCCTAACCAATGAAGAAGGGACAGAGGAACACTCATGGTGGCCACAGCAGAAAGGGTACATTTCACTTTACCCAACAGAGCTCAACTTTTCCTTCCCTATCTGTTCAGCCAGTGTTTGTAACATGTGCAAGAGAGCCACACAGAAAGGAGGGGAAGCAACCTCAAAGTTGCACAGTGTCTCTACTACTGGGGCATATTTGTACTTGAAAAGCTCTCGCCTCTGGCCTCTCTTTGTGACTTCCTGTCTAGCTCAGCTCCTAGAAAAAAAGCCAGTCTGAAGCTTCCCACCTGACCAATTAATTGCTCTGCCAGCATAATGAAAGTCATGCTCATTCCCTGCCTATCCCCACCTCCACCATCGCCAAAGTATCCAGAGGCAACTAGACATTAAGTGTCTCCAGCCTAGAAGCAGAAAGCCACACCTCTCTAGATGGGACAGATGAAGCATAGGAAATCAAGAGAGAAAAAAGGCCCAGTGACCGCACATTATACTTCATCAAGCTTACTAACCCCAGGGACCCCACGTTATACTTCGTCAAGTGTACTCACAGTGTGAAGAGGGCCAGAGAAAGCAGAAGCTGAAGAGCCTTGGCTTTAACGCCTTCTCAAAGTAAGCAAGCTCCTGCCTTCAAGATGCATGTTCTTCAGCCCGCACATTTCCACGGCTCCAGTCCCCAGGAACAGTGTGCACGTTGTCTGAAGTGCACCAACTTTAGATGGGGCTGCTGTTTCCAACCTGCTGTGAAAACCAAATACTATACCATGACCACCATGACCATTGCTCTAAAAGCTGGATTAGGACTTGGCTGTAGGAAGGAGCAGAGTTGGAGACAGCAGCATAAGCTGAGCAAGAACAGACGAGTCTGAACACAAGAACATGGAAAGGATATATGTATGTGTACCTGTTTGGGGAGGGGAGTGGGTCATAGCAAAATAGGATTTATAATTATTTTAATCTCCTACAAGCTTCTCTCTCCTGACTTGAGATTCTCTTTTGCAATTAAGACTCTGCTCAAGATTTTGGATGTTATCACATCCAACTGGCGCTCCATCTGCCCCCCCTGTACTTTTTTGTGCACCATTCAGGTTTTAAATTTGCATTGGAAACTATGAAAAAGGAAAGCTTCTGCAGAAAGCAATTTCCTGGGCCAGCAGCTTTTGGACTAATATTCCCTTTGCAATTACCATGGCTTCTTCATGCACATACTCCCCTCCCACCGCCCTCCTCCTTCCTCCACTTTTCCCTCTCTTGCCAGCACCTTCGGTCTGAGCCAAGCCAATCCGACAAGGTACCACAGACCAGGTCACAAACTACCCCTAACGAAAGTGCCCTGGTCAGAAAAAGGAGCATTAACAAGTGGGAAAGAGGGCAAGGATCTTGAGGAGTCAGCTTAACAGGGCACCCCAGGGGTGTGGGGGTTTCATCGGTAGCACACAGGCACAGCACTCTTACACAAGACAGGAAAGAAAACCCCAAAAGTTCACAATCTGAAACTTTGAGAGAATCCTGTTCAAGAAACCGCTAGAGAGACGCAAGGATTAGATGTCGAGTCCACACTGCCAAAGTTCCCTCAGTGTCCATCTGAAGGAAGAGCCGAATATATCAGTTGGCTTGCTGAGGCATAAAGCATCCGTTAGTGTTGTCATATGTAAAAGCTCTAGTCAGCACAGCAAATTTAGAGTCAGAGTCAACACAGGCCTTCTAAGCATCTTTACAGGCCGTTCCTCAGATCAGTGGTGGCAACATATTCCACTGCTGCCATATACATCGGGGTCTCTTCTTTTTCTGATGGTGTGAGGAAAATGTCCCAGTTCTTAGGTCCCCAGCTCCTAACCCCCCAATGGAAGTACTAGAATAAAGGAACTGACACACAAAAACGGTCATGAGCAGCAGAAATCCTGTTCTCGGGTGGGTCTTAATCCCACGACCAAGTAGGGCCATGTGGGACTGTCCTGAACTCGGAGAAGGAAGGAAATACAGCGGATACTGTGGACTGCCAGCTGGAGAGCCCAGGAACCAGGACTCTGGTAGATGGAAAGGTGGTGAGGGAGAGAGGGACACCTTTTCAAAAAATGTGGTTTAAAATGAAAAGGAAAACAAGGAACTTAAGACTTGACTCCAAACTGAATACCAAAATCTGCCCCAAATGGCCTGAGAGCCACCTACTTACAGGAGGATGGGGTGATCCTTCCCCCTGACATGACCCTCCTCCCCCAGTACACAAACATACATTATGCTACTGATCCGGCCACATCCCATCAATGCCTTTTTCACCTGGGCCCAGTACAAACCCTACCCCACCCCCTAATCTGCTTACAAGTATAAGTACCATTGGCCTAAGAAACTAAAAGCACAGAGATTTCATGAAAGTGCCTCTTTTGACTGATCTGAGTGTTACAGCTAACAGGTGGGGAAATCTTCTTAAATATACGAGTATTATCATGACAGGGCCATTGGAACGGATCAGTGCCATAAGTCAGACAGGGCTGGAAGTTTCCGCCCCACCATCAGGTTCCTCTTTAGCCTTGACAGATCAAACTCAAGCCGAAGCAGGCTACAGAGATCAGTTCAGTGTCCGAGCCAAAGGTCTTCACAGTGAGGGACCAAAGCTGCCCTGGCTGGGCCTCTGCCGGCCCGTGTCCCAGATTAATCACCACCAGGCGGGGCCCGGACACCAGCCTGCAATCTGAGCCCAGCAGCACCTGCACAGGGGTCGCCCCTGCTCCTCCCGCACTCCTCTTGGGCAGGACTCCAGGCATGAGGGTGTCCACCTGTTGACGAGGTTACCTGGAACAGGAGGACAAGACACTCAACTATCTTGAATCCTGCAAATAAGTCACGGATGGTTTGAGTGGATTCGTGAAGGAAGGAGCAAAGATACGGCGACTCAAGCAAGAAGGTCAGGGCTCCAAGGGAAAGAGGATTCTCAGCCTCTGAACAGAAGGAAAGACACCCAATGCCCCTCTTGACACTGTCTAGAGAGGGACTCCAGCTGGCGAGCAGCAGCTATGAACTAAGGAGATGCTTTGGGGTGTTTGGGACACATTCTCATCATCTACACATCAACAGGATGCTGATAGGAAGGACAGAGACCAGAGCAGGGATGTCTTTTCAAAACACCCTCAAATGCTGCCAGATATACCAGTATGAAAGGAAGCTTAGAAACCACGCACTCTGGCCGCACCTGGGTGGCTCAGTCGGTTAAGCATTGACTTTGGCTCGGGTCATGATCTCACAGTTTGTGGGTTCGAGCCCCACAACGGGCTCTGTGCAGACAGCTCAGAGCCTGCAGCCTGCTTCGGATTCTGTGTCTCCCTCTCTGTCTCTGCCCCTCCCCCGCTCATACTCTGTCTCCTTCTCTCTCAAAAATAACATTAAAAAAAAATTAAGAAAAAAACTCACTCCGTTGAGGGTGTAGAAGAACTTCCTTCCTCTGAATGCCAAAACCTTGGAGAACAGGTCTCAGATGGTCTCCTAAATCAGTAAGCTATTTCAAATGTGTACACTCAGAGCTAACAACTACATACGGTATCTGTCTGTGCTAGAATGCACTTTTTAGGAGCAAAGGGCCCTATTATAAATTCTTCTCAGATGGCAATCTCTTTTATATTGTTGCTTCTCTGAGGAGGAAGTATTCTGGACGCGCGGGCATGCGCGCCCGCACACACATACACACACACAGACACACACACACACACACACACACATACACATCAAAAGGAGGAAGATAAGCATGAAGATCTGTATCTTAGAACCATCTGTCCCAGGCCCTAACTTGTGATAGAAGGAGAAAGCACTTATGGGTGCACCCTTTCCCACACACCCTGTGGCCCCAGGGAAGGAAGGGGAAGGAGGGGTCAGGGTCAGATTGAAGTGTGTCCCTTGAAAGAGCAGAAGAAAGCACAGGTCAGACCAGAGGAGAAAGAGCTCCTCCACAGCACCTTCAGCTCAGAAGGAACACCCACATCCTGACTGTTACACCTTGTTCCTCCAGAGCTCCATCTCCAGGAATTCCCTTTGAACTCCGGCTGCAGCCCAGTTAGGACAGAGCAGTGGCTACAATTACACACTTGCGGGGGGGGGGGGGGGGGGGGGGGGGGAGGGGTGCATGTGACAGGCCATGAAAGGTCCCAGCCTATAAAACAGACTGGAAAACAAACCCTTAATTTAAATGTTAATGAAAGTGCTGTGGAGACATCAGAGGCTTCCCGGCTGCTCAGAGAACAGCTACACCAGCTACAGAATTTATGGCTCCCCTTCACCCTCCCGCCTCCCTCTCTGCCTCATCACCCACTAAAGTTTAAAGAGTATTAAAAAAAAAAAACAACTAATTTTAACATTAACTCCGTGCTTCCACCTTGGGATGTGATTGCTAAATTATCTGTTGGCAGAACAGTGATCAAAGGCGGAAAAAACACAGGCACGCTGCGCGCACAGCCCGGAGAAGTCAGCTGTGGCTGAGGCAGGGAGAGGACATGGTCTCTTCCTGATGAGGGAGGACTAGAAGAAACAGCGGTGCAGGCGGGGACCCGAGCCAGGAGGGGCAGGCAGCGGGAGAAAGGGAGGAAGACCTGCCCCTCCGATGTGCTGTGCCCCCAGCTGAGGTCACACAGTGCTGTCTAGTTCACTGTCGCTTCCCCAGGGTCCAGCACGTAACAGTGCTTAGGTATGTAGACAGAGAGAGAGAGAGAGAGAGAGAGAGAGAGAGAGAGGGAGAGAGAGATAGGGAGGGAGAGGGACAGAGACAGACAGAGAGATGGAGAAACAAAGACGTTAACAGAGACTGAGGGACGGAAATGTATCCCTGTCAGGACAGGTAGGGTCTCAATGCACAACTCTGCACCTGCAGTATCCCATCTTCTGCAGTAGCCTCTGTTTCTATTTGTGGTGTTTTATTTAAATCAGCTCTTGACAACTGAGCCAACCTTGCTGGCCAGGGAAGCAGTGGCTCCCACACACAGGTCCCGGGCCAGCCAGGGCTGGTTGGGTTGCTGGTCTCAGGCCAGCAGCTCAGCACATGAGCCTCCCTGTGCCCGTCCTGCCCTGGGTAATGGCAGAAATCCAGGGTCTTGAGGAAGTGAAACCCACCCCTGTGGCATCTCGTCTTTGCTACTGATGGATACACTCGCACCCGCCAGAGAGGCTTGGCTCGGCACGGGCAGTGAACTCTGTGCGGCACCCGCCACCCTAGAGATTCAGCAGGACTAGACTCCGATTCAACTGGATCCCTACACTGATCCTTTTCCAACTTACAGTTATTTCAGGCTGGACCAGGGGACCCATCTAGGATTACCCAGAGCTTCCTCCTTTCTCCAGGTGTCACACCTCCTGTTCCAGCCAGCCCCTGGCCCCTCCCTGGTGTCTTTGTGCCTCTGACGCTCTCATCCAGGACCACCACATGCAGGAGGCTCCCTCTTGTGTGCTCCGAGCCTGGCAAAGGAGGACACTGAGCCGTTCCTTGCTTAGGGAAGGTCTCTTTTTCCTAGACAGGCCCCAGAGGAAGCTTCCCCCTGCCCTGGTCCTGGGAAGGCAGGATGCAAAGATCAAGTCGGCCACAGGCCAAGCCACAACGTAAAGCAAGACAGTCAGCCAGCCATCAGAGTCTTTCTTCAGGTTATCAAGATTAGGAATCCTCTTCACAACCCAGCTCTCCATCGCCAACCAGAAAAGGCAAAATTCAGAGAGACGACCTTTACTTTTGACTCATCTTCCCCTAAAAGCTCTGTTATGAAGTCTAGGGCCAAAGGATTGCTGAGCCACTGGCAACCAAAAGAATCCAAACTGAAAGTTGGCTGTCTCTTTTTCCAATCTTTCAAACCTCTCGGTCAGAGAAAACGCCAGATGCAATTACTTTTCACTAAAGAAAGGTGTGTTTCAACAGGCTGGTGAATATGCGTTTACCACACACACAACACACAGTAAACCCTGTAGCCACTGGAACAAACACCCTGCTCTCCCCAGAAACCCACCCTCTCCCCGAACAGTACACAGTGATTGCTTTCCTTCCAGACTCTGCCTCACCTCTGGGAGAAATGAAGCAAGAGGGGGCCGCTCTTCCATCAAAACCCCCCAGAGGCCTCAACTCACTTTACAAATTTGAATCGGTACATTTCATGCAGACTTGGACTATTCCCCCAAAAAACAAACAGGCCACCACAGTGAGCAAAGTTACACAAAATTATATTGTATATTTAATAACACAGCAAAGTCAATTTTCTACACCTATACCACTCATATATTTCCCCAATGACAGAAACACGAGAGAAGGGATTAAAACCCAAGTGTCCTGGGAAGCCTTCCTGACCACACTCACTCACACGATAGCAAGTGTTGTTGGGAGATGGGGAAAGGATTCTGCGCAACACCTCCTTTCTCCTGGAGGGCAATAAAGATGGTGTCTGCAGAGGAAGGGGGAGCTGTGGGCTCCTTACTCTTCCCCTAGCAGGCAAACAGGACAAGTGGGTCTCCGGATTCATTTCATCACTAGGGTCCCACCCCCCGCTGTGCAAACCGAAGTTCGACGAGCGCTCACACTCCTGGGATGGTACAAGCACTCACGGCTGCCTGATTGAGCCCAGGCCTCGAGGACATAGGGCCTTCCCCCACCCTTCCACCTCAACTCGGGCCTCGAGGAAGAGCGAATGTTCTTCAGGCCCCAAGAGCCTTTCAAGGGCCACAACTTCCGTCCACCGTGCCGGTGGATGAAGGCACAGCAGCGACCTGGGGCCTGCCTTGTGGCCATCCCTCCGCACCACAGTCCGGGCCACAGGCTGGGGGCCTGAGCACCAACTGCCACCTCTTCTGCCCCATGCCACGTGTGCCCTGAGTCCGCCTTCCCTGGGCCTCAATTTCTCCCTCTGCAGGGGAGGGGCGTGGTGGTACCCCCTTCCCCCTCAACCGGAGATGGCTGAGTTTTGAGCACTTAGTATCAGCTGGGAGCCATTACAGCAACATGCCCATCTCACCGCCCCCCTGCCCCCCCGCCCCCCCCTCCACGGAGTAGGATCCTCACAGGAGCTTCCACATACCAAGTTCAGTCATTACACAGGGAGTGAGGAAGGAAAGAAGGAAGGGATAGAAAGTCAGAGGGAAGGAAATGGAGTCTTCAACAGTTCTGTATTTCCTCACTCTTGAGTGTTTGCCAACTTTATTCAGCTGGAAATAGTTTCCTTTTGGAAATAATTTTTAAGTGGCAACAAAACTTATTGCACATTTTTAAAACTCTGCATTTCTGTGTTACTCATGGAAAAGTGCTCGGCATCCAACGTGACCTGGGGAGGTTGTTTGTGAGATCCGCAGTCATACCCAGACATATACCCTCCCACCGCAGGTGAGCCTCCCACAGCCCTTCTCTCACTCATCAAAAGCTCCAGGCTGGGCCTCCGCTACAGGAGGGCTTCACCTGTAAGTCATGAATCTTAAAAACAGGATTATTGGCGTCAGGGCAAGAAGACGGGTAGGAGGGCACACAAGAGGTAGAGAAAAAGGCCCTTGTCTGCCACCCTCCTGTGGAGACTACTGGTTTTCCTTCTGTGGTTTTGAGTACCTAAACACAGCTTTAAGCACATATCTGGTATTAAATATCACCCTCCATGGCTGTTTATGGATCAAGAACTCAAGGTCATGGAAGGAAGGAAAGGTGACATGTGGACATGGGACGGAATACCTGCTTTCTCCCAGCAGGAGCACCTCAAATAAAGCCGGAGGCTTGAGGTTTCCTGCTTCCTGCTACAAGTGTCTAAGCACACACATAAGGAAAGAAGGCAGCCAGCCCCAGCATCTAGATAAATACGACGCAAAGCTCTCACAAATGGTTTTCAACAGAAGAAAGAGATTGAGAAAAGGGATGCGGCCAGTCTCCTAACCATTCAGGTGTCTTCTAGAGAGAGGTACAAGGGAGCAGTGAGAGACTGGGACGTCGTCGGGTAACCCAGGGACACCTGACCTAGAGGACAGCTGCTGCCCACCTCCACTCATGTTCTTCGTGAGAAGTTCATGGTCACATCCTATTAGTGGCCACACTTGTGACCATACTCATACATACCAAAGACCATACTCAACAGAGAAGGTGGCAGGGAGGGGAAGAGAAGACAGCGAGGACAGAAACACTATGGGGGGGGGGGGAAGGAAAGAGATTCCTGCAGAGTTCCTACCTCAAGAAGACTGCTGAGGAGGAGGGGAACTCCAGGAGGGCCAGGAGAAGCCCCCGGCAAAGCTGGAGGTGTGAGAAACAGCAACTAAAGCCTTGAAACAAAGGCTATCCTCAAGAGGAGAGATTCTGGTTGCCATAAGGATAGCCCTTCTGGCTTTGCAGAGCATTTTCTTACTCATTATTTCAGGTCATCTTCACAATAATCTAGTAAAGCCTATAAAGGAAACTGTATTCTCATTTAATAGTTGGGGAAACAGGCTCAGAGAAGGGCATGGCTTCCCAAGGCTACCCTGCTGGTGGTGGGAAAGCAGAACCCCAGTGTTCCAGCACAGACCCCGAGGCTAGGAGGCAGTGTCTCCCCAGACTGGGAAAATGGATGAGCTCATTGAAAGGTTCAAACTCATGGACGCAGGGAGAAGAAATGGATCTAATAATAGGACAAAACATCCCTACCCCAGTACTTTTCAGGGTAAAAGAAAATGGGGTAGAGAGAACAGCAGCATATACCATGGCCCTCTAGTAAAGACAGAGCCCCAAGTGCAAACTATTTTCAAAGAGTCAAGCTGGGGAAGAGGTCATCTCAAACAACTATGGTCCAGTCGGTAGTGAGTGAGCGTCACCCTAGGGCCAAGGCAGGACACCAAGAGGACAAGAAGCCTCTGAAGGAGAAGGAGAAAACAAAAGACCCAGGTTTTCACTGAAGATGAAGCATATCAAGGACTCGGCAAAGGTCCTGGCACAGGGCGAATGGCGAATGCTCAGCAGCAGCTAGTAGTGCGGGCTGTGGTAGATTAATGCTAGTACTGTCAGAAAGCTAAGTCCTTCCTCAAAGCCAGTCTGCAGGTTGTGGCCAAAACAAAACTCCGTTTACTGTATTCGAAAATGCTTCTTAATGACGGGCTAGACTCTGTCCTCAACCTCTTTCACAGACACGATCTTCAACTGTTAAAGTGAACACGTGCTTCAACACGTGCTCTACTGTGAAAGGGTAGCCTACCACATTCCAGAGAGGTGGCCGGAGTAGAGGACTAAGGGATGGGGCGCTGAGAGGGCCTGGCCGTGTTCTTTGGCCTAAATCTCCAGCCCTGAAGGGTTTCCCCTCTACCACCGGCCCCACCCCAGCTCTCCCTAGTCCAAAGCCAGCAGAAGTCCACAGGACAGTCACCAGCCCATCTGCCACCTCCCACAGGTCCCTTCAGTCCTCACACATACCCAGCCCACAGGCCCCCAAGCCTGACCAACTGGCTTTCAAACGGGCAGCAGTGGAAAGAAACTGCGGAGAAGACAGTGCTCAACGGCTCTGTTCTCCGCCCTCCGCTCCCACACACTTAGGCCTCTCTACTCCCTGCTGGTCTTGCCTTCCCGCTTTCCTAGGATTGCTAGAATGATTTGTTCTGAACAGCGACAGGTTTATAGGTTAGCCGACACCTCCGCTCTGTGGAATTTTAATTAACTTCTCTCATCGTCAATATGCTAAGGAACGGGGTCTCCATTCTCTGGGGTCAGCAGTGTGTTTCAGGTCCTGCTATATCAGCCGTCAAATTGAAGAATTAATGACGTGGCTAATCGGCTCTAATTCTTTAGAAAGAAAAAAAATTTGAAAGGGAGTTGCAGAAGGGGACAGGAGGAGGGGTGCAGGCTCCGTGGAGTAAGGAGGAGGAGGCTGAAGGGGGCTGAGCAAGGTGGGGAACCCACTCTCTCGTAAAACGAGCGACAGACTTAAACCCAGGGCAGAAGAGTGGCAGCCCCCCAGCTTTCCCACTGCTCGTTAGGTGGGGAGTGAGGGACGAAGGCAGTGAGGGGGAAGACCCTAGAAAAACAAACCGCCTGACGGAGCAGGTGCAGGAGAGAGTCTATGTACCCCGCTGGGGAGGAGAGCCTTGGTTCAAGAAAGCCTGGAAAGCAGAAGTCAGGATGCAAAGCTCACTCACTTAGAGGTGAAGCCACAGAAATACAGACAGGCCAAGGGGGAAGGTAAGGCTACCACCAAAAATTTGGCATGTCTGCTATGATGCTCAATCTACCCCGCATACATGTCTCTGGATGAGGGCCCAATTGGACATGGGCCCCACGCCTCTCCGGATGACTCAGCTCTGTAAGCGATACTCTAGAAGACATTTTCCAAGGGGAACAAACCACAGATGTGGGTTGTGAGAGCAGGTTGGCCGGTGTGGTCACTTCCCAGGAGTGCTAACAGGCCTCTGCTTTGGAAGCGACTCCAGAGAGCATATGCTCCAGAAGGGGCACTCTTGTAACAACTGGAGTCAGTTACATTTTAACAGTATCTTTTCCTTCACCGTTTCTGGGGTAGACGCCCAGGAAGTTAGCCCCTGGGATGTTGTCTCCACCTCACACATATATGATGTGAGCCACACACCTTAGGTCTCTGGAGGATTTTCAAAATCTCCAGGAGAGAGGCTTAAAGCAACCTGGAATATGCAGGTGGACGAGCTTTCTAGCCCACCCAACCTCATAAAAGAAAAGCATTATTATACAGGACAAAACCATATCCAAAAACGTCTCCCTTACCTGAGTAATGGGCTGATAGCAATGGACCAGACTCGGTCTTCGGTCTGGATGGTGTGTAAGCACTGCCCCAGCCGGCCTGATGCCAAAGGCCATACCTGGAAACAGCAGAAGAGATGCTCTCGTCAGCATTGCCTGGGATTGGGACGTGGGGTGAGCATCCCCAGGGCGGTGGGGAAGTGGAGAATCCTCTCTGTCCTGCAGACACAGAGCTCAACGTATGAGCCGAGGGGCTTCCCCAGCCTCCGGCTCGCCTACCTGACTCCCAGGCAGAACCGCCCTCCTCAACATCCACTTGAGAGCTCTCTTCACCACCCAATTTTATAGCAGGGAATCAGGAGCTCCACACTCCAGCTGAGACGTGATGAAGCCGGGTGAGCAGGTGCGGCTTGCCTCTCTCAACAACCTCCTCGTGCTGGTGGGTTTTCCTCTTTCCTATCTCTCACCCAGATTTTCCTTTGGGAGGTAGGGAGAAGGAGGATGATCAAGGCACAGTATGGGGGAACAAAGACAGAATTACAGCAGAATTAAGAGAGAGGAGCAGAAAGGAAGACACAAGAGAAGGGGAGAACGGAGGAAGAAGAGAGGCTTCAAGGCACGAAGGTGGTATGTTCTTGTTTGTTTGTTGATAATGCCCAGGATCCAGTGCTATTCATGTCGGCAGGGAATTTAGCACCTAGTGTCACCAAAAGTAGCAGAAAAGCTTAACTCTTTTAAGCTTCCATATCTCCTACAGGTTAAAAATATTGCTTGGAGCACATTATCTGGTCCCTATCAGTCAGGAATGTACATTAGCAGCCACTCCGGGCTTAACTCTAATCAACACTCAGGGAGCCCTCTCAGCAGCCAGTGCATTTAGAAATCTCCCATTAAGCACAAGGCCCCCCTCACCTCACCCAACCCTAGATGACACAGTCAGGGAAATAAGCCTCTAACCAAACAGAAAGGAAGCCTCAAATGTACAGGGCTGTCCCAGACAGCAGCCAAGGAGGGATCCTGGGGCAGCCAGATGGATCAATGACCTCTCAAGGTCCCTGCCGTGCTATAAGGGGAACACACAAAAGCCAGTCAGGACCTTAGATGGAAGAACTTTCAGGAAACATTCCTTGAATTTAAGGGGCAGGTGATGGAGTGGGGGTGGTCTTGCCTTCTTGGGGTCACATGACATGTCTTCCCCATAAAAGGAGAAAGTGTTTTCGATCTTGTGTATGTATAAAAGGTATATATGAGTTACTTCCAACACAGGGAAAAGAAAATAAACTTAAGAAGATTCTGAACAAGGAGGGGCAGAAAACAAAAGTGAATACCACGACTTTCCTGGAGTGCCATGATTCTGGCTTACTCTTCTGGATCTACAATCAGGCCCCTTTGCTAGTAACTAGAGGCGTTTCTACTGTCTTCTTTCAGATAGTCCAGGCCTGGAAGAGTGGTTTGCCTTTCCTCAGATGCGAACTCCCCAGGAGGCGGGTTGGAAGGTGAGGAGACACTAAGGACTCTGATTACAACATCTATGGGGACAACTCCAGTCCTGGACTCACCAGTGCCACCCCCTCCCCCCGGGACGGGCTGGTGGATTCCAACACCGTACAAACCACAGAACAAGGTTCCTGGCCTCCGGGAGGCATGTTGCCAATTCTGAGCGGATGTTGGGAAACCCACAAACCCGAGTGTCATGATGCCTGAGGGACAGGAGTTGACAACAATATGCTGATCATACTTTCACCCTCAGTGGTCAAATCCAAAACAAACCCTTCCCTGGAAAAGACATATCTCAGTGGAGGTGGGCATTTACATAGTCCTTTTAAGAAGCAGTTGACAATATGTATCAGGACCCTTAAAATGACCGAAGCCTTACACTCAGTAATTCTCTTGCTGAGATTCTATCCTAAGAAAATAATTCCAAAACAAAGAGAAGCCTGTGTGGTAAAAATATTCCCTGCAGCCTATGGTTGCAGAAAGAGCATGCATGGGCTTTGGAATCAGACCCATTTGGGTTTGAACCCAGTTGTTACTTATCCTCTCTGATCTTAGGGATATTTCAGGACTTCGTAGCCTCAGTTTCCTCGTGTGTAGAATGGGAAATAATACCTATCTTTTGAGGGCTACAGAAATGTCAAGATATGTATAAAGCACCTGGCACAGTAATAGCACAGTGTTTGGAAGGTATTAGGCACCCAACAATGGTGGTTCTTATTACTTATTAAGCCATTAAAGATGACACAAATAATTTGTAATAATAATAGGAAACTTTATAAAATAGATACAGTAGGGTATATTGGCTATCCACAATATATTACAAGCATAATTATGTAGGGATAAAATTAACCTAAAGGATAAACGGAGAAAATGAACAAATGTAAAGGGCTTAGCATTGTGCCTGGTTACAGTGTATACAGTTACAAAACAAACAAGCAAATCTATGCGTTGAAAAATAACTAAAAGAAGAAAAAGAAAAAACAAACCCAAGTTCAAATGTTCCCTCCTTCATAAATTCTCCCCTTTCAAGGCAGATGTGATCTCTCCACCCCTGAACTCTCTGGCCCTAGAGGCTTACACTTGACAGTCCTGGCCACTTGCGCTCAGCTTCACAGCCACTGCACGCATGTTTCAGCTCCCCTTAAAAAGAGGGGCAGTCTCTTCCTTACCTTTGAAAAACCCTACTGCCTTGTACACTAAGCCTTGCATACAGTTGGCACTTAAAAGAATGAATGAAAGAACAGAGAAATAAGGAGGCAATGAAAGAATGGTCAGAACCAGCCCAGGCCCATGAAGAATATTCCTACATTCCTATCACATCTCAGGATGGGGCTGGCCTCACTAAAGCCCAGAGGGGCAATCCAAACAGAGTCTCAATAAGCTTGAAAGTAGGGTTGGCAGGGGCGGGGAGGGGCAGGGAGAGGAAGAATCTGAGCAATCGCTAACTCAGAACTCAGAAGTCTTACGAAGAAAATGTTTTAGTTCCTTTCACCCCAATAAAACAATCTCTTTCCTAAAACACAGTAGCTATTTGGGGGAACTCCCAACAAACAGGCTATAGATCTTTACAGGCAAACATGAGTTTGCCTAAGTTCTTGCATAGGTTTGGGCATATTAGAAGCAGCTACAGAACTGCAGAAGCCACCGAAAAGCCGTGGAAACCTGGCTAGAAAAGACTGGCTGTGGGTAGTGTGCAAATGGGTCAGGAAGACGAAGGCGGCTAGAGGCAGAGACAACCACATGGTGGGAACAGAAGCAGCATCCAGAAGTCTGAAAAGATGAGCGGGCCCAGAAGTCACCAGGGAGCCCGTAGACAGCCGACCAGTTTTCTGGAGGTGAAGAACCCGGGGGGAGAATTCCGTCACTGTCTTAAAAGAAATCCTCAAAAGGAATACGATGTGCTGCAGTGACAATTTTAGAATTTAGAAAGTACCTGTTTTAACGCTTAAAAAAAATCGAATCCACTAAATGCGTTAGTACTTCAAACATGAAACAAATCCAATATCCCAAATAAAGATGCTGTCCCCTGACTAGAATAGCAGCCCATCCCCCTGAATTGCCACCTGTGGTCATAAAGCTTAGTTTATGCTGCTCTGGGTATCAGACCACAGAGAAGAGACTAGAAGAGACGTCACTGAGAAGAAGGAGCCAGGGGAAGCTCGAAGCCATGACAGGAAGATGCCAGGAGATGGGAATATTTAGGCCACATGTGCCAAAAAGATTTTTATGCAAATTTATTTCTGAGGCATACAGCAAGTTAAGGCCAGTGTCTTTTCAAGGAATGGTAAAACGACAGCAACCAATCAGAACCCTGAAGTAAGGATAGGGTGGACGGAATGGGAAACAGGCAATAGGAACTTCAGTTTCCGAGTTGGTTCAAAGGTTTTCTGGATTTTTCTCAGGCTTCCTGTGCTGGTGTGCATGTCTCTCTGACAGAATGCAAAGTGTTAGGAAGAAAATAGCCAAGGGAGGAGAAGTTTCCGTAAATAGAAAGGAACATACGTAGCCCTTCTTTTTATATCAATTGGTGGCATGTTTATAGGAAGGAGTAATCACCAGAGGGTACGTGGAGTCAGAAAAGCTAGTGAATAAAAAGTGCCACTGCCCTCTCCTGAGACCCTCCCTAGGTGTCTCAGAGGCCCGTTTGCTGACACGAACAGGCATTTTGCTCCTGTTGGTGCTATGATCTCCAGATGCTGAGAGGAAACAGGCGAGTAAGATACTACCAGGCCTCCTGCACCTCAGCTTAATTGTCAGCAGAGTTCCCACGGCAGCCCCAAAGGACCAGGCGTGTGCGGGCCCTGCCTGGGGCTGCGGGACACAGGGATGGAGACAGAAGTTCTTCTCTGTGTCATTGGTGGAGGCCTGTTTGACCCAAACGTGGGTGAGTGGAGTCCATAAAGCAGAGGTCACACTACTTCTCAACCTCATTCTGTTTTGCCTTGGCAGATGTCTGACCGTAGACCAGGCAGTTTGGCAATGACGCACCAAAAACGCCTTTCTCTCTTCGTCTTTCTACTGCTTACTGACCACATCACTCTCCAGAGAAGCAGTAAAAACACATTTTAATTATCAGCCTGATTGCTTATAAACAAGGTGGTGAAAAATTAACCTCCCTAAACAGAAAGCAAGCAAAAGGAGGGAGATTTTAAAATAAAATATTGGGGTCAGAACTCAACCCACAAACTTGAGGAAATTCAGCTCAGGGAGGAAAAGCTGGCCAGGCCCTCTGTTTTTGAGTTCACGCCACATTTCAAGTGAGTGGCAAGCTTCCCAGCCACTGTCCACTCCTTTCTCAGGCCAGCTGGCAGGGATGTAGCCTGGCATGGCCAGCCGCATGCCAGAGGCACATAAGTGAGTCCTTTATCATGTTGTCCCCCTGCTGCCCCCACCCCATGCCCTCAGCCAATCCCAAGACTCAAGGCCCTATCCACCCTCTCCCACCCCACTCCCTATAGACAGGAGGGAATAACAGTACCTAAGGGGGACACCACTCACCTTGGCCGTCCTGTCCCTGGAGCCGCTCACGATGATGCCCCCTCTGCAATCCACACAGTTCACCTCCTGTTCATGAGCCGAGTACTTGACAGTGAAGGTGCTATGAATCTTATGAACACCAATCTTCCCATCTCTAGGAGAGAAATAAGGAGCCCATCCCCAATAGCCAATTATTCTCTCTGTCGGAAGAGAACAAAGCTACGGAAGCAGCCCGAATCTCTAGTGATGTCCAAATCTGCTAAGTTTTAGGCAACTCAGCTCAAAATAAGGTGCTGAGCTTCGAGATAACTTTACTTCCTCAGTACACTTGGGGCTGAACAGAGCTGAGAGACAAAACAAATTTCCCCCTCGAGAGTATCAAAACCAGCTTCACTTTTCATTAAAGGCTCTTCCTGTTTTCCTTCTCTGGCTAACCCTATTAAGTGCCTTTGGTAAATCTCTCTGCTTCAAATGGAAAAAAAAAAAACAAAAAACCACTCCCTCTTCTTATGGTCTCCCTCCTCATCCCTTTGGAGTTGAGACAGAAAAGTGAGAGGCAGGCAGGCAGAAGTTCCCTGAAGAATGCTAAGGAAGAAGGAGGAGCACTCTGCGGCACTTACCCTCCTGCACTGATAATATGCGAGTTGGCCAGCACAAAGTGGCAAACGTCCTCATCATGCCCAGCAAAGACTCCCAGGGGCCGACGGTTCAAGCTGGCACCATCTGGGCGGAACTGATAGGCCAGGATGAAATTAGCCTGGGATATGTACAGAGAATCACCCTCTAGCTGCATCCAGGGCATCTGACTGCAGAGATATAAAACACAATTTAAAGATCATCAAGATACAGCATGAAAAGTTGACTCCAATCTTTAGAGAGGCTGACCGATTCTCAACATAGAGAGAATAACCTGCACTTTACCCCCCTCCTCTCCTTTAAAATTACCTCCCCGTAGGCTACCCTCAGACAACTAGAGAGACTGAGCTTTGTAGTAACCTAATCTTCTCTGGACTTTCTAAGACAGAGTCAGAATTAAACGACCAATTAAATATCACTTTTAATGGGAAAATGCTTAAGACCTGAATTACTGGCAACTTAGATTTCTTTTGGGTAGGCAGAGCTCAGCGACTATAATGACTGGGGCATGGACAGGGTCAAAAACAAATCTTCTACCCAGAGAAAGTGATTTTCTTTCATTACACATCCTCACTGATTTGAAGTGTTAAGTGATAAGTTTCGAGGTTCCAAGACTCCCATACATACCTCTTTCCCAACAGAGCAGATGGAGAAAAGAGAAGAGTGAGCCCTGAGAAGCCCCATTCCCTTATCCCGCTAGAGCAAAGGGGCCATTTATAAGTGAAAGGAATAAAGCCATTTAGGAAAGGATGCTAATGTACTGGTTACATATCCAGCTCCACACAGGGGATATCTACGTTTTGGTATTAGAGGGTAAGTGGGGCAATGGAAAAACGGCTTCGCAGCAGTCTGCTACAGTTCGGGGGTTATGGAGAAATAGTCAGCTCTCCCAGGCAGCAGATAAGAGAAATCCACAAGTAGTTAAAGATTCCCTCCACAATCCAGCAAAAGGAAGAAAGCTTAGAAGCCACAGGCCAGTCCCATGGCACAGAGTGAGCCTCAAGAAGAAAGAAGACTCTGCCAGACCCCAGGCTCTCTGGTGGGGACTAAGCCCCTTCCCCAAGGCAGACATCCCAGCAGCCTGTCCTACTCTTTGGAGTAGTTCTGGAGCTACCAGGTCCCAAGCAAGGCGTAGGGATGGCTGATTCATCCCCATTTACAGAGACACCATCTCCCACTGCCAAGCCTGTCTGAGCAAACTGGGCTGTGTTTCTTCCCCAGACTCCTTAATACAAGCGTCATGGGAATGTGGAAAAGTTCTGCAAATTGACTTGACGGGCCATTAAATGCAGCTTGGACTTTGTAGTAGCTGAGTTTCTGCTCAGGAGGTTTTTACAAGTGTGTGCATATATTATATAGAACATGTGTTGAGTAGGTAGCGATGCCTACATTCTCACTCATTATGCACTTCCCTCTTCAACATCCCCTTGCACGAGTTTGTGGCACACTCAAGTGGGGAGCAAACAGAAGGGGTTGGAATGCATGTGTTTAGAGCCATCTGGTAAACAGCCATTTGCCGAGGACAAGAAACCAGGTTCATGCCAGGTGAACGGTGGAGAATCCCAGGGCAGCCTGGTAACGGCTTTGTGTGTTTATTTGCCAAACTGCTTTGAAACCAGCCCCAAAAAAGACGTCAGGGACAAAACCTTGATAGAGAAATAAACTCTACTTTCTGATATTAAAAGGCAAAAGCGGGAAGCAGAGAGTACAGTTTTTCATCATAAAAATCTGTCTTTCTCCCTAGTAGTTTCTCTACAGTCACCACCATGACCAGTACCCCCGCATAATTCACAGCCACCACCAGCCATGAAAACAGCAGGAACTGGACACAAGCAAGAGAGAAGGGGTCATCAGATGAAGAAGCCCGTCAGTATCTCTCAGCACAAGCACAGGTCAACCTGGAATGAGGAACCACGATGCTCCTTAACCATTCCGACCAATCATCGAGGAGCACTTGCTTGGCAGGGAGTCAGATGATAACTATGAAATAATGTAGCATCAATGAAGCATAAGATTTGTGGCATTAGCAGTCCAAAGCCACTGTCTAAATTTCCTAGCAGTTCTGAGTTCTATCTCCTGTAACATCTACAGCCAAGCCTTTAGATCCTATTTTGCCTTCTTAATAAAGTAGGGGAGAGGGCTAACAGACACCAGGAGTGAAGCATAACTCTGTAGAGTAGATTTAAAGAAAAATAATTATAAAACAAGATGGGTTGAAATACTGGCTTCATTTAACTCTTTTGATGAGGTAAGTTAATAGGGGTTACCTCTGAGTGGTTGCATTATACATAAGTTTTATTTTCTTCTTTAAACTTTTCTAGTTTTTCAAATCTCTACAATAAACATTTGTTATTTTTATAATCATAAACGTGTGGAATTTGTTTAAATAAAGCACATTTGATGGCAATTTTTACCAATGTGAAAAAAATTGTCCCTCTGGTGCCTGCTTTGTGATGTTTAAAGGATCACCAGTGCCACACCACCCAAGACAGGCACATTTACACTCTAGCTAAGACCAGATATTTTACTTCCCAGCATGCTTTTCTGTCCCAGGTAGCTTTGAAAGAGTCAAGGAGTACCTGGGTGGCTCACTCGGTTGAGCATCTGACTTTGGCTCAGGTCATGATCTCACAGGTCATGAGTTCGAGCCCTGCATCAGGCTCTCTGCTGTCAGCGCAGAGCCCACTTTGGATCCTCTGTCCCCGCCCCCCCCCCCCGCCCTTCCCCCACTCACGCTCTCTCTTTTAAACATGAATAAACATTAAATTAAAAAAAAAGAATCAAGAGGCTACTTACCTGCATCTCCACTTCAGCAGAATCCCCTCTCGGCAGCGCCCCAACCTCCAGTTCTGAGACACCTTCACCCGTTCCTTCACTGGGACATTGGCCATCCTGTGTGCAGACAGAACAGATAATCCAGTCACTACAACTCATTGCCAACCAGAGAAAATTCCATAGGCTTGTGAGGTAGAACTTGGGAGTATCTGGGATATATCTAGATATAAGTGACAGGGTTAGGACATGAGAAAGGATTAGCTTTTCTCTCTCCACACTGGGATAACCAAGAAAGCCAAGGAGAAGAGCCTGTCCTTTACAGTGTCTATAGTGATGCCAAAGCGATCTAATGGAGACAGGATAACAGTGCTGGAACTACTGGCTATCCATAAGGAAAAAAGTAAACTCTGACTCCTACCTCACACCATACAGAAAAATTAATTCAAAACAGATTTAAACATGAAATCTAAAACTATAAAGCTTATAGAGGAAAATATATCAAGATATTTCTGCAACTTGGGGCCTGGGAAGAGGTCTCTTAAGACACAGAAAGCAATAGCATACAAGAAAACTCTAATGAATGAGACTTTATCAAAATTTAAAATTTTTGCTTACCACAATGAATATACACACCACATTCTGGGGGAAAATGTTCACAAAATATATATCTGACAAAGGGCTTATATCCAGAAAATACTAAGAAATTATAAATACATATGCATAACTGTATACATATGTATATGTATATATTGTATATGCATTTATATATGTATATATAATTATACACACACACACACACACACATAAATATATATATATGCATATATATTTTTTGAAGGCCAGTAAGGAACTCTCCTACAATCTTGGTGGCAAAGCAAAATGGTAGAGCCATCATGGAAAAATGTCTGACAGTTTATTATAAATCCAAACATATACCTACTCTATGACCTAGCAAATACCCAGGAGAAAGCATACACCCACAAAAAGACTTGCACAAGAATGTTCACAGGAACTTTAGTAGTAAGAGCCCAAAGTTGAAAACAGCCCAGGCAGCCATCAGAAGAATGGCCAAACACCCCATGATGTATATTCATACAATGGAATGCTACTCAGCAATAAAAAGGAAAGTACTATTGATATACACAGTAATGTGGGTGAATCTCAAAAGCTGAATGAAAGCAACCTTACACAAAAGAGTTCATGTTGTATGATTCCATTTATGTGAAGGATATTGAGAAGGATTATTATTATGTGAAGGATATTGTGAAGCATTATTAAGAAGGATAACTAATCTATGGTGGAAGAATCAGAATAGTGATTACCACTGGGAACCCTACCACTGGGAAGGGGACTGACTGGGAAGAAACATGTAGAAACTTTCTGGAGCAACATTCTGTGTCTAAATCTTAAAGGGATTTGGGTTACACAGGTGTATATGCATTTGTCGAAAAATGCATCAAATGGGAAAAAAAATGCCCCAAATGATACACTTAAGATTAAAGTTTGAGCATTTTGCTGTATATAATATTAAGTTTATTTATTTATTTTGAGAGAGAGAAAGAGAGCACGTGAACAGGGGAGTGGCAGAGAGAGAGGAAAAGAGAGAATCCAAGCAGGCTCCGCACCGTCACGCTCTGCACTGTCAGCATGGAGCCTGATGTGGAACTTGAACTTACGAAACATGAGACCATGACCTGACCCGAAGTCAAACGCTTAACCGACTGAGCCACCCAGGAGCCCCTGTATATAAACCCATAAACTAATATATATACCAGTCAATTGTATGCATGCATACTGTAGTGTTTACAGGTGGAATGGACTGATATCTGCAACTCACTTTGAAATGCATGATAACACAAATACACTACAATGTTCATTGTAGAATCTAGGTCGTGGGCATATAAGTGTCTGTGGAATAATTCATTCAACTTTGCTGTTTTAAATTTTTCATTTAAGAAAATGTTAGGGGTGTCAGTAGTACTTTCTGGGTGAGGAAAATAGAGCAGCCAGGAATACGAGAGCACATCAGCGTAGGAATGGTGTAGTCTGTGACTGGTTGGAGAGGTAGGGGGATAGGGAGAAGAGCTCAAAGCCACTCTGAAAGTAAACTTTGGGACAGAATTCTGAAATTGTGGGCAAGAATTTGAAAATTTCATTTTAGGGGGCGCCTGGGTAGCTCAGTCGCTTAAGTGTCTGACTCTTGATTTCAGTTCAGGTCATGATCTCATGGTTCGTGGGATCAAGCCCTATGTGGGGCTCTGCACTGGCAGCACGCAGCCTGTTTGGGACTCTCTCTCTCTCTTTTTCTGCCCCTCCCTCACTCTCTAAACAAACAAGCATTTTTTTAAAAGAAAATTTTATTTTAGGCCCCCACAGCTCCCCTGTGTTTCCTTGGCCTGCTCCACTGGACAGTACAGGGTACACTGCTTGGGACACGGAGTGGTAACTACCAGGTGTATGGAGAAAAGAAGAGAGAAACATGCATTTCCTCCCGTCTCTGCTATGCCTTCACACTGACTACCCTTTACCAAAAGGCAGCCGTGAAGTCCTGCTTACAAGATTATGACAAATACAGATTAAAAAGGATAATTTTGGTAGGCAGAAAGAGAAGATACCTAATCCGTTTCTGGATAAATAATACTCTATCTACCTCCTGATCTCATCTCATTTGTTCATTTGTATAAACGAATTGTTTTTGATTAACAAAATGATACATCCACAGGGTAAAAAAAAAAATGCCAATAGACTGATAGATACTGTAGATGCATTTATATTGGTATGTATTTATACATATACCCAGTTTCTAATTAAAAAAAATAGTACACTATTTTACTCATTGCTTTCTTCACTTAACAATACATCTCAGGAAGCATTCCATATCAATACATTAAGATCCATCTCATTCTCTTTAACAGCTGCATAGAATTCTATTGTGTAACTCAATCATCATTTGACCAGTCCTTTACTGATTCACATTTAAAGGGCTTCCAGACTTTAGCTATTATAAATACTGCTGTTATAAATGTCCTTATATCTCTATTTAGGTGTGAGAACCCCAAGCAGGCTCCACGCTGCCAGCGTAGAGCCCAACATGGGGCTCGAACAGAGGAACTGTGAGACCATGACCTGAGCCCAAACCAAGAGTCATACACCCAAACTACTGAGCCACCCAGGTGCCCCGATATTTTTATTTCAGACCTTACTATGGAAAATCTTTCAGCATAGTAAATACAGTTTAGTTAATCCCATTGAACACTATTTAAAAAATGATTTAGAATGTTTCAATCTCTCTGGATCATAATTCCAAAGATAATTTATTTAACAAACATTTAATGTGGCGTTTATGATGTGCCAGGAACTGTTTTCATTTACCTAATGCTTTATGCATAGTAAGTATCAATAAGCATTTGTTGATAAAGCAATTGTACTTCCTGTATTCTATCCAATTAGAAGACGTCGGGGGAAAAAAAAAAGACGACATTGGAAATAAGCAATAAGCAAACTGGCTGATACTGCAACTTAAATACAGAAAGCCAGAAATGACCCAAACTGATATAAACCAATATATAACAAAGTAAAGTTTTAAAGTAAGGAAAGAAATCTCTACTTCATCAGTGCTATTGGGTTTGTATACCATGTTCCCAACCTATGAGAAAGAAGGAGGAGGAATATACATGCCTAGAAAAAACATGGGAAGTATATACTCTAAAATAGTTAACTGTGGGTAGCCAACTTCGGGTGTTTTATTTTCTTTGCGTTTTTACATATTTTCCAATTTTTCTACAATGTAATATTTTGGTGAACAAGAAAATACCCATTAAAATAATAATGCTGGTGATAAAACTGGAAATCAATAGATTAAAAAAACTGATTTAGATTCTTACATCTCATAAATAATATAATAAATCCTTGCAAAATGAAAGTGAATTTAAAATAGCTTTTCGGGGCTCCTGGGTGGCTCAGTCAATTAAACTTCCAACTTTGGCTCAGGTCATGATCTCACCATTCATGGGTTCCAGCCCCACATCAGGCTCTGTGCTGACAGCTCAGAGTCTGAAGCCTGCTTCGGATTCTGTGTCTCCCTCTCTCTCTCTGCCCCTCCCTTGCTCACGTGCACTCTCTCTCTCTCTCTCTCTCTCTCTCAAGAATAAACATTAAAAAAAATTTAATAAAAAATAAAAGTTTTTTAACTGGAAGATTTTAAAGTGTTTAAATTTTATTTGTATTTACTTATTTTATTATTTACTTATTATTTTTTGAGAGAGAGACAGAGTGTGAACAGAGGAGGGGCAGAGAGAGAGAGAGAGAGAGAGAGAGAGAGAGAGAGAGAATCCAAAGCAGGCTCCAGGCTCTCAGATGTCAGCTCAGAGCCTCATGATGAGGGGCTTGAACCCACGAACTGTGACATCATGACCTGAGCGAACTTGGAAGCTTAACCAACTGGGCCACCCAGGTGCCCCTAAAGTGTTTAAATTTTAAATACTATCCCAAGTGGGGCACCTGGGTGGCTCAGTGGGTTAAGTGTCTGACTCTTGATTTTGGCTCAGGTCATGATCTCATCATTTGTGAGCGTCTGACAGCCCAGAGCCTGCTTGGGATTCTCTCTCTCCCTCTCTCTGCCCCTCCCTTGCTCATATTCTCTTTCTCTCTCTCTTTTCTCTCTCTCTCTCTCTCTCTCTCTCTCTCTCTCTCTCTCTCTTGCCCCCTCCCTCCCTCCCTCATTCTCTCAAAATAAATAAATAAACTTAAAAAAATCAACACTGGGGTGCCTGGGTGGCTCAGTTGGTTAAGCATCCAACTTCAGCTCGGGTCATGATCTGGCGGTTCGTGAGTTCAAGCCCGGCGTCGGGCTCTGTGCCAACAGTTCAGAGCCCGGAGCCTGCTTTGGATTCTGTCTCCCCCCGTTCTCTCTCTGCCCCTCCCCCACTCATGCTCTGTCTGTCTCTCAAAAATGAATAAATGTTAAAAAATAAATACATACATACATACATGCTGAGCAGAATGTTAAAGAGTTTAAAATGAAAACAACAGAGTATGGGAATATTAACAATTAATACTATAGGTACAAGTTGTACCTCTAAAACTTTTAAGGGGCAGATAAAGATTTACTGGAATTACATCCTGTCTCTAATACCCTGTCAACCATACCCAACAGCAGGTAAGAACAATCACATGGTGTCCATGTGACGAAACACTGGGGAAACATCCCACAACATTAACACATACACGCATATTAAACTAATTATTAAAGTGCCACTGCACATTTATTATTACATGGAAAAACCAGAAACTGGCTTTGGTTTGATAGAAAGGTTTGGGTTTGGTTATATATTGCTAGTAGCACACTGGTACAGTCTTTCAGAAAGGAATTCTGTCGAGAAAAATTGTTAAATGACAGCTTCTGACCCAGCATTCCCGCTTTGAGCACTAAATCACAAAGAAATAACTCAAAAGAAAAATATATTTTTACAAAGATATTTATAGTTGTGGCTATATATTTGAGCTAAAACCTGGAAATAGCCCAAATGTTTGTCTGTGGGGGAGACCAGTATACTAATGCAATGGAATATATTGCCACTAGAAATGACAAATGTGGGGACTGCAAAACATTTTGGAAATGACTATAGCAAGCAATGGTAATTTTAAAGCTAAGTCAAATTTATAAAGGTAGAGGTGAAGAGACACTACAGAAAATTATGTCTCTATAAACAACATGTCAGAAGAGGTAAATAGATGGTACTTTGGATATATATATATGTATATATATATATATATATCACATAATATATTTCTGTATCTGTCTCTCACATAATTGTTGATAGTTAGGTCTCTCAATTTACCTTTAACTAAAGAGTAGAATAAATGAAGTTGTGGGAAAAGCTCAAAAGGCACACTTAGGAAACTAAGATCTAAATCCCAGTTCTGCCTGTTACTAATTATAAAATTCTGGTTACCTAACTTCTCTAATGGTCAATATCTTCCCCCAAGAAATGAGGATAGTATTTCTTACAATTGTTGTTTTATTTATTTTTTTTACAATTGTGGTTTTAAAATGACAACTAAAACAAAGTACAGTTGGTCAATTCTTTAAGTATATGTAGTAGTTAATATCGATTAATGGTGTCTTCCCTGAAGCTAATTCAATAATCATTTATTTTTCTTCTAAATAATTTAATTACAACTATTAGAAATTGTTCTTCTAATGTCAAACATTAGTCCTCTTTCAGGCTGAATGATTAGGGTTTGGGTGTACACACGTTAAAGCTAAAATGTATTACTGAATTTGTCCATTGGGTGAATTCAGTCCCTGGTTTCTCACATTGCTAGAGAGCAACCCACACCACCAGGTGGATGAAGCACTAAGGAAAGTAAAAGACAGTTAATAGGATGGACCAAAAGAACTTAACTCTTAATGAGAAAGATTAGATTCCCTGTCAAATCTTATCTGCAAATCCCTCCCAGATATAAAAGAAGACATCCTGTGTAGTTAACCTCTCCTCTTGAGTTAGGTCTAATTTAATACGTGGAAGTGAAACCAAAAATTGAATATTCTGGATCATAGCAGGAAGGAGACAAGGAGGAAAGAATCAATATATTTCCTGAACTGGGTTAAGGACAACACTTCTCTCTCTAGTCACTTAACTACCATTTAGTGACACTTTACTAAGGGTCAAAGCACTGCCCTGGGGGCCTGATCACAGCAGCAAGAAACTTTCAAAGTTGAACTTTAGAAGCTGCTACCAAACGGCAGGTGCAGATGTCCTCTCCCACAACGAAAGCCATAATCACAGTACTTGGCTCTGGCCCTTCAAATCAAATTTGACTTTTTTAAGCCACTCCTTTTGGCTTTGACTTGAGAAATAGTACCACTTTGTTGAAAGCCGCTTAACAACTCAGCTTTTTCATCCCTTTTGTCCATTCCATCATCTTTGATGGTTAGTTTCCCTAGCTGGTGGCAGGATCATATGTATATTCTTATTAGCACCTGAGAAATCAGAAGGAATAAAAAAAATCTTCCTCTGAAAACAGGTACCCCTCCCTCCCTGTGGGACCTGTCACAGTCCAGTCAAAGGGGTCGGCGGAACTAGGCAGCAGATGTGCCTGAGAAGACAAGAGCAGGTGCCCCTTGGAATTCTAGAAGGACCCTTGTTCCCCTCTTTGAAATGCTCTCTGGTTGGCTGTTTCTCCAACACACTTGCTAGTGTAAAGTGGGGGTGCTCCCCCCAAAACGATTAGTGCCCTGTAAATAAACCTCTCACGGGGCTGTTAACACTCAGGGGAATCTCTAACCGGCCTGTGGGCCTGGTGGAACTTCCATTTTCCCAGCCCTCCTTCTCTTGCCTCAGGCTCATTTCCCACTTGTGCCCCCTCCCTCTCAGCTTTCCGGCAGGCACCTTTATAGTTTGACTGCATTCCTGGGCGCATGACCTATTTTAAACAAAAACAACACAACACGCACCCATGGTAAGCTATCAGGCCCCTTAAAATCTTGGCAACAAGTTGAGTCCAGAGGGACAGAAATTAATCTAGGCAGTTATCTGGAGTCCACTTTCATCTCACCTCTCCTCCTTCACACCCCAAACTCAAAGCAAATAAATAAACCTAGTCTGAATAAAAATGCCTTGGGGTGAGGGAGGGGGAAGTGTGGGGATATCAGAGAGGTCTTAAACCTGCACGGTCTCGAAGATCAGTAAACTCCTGGATCACAACTCAGTTTCCCTCCCTGCCCCATCCTGCAGTTTGGTTCCCTTTGAGACGCCACAGATGCTGCTGCCCTCATGACTGGCACGACTTCCGTAAGCACAACTACCTGCTGATTTGGGAATTAGGGAGAGAAGGGGACCTGCCCACAAATGTAGAGCAAGGCCATCTCGGGGTGCACTGGGCTCAGGAGGGGAGACAGGGCTGTGCAAAATGATGCTCGGGGCTTGCACTTTTAACACTGTCTCTTGATTTATTTGACTTTGCTTTCCAGGAAGATTTTTTGCCTGCTGTATTGCATATACCTACAAGTTCTTCTACCAATACTAAGAATTTGGCTTTAATATACAAGTCTGTCTGTCTTTCTTTCTCTTTCTTTCTTTCTCTTTTTCTTTCTTTCTAAAAACATAGTCCACTTTATTCTTCTTAAGCCACAGTATATCATCTTTGGTTGTACAAACATCACTTGTTACAGTCTTGCCAACAGATCACAGCTGGGGAGGGGGCAGTTAATCCACTGCCAAGACTCCTGAGGGGTCCCTTTAAAATGGTAACACCCAGGATAGCACGCTAACACTGGGGGCAAGGGTGGTAGTACATCTGGCAGTGTACAAGAATTTAAACAGCCCAAGACAAGAAACTTCTAGCTCTTCATTTATACTTGCGTTAGACTAAATCCTCCAATGGCCTCAAAAACAGAGGTCTATCATTAAGATTTTTAAAAAATCAAAGAAAAATCATTATGCCATATTAAATCCGTTACCCTTCTGGCCAGGAAACAGGGGAACAGCCCCGACACCCAGGGTGGAGTGAGATTGTTCCCTACAATGAGGACAGGACCATGCACGAGGAAAGCAAAGAGCAGACCCCACCAGTCCCTTGAAAGGCCTCCAAATGTCAACTCACCTTACTCATTCAACCTCACCTCCCATTGTCCCACACCATGCAAGTGAACTCCAGCCAAGTCCACCTCTTCTACCTTTGTTCCTACACCCACACCTTCTCCTATATTGCCAGCACCAGCCTACCTTGTCCCTGCCAAACGCTTGCCTCCTTCTTCTGGGCACCAGCTTACACCTCTACTTCCCTGAGTCCTGGAAACTGTCCTCTCCCCCTCGTGTGAACCCCCAGACTGAACCCCCAATACCCTAAACTGAGGCACTGTTAACTTTTTTCAGCTGTATGTCTTGTTTGGCCAATACGGTCATAAATTCTACAGGATCAAGTCTTAACCTCTTAGCACTTCTAAAGGTACATCCCAACCAGCACACTGCAGAGCAGTGGTATACCAGCAACCCTGAATAACTGTGCTATCAAACTTCAATTTATAGACTCCACTTTCATTCAACGAAAGATCCACACTTTCATGAAGATTGCTGTCAGACCAACCACTGAGCCACAATGTGGCCCATGACCCCATCTGCTGCAAATAAGATGAAGACTGTGTGTTTGGAGGAACGTATATGAACTTCACCTCAAAGGATGTAAGAGAACAAGGTCAGGGCAGTAAACAGTTCACCAAAGTAACACACCAGATGGTAAATAAGTAAATGCACAGGCTTTTCAACTTTCTAAAACTTGTTTTATAAAAAAAATTACCTTTTAATCCTTTAACGTACTACCAAAAATTCTCACAGCATACAAATGTCTTGGACACAAAAGGGGAGAACCCTGGGCCTAGCGTGATTGGTATTCTGATAGATACTGCTTAGGCATTGCTTACGTTAGTTCTCAAAAGTACAATTCTCCCTTTGGTAAGTCACACTCTCAACAATACCCGTAGCTTTTCAGGAGCCTGGACATGCTACCTTCTAGCTCCAAAGGCCCTTTGTAAAATGTATAATATACCACACCTTCAGGAATGCAACCAGAGCCCCCAAATTCTTATGCTAGAGAGGCTTGAAGGAAGGAACTTGAGCAGATAAATTACCTTAATGTGGTACCACGTGTCAAAGCTGTCCAAAGAAGTTTCAGAAGCACTAGGCATAACACTAATTCATAACCCTGAGCAGAGGATTTAGGAATGTGTTCACACTCACATTCATTTCCTCCTACTATTGGTCAAGTTCTGTATTTGACCATGTATGCTCTCCAAGATGTTAAGAGATATTAAGCAGGTAGGAAAATTTTATGATCAAAACGCTTTAGACAACACTGACCGAAACAAAATTAAACAGGTCTCTCTATCACAGGACTTCTCAGTGCCTTTAATCTACCAGTGGGCACTGTGAACCCCTAAGAGAAGGGATGTGGAGCATAGCATTTCCTGCACTCATTTCATCACAGAATCAGTTTTTCAAGAATCCCGCAGCACAACTTTCAGAAAGGCTGACCTAGCAGTTTCTGAGAAAAAACAACAGCAAGAAAGATGCCACTATTTTTTGTGAACAGGCCGTCCTCTCAGTGAGTCATGAATTAGGCACTAGCAGCTTCACAAGTGGACTTTGTTCTCATACCTTGAGAATGACTTTTCCCTGGGCTCTCCATCTGAAATGTAAGGAATAATTACACTGCTCTGCTTCTCGGGGTTGTTTTTTATTGTTTTTAATCTTGCAACTGTGTTCCATATTAATCACTAAAACAGGTTCCCAGCCCAAGTAGCCAGGCTTGAAAATCCCTGGTGCCCTTCCAGCCTGGATGAAGGGATGGAAAGAACATGAACCAGACGCCACCCAGCAAGTTTTTACATCTCTAGTTTCTAGGCCATTATGATAAAGTCAAACTACAGCCAAGATAATGGATAAATGAGAGGTTCTTCTTTAGTAACTCACATCTAGACAGAGGCCCCTCTTAATGCACACACAGCACCCGTATCTGACTCTCGACCCACCTTTTCAATTATGGACTTCCTGAAAAAAAATAATTCAAAGCAACATGGGAGGTCAAAGCAGGAAAGAAAGAAAAAGATGTACTGGAAGAGGACTATTTCCCTTTCTCTGCAGAGAAATAACCCATTACGAGCTAGTGAACAGGGGGAAATACCATTCTTTTTGGTGAAAAAGCTTTCCAGGAAAAGTATCTCAACATATTTACTATAAAACAATTTAATTTCCCTGTCCCATCACCTGCCACCCCATCCCCATTCCCCCCAAAAAGCCCACAGATTGTGGATTTCCTCTCATTCTTGGCAGAGTTACCAGAAGAAATATAATACCCCCTTCGGACTGCTCCCAACAGCTGCTAGAACAAGATGGGGAGCTGGGGGTAACCTTCCTAAGCTGCCTCTAAAAATGACCATTCCCCCTGCCAAACCATGCAGCCAGTGGACATAAGACCTCTCTTTCTCTACTTTCTTAAAGCCGAGACCCCAAACGCCGCAGTGTCCCCTAGTCAAAAATACTTGCCTCCACCCATCTGATCCCCTCAACTTGACTATAAGCTGAAACTTCTACAGTCAGCCACCACTCTGTTTCTTCCCTAACAGGCATTTTCTTGAAATAATTCTCTACTTCACAGGACTAGTATCCTTTATTTGTTTGTTTAACCCACCAATTTCCAAGTTTGGATTTTTACCAAATTCCAATTCGGTGTAATTTCCTTGTCTCTGTTCACCTCCCCAGTACCACATGCCTTGTACACACACACACACACACACACACACACACACACACACACACGCCCCTCCTTTCAGGTCAAGAGCCTTGCAAAACAAAAGTCTAGGAACAAATTCAGCAATGACTACACTGTATCCCAGCCCTTTTGCCCTACCCCAACATCATCACACACTAAATGTGCTTCGGTTCTGTTAGAAAAGCCCCAACACCAGGCAGCAGAGAGACTTCCAGTTAGTCTTCGGCCTCTCAGCTGAGACCACCAACAAAGAAGTTCATGAATGTCAACTGGGGGCAGAGGCAATATCTCTCTCTGCCGAGGAGAAACTGGATGGAGCCTCCAGCATCATTCCCCAAAGGTGACAGCCGGGGTTGAGTGAAGACCGTGAAAACTGTACAAGAGCTGGAGGAGAAAATATAATGTAAGGAATGATTTGGAATCAGGGGCAGAAGAAGGCGGAGGGATGAACTGGCTGACCCCAAATGTCTTTTCCATCTCTAACTCCTATGATTCTTTGACCTCCAATTTTGTGCTGCAGACAAGGAATGGAAAGTCAACAGACGTGGTGATGTTTTGAAAGAGCCTGGCAGTCTGCTCTTGTCATTTAGTGGCCTTTGCATGTATTTTTTAAGGTGTCTCTAAGCCCTGTCTTCATTTCACAGTTGTCACCTTTCTCAGCAATTTGAGCTCATGTCAAATACCAAAAAAAGAAGGAGAAGAAAAAAGAATGTACTGGCAATTAATTGTGGGCTAAAGAGGGGCAGGCCCATTGGGTGGCCCAGACTTCCAGGGAGGGCAATGTGGATGGTTTGGATATAATGAAGAACTGACTCAAAGTTGAGACAAGGCAGCTAAACACTAACAAGAGGTAAATTCTTTCTCCAGATAGTCTCATCCTCCGCTTTAGATACAGCTCAGGCGTTCACATGATTCAGGATTCATGAACATACTCTTAATTAGTACAACCACCTTGTTTCAGAGTTCTGCTGAACAGAAAGGACAACCAAATCTTTGGATTCTCAACCTCACCTGATGGTTGATGCACCTGAGATAAATTCTGGAACTTAGCAAAAATGTGTTCCTGTGGATCAAAGTGAAGGATATGCCAATTTTCACTGAAAATTCAATACTTGGCTTTGTCCTCATTTTTTCCAACAGTTGACCTCATCTTAAATTTTCAAAATGTACTGGTCTTAAGAAGAGTCTGCCTAAATACTCCCTGTTCTATCGTTATGACTCGTAAACAGAACTAATCCAATGCCAGGGTCAACCCAGAGTTAAGGTTGTCACACAAAGGTAATTTTACACCAAACACTCCAAAATGTTTTTTTTCAAAGACCTGTATGCTTCCTCAGTAACCTCATTGTCAGTTTGATTTCAGCAGCTCACAACCTTTACCTAAGGTGAAGGTACCAGACACAGAAAATTCGAAGTATGGTGTATTGAAATATTTTCTGAGATCGCATTCCAATAGGAATTGCTCATCTTAGAAACGGTGAAGACTTTGGGTTTCTCCGTGTTTCTGCCTTGAATGCTAGAAAATTCATCCCCTACTATTCCAGTTTTACAAGACTGTAAAGGATACAAGCAGCTCTATATTCTCAAGGTCTTGGAGGAAAAGACCTTCCATTCTTCCAGTTTGCATTTGGAGATGCTAACTGTACTAGGCCTGCTTCCACAGGTGTATTGTTTTATTTATCTTAAAAAGCACGTAAACTGAACTCGACTTTTATTGACTCAACAAAACCATCAAAAATAAGGCCTTTTCAAAACGACTACAGTTAAATACATCCACCTATGAAACTTTTCAGTCAACTAGAGAACAAGTAAGGGACGCCCCTTCCTAGGCAAGGCAGAAAGGTGAAGGAGAAAGCCTAAGCTACTTTAAGTTGCTAATTGTTTTCTGAAAATCGCTGTTTAGACCTTAAATGTAACCAGGCAGCAATGCCTTCTCCAGGTCAGAGTTAGGAAAGGAAACTTTATGCTTTCTGGGCCAAAAAAATGCTCTTAGGTGCAATCATTTTAAAACAAACAAACACACTCTGCTTATCTGTGTCCATCTCCCCACTCTGGACGTTAATCATCACTGAAATAGATACCCCGTTCCCCAGCCTCAAAGAGCTCCAAGCCTGCAAGACCCTGGCTGAGGAATGAATATACATGCCAGGGCAAACGCCTCAGAGCCTCACTTCCTAAACACCTATTGTTCATTCTAGGCAATTCTACCACAAGCAAATGCAAGAGAGCACCCAGGCATTGCTCAAAGGATATTTAAAATGAAATTCAAGTTTGAAAACATACTGGACTTAATTTGGGAGGAATTAAGATTGGCAAAAGTATTTTTAAAACCCCCACAGATGTACATACACAGGTATATTTTATTCTTTCTGTTCTCGGCTCGTTAACATTTTCACTATTCGAACTTGCAGACAGTACCTCTGCTCGTCCACCTGTCATATAGTCTGTCTACTTCTTGCTTTCAACCTTCATTATAAACTGACAGGGTTAAATTTCACTGTTTTGTTCGTGAAGACTAAACTAAGTTAGTTTTCCTCCTACTCTTCAGGGAAAATTTAAAAGATTCCTATATGAAACATTTCCTTTATTTTTATATTGAAGATCTTTCTATTCCCCCAGGCTTCATAAAACCTTCAAACGAAACTGATTTTAAACCAGATGACTGACTCAAACTGTCTTTGTGCTCACTTTTTTTTTTAAAAGCTCAGGATCCCTACCCATGTTCACTGTTTGGGCAAGAGGCCTAAAGGGAAGCAAATTATTTGTTTGTGGTTTTAAAGTGACCAGAATGCCTTCAAGCACAAGTATAAGACCATTAACAAATCACAAGGAACCAAAGCAGTTCATCTTACTCAACAAAGCTATGATCAGGTTAGGAACAGCCAAACTGAATGGGACTTGCCCTGGGCCGGAAGGTCAGTAAACCTTAGCAGTTTGTGTTTCTGACCATCAAGAGGCTCTCCAGCAGGGAGTGCAGACCCTAGGCCCACAGGTTGTGCTGTCATGCTTCCAAAAACATTCCGGACAGGTGACAGAAACTAAGCTCTGTGTGTGTGTGTGTGTGTGTGTGTGTGTGTGTGTGTTTCCCCCCACTTCCTGTCTGTAAGCAGCACCGCCAATTCAAACCATCTCCACTTTTGCTATATACAGACTGATGAGAGGAGAAACCAGGCAAGTAAAAAGTTCCATTTTACGACAATTTCTCGAGTGCCTACTGTGTGCCGAACACTGCTCGTGCTTACACATGAGTACGTTTAAGCCTCATTTTACTGGGTAGGCCATTCCTGTTCTTAGAGATGATAAAACTCAGGCCGGTGAGTTTGTGTAACGTGTGAGAAAATGAAGTTTCGTGTTGTGCTCATAGAAATATCCCACTGTCCAGTCTGCAGTTAATTAGCCCAAACCATCAACTATAGTCCTGCCACTATCCAAGCAGCCATAGTCTCTTTATACTTTGGGCCCAGGCTCCCTGATGCCCTACGAGGACTGGGTTGTGTGCTGTCTCCCTCCAGGGATGACAACCACCTCTCTTGGTGGCTTATCACGCCTCTGCAGCTGTCCAGAAACAGACCACACTGGTAAACATTCTCTCCACCTGCTGTAACCCACATAACTTCTTCCCTCAACTCAGAAAACACGAGCGGTGACCCTGCTCTTTATCAAGTCTGTGGTAAAACAACTTCCCTAGAATGTCGGAGATACCTCATCCCAGGACACAGGCAAGAAATCAAAACACACATGGCTAATAAATAATAAAGCCATGTTACTTGACAGTCTCAAAGCAATTTATACTACAAACTCATTTCATTTTGTTGTTAGTGCTTACAAATGAACACTCATTCTCATAATCTCTCTTTAGACCATTTGAAAAAGAAGGAAAACTGAACATCAATTCTTTCATTCATTCATTTAATCTCTCTAAGGAAAGAAAGCTAAGCTTTGCCTTAGCTGGCTTGGGTTCCCTTAAAGGTCAACTGATAATTTTTTTGAAAGAATTCTTCTTTTTTTAAAAATATTTTTAAATGTTTATTTATTTTTGAGAGAGAGAGAGAGAGCGAGAAGGGGAGGGGCAGAGAGAGAGGGAGACACAGAATCTGAAGCAGGCTCCAGGCTGTCAGCACAGAACCTGACACAGGGCCCAAACCTACGAACAGTGAGATCATGATCTGAGCCAAAGGTGGACGCTTAACTGACTGAGCCACCCAGGTGCACCGAAAGAATTTTTCTTATAAGAAACAAAGCTACAAGACCGCATGCCAAAAAATCCCAAAGAATCATTATCATCATACTAGATAACCAATTTGACAACTGGATAACCAGACAAAATCATACTAGAATAAAAGTTAAGCAAAATGATCAGGTTCAAAATTTACAAGAGATTATAGTAATCTTATACATCATTAATAATACCCAGTTGGAAAACATACTGGAAAAGAGACTGCATTCACAAAAAAAAAAAAAAAATGCATAACACATTTAAGAATACTTAGGAATAAATTTAATAATAGATATATAGGAACTTTACATTGAAAACCACAGAAACTTTTGAAGAGGCACAGAATTTTTTTGCTGGGGAGTTGGCTGGGAGTGGAGACATGACACACATTAAAAAAAAAAAAATCCAACAAGGAGGGGTGCCTGGGTGGCTATTTCAGTTAAGTGTCTGACTCTTGATTTCAGCTCAGGTCATACTCTCACAGTTGGTGAGTTTGAGCCCCACATCAGGCTCTGTGCTGACAGCATGGAGCCTGCTAGGGATTCTCTCTCCCTCTCTGCCCCTGCCCTGAGTGCTCTTTCTCTCTCTCTCTTTCTTAAAATAAATAAATAAACAAACAAACAAGTTTTTAAAAATCCAACAAGGATAATATAACCTTAACAGATATGAGACTCTACCAAAAAGCAACAATATTACAATAGTATGAGATGGAAAAATGTATCTGTGGAATAAAATGGAGTTCAGATGTACATACATACACACACACACACACACACACACATACACACTTAATAATTGGCAACATAAGCTTTCTAAAACAAAGGGAAGGAGAATTATTTAACAAAAAGTATAGTAACAACTAGGCAGTTGTTTCGAGAGAAAAAAAAAAAAGTTGAATTCACCCTTGCCCCTAAACAAAACTGATATTGATGGAAGTGTTAACTATTTTTAAAAATCAAATTGTAAGAAAGCCAGCAGAATATCAAAATGATTTATCTGGTCTGTGGAAAAATTGTAAATTTCTCAGCTTTGGGGTAAAAGAAGAAAAAAAATCACAAAAGACTGAAAGATTCTGATATACTGAAGTGTAAAACTTCTATACACTAAGATAGTAAAGTAAAAAGGACTGGGGAAAATATTTGCATCAAAGATGACAGATGAGAGCCTAGGATCTATGACCCACAGGATTCCAAATTTATGAGAAAAACATCAAGACCCCAATAATAAATGGGCAAAGACTAGGTACAGACAATCTCACAGGTGAAACAAACACATGGGAAAATATTTATTGGGGTCAGTGGTTAAAAAAAAAAAGCAAAATCATAAAACAACAAAACTTTGAGACACCATCGTATGCCCACTAAAATAGCAGAGTTTTTAAATTTTCACATGAAATTGGTTAATCCTTCTTTGCTGGTGCCGCTGTAACTTGGTACAATTTTACAAACCATAACCTTTGATCCATGAAGCCAATCTTGAGCAACATATGTATGGTATGTAACATATGTCAGTAAAGCTATCACCCAAAAATGCTTTATTCATTATCTATAATAGCAAAAAGCTGGACACATCATGAAAGTTTAATATTAGAGGAATGTTTTTAATCTCCGTTTTGGTAGAGTCCACAAACATTTATTATGCACCTATTTTGTCAGGATCAGTAAGACAGCAACTGAGGGATGGGTGGGGGGTGATGCAACTGAAAAGTCATTTTAAATCATGAGTAGTTGTCTAAGGTGGTGGTATTATAGCTCTTTATGTTTTAAAAACTTTCTTTAATGTTGTTATACTGTTTCATAATTACCGTTTTGGAAACCCATACTGGATGCAGTTAGGTGCAGTCTGAAAGCTTTTACTCACCCAATGCTATAAATTTTCTTCCCTTCCTACTTAATAGCTCAGGTGGTTCAAAGTTTTCCACGCACAGGTCTCAGATCCCACCCAAAACAGGTCAAAATGCAATACCAAACAAACCTTCGTATACCACCTACACCTAATCCAGTCCCCTGCCATAAGCAGGCACCCCTTTTTGTGTGTTCTGCCTGTATCAAGCCATAAACTATGGGTGACACTTGGACCAGGGGCCTTTTCAGGTCTGAGCCCTTTTCTCCACATTCGATTCCATCCGAGCCCTGCAGCCCAACAACCTTCAGAAGAGGGTGAGCGGATGAACGTCCGTCCACAAAAACGTTCTGACAGACCACATGGCGGACATGGGTCCTACACCTGGACCAGAGGAGGCGTGCGAAGCCTCAGGCCAGCCCGGCTCGTGGGGAGCTGAGGAACAAGGACAGTCACCCTCTTAGAGGGAAGACACGATTACAAGCTGAAGGCAGTGCTTAAGACGGGCTAATTGTGAGAAGCCGCCCAGGGAGGGTGCCGACTGAGGGATGCTCACGGGAGGCTTCTCGGATGGGGGCCTCCGACAGGAGAAGGGCTCTTGGGGAGGGGTCCGGGCACAGGCCGGGTCCGGGCCTCGGGCGGCGTTCGGGGTGCGACACAGCCCCGGCCGACCAGGCCGCGGCGCCCCGCCCTTTCCCGGGACGCCGGCCGGCCCGGGGCGGGGAGCGGGCGGGCGAGCGGGCGCTTACAGGTCGGTGCCGAGCCGCGTGAAGCCGGAGTTGAGCGAGGCCCGGGCTATCCGGCGCCAGAGCAGGTCGCAGCTGGTGAAGCGCCGCAGCCAGCGGCACACCTGCGCCAGGCGGCCGAGGGCCCGCATGTCCAGGTAGGAGCAGATGAGCAGCAGCAGCTCCTCCGGCAGGCGCAAGAGCGCGGGCCCCGCAGCGGGGCGGCCGGCCGGCTCCCGGGCCGCCGCCTCCTCCTCGGTCGCCGCCGCCATGGCCTCCCCCGCCGCCCCAGCCCCCGCGATGCAGCCCCAAGCCTGACCCCCTCGTCCCTGTGCTCTCCCCGGCCTGGTGTCCTCCCGCCGCCCAGGCCTGACCCTCCATTCCTCCTTCTTGCCATCACCTCTTCCTCTGGCCTCCTTCCCCGCCCCTGCGCTCCCCGCATCTCCGCGTACGATCCTTCTCTCCCTTTCCTCCACGCTTCCGCAGCCCTCTCCTTCCTCCCCCGGGCCTGCGCTAGCTCCCGCCTCGGCCCCCAGCCCCGCTGCCTCCTTCGCCTTCTGCGGCCCCGGATTCCCTTCCGCCCCGCTTCCTCTTCCGCCTTGCCCCGCTCCCGCTTTTCCCTTCCCCTTCCCCTTCCTTCGCTTCCCCCTCGCGACCCTCCCTTCCTGCAGTTTCCTCGCCTCCCCGCCCTCGCCCTCGCCGGGCCCGCAGTTCCCGGGCGGCCCCGGGTGGCCCTGGCTGCCCATGAGCGGCCGCGGGCCCGGCCCGACGCAGAGCCGAGCCGGAGCCGCCGCCGCAGCCGCCCCGGGAGGAGGCGACACCATGTCGGACCGGGTCACATGGGGGCGGCGCGGGCCGAGGCCTGGACCCGCCCCTCACACCCGCGGCCCGTGGAGCCGCTGCGGGGTGCGGGCCGGCCCAGGGAGCAGACCCCCTCCCCCATCGGCCTGGCCGCCGGGAGCGCTGGGTGGAAGCACATGCATCCACTCGTCTGGCATGTGAGGCCCTCCAAGGGCCAGCGAAGGCCCCAAGAAGAGCTTCCGCCTTCCACGAATCTGCCTGTTTGGAGCCTCTGCCCTCAAGAAGCATCCATTTGGGTGGCCTCCCCTCCCTGGGAGCCATCCTCTTCCTTGAGCGATGCCTCCTTTCCACAGGCCACCTGCCACTGCCCCTGCCCCGTGAAACCGTAGCCCTGGAACTTGGCACTTTCCTTAGCCCTGGTCCTCCTGCAGGGTAGGAACCGGGTCCTGATAGTGAGTTGGGATTTTAGATCCTGAGTCCATAACTCCCCAGCCATGTTATCAAGAAATGGCAAAGCTAGGGCTTCTTACTAGTCACCACAAAAGTGCAAGTGGATTCTGCCAAGGTCACCCAGGAGTCCTTCCCCCACACCACCCACTCTTGTGGGTGAATTCCATTCACAAGGGCACCAACCTGAAGGGAGAGCTAAGAAAAACCAACTAAAGTCTGGAAATGCTCTCTGACATGACCCACGCTAGTCACGTGTGGCTATTGGGCATTTAAAATGTGGCTAGTCCAAATTGAGGTGTGGTGTATGAAATAGACACCAGATTTTGAAGACTTCTAGGAGAACAAGAATGAATTATCTCGATATTTTTATATTATATGTTGAACTGATGACATTTTTGACACATTGGGTAAATAAAATGTATTTTAATGTAACTAGGTAACTTAAAATTATGCATGTGACTTGCATTTGTGGCCCCAATTGTTTTTCTTTCCTCTTTTTAAAAAAATTTTTTTTAATGTTTATTTATTTTTGAAGGAGAGAGTGGCAGAGCAGGAGCAGGGGGAGAGCAGAGTAAGAGAGAGACACAGAATCCGAAACAGGCTCCAGGCTCTGAGTTGTCCACACAGAGGGGGCTCGAACCCACAAACTATGAGATCATGACCTGAGCCGAAGATGGAGGCTTAACCAACCGAGCCACCCAAGTGCACCACCCCCCCAATTGTTTTTCTATAGCACAGCACTGAGCTAGGCAGCCAAGATTTGGGAGGGAGGAAGATGACTATCCCTGTATATCCTGTACCCCAAATCCTGTTTCATTTTGTATTTACGTCTTAAGACCCATTTTCAGGGAGCAAGAATGAATGAGAAATCATTCAATTATTCAATACCTAGGATAGCCAAGGGAGACCTAGGAAAGCTACTACATTGCATTATGGTGCTGCAGAAGCATCATGTAACAAGGTCAGACCGGAATCTGGCTCTGCCCTAGAATTACTTTTTGATCTTAGCAAAACAACAACAAAAAACCCCACCTATCTTGGCCTTTTAGTGTTCTCAGTTTATAGTGGAGATAATGCCTCTGCCTTACTTTCGAGGGATAAATGAGATGATCCCTGTAAAATGCTTTGAACTCCTCTAAGAAAATTCTCAATAATAGTTACAGGTCAAATCCTGTTACAAAAAAAATACCCTTACAAAAAAAAAAAAAAAATACAACAAAGGCTTTGTGTTGAAAAGATTCCCAAACTCCAACCAGTGGTTTACTTCATAAAAGAAATATTTGATATGACGTTTCAGTACAACTAAGGAATTTAGACCATCTCTTAAAGATCATTATAGAGAAATTTATTTATTCACAGGTTAGAAGGCTATTGAGGTAGGAATGCTGCAAATTGAGGTAATGACATCAACTCAACATTTATTGATTTTGCTACATTTGTGTACTGTGAGCCACTGTGGAAGGAAGACCCAGATGAATACAGCATATGGTTGCTACATTTTGTGTTCAGAATTGTGTTAGACGTGTTTGTAACTTCTTACTCTTTAACTATTTTTTAACCATCCCTCTGTAAAGCTGAGAGTTTTTCCACATGACCTAGTTTTTATGGGAGTATTAAAGGCACAAAAAATTATTTCATTAACCCAACATAAGTCAGTGTTAAAATCCACCCTCACACAAACGTAACTTACTCTTCACCCTATGTTACCTTTATTGATGGAAAAATTAAACTATCACTTAAAAACATTAAGTCACCCTCTTTCACATGCAAGCTAGAGATCAAGTGAGCTGTTTGAACTGGAATTTATGGTGTAATGATTTACCATACATACATACATATATACATAAAAGCCAAAGTTACTCAGTATGGAGAAAGGCAAAGCGAAAATGGGAAATGGGCATATAATCTGTTATGTGGTGGTAATGTGTACCCCTAAAATCCTGAGCATAAAAAAACAAGAAACAAAAAAACAAAAAACTATAGTCTTAACTCAGAGAGGTAGCTAGATGTTTTCTTCTCAAAATTTTGGGGCAGTGCGGGGGGTACTGAATACTTTTTAAAAAATCAACTATGGCTGAAAGATGGGTTTATAATGAAAGTAAATGAGTGTGGAGCCTATTTGGGATTCTCTCTCTCTCTCTATCTCTGTCTCTGTCTCTGTCTCTCTCTCTCTCTCTCTCTCTCTCTCTCTCTGTGCCCCTATGTGTGCATGCTCTCTCTCTCTCGCTCTTGCTCTCTCACTCTCTCTCTCTAAAAAATAAAAAAAAAATAAAGAGGATTTTTAAGATATAAATCTCTTTGTGTATGTCCATGTAAGTGACGTGCACAGTAGCAATTATTGCTGTGATAGGTAGAACATAACGTATGCTTAGGTTTGTAAAAACACTAGAATTGTGTGTTCTGTCCATTCTCATACACATAGGTAGCAGTTTCAGACAGGAGCCCATGTGCCCACTGGTGAAGCACTCAGAGCCCCAATCTTTAACTTTAGGAGTGGGCAAATTTAACAGGGAAATTAATCTGAGATGAATTAGAAAGAGATTATTTTGTGAATGACAGTTTTCAATGTCAAACACTGGCTCAGATGCTCACCATTATTCCTGTTTAATAAGAGCTTATATTTATTAAACACTATTTATCAAGCACTATTATAAGAGCTTTCCATGTATTGTCTTATTCCTATCAACAGTCACATGAGGAAGATGCTATGAACCCAGTTTTTTGCAGGAGATGAGACTAAGGCCTGTGGTCACATGGTTCCTAAGTGCCAGTCTACCCCCAAAGCTATACTCTGAACCATGCCTATGCCATACACAGCAGAAAATGAAATAAGGCATTGAATTCAGGGTCCTCTAAGATCCCTTGCAACTGATAAAGACACACTTAATAATATTATACTTTACCTCTGACCATCAAGCAGTTCTGGTTTCTAAGTAAAAACTGCTTCTAAGCATTAAAGTAGCTCCTTTCATATCTTCATTATTTTTTTTATTTAAATATTTTTTTAAGTTTATTTATTTTGAGAGAGAGCACAAGAAGTGAAGGGGCAGAGAGAGAGAATCTCAAGCAGGCTCTGCAGGGTCAGCATAGAGCCTGATGTGGGGCATGAACCCACAAAACTGTGAGATCATCACCTGAGCCAAAATCAAGAGTAGGATGCTTAACCAACTGAGCCACCCAGGCACCCCTCGGTTATTTTTTAAGAGTTAACTATGTGGACCAACAACCTCTTAGTGATATTCATAGTCTTTCTGCAAAACTTCAAAGGGATTTGTAGGAACTAATCTATCCTGCAAAAAGAACATTTAACCAAAGTTTAATAATTTGCTTCATTTTCTTCTGTTAAATATAAGTAATGATGTATGTATGGCATATATTACAGGAGCCTTTTTTGTAAATTTATCCTTATTTGTAAATTTGCAAACAGATTTTGTGAAGTGATGTTAATAATGGTTATTTCTATGCCATATGATCTAGTAATTCCACTAGGTATTTACCCAAAGGAAACAAAACACTAATTTGAAAAGATATATGTATCCCTATGTTTATTTCACCATTATTTACAGTAGCCAAGATATGGAAACAACCTGAGTGTCCATCAATAGATGAAGAAATAAGGAAGACGTGGTGTATGTACACACACACACACACACACACACACACACACACAAACGCACAGAGGAATATTATGTAGTCATAAAAAAGGATGAGATGATACCATTTGCAACACCATGGGTGGACCTAGAGGGTATTATGCTAAGTGAAATAAGACTGAGGAAGACAAATACCGTATGATTTCACTCTGAAATCTGAAAAACAAATGAATAAACAAAAAGTAGAATCAGACCTATAAATACAGAGAACAAACTGGTAGTTGCCAGAGGGGGGTGGGGAGGGAGTTGGGCAAAATGGGTGAAGGAGAGTGGGAGACACAGGAATGCGGTGAGTAAGTCGCAGGAATAAAAGGCACAGCATAGAGAATATAGCCAATGACATTGGAATAGCGCTGTATGATGACAGACGGTAGCAACAATTGTGTGAGCATAGCACAACGTACAAAGAAGTCAAATCGGTATGTTGTACACCAAAAATTAATGTAACATTATGTGTCAAAAAGTTTTTTGGAAAAATAATGGTTATTTCTAGGTAATAGAATCTTTGGATTTTACTTTGTACTTCTTTGTAGTTCTTGATTTTTTAATAAGAAGCACATATCACCTTTACAAAATCAACAAAGTCTCTCAAAAAGAACAATCACATTGCCATGAGTCCAAACACATCATGCAAAAAGAAAGTTGGGGATTTGAAGCCTAGATTATTGCCAGAGTTTTTAACTAGCCACCTAAGTTTCATTAAACTTTATTTATTCCACTTAAAAATGTGTATCATGTACAAGTAAAAGGACAAATTAGAGTATTAGAAATAAGAGGCCTAACAGTGAATACTATATCTAGAAACATGTGAACATCTCATAAATAGAAGAGTGGAGCCTAAAGTTTTGTTTTCAGGAATCATATATCATGTTGGTAGGTTTGTATTCTGCTATCATGTTAGACATACCACCAAGATCTTCTGGTTTTTTTATGAATCCACTGTCTTTGTCATATTCAAAGATAAAATGTTTTTATTTCACATGAAACAATTTAAAGCACTGTTTAAAAATAGGGGCGCCAGTCGGTTAAGCATCCGACTCCGGCTCAGGTCATGATCTTGAGTTTCGTGAGTTCAAGCCTCACATTGGGCTCTGTGCTGACAGCTCAGAGCCTGGAGCCCATTTCGGAATCTGCGTCCCCCTCTCTCTCTGCCCCTCCCCCGCTCATGCTTTGTCTCTCTCTCCTTCAAAAATAAATAAACATTTAAAAACATTTTTTAAATAGTTACTTTATGGAAAAAAAAAAACAGAAGGAAATATGACCAAATGTTAGAAATGGATGCCTATGAGAGGCAGAATCATGGATAGTTCTTTTTGCCGTTGCTTTACACTTTTCTGCATCTTCTAAGTTTTTTGCAGTGAACATGTATTATAGAAATAATCAGTTTTTTAAAAATCCTAGTTTATACCTAAATGTAAGAAATAATTAAATTAGTTCATTTAATATTTTTAGAAATTTTTTTAATGTTTACTTAGTTTTGAGAGAGAGTGAGTGAGTGAGTAAGTGAGTGAGAGAAGGGTAGAAAGAGAGAGACACAGAATCCAAAGCGGGGTCCAGGCACTGAGCTGTCAGCACAGAGCCCGACACAAGGCTTGAACTCAGAAACTGCGAGATCATGACCTCAGCAGAAGCTAGATGCTTAACCTACTGAGCCACCTAGGCGCCCCCATTTTAATATTTTAATATTAGTTCATTTTAATACTAAAGTTCATTTTACACATCACTCATGCAGAAGAATTCCTAATAATTTGTTTATACTTCACCTTTACCAAGGCAAAGCATAACTCTAACCCACACCCACTCCTAAAGTGAGGGCTGCACATAGGGATTCCTTCTAAAGAGTACAATATGGAAAGGCAGGGGAGAGTAACTTTACAGTGGAGAAAGCTGACAAACACTATTTCAGCCAGGTGATCAAGGTCAACATCAACAGTGATCAGTCATGTTGATAGTAGTTACCCTTGATATATCTTGATGAAAATGGTACTTTACCTTTGTGGCCTTCCTCCCCAAAACCTATAATCCCAGTCTAATAATGAAAAAAAAAAATCAGACAAATTCCAATTGACGGACGTTCTACAAAATACCTGACCAGTGCTCCTCAAAAATGTCAAGACCATCAAAAATAAGGGATGTCCAAGAGATTGTCACAGCCAGGAGGAGCCAAAGGAGACATGACAACTAGATGTAATGTGCTATCCTGGAGGAAAAAAAAAAAAAAAGAGGACATTAGGTAAAAACTAAGGAATTCTGATCAGCCCATTAATTGTTACAAATGCACAACATTACTGTAAGATGTTGATAATGGGAACATACGGGAACTCTCTCTACTGGCATCACAATTTTTCTGTAAATCTAAATCTGTTCTACAATATAAAACGGGGGTTTTTTTTAGTTCATTTTAGCCTTTTGTGACTCTTACAGAAAATCTTTGCAAAAATCATAATGCATGTGAAGGCAGTGTGTTTCCTGAGTTATAGAGACTCGTGATAGGAAATGCTATCCTGTCACCACAAATGCAAAGAAAGGTGGCTCACTTGGTTAAGCATCTGACTCTTCATTTTTGCTTAGGTCATGATCTCACAGTTTGGGAGTTCAAGCCCCGTGCAGGGCTCTGCACTGACATCAGAGCCTACTTGGGATCCCCACCCCCCCGCCTCTCTCTCTGCCCCTTCCCTGCTTGCATGCTCTCCCTCTCTCAAAATAAATAAACTTTGTTTAAAAAAAAAAAAGAAAAACTAATGTCCCATAGGTTATCTCAAACAAAAACCTCTAGTCACCCAAATTAATAGCTGTACCAGGATTCATTTTCCAGAAGAAAAGATGTCATTCCAAGATACTGTCCTAACTTTACATTGTGAGAAAATAGACATTGGCAAGCACCAATTTTTATAGAAATGATATATATGAATTGAAATATATAGAATGTAGGGGGCACCTGGGTGGCTCAATTGGTTGAGTGTCCAACCCTTGATTTCAGCTCAGGTCATGATCCCAGGGTCATGAGATGGAGCCCTGTGGGGCTCCACATTGAGGATAGAGCCTGCTTAAGATTCTCTCTCTCTCCTCTCTCTCTCTCTCTCTCTCTCTCTCTCTCTCTTTCTCTCCTTCCCTCTGCCCCTCTCTCCCACTCCCACACCCTCCCTCTCTCTCTCAAATTTAATAAATAAGGGGCACCTGAGTGGTTCAGTGGGTTAAGCATCCAACTTCAGAACTTGTGATTTTTCTGATCTCTGTCAGCAGGAAGACTCATTTGGCAAAAGTGGAAGATGGAAGATATAAACCTTGAAGATGAAGGAAACCACAAAAACCTTGTGAAATTTTCATGATCAACTAGGGATTTTTTTTAATAAATATACACTTACAAACACATATGCATACAAACATACACAGACAAATAAAAATAAGGTCATCATTAAGATAGAATACATACAAACATGATCTTAGGAGTTCTCTTCCAGTAAAAGAGTGATAGTTAAGCTCTAGAAAAAAATTAAGTATCTTCAGTACTTCTAGAAGAAAGTGCCAGGTCAAATATAAAATTCTTGGGGTGCCTGGGTGGCTCAGTCTGACTTTGACTCAGGTCATGATCTCACGGTCTGTGAGTTTGAACCCCGCGTGGGGCTCTGTGCTGACAGCTCAGAGCCTGGAGCCTGCTTTGGATTCTGTGTCTCCCTCTCCTCTGCCCCTTGCCTGTTCATGCTCTGTCTCTCTGTCTCTCAAAAATAAATAAACATTTTTTTTTAATTTTAAAGAAAAGTTAAAATAAAATTCTTATATCTGATTCTATAATTATTTCTATTTAAGAACACCTAACATCAAGCAAATTTTTTCATCTGAGACATTCATTACACTGAATGAAACCACAGGATATAATTTATTTATCTTGTCCTAGGTTTGGGGTCTGTTGAAAATGAGAAAAACACAAAAAGTAACTTTTCTGGAGTACCATTCAATTGCATTATTTTGAACAGATGGTGGGTTGTGTTCAGTTGCTAAATATGAACAAAGTTTGGATGTGAATGGAATAAGGATAGGTCTTCTTTAATTTTTTTGGCTTTTACTTTAGTAAAAAAAAATGCGTATATACACAGCCATACTCATATGCTACTAAACAGCAGTTATGACCTTTGTACCAACGTACTGTTCTTTGAAAACCTGTGTCACTGCTTCTTAAAAATTATGTATTCTATATAATGTGCCTTTTCTCCTTTCTATAGCAGCTGTTTCAAACACAAATGCAGAGATGAATGAGGAAAATCCCCTACATTTAAAATCCACCATGGCGAGAAAAGCAGGAAGAGGGCCAAGCTAGCCCCTGGGGATTTTCCCAGGTTCAGTAGATTGACCTGGAAACAAGGAGTACAGATTGAGCTCTTCTTCCTTGAGCGGCACAAGCACTGGTCAGAGAAGTTTCCAAACACATGGAGCTTAGTGAGACCACCTGCTCCTAACACAGGACAATGGCTACTAGACCACCAACTCTGTTGCTTCGAGTCAACACCAGCTCTCCTTTACAACAGATGACAGGCTTTCTGCCAGAGGAGTCTGCCGGTGAAACAGCGAGCAAAGAGAGGCTAAACTTTACATGTGCGATAGAAGCTCATAAATTAGGAACCATTTGGTTCCTAAAACCAAAAAAAACTGAAAAAAACTGAAATTGAACGAGGTCGGACAGTAGAAGCAAACAATACTCACATGGATATCAGCTCCGGCAAGGCAGAGCTAAGAGTTCAAATCCTCATTTGCCAAGGGCTTGAGTGAGACTCCAAATGCCATGGAGGCCCCAATATGTGGAGAGAAATTTTTGCCCAGGTTCTCATGCATGCCGTCAGCATGACCAGTCTCAGTGGAGGTGTGGCACAACCCAGGGGATCTAATCTATAACCTCCCAAGATCTTCATCTCTTAGACGACTCAACAATAGGAAAGGAGTTGCAACAGTCAGGCCCCATAGCTTGCTTTGCCCTCCCCAAAGAACTGAGGTCAACTAGAAGTTCCAATTTCCCTGAAGTCATGTATGAGATAGCATGTCAAATTGTTTTTCAATTAAAAGTATATAAGAAAATGTTTAATAATATTTCGTAGGTTAAGGGAATTAAAGTTAATACCAGCTGCTGGAAGGAAATTCTCAATACAGAATCCTACGTTAACCCATATAGGAAAGTCAATGAAAAATGGAATTTTAAATTTTTAAGCAGGTAGGTCATGACACAGTCCAGGTGGGATCCATGATGAGACTGAGAGGAAATAATTCAAAAAATAATTCAAAGTCTTGGCACCACATAACTGCCATAATTCTGCTTGTTTGTTTGTTTGTTTGAAAACTATAAACCCATATCCCTTTGGGTAATTTTTTCAGTTTTTAAATGTTTAGAAAACAAAATTTTAAAACTTGTTCAAGAGCCCTCCGGGTTACAATTCAGTCACTTATTTACGGTACCTAGGATAGAGTCACAGACACAACCTGTGAGGAAAGAAGCCACGATTAGAGAATAGAAGCGTTTGGAACAAATGTATTCCAAACTGTTTAAATAAACCATGGAACACCTGTAGAATAGGATACTAAGCAACTGTGAGAAAGAATGAGGAAGACCATGCGCACTGCTATAGAACAATCTCTAATATACATTAAGGGGAAAAGCAAGCTACAGAAGAGTGTATATCATACATTGCCATTTGCAGGGGAAACTACATGTGTGTGCTTTGACTTTTGTACGCCAAAGATCTCTGGAGAGATACACGCCAAAGATCTCTGGAGAGATACACGCCAAAGATCTCTGGAGAGATACACAAAAACCTAGCACCAAGGTCTGCTTCTAAGAAGGGGAACTGGGTGCCATGCTATTTTATACCTTTTGAATTTTTAACTATTAACTATTTGTATGTATCATCTATCAAATAACAAGCTTTACCTCTAAAAAAGGGGCACTCTTAAAAAAGTGAAAGAGCATTTTCAAGCATGTTTTGGGCAAATGGGAGAGGCCAAAATGAAAGAAATTGCCATTATTTTGCAATAGAGAGCTATAGTTGACAAGCGGGGGGGGGGGGGGGGATGTGCAATCTGTTCACTGGGATGTCAGAAGATAGATCAAAACGAATACCCAGACTGTGAAAATATGTTTAATTACTGACAGAAGGAAAAACCATAAAGTCCATCCCACTGCATTTAAGTGAGCAGTGATACGTCAAAGAAAAGGGACTAAATAGGAAGAAAATACTGGAGTTCAACCAAAAGTATAAAGAGAAAGAAAATATAAAGAGCAAGAAAATCATTTGTGAAACACAGTTTCAGAATGTTGTAATATCACAGTAAAATGTATAAAGAAATTTTCAAATGAACTGTCAGATCCTGAAATCAGTAAAACAATTTCACTTTCTTAAAATACTTCCACAAACACACCCCTAAAGCACATACACATTCAGACACATGCTGAAAGCAGCCTGTGGGACCATTAGGACAATTCTGGACTTTATGGCTATTTCTTTTTTACGGGTCATTCTTTGCATTTTTACTGCCCTAAATTTACCTCTTAAGTCACAGCAATGCAGATTGAGCTTGCTTTCTTCTTTAGTTTTGTTTCCAACCAAATCTTTTGTACATTTCTGGAATTTAAGCCACCTCAGTTACCGCTACTTATCTATAACACCATTGCTTTGAGGGATTAAAGCAGGTTTCTTGTAATACACTTAGATCAAGAGTTATCTGAGTTGAGAAGAATATCCTGTTTGAGTTGGGGATGGGGACTCTTTTTTTATTTTTATTTTTTATTTATTTTTTTGATCTTGAGTTGTTTTGATTTCCCCTGAGAGCCGTAATCTTCAGCAAGTGATATTTTTTAAAAAGCCCCCAACACACCACAAAACATTCCAAGTGATTTTAACTCCTGAATGAGGTTGGGCTACCTGAGTGATTCTCTCTCTTCTCTTCTTTGGCAGAAAGGATTAGAAACCTCCACAGAACTTGCTCTCTATTAAAGTGGAGTGCTGTGCATTCATTGGCAAGAGGTGAATTGTTTTCAGATTACATGTGAAAGAGTGTGTGTGTTTCTTTCCCACATCAAAGACTTGGATGGAGGCAGTTCTGAGTATTGCCAGGGATGCAAGAATTGGTGCTAAAGTGATTAACAAAATTGCTTTCCTGCAAAAGAAGCACAAAACATTACCTAGGGATTAGAGGAGGAGAGGGCAAGATTAAAGGTGATGTTGAATTTTGGGTGGAATATCTTATCCATCTTTTTCAAATCATGCTTCAAGGATTCTGCAGCCCCTCCTCGGGGAAACCTGAGCAAATCAAGGTCTTGCTTTCTCAAATTTTGTACACAGGGGCTCCGACAGGGTAAAATTAAAACTACTAACATAAGCAGTACTCACTCGTGACCTCCACATCTTCATCTCACACTACAAATATATTTGGATTTGGGATGGATTTTACTCAGCACACACCAACGACTCCGGTGATCAAAGATTCTTTCATTTGTAATTGGTACGTGTATCCACCTGTTGGATTTAAACGATAGTGTTTTGTAGAGTTTCTGGAGTTGTCTGGTTTTAGCAAATCTTGACCTGATTAGTAGAGCATCCCTTGTAAAACCTACTTTCCCAGTGAAATCTCCATCTAGCCAAAATGTGAAAAAAACAAGCCAAACCAAACCAAAATAATAATAATAATAGGACCTATATTCCAAATAGTGAAGGAAAGATAATAATCATGCAGTAAACCTCACAATTACTAGTTTAGGAAATTATTTTAAAGGGTATCTCTAAAATGCCCTGTGACATTCTTTGTCATGTAGCATTTTTTGATCTATTCTAAAAACTGAATTTAGGCCACCCTTCCTCCAAGAAGTCCTCCTGACTTTGGTCTCCTAATCAGAGACAGGCAGAAACATATAGATACATGTAACTGTTCCAGTGTGAATAAACTTTTCTTCCTCTTTGCTTTCTTCCTTTAAAACATTAAGTCCCCAGAAGGAACGACACACATATCTGGATAGGTGGGGAAAACGTAAAGTGAGTGCAATTGCAAAATAAATAAATTCGAAGCAATACATACAGTATGATGCCATTCATGAGAAAAGTTAACACAAAAAAACAGTATCTTAACTCTTGAGGGAACATATGTATGTATAGAAAAGTACAAAAAAGAGAACAGAATTATCAATCTTAAACTCATGCTGGTGGCTGCCTCTGGGAAGGAAGGTGGGAAATGAGATTGGGGTCGTGGTTAAAGAAAATTTTAGCAACATCTATAACATATATTTCTTTTAAAGGGAAAAAATCCCATTAAGCTAAGATGATTCACTTAGGCATAGTTAGGGGATGTGAACAGTCATTGAAATTGTTACCTAAACACACAGCAGAGGTTTGAGATCTCATCTTTGTCCTCTTCTGTTTTTTTGGTTTTCTTGGTCAGACACAAGTTATGTCTCACTTCCTTTACAACAACAATAAAACCTGTTCCAGATTGATTAAATAATTCAGAAGAGTTGTTATCTTCTCTTTTCCCACAATAACATCATCCTCGCAAATTTACGTGCCATGGTGATGGAACTTGATCTCTGCAGGTGTTCTGTAAAGAGGGTGACACACTGTGAGTCCTCAGTAAAGAGAATAAATAAATGAATAGATAAATAAGCACAATTTGCTTGCCACCCCGCAAGCAAGAGTTTGTGGGTGTTTTCATTTTGAAAAGTTGTTTCTCAAGGTTGCCTGTGTGACTTCTTCGCTTTCAGGAACGTGTTGAGAACAATCATTTTTTATCTGTCTTTCCCTCGGGGGCCCGTAAGGTCACTGGACATAAGATAGCTGTGAAATTTGACATTGTTCCAATTTAAATGCTTTACTCCAGCAAGTGCAAGACTGTGGGCGCGTCGGTGCGGGGATTGCCACGGCCAGGCCGGTGCTGAGACTCGCCAGCCCTCCAGGCTTCAAAGCCTGCCATCCTTGATCTCACTAAAGAATGTTTTTGAATTCTGTGTCCATCTAGTGGTTGCCTGCAAAGATCTACTTGGCTTTTTCTTTCTTCCTTTTCTTTCACACTTGATCAGTGAGATTCTGTTTGTGATGGGGGTTTTGCCCCCCTTGGTCTTTAATTCTTTCACAGGTGGTTTCAAAGTGTCTATCCTCAGCCACTGCTTTCTATAAACAAGCAGGAATTCATGAACCCCAGTTACTGATGGCTCTCCTCACAGAGCAATTCTTCTCTCACTTTGAAAATGAACTGTTTTGTGGACAGTAAAGTACAGTTCTTTTTCACAGATGAGATTAGAGACTGGAGGGGAGACTAAAGGGAGGGGAGGTTTTTTCTTTTCCTTTTTTTTTTTTTTAAACTGGAGAGTCTTTTCATTGTAACTTATTTTAGCAAATGCAAGAACTTTACTTATTTTACACTTCAGTTGCAACTTCAGTTAAAGATGACAAGGTGGTAAGTGAAGGGTGCTGGCAATTGCTGATTTCCTCATCGATCCCATCGTCTCCAGCATCCCAAGTATAAGGGTAGGAGTTCAAGATCCAGTGGTTATAGGAGCTAATATGGTTGCACATCCAAGGAATCAAATGATCTCAGTTCCATTGGAGAATTCTGATGTGCCACAAGGGTGGCCATATCTAGCATCACTTCCTCCCCTCTGTGGGCTGAAAAGTCTGTCCCCGAGCCTCAGTTCCTCTGCTTTGAGGTTTTAGATGTAGTTCAGTGCTTATCTGTAGCAGCCATTGGTCATAATGGTTTTCACATGGATCCTGAAAGTTGGGGAGCTCATGGATTTATACTATTCTGAATTTTGTGAGAAAAAAATAATGGAGGCCAAGTTTCCCAACACATTAACAGTGAAAGAGCATATGTGTGTCTTGGGCCACCCTGGCCTCTAGGAAGATGGGGACACACAGTGAATTAAAGTCACTGCCTTCATTCCAGCTCAAATTAAAACAACAGATATTTTTAATATTTTAAAATACTCTTTCTCTTTATAAATGTAACACACTTTATTAGAATCAATTAAAAAGACATAAATTGTGTTTACCCGAAATTGCTTATAATAGCAAAAAACTGCAATTAAACAACCTAAATGTCCATCAATGGGCAACCAGCTAAGTAAACCATAACATGCCCATCTCTGGAATAATATCTCATCACTTAAAAGTGTGAAACTGGGGGCACCTGGGTGGCTCAGTCAGTTAAGCATCCAACTCTTGATTTTCGCTCAGGTCATGGTCTCAGGGTTGTGGGACTTAGCCCCACATCAGGCTCCACACTGAGCATGAAGCTTGCTTGGGATTCTCATTCATTCATTCTCATTCTCTCCCTCTCTCTCTCTCTCTCTCTCTCTCTCTCTCTCTCTCTCCCCACACACACACACACACACACACACACACACACATTCCCAGCTCATGTGTGTGCTCTCTCTAAAAGAAAAAAAATAAATGGGGCGCCTGGGTGGCTCAGTCGCTTAAGTCTCCAGCTCTTGGTTTCAATTCAAGTCATGATGTCACGGTTCATGAATTCGAGCCCCACATCGGGCTCTGTGCTGACAGCACAGTGCCTGCTTGAGATTCTCTGTCTCCCTCTCTCTTTATTCCCTTCCCTAGCACTCTCTCTCTCTCTCTCTCTCTCTCTCTCTCAAAGTAAATAAACTTTAAAAAATCCAAGTTATTTAAAAAAATGAAAAATTAAATTAAAAATAAGTAAATAATATAAAATTATTAAAAAGTCAAAATAAAAAAGTGAAACTGGAAAGGAATGACATGGAAACATATCTACGAATGATAGTGAGTGAAAACAAAAGTTGACAAATTATATTACAAAAATGATATGTATAAAACAGTCCTATATACACGTCAGGTACATGTACATATGGGATTGAGGGAGGTGATCTAAGGGGACTTTAACTATATCTGTATATTTTACTTTTTTACAAGAAGATGTATGTATGTAATCCTCATGTACTTAAAAATAATTTTTAAATGATTTTAAAAACCAAATAGAAAATAACTAAAAAGAAAATAAATAAAATCGCCTTTAATCTGCTACCCAGCCTTCCATATAGTCTTTTGTATATATGATTTTCTAAAAATTGTTTTATTGTGGTACTATATACATACAGTAAAATTTACTGTCTTAACCATTTTTAAGTGTGCAGTTCAATGCCGTTGACTACATTCAAATTGTTGTGCAATCATCACCACCATCCATCTCCAGAACTTTTCCATCTCCCAAACTGGAACTCTGTCCCTATTTCCCCCTCCCCCAGCCTCTGGCAACCACTGTTCTACTTTCTGTCACTATGTATTGACTACTCAGGTCCCTCATATAAGTGGAACCATACAGTATCTGTCCTTTTGTATCTGGTTTATTTCACTTAGCATATAACGTCTTCAAGGTTCATCTGTGTTGTAGCATAGGTCAGAATTTCATTTCTTTTAAGGGCTGGAAATTTCCACTGTATGTATACAGCACATTTTGTTTATTCATTCAGCCATCAGTGGACACTTAGTTTATTTCCACCTTTTGGCTATTACAAACAATGCTGCCATAAACACTTGTGTACAAATAGCTGTGTGAGTCCCTGCTTTCAGTTCTTTCATGTATATACCCAAAAGTGGGATTGCGGGATCAAATGGTAATTCTATATTTAATTTTTGGAGAGGCCTCCGTACTGTTTCCCACATTTGGCTGCACCATTTTGTATTCCCACCAGCAGTGCATTAGGGTTCCAATTCCTCCACATCTCACCAACATTTATTTTCTGGTTTGTTTGTTTATTTGTTTGTTAATCATAGCCATCCTAATAGGTGTGAAGTGATTATGTACTTTTAAAAATTAAAAGCTGGCCTCAACTGTAGCTTAATATAACCCTGACATTTTCCTATACCATTAAATATCCTTCAACAATATCATTTTAATGCCTGCATAGCCTTCCACTGAGTAAGATGTACCTTAATTTACTCAACCAATTCCCTATTCCTGAAAACTGAAGTGTTTCCAAGTTTTTGGTATTATAGAGAGTGCTCCATATTCACATTCTTGACTTTGTTTTAAAGTTGCTTATAAATTCCTAACAGTCATAGAGCATATACTTTTTTAAGCTTTGAAGATCAACATCCAATTTAAAATTCAATTAAAAAGAGGGATTGGAGGACAGAAAGAATTGCCACACTGCTACACACTTAAAGACCCCAAGCAAACTACTACTTAATCAGTTGAGAAATTCGCTCACACAATGTAAAGAGTGGGTATTGTCTGTTAGCCCTCCAGCAATTCGCCTTTCACCATTGACCTACATCGAAACCTTCTGCTTAGAAAAAGAATGTAGAAGCCTCTCACTTGGAAGGCTTGGCTCAGTGGTACTCGGGTGCTACAAGAGTCTGTGTGTGAGCACTTTCATCACTGGAGTCCACTACTGGATCCAGGACCGATCTGAATCTCTTTGACTCTGCTCCTTACTGAAATATGATGCTCTCTCTGGGGTGGCAATTGCAGAAGTGTTTAAGAGTACCCAGGACTAACACAACGGAGAAAGTAAGTTCAGGAGGAGGAATCACCCAGGAATGCATGACAAGGTGGTAGCTTTCTCCCTCCTGAACCGCCCAGTTAGTAGTTGGCACAGCCTAGGCCCCCAGAGCCTTGGGCAAACTTAAGTTATGTCACCCTGCTACTCAGAGACCTCTGCCACCCACAGGCTTTGTAGTCAATCTAAAGCTCTTGGCCTGGCACTCAATACTCTGGTTTCCCAGGACCTCTCTCCATCCTTATTGCCCCAGCACGAATTCTTCCATTCCACCCAGACTATTTGCTACCCCAAGTGGTTCACCATGTGAAAAGACCTTTGGACTTAGGAGTGAGACAATCTGGGGGCGCCTGGGTGGCACAGTCAGTTAAGCATCCGAGTTCAGCTCAGGTCATGATCTGGCGGTTCATGGGTTCAAGCCCTGAGTCATGCTCTGTGCTGACAGCTCAGAGCCTGGAGTCTGCTTCAGATTCTGTGTCTCCCTCTCTCTCTGCTCCTCCCCTACTCACACTCTGTTTCTCTCTCTCAAAAAAAATGAGTAAACATTAAAAAAAAAAGTGAGACAATCTGGATTTGAACGCTGGCTCTGCCATTTCTTTAGTAGGTGACCTTGGGTGAAATACTTGACCTTGTTGAGCCTCAGTTTCTCATCTGCAAAATGGGGAGGACAAAGCCTCATTTGCTGTATGATCGTGTATATGTTAAACAGGACAACAGCATGTAAAAGAAGTTCATACAATGCAGAGTGTGTAGTGAGTGTTTGATAGGTGACATGAATGTCTTGTTTTTCCTGGACTCTGAGCTTTCACTCCTACCTGCTCTCTTTCTAGAAAAATTCCCCCTCATATGAATCCCACCCAGCCATCAAAACAAACTCATGTTTTGGCCCCCTCGAAAGCTCTCCCCTGAAAATCCTTAGCACTCTCCAGCTAGACTATTCAATTGGCAGTAGTCTAGACTGGCTGGTATTGGCCCCACTTCTCACCATGTCCTTCTTCTCCAGATAGCCTGTCAAAGGACAAAAACCATGCCTACTACCCACCCCTTCCTCCCTACCCCACTTTTGTCCCTCTGCATCAAGAACGTTTTACACAGAGTAGATGGTCAACAACTGACCCTTTCACTTCCCCTGACCTTCATGACCTGCCTGTATCAGTATGTCCGTGTCAGTCCTTCTAAATGGATTCTCCCCTGACCCAATTTTCAGGGAGCACAGATTCCAATTTTGCCCCAATAATAATCATAATTAATGTAGAGCACTTCCTTGCGTACAACATTAGCCTATAAAGTCAACAGAATGGATATTCTTGTTATCATTATCCCTATGTCTTAGAGATTCAGAGAGGTCAAGCGATTTGTCCCAAAGCCACAAAGCTAGTGTATGGAAAACTAAAACTAAACACAGATCTACTGATTGCAAAGCTCATGCTCTTGCCCTCACATAATAAAACCTCTCTGTATACTTATTTTGCTTAAGTTTATTTATTTATTTTGAGAGAGAGCACACACACGCGCGCACACACACACGAGTGGGGAAGAGGCACAGAGAGAGAGGGAGAGAGACAGAGAATCCCAGGCAGTCTCCATGCTGCCAGCGCAGAGCCTGACATGGGGCTCAATATAACAACTGTGAGATCATGACCTGAACCAAAACCAAGAGTCAGATGTTCAACCGAATGAGCCACCCAGGCAACCCCGTCTCTCCATATTTAACTGTTAATGAATATTGGTCCCTCTGTGAAATAGTATTATCATGGAATTTTAGGCCCTTGCCTAAGAAAAAAATGGTGGTGTTCTTGGCTAACTTCTTTATTGTTTGCAGAGGCATGGAAGAAATGCACATGATATGCCAGTTCTCAGTGAAACGTTCCAGGTAAGAACCTGTGTAAATTATTTCCTTGGGACCCAGAAGGAAAGCTGGGCTTTGATGGGAAGGCATCTTTTCCACTATACCTTAATTAATGGCAACTCAGAGCATCTCTCCTTGAAATGGTTCCCTCACTATCCTTCTGATCTTCTTAAGTGACCTTCTGCCCACACCCCTCAAGGCTCAGGGCTTCTGCTCCAAGGCCTTGGCTCTGGCTCCCAGAAGTTCCTGCAATCACTCTCCATGAATTAGGGCTCCTCCAGCAAAGGGCACAACTCGTTAACAACAGCTCCAGGATATCATAGGTGATCCTGATTAGAAGCGATGCTAAGAGATCCTAGCACTACACGGTCCTCCAGCACACCAGCAGCGTCCCCAGTTATGCATCTCATCGGCTGACAGCTCAGCGGACATTCTTTAGATTTAGGGAAGATATGAACCATCTGTGGTTCACCTGCAACCCAAAGCAGATCCGTGTCTCTCAGCTACCTCTGTCACTGAGTAAGCAACAACTTAGCGTCTAGAGTGTTAATCTACCTGTTATCCCAGTAAAAACAAAACAAAACAAAAACCCTGGAAGCCACATAAATCTTGACTTAACTGTTACCCCAGATTCTGTTGGTAATAGTTGCTTAAACTCTTTCAGCAAGTTCCTCTTTCTTCCTTATCCCACCTTGGACACTTGGGCACTAAAGTCAATTGGCTGAGCTGCCTCCAGAATTGTTCAATATACATTGATTGAGAATGATTCTCCATGTACCTTGCTAGGCACTGGGGGATGCAAAAAGGAGGGGTGACTAGAGAGTTCTTCTCATGTTTTTCTCAACTCAGTTTCCACCACGAGCCTCACTTTCTCCCAACCAGTAAGACTCACATCCTCAACAAACCCCTAGTTTTACAGGGACTGTTCACATTCTCCATCTTGTTTTCTGAGATAAACACTGGCATGGACATGAGCACAGCAATGGCTTGATTATGCTCTAATTACTCTGGGCCAAAAGCAGGAGTTAGATCTCAATTCACATGCTCTCTGGTAGACTGTCACATGGGACCCCAGGCATAATATGCCTTCATCTTTACTCACATAGCTTGGTGAAGCCCTCTCTCCCTTTCTCACACTGCTGTAGCCACCGGTTTTCCCACACCCACCATTCTGTCTCAAACACTAAGAGTTCAAACACTGCTCCTCCAAAGATCTTAACCTTGAGACTTAGACATTGTCCCTTGTTCCTCAACAGCACCTCCTCCCTCCCTAGCTGCTATTCAAATGAATAAACAAATATTTATAGAGTGAGGAAGAGGGGGGAGGTGGGGAGGGGACAGCTGTGATTACTGACCCATCCTGCCCCAGCCTTCCCTCACTCAGAGTGTCTTTGGGAACGAGCTCAAAATGGAAGTTAAGAAGATAAATTCTAGTTTCTTGTGCTCTCCTGAAGACCAGCAATGAGCAATTCAGATTTGAAATGTTAAAAAAAAAACATTTACAATAGCATCCAAAAAAACCAAATACAAGCTATAAATCTAACCAATCATGAACAGGGTCTACATCTAGAAAACTATACAACACCAATGAAAGAAATAAAAGGCTTAGATAAATGGAAAGAGAGTCTGTGGAGAAGGTCAGTATACAAAAGTCAATTGCTTGCATAGCCCAGCAATAAACAACTGGAATCTGAAATTTTGAAAAAGATACCATTTCAAAGTCTTCTTTCTCAGAGTCATGTGTTCAGGCGATAAGCAGTTTCAACTTGACTATGTCCTTTAGTCAGAAGTCCTGGGGTTCCTGAGACCTTCCATGTAGTGGCCCAGATGTCACCTTCAGCTTGAAGTCCAAGCTGTCCTGTGATTCTGACCATTGCCCGATTCCTCTGAGGCACTGTTGTTTGTTGGGTTCTCTTTTTTTTTTTTTCCTCGAAGCCTCTTTCGTTTAGGCAGCCACACTTTCACCAGAGGTTTCCATTCCTCATTTTCAAACCTCCCCACCGCTCTTGCTTCCAGCTGGTTACCGAGCTTTGGTCTGCCACTTCCAAAGGCATCTCCAACCCTGAGCAAGTCTCGCTGCCTTGGGTCCAGTTTCCCAGCTGTCGTCTGGCTTCTCTGTTCTTCGTTCCTCTTTACCTCCAACTCCTTCCGTGCGCTTCCCCAGGGTACAGGTCAGTCTTTTGGGAGTGTACTTACCACGTTAAATCATTTTCTCTGAAACAAATATTTGCATATGCAAGCCCCACATTTGCCATATGGTTTTCCCTACTTCCCACCCAGAGGAACTCTCAATCTCATATATATTTGGGGAAATGAAGTCTTCCCCAGATGGTCTCTCCAAAGCAAGGTCAGGGTTTTTGCATTCCTTCAAAGGTTCTGGGCAGAGGTTAGAATGACGCATGTTTTCTTGGTCCCGTCAGCAGCAATCGCCGCACCTGATAGTGAGACATAACCTGACTCTTGCGTAGCTAAAAACACACCAGAGTTTGAGGGAGATGTTGAACCATAAACTCTATCCCCACAAGGAAGGGCAAGAAACCTGCCCAGTTGCTCAAATAATTTCAAACCAAATCCCCTAAGAATTCTTCCACGGGGAGAGAAAAAGAGCATGAATATTAGAAAGATGGTGAACCAGGTGTGCCGAAAAGGTTTCTTAGTTGTTCTTAGCTCTGGAAGGGGGTGGGGCAGCCCCACATCTCTACTGGGAAACATATTTCCCCTTTTAAATCAGGAAAGAAAAAAAACAACAACATAACCCCAAATAGAGAATGTTTTCTTTTGTAACTGGAAGCAAACATCGCTGATGGCTTTAACAGCTGCCTGCCAACATGGCCTGAGAAGCAGGCAAGCTCAAACATTTTTTGAGATCAACACATGTACAGACATACAGTATATTAGGTCAAATTATAAATCCAGGAATAAAAGAACAAATAAACAAGTTTCAGCTTTCTCTAGGCTTCTGCGTCCAACACCAGCTAAACTAGACTCTGAAGCAGAGAAATCTAGATTCCAAGAAGGCAGGTCTCCCAGGAGTTCAAGTCAAACCTCCCTCTGGTAGGAAAAGAAGGTGCCGTTGTAGATTAACTGGCTGACGGCTGACCAGGTCCAGGCCGACCGCCCTGCCTAGCCCAGGCTTCCTCGTGTCGGCCAGCAGATTCTGAGGATGTGTGGCGGGTTAACTATAGACCTGCCATTGACTTGATCTTTGACCCCAGTAAATCATTTAATATGCCATGTGCCTTTGTCCATATGTTAATGTTTGGTGTAATTTGGATGAGAATTCCAGCAAGTATAGGGGTGCCACCCATTAGGGCTAAATCTTTCCCTTTAGAGTTTCTAGGAAGAACCTCCTGGACAGCTGCATTGCAGAGAGCCAAGGTATCTGGACGGACTAAATTGAAATGCCTACAGATGGTGAGACTGGCATTGCCTTAATTGTGGCTGACAAGTAGAAGAACAAATTTGTTCTTTGGTTATCAAAACAGACACAAGGGGCAAGAAATCCACCAGAGTAGAGTAGGTGCAAGAATACTGGATTATTTCGTGATCCTATCACTCTGCTAGCCAGGTGACCTTGAGCAAATCACTTAGGCCAAGGTTGTTCAGACATTAGTTGGTCATGAAATCAATGGGAATCACTTCTCAGCCTTTTGGCTAAGATCAAGTGCATTATCTATGAAATAAATGTAGGAACTACACATTTTCTAATAAAGTCAAGTTGAATAGAGGAGAAAAATATCAGTGCTTAGTCTACACTAAGTATAGGCACTATTGCATATTTGTGTGGATGTGTGTTTCCTGGGGTCATGATGAACACTAAATTTCCCACTGTGGGTAACAAACAAAAAAGTTTTCCGGCCCACAACCTAGGATTGTGAACACAGGGTTTTGATTGCCCATCTATTGAGTGGAAATTTTAGACATATATATGTATATATATGTATATATATATATATATATATATATATATATATATGCATATTCATATTCACATATGTATATAATGAGCACCACAGTATGTCAGGCACAGAGGCATATGACATAGACAGGCACAGCAAGGCCCTGTCCTCATGGAGCCTCAGCTAGCAGGGGAGCCAGTCATAAAATAATTATATAATTATTTAACTACCATGCATGAGAAGACCCTGCAAAGGGAACAACAGTGTCAGTCCTACGTCAAAGACTTCCGTGAGGACCAAAGGAGAGAGCAGTGGAAACACTTCATAAACCATAGTATTATTCAAATAGGGTGTATTCTTATTTAAAACACTGAATATAAACATGACCTAAAGATGAGCTTAGTTTCCCTCATGCATCCATTCGATGACTAGCTGAACACCGCTCAGAGCCAGACACTGTTCTAGGTTCTGAGGACACAGCAGTAAGTAAGACAGGACCACTGCCCTGGGAAGGTTCCCTTTCAGAGAGACAGACAGACAATAAACACATAAACTGGTAAAGTCAAGAGCGGTAAAGTGGAGCAGAGGAGTAGAGAACAATGGAAGTGGGGAGGTATTTTAGACAGGAAAGCAGTGCTCTCTGCGGGGGTGACAACCAGATCCAAATAAAGTGACCTTGGATGCATCACCGAACACTTCAAGACTCGGTTTTATTCATCTGCTAAATAAGGCTACTTATGCCCATCTCCTAGGACTTCCTTGAGGATTAAATGAGACAAAGAATGCAAGGCCTCCGGGACAGTACAAGCATGAATAGGCACTTAACATTTGCCCAATTGCTGAGTGTCTGCTGGTCTATTATTCAAGGTACTAGGAATATGTTTAGAACGATATAGAACGACAAGAAGGAACAAGCAGGCCTACTATTTTCAGACCAGGCTGCACAAATCCCTCAAAAGGAGTAATTATTATATTCAACTCTGTGTCAGTTGGGTCCTCCAGGAAGTGGGTGCTGAGACACAGTGAGGTGTTCAAGCCAGCTGAGGGGGTGGGGATGGTGGTAAAGCCTGGAAGGATAAAAGAGAAGCCAGATTGGGCAAGAAAAGATTCTGGAGGAAAGACTGCTGGTTAAGAGGAGTCCTACATGGGCAGAAATGGCCAGGCCCCGGCACCCCCACCACGTTCAGTCATTAGCAAGGGTTGCCTATGAAGAGCATGGGCGTGGCCCAGAAGGGCAGCCACATGGCAAGTTCTTCTTTGAAGGGAGATTGGAATGGTATGTCGCCACAGCTGCCACAAACTCCCAGCCTCAAACTGGGAATCCTGTAGACTTTTTGCGGTCAACACAACAGTGCTTTCTTGGGAGAGGAAAATACAATTTACTCTGACTTGGGGAAGCTTCACAGAGGAAAAGCACTCCGAGGGCCAGAGAGGCCTAGTCCTGATTTTATGATATTCTGTATCTGTTAGGATGTCTTTGGCCACATGCCAACTCAAAATGGCTTGAGCAATAAAGAACCTTTATAATCTCCTATAAGAAGTCTGGAGGAAGGAGGGCCCAGGGTTGTTTAATTTAAAATTCAGTGATGTCATCATTGTGCATCTACCCTCCTGTGCATCTCCTTTTTATCAATGAAGAAACTTCTCAAAAGCCCACCAGTAGACATGCCGTCATATCCCACTGGCCAGAATCAGACCACATATCCACAGATATACAAGTCACCAGTAAGACCAATGAGATCGGTCATGACTGGTGGGCCTGCAGGCCTGGGATGACGAGATTAATAAAGGCCTTTTTACTTTTATTTTTAATATGTGACTTTATATACATATATACATACATATGCTAGCTATATTAAAATATAATTCCATACTAACTTGTGACATTTTTGAACTGAAAAAAAAGTGTTGATCATCAAGTTTTTAAAAATTGTGGTAGAACACACATAACATAAAATTGACCATCTTCACCATTTTCAATTGTACAGAGAGTGGCATTAAATTCATTCTCATTGTTGTGATACCAATACCACCTTCCATCCACTTAACTCTTCATCTTACAAAACTGAAACTCTATACCTATTAAGCAATAACTCCCCATTCTTCTTTCCCCCAGCCCCTGGCAATCAGCATTCTAATTTCTTCCCCTCTCTATGTATTTGACTACTCTAGATATCTCATATAAGTGGAGTCATACAATGTTTGTCCTTCTGTGTTTGGCTTATTTCGCTCAGCATAATGTCCTCAAGGTTCATCCATATTGTAACATGTGTCAGAATTCCCTTCCTTTTTTTTTTTTTAACGTTATTTATTTTTGAGACAGAGAGAGACAGAGCATGAACGGGGGAGGGTCAGAGAGAGGGAGACACAGAATCTGAAACAGGCTCCAGGATCTGAGCTGTCAGCACAGAGCCCGACGCAGGGCTCGAACTCACGGACCGCGAGATCATGACCTGAGCCGAAGTCAGCCGTTTAACCGACTGAGCCACCCAGGCACCCCAGAATTCCCTTCGTTTTTAAGGCTAACAACATTCCATTAAAAGTATATACCACATTTGGTTCTTCCATCTTTTGGCTATTGCAAATAATGCTGCTATGAACGTGGGTGTATAAATATCTTCTTGAGACCCTGGATCCAATTCTTATGGGTATATACCCAGAAGGAGAATTGTTGGATCAAATGGTAAGTCTTTTTTTTTTTTTTTTTTTTTTGAGGAACTGCCATACTGTTTTCCATGTTAGCTGCACCATTTTGCATTCCCACCCACAATGCACAAGGGCTCCAATTTCTTCACGTCCACACCAACACTTGTTATTTCCTTGTTTGGGGGGTTTTAGGTGTTTTTATATAGTATCCATCCTAAGAGTTGTAAGGTAGTATCCTACTGTGGTTTTGATTTGCTTTTCCCTAACAATTAGTAACATTGAGCATCTTTCACATGTTTATTGGCCATTTGCAGATCTTTGGAAAGCTGTCTATTCAAGTCCTTTCCCCAGTTTTTTACTGGGTCGTTTTTTATTGCTATTGAGTTGTAGAAGTTATAGAAGTTCTTTATATATGTCAGATAGTAACGCCTTATCAGATATATGATTTGCAAATATTTACCAGTCTCTGACCTTTTTTAAGTTAAAAGCTCAGTCTATGGAGCCCAGTGCTTAGATTCAAATCCTAGTTGTGCCACTTATTAGTCTGGGGGGAAGGGTAAACAATCACACAACATCCAGGGTCTGCCAACAGGAAAGAAAGGGGCAATGGCAGTTAAGTATCGACCAGCACAGCAGAGTCCATTACACAGCAGTAGATGTCAAAGGCTGGTAGGTGTGAGTGGGGCTTATTTCAGTTTTCGAACCAAGAAGGATAAATGTCAAGTTATAACAGAAGATAGTATTTCATTGAGCGCTGACTGTGCCAAGGCCACACCAAGTCCTTTACATGCCATTTCAGTTACTCATTCACAAGTATTTGATGAAAGCCTAATATGAACCAGTGACTGCTGAGTAAAAAACAAAATAAAACAAGAAACCAGACATTGTGCCTGCCCTCAAGGAATTTATAGACTTTGGTCAAAGAATCAAACAACTTACAATGATGCTAAGCGTTACAAAGGATGGGTCCACGGTCCCAGGGAAACTGAGCTGGTCAGGTAGGTCAGGGAAGACTTCTCTAGAAACGGAGCAAACGCAGCTTGAGTTGAGGTAAGAAAAGGTAGGAGTGAAGAGCTGGATGTTACAGACTCATCAGCTCCGTGAGGTAGGTACAACTCTCATCCCCACTGGAATGGAAGCTCTGAGAGTATAGGGCCACGTCTATCTTATTCACCAATATCTCTATTGCCTAGAACACGGCCTGACACAAAACGGTTCTCAGGAAACGTTTGTCGAATGAATGTATCCTCATGTTACAGATAAAGAACTCGAGTCTCAGAGAGGGCAAGTAACTTAGCCACAGTCGCAGGGCTTAGTAAGTGGCAGAGCTCAGTGTGAGGCCAGGCAGCAGGCTCTGTAGCTTGAGCTTTTGACGTTTTAAAAAGTCACCTTAACACTACATGTTAACTAACTTGGATTTAAAAAAAAAAAAAAGTCACGTTAAAAAAAAAAAAAAAGATGAAGTAAAAAGACTTAAGCCCATCATCCCAGGCCTGTAGCAGGTATAAGCATTCTCTTCCGTGGCCTCCAACTTGCTAGTATGGCCCGTCACACATCGTGTTGTAGTTGCTCTCACACATGACTGTCTACCTCCCTCCTTCCCAGATCCAGTCTTCTTCCCTCCAAGTAACAGTAACCTGTGAGCTACCTCAGGGACTGAATCTACACACAGTGCACTACTTGAGGGTGCAGGCGCCGCGTTCAGCAGACCTGTGGACCAAGCCTGCTTCTGCCGCTTACCAGTTCCCTTTCTAAGCAACGGAAGTTGCTCACTCTGTAAAATGGAGACGATAATAGGACCCACACCTCTCAAAGCTGTTGGAAGAATTCATTGAGATAACGCCTATAAAGCACGTAGAATGGTGCTGAGCCCAAAGTAAGAACGCAATCAAAGTTTGCCAATACTCTACACTGGAAAAAAATAAAACCAACATCGACACCATCCCACACTCAACTGGAAGAAAAATTACGTGGTGTTTTTTTTTCTAGGGCAGGGATGGATAGGCAGGCTTCAGCTACTTGGCTTTTCCTTGTTCCAAATGCACTACTGGCAGCATGAGCCACGGTCTCGTGTGGAAGGAAGGGATTGGCCAGCAAGGGGGTGACCCAAGAGGGTCCCAGAATCCCCAAGTTACTTTCTCCTCCCCAGCCCCGAGGGGCCATGCTGCTTCTGCTCGGGCCCCCGCCAATCCTCCACCTCTTCCTTTCTGGTTTCCCATCCCTCCCTCCCCACTCCAAACCCTGGGGAAAAAAAAATGAAGAAAAGCACACCAACCAAGAAGTCTTTTCACTTCATTGTGTTTTCCAGCTAGACCTGAACAGACAGCGATCAATTCAACGCTCTCTCACCCTCCCTCCTCTCTCCTTCTCTCTTCTCTTGTCCTCTTTGTGTTCTTTTCCTCTGAGACTGTGTCTTCAGGCTTAGGAAAACGCAGTTACCTCCCCACCGCATGAGGATACCAGAAGCTTCGGTTGCCAGTAGCAAACACAACATGATTATAACGGGTCTCCATGGCCCTCAGCGCTTAGAAAGGCAGAGAAGCAGGGGATCCCGCACGGATTCTCAGAGAAATGCCTCAGTTTGATGGCTTCTCTCCCACCCCAGGCTCAGCTGCAACGAGTCACACAGAAAACCTCAATCTCCCTCTTCCTCTGGCCAAGAACCTTCTGAAGTCCACCCCATCCCAGACATGGAGTTTGCATTCCGAGTTTGAGTAAACCTGGCCAGTTGGACTTGGAATCAACGAGGATGAAGAAAGAATACACCTTTTCCATTTTCAAAGCTGCCTAGTGGGATTTTGTTTTTTTCCAACAGGGTAACTCCAAATTGGCAGGACTTTCAAAGCTACAAGTTTCCATGTCCCCAGCCCTCACTGAAGAAAAATTTCCTGGTTAGGTTGGCATGTGCAAAGGTTCGGGGTGTGCAAGTGAGAAACATTTAACAAATAGTTAAACCTGAGCTATGAATCAAATTAGTCTAAACAAGATTCTCCCCATCCCCATGCTGTACTAGTTACCCTGCTTAATTCCTATCTCAAACTTATATTAAAAAATAACTACTATTTATCAAGCGCCCAGTAAGTACCAGGAACTGAGCTAAGTATTTTATTTACTTATATTGACTCATTTTATCTTCCCAACTACGTAAGATAGGAGTTATTTACTGTTTCCTCTCTGAAGCAGAGACAAGGGGCGCCTGGGTGGCTTAGTCAGTTAAGTGTCCAACTTTGGCTCAGGTCATGATCTCACAGTTCATGGGTTTGAGCCCCAGGTCAGGCTCTGTGCTGACAGCTCAGAGCCTGGAGCCTGCTTCGGATTCCATGTCTCCATCTCTCAATCTCTCTCTGTCTCTCTCTGTCTCTCTCTGTCTCTCTCTCTCTCTCTCAAAAATAAATAAACATTAAAAAAACGTTTTTTAAATAAAAAAGAAGAGACAAGTAATGTCCCCAAAGTCATGCACTTAATAAGTGCCAGGACCAGAGTTCAGATCTCATCCCCAACACAATAACATGGATGAATCTCAAAATCACTCTGCAGAGTGAAAGAAAGAGCACCTACTGTATGAATCCCTGTACATAAAATTATAGAAAATGCAAACCCATCTATGGTGATAGAAAGCAGACCAGCGTTTGCCTGGGGATGGGGTAGAGGGAAAGATGAATTACAAAGAGGAGTAGGTTGTTTTGAATTGTAGCAAATCTTATTTCTGGCTTCATAGGTGACATGATTCTCATATTTGCTTCTTCATTCAATCTGTTGCAATAAATGCAACAACCCGAATGCAATGAATGAAGCTTTTCCAGAAGCTTCACATTCTTTAGCTTCTGGAAAATTCCACTATATTATGTGTGAGAGAATGAGAGTGAAAAAAACAGTATCTTAGTATAATATTATTATGAAAATAGTTTGACCCCTGAAAGGATCTTGGGGACTCACAGGGGTCCCCAGGCCATTCTTTGAAAATTGCTGATTTAAAGTGCTTAGAACTGGGGTGCCTGAGTGGCTCATTCAGTTAAGCATCTGACGCTTGATCTCAGCTTGGGTCTTGATCTCGGGGTTGTGAGTTCAGGCCCCACACTGGGCTCCATGCTGGGCATGGAGCCTTCTTAAAAATAGATAGATAGATAGATAGATAGATAGATAGATAGATAGCTAGCTAGCTAGCTAGCTAGCTAGCTAGCTAGCTCACTCGCTCAGAACCAAAAACTATTCATCCCGGTTTCAATGTTACCACCTCCATTATTTTACCTCTCCTACCCAACACCTTGTGAAATCCTGAGAAACAGAGGAAGAAACTGGGGCATTGAGGAGCATCAGATGGAAGGTTGTACTGATAACTCTCCTTCAAAGTTCTTTCCAAACCTGTGCATCTCTGACATGGGATATTTTTCTTTTAAACAAAATCAAGAGAGGGGCACCTGGGTGGCTCAGTCATTTGAGCATCCAAATCTTGATCTCAGTTCAGGCCATGATGTCACAGTTCATGAGATCGAGCCCCACATCAGGCTCTGAGCTGGTGGTGCTGAGCCTGCTTGGAACTCTCTGTCCCTCCCCTGCTTTCACTCTCTCTCTCTCAAAATAAATAAATAAACTTAAAAATTTTTAAACAAAATCAAGAGAACCAAAGGTACAGCAGGACCTAAATGCACAGGACCAGGGGACTAAAGCACAACAGTGGAAACATCTCAGTTTCTTTGTGACCCCCTCCCAGAAAGAGGAGCGGCTGTCTCCTCTCATGGCCTTGCTCTGGTTCATCCCATAGTGGATGTCACAGGAAGAACCTGGGGCCCTGAAGAAATTTCAGACAGATCTGACCTCTCACCTGTTCCCTAAACAAGTACCTGCCCAGTCTGAGCCCAGCTCTTGCCTGAACCCTCAATTCAGATAAAAACTCTGCCCTGGAATGGTGCAGCAAGCAGGGTGGGGGGGGGGGTGGGAGGCGGGCATAAGTTTAGGAATGAATCAATCAGGGTGTGAATATTGTTTCTCCTTCCAACAGGCTATATAATCTTGAGTAAGTTATGGGACTTTGCTGAACTTCAGCTTCCTCATCTGTAGACGGAAATCATCTTAACTTTCTGAAAGGATTACTATACAGACTCAGTGAGATGCTAATGGACAAATCCCAGCTGAGTACCTGGCGCCTAACAGAGGCTCACTCTTAGTGACTGTTACATTTTTACAGAAGCGCAAAGGGCAAGATGGAAATATCACAGATTCTAACATAAGACACGCCTGGGTTTGAATCCTAACCACTCCGATTTGGGGCAATCATTTCACCCACCTTGCAGAGTTAGTGTGAGGGCTGCCTGAAATGATGTCTATAAATTGCCTGGCATCTATCCCATGCCCTTTAGATAGTCACTGTTATTGTCTTGAGGCATTTGCAGCTGTGGCTACAAGGTCACTATTTCCCAGGGAGAACTGCTCACCCTCAGGGATAGCCTTGGTGTGTCCGGGGACAGGTTAGGATATCTGGCTCTCCATCAGGCCCGATGGGCCTTTTCCAAGTGAGTTAACCCAGTCCTCACTTGGCATCTCCCTTCTCCTAAATATCCCAACAGGGGACTTTGCACAGAGGCCATAATAGGAGAGTTAACATCTAGAGCAACTGTTCCCAAGTCAGAGGGAGACTAGACACTGCGTGTAAAGTTTATTTATTTATTTTGTGGTGGGGAGGGGCAGAGGGAGAGAGAGAGATTCCCAAGCAAGCTCCTTGCTGACAGCACAAAGCCCCAGGCAAGGCTCCAACTCATGAACCGAGAGATCATTACCTGAACCCGTACCTGAACCCAAACCAAGAGTTGGACGCTTAACCAACTGCGCCAGCCAGGTGCCCAACACTGCGTGTAAAAACCACCCCACACAGGGGAGAGGCTGCCCAGAGCCCTGGAGTCAAACTTGGATTCAAATCCTGGCTCTACTACTTCTTTATTAACTGCAAGATCTAGGGCAAATTATTTAGCCTTGTTGTAAGGCCAGTTTCTCACCTGTAATTGAGAATAATGGTAGTAGAAAAGTGTAAGCAGCACTTAGCATGGCACACATAGGAAACATCAACACATTTTATCTATCATCATCACTTCTATTACCGTTACAGCAGGATTCCATCCTTTTAACAATCACGCATGCGTAGCTCACATTCCCACCCAGACACTGAGATCAGGGAGCAGCAGCATGGCAATGGAAGAAAATGCATGTTTTCACTTTTATGTACTTTCAAGTTTCTTTAGCAAGTACCAGTGACTAGAATAGCACGGAAAACTTAACGAAGAGGAGAAGGAGTAGAAGTTTTAAAACAAACGGAGCTCACCCACATCGCAAAGTACCGGCCCCAGGCCTCAAAAGGCGGTGCCAGGTGACGGCGCGCGCCTGCGCGAAAACAGGCGATGGCGCTAGGGAATCCCGAGAGGCCCGACCAATCAGAAGGCGTTCCGGTGAGCCCGGTCTTTCTATTGCTAGGAGGCTCCTGGACCCTGAGGGGCACGCGGCAGGACTTGGCGCGGTGCCGGCAGAGCCTGCGCAGTGAGGCTCTTGCTTGAGGCGAGGCCGGAAAAGAGTTGGGAAAATCGGAAGGGAACAGGAGAAGAGTAGAGCTGGGAAAAGGGTGGGAGGTGAGCAAAGACAGGGCGACAGCATAGAGGCAGCCTCTGCAAGTAGAGAGAAAGGATGCGTCTTGGAGCGCGGGGAGGAGGGGAAGGTATGAAGGAAAGATCACAGAGGTGACTGATGCTTCGGTGACCTGGGGGCAGGGGTCTCCTACTCTCCTCTCCAGTGCGCAATTGAAAAGGATAGGAGTGATTACTTAACGTTTAATCCTGTAAGGGAGGCCTAGTAACCTAGCTCATAGTGCCACGGTCGTTAAGTGATGGAGCTGAATTTCATCCTCAGATCTGACTCCTAGATCCTTGGCTGTCTGCTGTGAGAAGAGCCCAAGGACGCTCCAACTGCACGCACTTAACACAGGATACCATGAGAGAAAAGACGGGAAGAGGAAAAGCGCAGGGAGGTGACGGAAGGAGACAGCTGATATGGAAAAGAAGTGAAGAGTTTGCAAATGGGAGGGAGAAAAAAGGAGAAAAGACTAAAAAGGGATGGGGTTGGGGCACCTGGGTGGCTCAGTCGGTTAAGGGTCAGACTTCGGCTGAGGTCATGATCTCAAGGTTCGTGGGATCGAGCCCCGCATCTGTCTCTGTGCTGACAGCTTGGAGCCTGGAGCCTGCTTTGGATTCTGCATCTCCCTCTCTCTCTGTTCCTCCTCTGCTGTCACTCTGTCTCTCTCTCTCTCTCTCTCAAAAATAAATAAAGATTAAAAAAAAATTTTTTTTAAGGGATGGGATGTGAGGAGGAAAGAGAAGGGTGAAGGGGCAGCAACAGGGAAGGAGAGGAGAAGAAAAGATGGAACCATGACTGAGCATGGGCTTAAGCCAGAGGAAGGCGGGGAGGGGATGAAGGTGGTCCTGGAAGAGTCAAAATCACCTGGAGCATAATCCTAAAAGCTGAAGGAACAAGGGTTGGAGTTTGGTAGGTATTTATGCTTTGTTTTCTCTTGCTGTGAAAGCGTGGAGCCTGGGGATGCTTGCCTATTGACCTGGCAACTGGCTAGTCAACTCAGCAAGAGACTCTGATGGAGGCAAGTTGGAAGTGAGGTCAGACTCCTTCTGACCTGTGCTGTGGGGGTCTCTAAGCTGCAGCTGGGTTGCCATGTTCGTTATTAGTGCACCGAATGGGCTCACCCAGTATACTATTCAAGAGTCATCAACAGTTTGATCTGAAATTTACCCTTCAGACCATGTTGTGGTTTGTGGGGTTTTTGGTTAAAAAGAGAGAGAGAGAGAGATTTTGTTACTAAGGTAATGATTTCAAAAAGTCTTTATCTCCTTTTTTCCTCTAAAGATCTGAGCAGATCTGGGGCACCTGGGTAGCTCAGTCAGTTAAGCATCCAACTTCAGCTCAGGTCATGATCTAATAGTTCATGAGTTCCAGCCCCACATCTGTGCTGACAGCTCAAAGCCTGGAGAATGTCTCTCTCTCTCTTCTCTCTCTCTCTCTCTCTCTCTCTCTCTCTGCCTCTCCCCTGCTCGTGCTCTGTCTCTGCCTCTCTCTCTCCCTCAAAAATAAATAAAAACATTAATTTTTGTTTAATCTGAACATATCCTGTGTTTGATCTTAAACATTTTAGACTAAGGGGTGCCTAGTTGGCTTAGTCAGTTAAGCGTCCGACTTCAGCTCAGGTCATGATCTCATGGTTTGTAAGTTCAAGCCCCACGTTGGGCTCTGTGCTGACAGCTCAGAGCCGGGAGCCTACTTTGGATTCTGTGTCTCCCTTTCTCTCTCTGCCCCTTCCCTGCTCATGCTCTTTCTCTCTCTGTCTCTCAAAAATAAGTAAATGTTTTTAAAAAAAGTTTTAGACATTGTAAACTAATAAGGACAGGTTTTTCTTTCCCTTCATGGGTTTTTGTTGGTGCTCTGGGGTTCAATCTCTTGAAGGGAAGGTCTTGGAGGAAGGGAACGTAGCACAGAGGCAGGAACAATGGAATATTACTCAGCAATAAAAAGGAATGAAGCACTGTTACATGCTACAACAAGGATGAACTTTGAAAACATTATGTTAAGTGAAAGAAGCCAGTCACAAAATACTATACATTGTGTAATTCCATTTGTATAAAACGTCCAGCAAAATTCAGAGACAGAAAACAGATCAGTGGTTTGGGGAGCATTTCGGGGGCTGAGGATGACTGCTAAAGGGAATGGAGTTTCTTTTTAGGGAGATAAAATGTTCCAAAATTGATTGTGGTGATGGTGCACAACTCAGAATACACTGAAAACTATTGAATTGTACATTTTCGATGAATTGTATAGAATGTGAATTATACCTCAATAAAGTTGTGAAAGAAAGAAGGAAAGAAAGGGAGGTGAGGGAGAGAGGGAGGCAGGGAGAGAAGGAAGCTGTGAAGAAGGGAAGGAAGGAAGGAGTGAGCAAAGAAACGGAGGTGAAAAAGATTGTGTCTAACTTAAGGGGCATAGAATGGATCTGTGTGGTTGGCATTTAAGGAAGTAGTGAAGAGTAAAACTAACTAAGACCAAAGAACACGGGGCCTAGAACTTCATGTCAGAGTTTAAACATGATCGTATAGCTCCAAACTATTAGAGTAGCCACTAGCCATATGCAGCTACTGAGCACTTAAAATGTGGCTAGTCCAAATTGAGATGTACTGTGGGTAGAAAATACACACCAGATTTTGAAAACTTAGTATGAAAAAAAAGGAATGTAAAATTTCATTTACTTTTCTATTGATTGCATGTTGAAATGAGAATATTTTTTATATTGGGTTAAATAAATTATTAGTCTTACTTTCTAAAATAACTTTGTTAGGGGCACCTAGGCAGCTCAGTCAGTTGGGCATGCAACTCTTGATTTTGGCTCAGGTCATGAGCCCAGTGTTGTCGAGCATGGAGCCTGCTTGGGATTCTCTCTCTCTCCCCCCCTCTTCCCCTCTCCCCTACTTGAACATGCACCCGTGCTCTCTCTCAAGTAGAAAAAGGTAATAATAAAAAATCAAGCAAAATAACTTGGCTACTAGAAAATTTTAAATTACATATGCGACTCCCATTATATTTCTATTGGACAGAGCTGTTATAGATTAGTGGGTAGCCACTGAGAGTTCTTGAATCAGCACAGGGGTTGGCAAATGTTTTCTGTAAAAGGCCAGATGGTAAATATTTTCAGACTTGAGGGCCATACAATCTCTGTAGCAACTACTCGACTCTGCTGTTGTAGGATGAAAACAGCTAAGGACAACGCGTAAACAAACAAGCAAAGCTGTATTCCAACGCAACTTAATTTATGGATGCTGAAATTTGAATCCCACATACCTTTCACATGTCATAAAATATTCTTCTTCTCTTTATTTTTTTCCCCAGTCACTTGAAAACGTAAAAAACATTCTTAGTTTGTAAGCCCTACAAAATCAGGCAGTGAAAGAGATTCAGCCCATGGGCCATAGTTTGCCAACCCCCGATTAAAGAGTTCAGCTAGTCTCTGAAAATCTCTTGCAACCACCCGCAGCATTGGTAGTCTCCCCACACACAGGCGCACAGTGCTTGGAAAATTCCTTCTCTGCAAACAGCATGGATTCACATAACATTTGATCTGGAAGGGACAGTAGGGATCATATGCTCCTACCTTCTTATGTTACATTTGAGGAAACTGAGTCTCAAAGAGGTAAACTCACATAAACAAGGTCACGTTGCAGTGAAGAGGTTCCAAATAATAGGAGTAAGTGCAAGACTATCAGGCAGCAGCTGGCAAAAAAGGAAGGGTCTAAGGTCAGACTGTGTACCTAGGCCCCACTCAGGGACTCTAAATTCTAGTTTTCCATCCATCCATTCACCAGTTCTCCCATTCATCACTTATTTCTTGAGACGGCATGGGTGCCGGGCCCCGTGCGAGGCTCTGAGGAACGAGACATTAATTTGGCCAGTGACCTTGAGGTGCTCAGTATAGAGAAAGATATTTTAAAACGTATATACTGGGGTGGGGGAGGGGACAGATTTCCTGGAAGGAGAGGAAAAAGGACCTCTGAGGAGGTGTAGCCCAAGCAATGATCAGAAGGACAAGTAGGAATTAGCCAAGTAAAGGAGAAGGTGGGAAGAATATCTCCTATGCAAAGACCTGAAACAGAGTGCCCAAAATGTTTAGGGAACTATAAGCAGATCCCAGGCGTGGAGCATTAAGTAGGAAGTGGAAGTGGGGGAAGGGAGCCTGGAGATCAGTGGGACCCAGAATAGGAAGATCCTCTGTTTGAAGTTAAGATACTTGGTCTTGATCACATTAGGTGGTGAGGAGACACAGAGAGGTTTTAAACAGTGAAGTAAGACAGATTGAGTTTTAGAAAACTCACACTGGCAGTTTGCCAGGCAGAGCGGAGAGAAGATTCCATGTGGAGGGAATGGCCTGAGGGAAGGCCTGGATACATACAAGACCTGGTAACAGCGAGTGATCTGGTGTGACTCAAGCAAGCAGTACATGACAAGGAGTGAGAAGAGAGAAACTGAGGAAAGGACTCTGTGCAGATGGTAGAGGGTCTTCAAATCCCAGCTGAGGAGTTTGGCTTTGATTTGATTCTTCAGGTACAGACATTGGTAAGAACCCATGGGAGTAAGTTGGAAGGTAGAACACAGACTTAAGGTCAAGTCGTTTTAGTTTTAGCTCTGCCATTTATTAGTTAAACCTCCATTTCCTCAGAGGTACAATGGAGGTGATAAAGTAATGAGAATTGAGCGACATAACTTGTAAAAAGTGCTTATCACTGTTTAAGAGCCTGATACACAATGAGCACTCAAAATATTAGCTCTGAAACCCACATGGAACGCATCACATGAAAGGGCTCCCCGTTCCTCCCTGAGGAAGGAGACTCAGCTAGGAGAACACTCTGGGGACGGATGCCCCTGACCTTTTATTTTTTAACTTGAGCTAACTTTCCCTTTTTTTTTTTTTTTCACGTGGAAAAATCACTGTGAGACCACAAGTCCCCACATTTTGGGGTAGTTTTCTTTAAGAAGCTCAGAGGAACTCATGCACCAGACTCTGATCTTATGCGTAGCTTTTTCCAAAGTAGGGCCCAGAAAGCCAGCAGCTCGGCTTGAGAGTGCTGAGCATTCTCCCACGGACCCTGTGACAACCTTTGCATTCCTCTAGCCCTCCCAATGATCATTATCTGTTAATGAATCATTATCTGATTATCTGTTAATTTCATATTCATTTTTACACTGTATGTGCAGTGTATATATATAGATATTATATATATATATACACACACTGTATTGCAGTGTTATATATATCATATATATAATATATACCTAATATGTGATAAAGGAAAAATATTTTATGTATATGTTTATAAGTACATAGAACAGCTCTTAAGAACCTGGTAACCGGTCTTCTCCAGGATAAGGAATGGTGTGCATTGGGGCGAGACTTACTCTTTTGTGCCTTCTGAAGAACCATGTATGTGTATTATCTATTTAAACAAATCCAATGAATTTTTAAAATTCAAAAGAGCATCTCTGTTTTTCTGTAATAGAGGTATACCAGGTCCACTGTTGCTTTAGCCTCAAGTTTTGCTTTCCAGTGCCTTGCTCTGTAGTCCAAAGCCGGAACAGTGAATGAGAGGGTGACAATCTTGGTTTCCATCCCCCACTGCAGGGGTCAGAATCCTTCTGTGACCCAGGCCTCCCAGCTGGGGAATGGGGAGAGTGGCACTTGCCACATTCTCCACAGGAGTAGCATTGAGAACTAGCTATCTGTTGGTAAAGGATTTCAGGATCTGGGAATGAAAGAGAATATATTAACACAAAATACTCCTGCTTTTTAACCCCACATAGTTCTAGAGAAATCTAATATAAAGGCTTCAGATCCACTTACAGTTGCTGCACTAAAGATGAATGTTAATTAGTGACATTGACAATTGTCATTTTCTTTGTAAACCTACTTGATGGCTGGGAGCTGCAGGAATCTTTGCTATATGAGCCTTCTCTCTTTGAACAACAAAGTCTCAGGCTGACCTACCTGAAACAGACAGGAAACCTGCCCACCTCAATTACAGGTCTCAGCTGAGAGGCAGTGTTTGGTGTCCACACAGTCTATCTAGACAACATTTGCCTAACCAGGTCCAGTGACTGCGGCTTATCTTTTAATGAGGTTCTCCATTCCATTCCTTCTCTCTCTAGTGCCCTCATCTAGAGTGAAATGCACAGAAGTCATTTAACAAATAATGGCTGAACTAATGGCGGGCTGACTTCAAGAGCACCCTCACTTTATAGACAGGGAAACAGAGTCACAAAGAAATGCAATGCCTTGCATGAGTTCCATGATATAAGGGACCATTGGTTCAGGCAGGAGTCCCAGTTCAATCCCTAAAGCTCCTCTCTTCCACTCCCTGAACAGAGGATGCCTGAGAAGCTCCTGTATTTCCATCTTCACAGTCAGGGAAACAGGAGAAGCAGCTGTGTGACCAGCCCTGGGTCCAGACAACCCGAGGAAATGGCGAAGCCACCATCCCTCCCCAGATCTGTTCCCCCCATCTGTAAAATAATGGCATGGCAGGATAACCTCTCAGGTCCCTCTGCATTCACCAGCCACCTTGGACAGCCCCTTCCTCTAAGTTGTATTTCTTGAATTCTTTGAGTTTCCCAAGAGTTTCAAGGGGGCGCTGTGAAGCTGGCTACGTGCAGCCAGTGGGCTCTTCCTTCCCTGGAGCTGCCTGAGTGCTTGGTCTCCCTGCTGGTAACCAAGCCCTTGTCTGCCTTTCGAGCAACCCGGCCCTTTCTTATTGTTGCTGTCTGTTTCCATTTGCTCCTTTTATTCTCCGGGTTTTCCTTGACTCTGATGTTTTTCCCCCTGCTGCACAACAAGCCCTTCTGATCTCTGTGAAAGGCAAACCCGTGTCATTCTTCCAAATCATCATTGTATGACATGTTTTTATATCAGCCGGACAAAGGAGCTATTTGATCAGGGGGTATGGTGTGTGATTGTAAGAAATTCAGCTAGTCGGTGGCAACCATTGTTCCCCAAGCGGCTCCCTGACCCCATTCTGTTCCAGGAAAAACTCCCTGAGAGTGGCCTCTATTCATGGAGTAACACCAGTCCCCAGCCGCGCTCCAGGAGCATGCTCAATTCCTAGCGGTGTCACCGATAGCTGCCCGCAGCCACTCTTTAACTCTTTCATCAGCATTAGGTTTCCAACCCCACAGCTGTTATCACGGCCGCAAGCTCAGGGGGTTAGAGATATAGGCATGCTCTCTGCTCTCCCTCTTATCTTGGAGAAATTCAACCTTCCTTTGAAATGGTCATTTGGAAATTACCCGTCTGCTGCTTTCAGCGCAGCAGGCCTGGCTAGCACGCCCTGCCCTCCTCAGTTTTCCCCTGAGGACAGCCTCCCCGCCTCTGCCAACTCTCAGCCCCTGCTGCTCCGGGGCCTGCGTCCTGGTATGTAGACTAGTGGCCCCTCAAGGTGGTTTCAGATTGGCATCTCAGGTGGAACTATGGGGCCCCTCACCTTGACCCCCAAATCTTGGGCAGATTGCCCATTGGTCCCCCCAAAGATGAGGGAATACTTCCACACGCTAACAAACGTTACCTGCTTAGTTTTCCCTTCCTTTCCTTCTAGTACACATGGGGTCCCTACACGTGTAGGGTCTTGAGTTGGGTATTGCAGGAGGGACAGAATTGTATTAAAATTGGCCATTGGCCCTAGAAACTCAATGCATTAGAAGAAATGAGACAGGTGGATATGTCTCCGAAGAAACATCCATAGCATTCCCTCAGCTTTAACCCTGTGCCATTAAAACAGTATGAGGGATACCCAAACCATTCTGGCCTGTTTAGCACATCAGCCACCCAGATGGCAGGAGTACTCAAAACCATGCACAGTTGTGAGCTATATATACCTTTCTACAGGCCCAGCCTGCCCTGAGTGTGTGTATCTTAGCATTATACATCTACAGAACAGCCCTGAAAACACCAGAAGATTCTGGGAAATGTCTTAAAACCTAATAGCTTTGGGGTTTTCCTTATTGTCGCTGCAATCATTTTACAGACACTAGAAATGGAGGGCCCGGTTTGCGGTCACCCAGGGGCTGAGCAAGCACGCCAATCTGGGGCCTGTTGTTCATTTCTCCCCCGGTTCATCTTTTAATTCATTAAGTTCCGCTTTTGTCCAAAAAGATGGCAACAGATTAGACTGTTACCGTTTCTCTGTGACTACTATCAGGGAATCAAGGACCTCAAAGCCAATGAAAATGCCAACTCAAGAATCTAAAATCCTAAATGAGGTTCAGTCTCTGCCTTGTCCCCCGTCGGTGTTTCTTTGCCTTGAGTCAAACGAACGTCTCCTCCAGCAAGAGAATCTTAGCCTGGCTCCTCCACCTCAGTTCCTCTTTGGCCCCCAGGGAACATCCATGGTGCAATAGCTACAATATTAACAGCTATATGTATGGTGACCAAATAATTTATCGCCCAAGTACTAATTCATGTAACAACATGGATGCACCTTGAAAACATTATGCTAAGTAAAAGAAGCTGACACAAAAGACCACATAGCATATGAATCCAGACATGTGAAACGTCTAGAAAAGGTAAATCCATGGGGAAAGGAGATTAGTAGTTTCCAGGGTCTGGGAGGAGGGAGGGTACGGAGAGTGACTGCTAATGGGGATGATGAGAATGTTCTGGAATTAGATAGTGGTGATGATTGCACATCTTTGTCAATATTCTGAAAACCACTGAATTGTACACTTTAAAGGGGAAATTTTTGTGGTGTGTGAATCTCAACAAAAAAGAAAAAAGAAGGGGAAAATACCACCTAAAAAAGAAAGTTTGTCATCCAAGCCAGGATCAAGACACTTTTGAGGTATTAATAATTACTCTGGGAAATGTGTATAAACAAGGACATATACGGGCGCCTGGGTGGCTCAATCGGTTAAGCATCTGACATCATCAGCTCAAGTCATAATCTCATGGTTTGTGAGTTCGAGCCCCACACCGGACTCACTACTGTCAGTACAGAGTCTGCTGCAGATCCTCTGTCTCCCTCTCTCTCTGCCCCTTCCCTGCTCTCTCTCACTCTCGCTCTCTCTCAAAAATAAATAAACATTAAAAAAAAATTTTTTTTTAACAAGGACATATGGCCTAGATTCTACCCAGGCAAGAATTCTGCGGCCACTAGTGCCTCCAGGAACCATGCGGACTTGTGTTCTCAGCTCCTAAATCCCCCAAGCCATTTGAGATTCTATTTGTTCTTGAATGTACCTCTTCTTTTGTAATGAGCTTTAAATGTTTGCCCGGTGACATCACACCTCTTCCTCCTCACCTGAGATTTATCCATTCATCCGTTCATTCACTAATCAGCTACGAGGTACCTATGACGCCAGGCAGTCAGGATAGGGGCTGAGGACCATAGACGAAGAAGTCAAATTTCTTTCCCTCCAGGAGGTCACTTTCTACTGAGAAGGGTGACATTCAAGTCAAAGGAAGTGCATTTGAGATAGAAGAATGTACTGGGTACCAGGAGGCCCAAAGAAGGCGAAAGTTAGCCCTTCCTGAAGCTGGGATTTTCTAGACGCCCACCCACTGCTTGGCTTTCCAGACGGACTGTGATGGGGCCTACTTCTGACCCCACTGGAGGAAAGAGGAATGTCTTCTTTGTCTTTGGTTTTCCTCCCCCATTCACCATGGTCCCCGCCATTCAGTGGTCTCTCACGTCCAGCACACATTGGGGTACCACCACTAGGGGTCTGGAGCTTCTTTCCCACGGGTGACCTGTACTCCAGCTCAGACTCCCACTCTCTGGTTGTCACTGGATCTTTCCTAAGTACATTGTGTTTCTTGCCCATTTTTCTGCCCACTCATGAGGGCTTATAAGGTTAAACCCCTTGACCAAGGTCACACAGCTGGTTAGTAACAAAAGCCAGACTAGAACCCACGTTCAGTCCTCGAAGTGAAGTCCTTTCGGGCTTCCATCAGGGGGTTTTATTTTTCTAACAAAGTGCCTATAACTTGAAGAGGGAAACTCCAATCAATCCTAAATCGGTTTTTTGTTTTGTTTTGTTTTCTAATTTTTTGCTTTAGTTGTCAGCCTCGGCCAGTAGTGGGAGCAGTCATAAGTAAATGATTAGTGACCCCCCCAAGGGTGCGTGTCACAGTCTCGGCACAAACATCGGGCTGGAACTTCTGATCCCTTACAGCCGTCTGTGTAACCCCAGTCCCTATGCCATGCAGCTCAGAACCCACATTCCAGTGGTGTTTCTCACTAGGCAGGAGGAACAATGGGAGTCAGTTCCCCTTAATACAGTAGAAGTTCATACCTGGAGGGGTCAGAGGCAGAAAAGCTTCAAAGTTAAGAACTTGGGTTTTAAAGGCCAGCAGATCTGGATTTAAATCCTGGCTACGTAACTGGAAGGAGAATGGTCCTTCAGTTTCTCCGGCTGTAAAATGAGAATAACCACTCATTTAGGGGATAAGATCCTCACAGGGATAACAGCTACCGCAGCGTAGTGTCATGAGGGTGAAATGACATGAGGCATATCAAGGACTTCGCATGGTCCCTGGTAGATAGTGAACACTAAATAACGCCAGCTAGTGTTATTACTGTCCTTTCTAACACCGCCTCTGGTCTTCAAAGGGTCCCAAACTCTGGAGATTGTTGGTCAAGTCTCCTCAGAGCATGCCTGCTGCCCTCTTGTCTGCCCCATAATGGCAAGACCGAGCACTAAGGCAAGCAGATGGGACTTCATTCATTCATTCATTCATTCACCAAAACTAATGAAGCACCTAGTATATTCCAAAACCACATGAAGAATTATCATCCTCAATAAGTAGTTACAACAGTGTTATACACAGAATAATGTATGAGACCACACCACGCAGGATTGTCCAGGAGACACAATGGGGAAGAGACAATTCCAGGTTTTGAAGGGTATGTAGGAGTTCGCCTAGGTAAACAGTATGCGAAAAGGCAAATGCATGGAAGGGCATGAAGTATTTGAGAAACAGTAAAAAGATCTGTTATTGCTAGATTCTCCCACCAACGTGGAAGGAGAGAAGCTTGGGAACTTGTGGCCAAATTGGGAAGGGCCTCGTGTGCCTGGCTGAGGAATTTGAATTTTAGCCAGTGGCCATCGGGCAAGAGTGGGGACTTTTTAGCATGCAGGTGACTCGAAACAGTCTTTGGCTTGGTTTAGAAATTTTTGTTCTGGCTGCTCTGTAGTGGAAAGAGTGCAAAACGAGTCCCAATCTTTGGGGCAGGGAAGGTGATCCTGACCCACCAGAAAGGCGGGAAGTACGGCTGCCACTCTGGCCCCAGGAGACAGGCCTGTTTCCCTCCGCTCTTCTACGAGATTTGACTTCAGCCAAATTTCACACAGGTTCTGAGGGGCTTGCAAAAAAGAGAATTCTTTTCTTTAGCAGAACAGGACTGAGGTGAATTCCCCTCAAAGTTTTTGTTGTCGGCAGTATTCAAAACAGGTACTGACCTTGGAGTCTAGACACTGGAATGTTCCCTCTAACTCCTGACGAGTGCCGAGTGCCGGCCGTGTGACCTTGGGCCAAGGGGTCTCTGTTCCTCAGGGCTTCCTCCCTCCCACCAGGTGGGAACTCTTCCCTCTTAGAAATTCCCTAGCACCATGCTGGTACCTGTTTAGTTCACTTTTTCCATTTCATTCTGTTCTGCATTATTAGTCATGGGTGTGCTTTGCAGAGTGGAAAGACTAGAGTCTACAGATCTGGCTTCCAATCCTGGCTCAGCCATGTGCCAGCTGTGTGGCTCAGAGACATTCTTTTACCCTGCCGAACCCTCATGTCCTCCTCTGTAAATCTGGAATGAACGCCAGAGAGTCGTTAGGTCGATAGAAGGAATAATTGAAATAAAGTATGTAAACACAGGGCCTGAAACATAAAGCACTCACTAAAGAATATTTACGTGAACATACTACAGACACACACACACACACACACACACACACACACACACACTGTGGTCTTGATACTTAAGCACTTAGCTTAAAACATTTATGAGTATGGACTCAGAATCGATATTGATATTGCCTTTATGCCTTGATTTTCTTACGTTTAAAAGGTAATGATGCTATCGGACTCAACCGCACTGAATACTTGGAATAAAATTGGAAAGCACACCCATTTGTAGTTGCCTATTTGACATCCAACCGTCATTTGTATATATAGTTTCTCTTACGAGAGTGTAAACTCCCTGGGAACAGGAACAAAACCACTGCTCTCTCTGTGAATGAGAAGTGGAGGGGAGACCAGGGCTTGGTACATGGCAGTGGAGAGAATCATTTTTAAGCCCCTAGAGTCGGTGCCCAAGCCAGAAGGTACCATCTACACAGCCCACCAGCCGTTCTCAGTTGCCACCTTCTGCTGACTGCACAGGCTCTAGCATCGGCATCACAAAAGTTGACTTCTTAGCCTGAGCCCCAGTCACTAGTGGCAGCCAGAAGCCAGGCCTTGAGATGCCCAGGTGTTGAGGAATTGAGCAGGGACCAGCAAGGGTCTCCCTCTACCTGCGGGGAAGAACCAGTCCTCGGTGCCCCGGGTGCCGGCCCCAGGGGATAGTCGTCAGGGAGGTCGTCAGGGGGATAGTCGTCAGCCTCTGGCTAAGCTCCTGGCCTTAGCATGGCAAAGGTACTCCTTCTTGGAGTCCAAAGCTGCCTCCCACTCCGCAGGACCACAGGGGGTCCCACACCTAAACAATGTCCCAGACTCTGGGACTCAGCCCAACTGCCTTACCTTGGCCTAGGTTGGCTTACTTCCAAGGATTCTCCGAAACGGAGCGTTCTGCTGGATTGGGACTCGAAGTCAGCCTTCAGAACCACACCAGGGCAGACTCGTAGGAGTAGCTCAGCTAAGCGGCTTATTTGCTTGGAAGACCTGGGGGCTCCCCCACCGGAGGTCGTGGAGCTGGGAGGTAGGAACAGACGTTTCCCTGTTGGCTCCCAGAATACCTGAGGTGCCTTCTAACCTGGAGGGAGGGGGTTGGGCTTCAGATAATCCACCCGGCCTGGTGCAAGGCTTGTTCCTCAGGGCTGTCTAGGCAAAGGGGACAAGGACTTCTTCAAATAACAATAATAGCATTTATTGAGCGCTTCCTCTGTGCCCAGCACTTTCTAAATACTTTGTATGTGTTACCCTTGGCCCCCCACCTCTAAGTAGGCACTCTTATGCATCCTATTTTACAAATGAGGAGGCGTCAACCCCAGAGAAGCGAATCACTTTCACATGGTCACGGGATCCAAGCTAGAGAGAGGACGACTCACAGCACTTCCTTTGTCTCGTACCATGACCTCAAGAAGAGTTTATTTTTGAAATAACTAGGGTTCTTGGGCTCTGATGAGGAAGTTCATGACTGCGGAGTGTGGTGTGGCAGAAGTTGCTCTAAGACTTCAGAGTCCAAAAGCCCTGGGCTCAGATCCTAGGTCAACCACTAAACAGCTCTATCACTTGCAGCAAATTGCTTATGTTTTTAGCCCGAGTCTCCCCATCTGTGAAATGGGGCCAGTAGCGCCCACCTTGCAGGGCTGTCGCGAGGCTTGGAAATAACATATGCGGCCCGCCTGGCACCTGCTGGGTGCTTGACAAATGGTAACCGTGGCTATGACCCTCCCGTGCCTTGGGTGTGCTGGCAGCCCTGTGGCGGACCCATCCGGCGGCCCACTGGAGTAAGTGGAAGCAGCTGGGAGGGGGTGGGGGAAGAGGGAAAGGGAGAGGCAGCTTGAGTGACTGCAGGCCAGCCCTGAGGGCCTCGAAGGGGATATTGGCCCTAGCCACAGGTGCACCAATTACTCTCCCCTCGCGCAGCCTGGGGGTGCACTTCCCCCTCGCTTTCCCACTCGGCTCAGCCCTGACCTCTGGTTCTGCAGAAGGGCAGTGGCAGCTCCAGAGCACCAGTCCGCTGGCTGGTCGTTTGTCTTCAGGTTTCACGGCCTCCCTGAGGCTCCCACTGCTTTGCAAGTTTTCCCTCCCTTTCCCAGCCACTTCCCAGTTAGCCTGGGAGCCTCTCAGTGGTAGCTCGGGTTTCATTCCTGGGAGCTTTGTTCCGAATGGAAGTTTCTGGTTGGGATAATCCCTGGGTGTGAGTGGTCAGTGCAGGAAGAGACGGGAGCCTCTCTGAGAGGCTGTGGGAACAGCCTCGCTGGTCCAGGTGCTCTGAGGAGGGAGTGGGTTTCACCGCTCCTCTTGGAGGCACCTTCCCCCGCGGCGGGGCCCAGGGGGCGGCCCTGGACAGCAGGTCTGCAGCCCACCCAGCCCTGCCTCTCTGGGGGGTCCCTGCCAGCATCGTCCCCTGGGTGCCTGAGAGAACCCTGAAGGACTCAGACCCTCCAGCGCCTTCCCCACCTGCCCCAGTTGAAATGTCAGACTCGAAGGACGAAATTGAGAGGATGCCAATCCCTGCGCTGACCCAAGCAAATATTGTCTACGTCTAGTTTATGAAATAGACTTCTACGCAGGGTTTCCTCAGGAAATTAGGTTCTGCTGCTCAACTTTTTTTTTTTCCCCCTGAAACAAATAATCTGGTTCAAACCTTTTACCTTCTAGATGAGGAAATGAAGGTTCAGGGAAGAAGAATTTCCCTGAGGATTCCACAGCTGCTCCTCTTGATTCATCTTCTCCGGGGTCGCTTTCATGATCCAGTCATGGGTACGCGGCGCTAACCCACGCATTGCCCACGCCACGTGGTATGGCGGCAGGGGGTTTACTCGTCTGTGAACTCCAAGGCAAGGGGTGCAGCCTGAAGGCGGGACCTTGCCTTGTCTACCCCTTCATCTCCAGCAACTCTGCCCTCAGTGTGCACTGAACCGAGTCGGGACTGAGCTGAGCTGAACTCCACCGGGAGCAGCCCAGGGTCCCTGCTCCCACCCGGCTGCCTCTAAGCCAGCATGGCCTCACGTCTGAGCAGTGTGCCCCCCTCGGCCCCGGACCTCTCTTTCCTCACGCACCCCGTGCTCCTCCTCTGCTTCAGCCTTTCCCACACTTCATCGGCACGGACGGGCGAACCGTGGCCATCTGCACTGGAAAGGAAGCTTCAGGACTCGGGAGTCTATCTGACTTGCTCACCGTTGCTTCATAATACTTGCTTCGAGGGCTGGCACAGAGTGGGTGCCCGGGAAGCTTGGCACGAATCAGTGCAAGGCCCCCGGGAGAGGAAAGGCTTGGCATTGGCTGGGAGGAAAGAGGTGAAGCCTCGAATATTGATTCTCCCCGTTCTCTCTGCTCCTCCTTCCTGCCATTCTTCCAACTCCAGACAGTGCAGACAACTGTCTCCCCAGCCCCTGCTTTGGGGGTTGGGAGAGGGGAGGCAAGGCTGGGTCTGGGCAGCAGGGTGGTTAAGACACACACTGGCCTCTAGGACTGAGCTGGAAGACCATCCCCCTTTCGGGACACCACCACACCTCCCCTCTCAGCAATCCCAGGCCTTCAGGGGCTCAGGCCTTTGGCTGGCATGTCCACCTGGATAAGTGAGCAGGAGCAGACAAGGTTAGGCCTTCTGTGCATGAAGGGCCTTGCCCCTCATCTCGGGCTTCCTGGCTACCTTGGGCCTTTGAGTCGCTAGAGATGTTTTCCCAGGAAAATACCCTCCCTGCAGACTCTGCCTTTCTCCTGTCCTCATGGTGCCTCCTGGATGACAGCACTGGACAAACCCAGGCTTTCGGGGACCTCACTCCACCGGCCCAACCCCTTTCCCAGAGTCCCTCCCCACAGTAGCCACCACTCGTTAGGAACCGTAGTTAAGGCACTCTGCTAGACAGCTCACCCGGCTCGTAAACCCTCACCCGCATGACAACTCTGTAAAGGGGAGTATGTGGCCCATTTTGCAGGTGAGGAAGTTGAGGGTTAGAGAAGTGAGGTGACTTACAGTTTACACAGTTAGGGAGCACCAGAGCCAGGATTCAGGATTAGTTCTATCTGACTCCAAAGCCCTGACTCCTAACATCACACTGAGCCGCCGCATCTGATTTCTGGTTGCTGCTGCTGTAGCCATTTTTCTGAATTCCTTCTCCGATCTGGTTAGGCCTGGCTGGGAGGGGGAGGGATGGGCACATCAGTGTCAGAGCAAATTCCAGGGGTGTTGGGAGAGTAAGAGAAGATTCCTTTTCCCTTCTCTCTACCTGCCCCCCAGGTGTGATGGAAGTGCCCCCACACAGAGACCTGCCCCGGATGCTGTTCCCTCCCTTCTTCACACCGGTGCACAATCCTGTCTTACCGAACGCTTAGGCTCTGACCCTGTTCCCCTTGTCCCTCTCAGCACAAACCTCTGGCTTTTGGTCACAGCTCATCTCGTCTTCCAGCTACCAGTCATGCCTCACTTAGGAGCACCCTTCGAAGCCACCTCTCCGTCCCCGGGGATGCTAGCACCTCTACCCAGAACCCCCCCCTCTTCCCCCACCAGAGAGGATCAGGCCTGGCTTAATGGAAGGGGCTGGAACTTGAGCCCAAGATGGAGAAGTCAGCCCAAACCCTCGGAAGCCAAAGACCCAGCATCCTACTGACCCAGCCTCTCCTATCGGAACTGAGATCGGGCAGGTCCTACATGGTGTATTACCCATGATGAATGTTTTATGGGCTTGTTCTTCATTCCTGAGAGCTGCGGGAGGCAGGGAGGGGAAGGTGCACGGAAAGCCCAGGGAGAGACTAGGCAGGACAGTGAGGCAGGAGGGCGTGCAGTAACCCAGCATAGGTTGTGATGGGACAGGGGGAATTGCTCTGTGAGGAAAGATTTAGCAAGAGTTGGTGATGTTTGTCAAGTTGAAATGTTAAATGTCGGAGACTGGAAACAAGGAGGAGGCCAAGAAGGCAGAGGTTTTGAGCCCAAGTGTTTGGAAGCTGTGTGCCTGTGGGCAGACAGGGACAGCTGGAATTTGGGGTTGGCCCTGGCCACTCCCACTCTTGAAAGTCACTGGCTGGTTCTCCAGGCAGTTGGCTTTGGTCTCAGGGCCTGGTGCCCCGGCTCCTCGAGGGCTTGCCATTCTGCCACTCCCAGGCCCTGGGCCCAGGCATTTTCTGGTTCTCTGGACCCAAGGTAGTGGAAGGCTGCAAACCACGGAGAGCTCTGTCCAGGCTCCTCTTTGCCTCCTCAAAGCAGAATCCAGTTCTGGCCCCCTGTTCTGAGTACCTCCAGCCAGGCCCCAAACTACAGCCCAGCTGATTCTTCACGACTGGGGGCCTTAATCCCCCAGTACCAAAGCTTCAGACCTTGGTTGGCATAAGAGAATGCCTGACTCTCCTCTTCACCACGTGCTCCCTCCAACCACAGCCAAGGAAGGAAGGGAGAAGAAACACAGCTCCCAGACTGATTCAGCGGCCTGAGCTTGCTTCACTGAGAGAGGGGTTGCAGGGGGTGAGGTTGGCGGGGTTTGGGTTGGGGGGGGGGGCAGTGACGGACTGCAGGACTGAGCCCGAGCCCTTCTTAGCATTTGCCAGCCAGTAGGAGGAGCCCACGCATGAGGGTCAGCTCTGCGGCCTGCCCAGATGGACAGTTAGTTCTTGAGGGTCAGCAAGAGATCCAGATGGGGAAGCAGGGCAACCAAAAGCACCTTACTGGCACCACCCTCCACAGTTCCATGGGACTTGGGGGTCCTCCGGAGTTCCTGCCAGCTCCCCATCTGTCTTGCTACCACTTACTCCTCCTCTCTTCTCTGCTCTCTGGCTCTTAATTCCCCTTCACTCTCCTTTGAAGTCCCCTGGTTGCTGTGGAAAGTCAGTGGCAGGGAAGGAAGCAGAATTTGGGGGAGGTTCTGATATGTCCATCCCAACAGGCCCTGCTTAGATGCTCATTTGTCCAGGCTTTGGAAACAGGTACTGCAGCTTGAGAAAATTGGGAGTGAGCCTGGCTCAGACAGCCTTGGACCTCCTTTTAATAAGACTGTGCATGTCAGGATAAGCTCCAAGGATCATCTATCATAGGACCATCCTCAAGTCTCCCCGACCTTCAGGCATTTCAAGACTGACTCAGCTCTGGATACAGAGGACCCCCAACCTTCCGCGTCCACTCAATGGCCCCTCAGTCTGCTCTCATTCTATCAGTTGATCGCTTCCACCAACATTTACCAAAAACCCACGACGTGCCAGGCACTGGTTCTGGCACTGGATAGTAAGCAATTCAAAGTCTCTGCTCTCTTGGGAGGGACAGACAGAACAAAAGCAAATATATGAAAAACAAGATAATATCAGGGGCACCTGGGTGGCTCAGTCGGCTAAACGTCTGACTCTTGATTTTGGCTCGGGTCATGATCTCACGGTTCGTGAGATTGAGTTTCTCATCGGGCTCCACACTGACAGTGAGGAGCCTATTTGGGATTGTCTCTCTCCCTCTCTCTCTCTCTCTGTCCCTCCCCTGCTAGTGTTCTCTCTAAATACATACATACATACATAAATACATAAAAACTTATTTAAAAAGATAATATCAGATAGTGATAAGGGTAATAAATAAAGCAGAGAGTGACAGCAGAGATCTACAGAATGAGCACTCAGCCCTGCAAGATCTAGAGGAAAGGCACTGCAAGCAGAGGGAACAACATGTGCAAAGGCTCTGGGGCAGATGAGAGCGTGGCTCGCTTGAAAAGCTGGAAGGAGGTGTGGCCCAAGTGCCACGGAGAAGAGGGAAAGTGGTTAAGCCCTAAGGTTATAGAGGCAGCAGGGGGCCAGAGCGTGCAGGGGACTGTGCGGGCCATGGAAAGGAGTCTGAGTTCAACTCTAGATAAGGTGGAGTAACACGATCAGATTTGTGTTTTGGAAATTCTGGCTGCTGAGCACAGAAAGCATAGTCAGGGGATATGAGAGGAACCAGGGAGAGCAGTTAGGGGCTGATTCCCATAAGTCAGACAAGAGCTAGTGACGGCTTAGAGCAGGGTGGTCGGGTAGAGAAGTCAAAGAGTAGGCGGACTGGAGTTGAGTTAGGTTCTGGAGTAAAGGCAGCAGGATGAGAGGCAGGGGGAGGCTGACAGAAGAGCCCAGAAGATTCCCAGGTGAAACCACCCTATTGTTGGCTACTCGCTCTCGGCCCTGGGGTCGGTCGGGGGTAGGGCACTTAAAGCTTCGGGCCCAGACATTATCTTTGTGCTACATCATCAGGACACCACACCGTACTGGTTTTCCTCCCACCAGCCTCATGGGCCACACATGCTCCATCTCCTCGGCTGACGCCCCCCACCCCCTGACCTCTCCATGTTTGGAGTGTGCCAAGGTCAGGCTTGGGGCTTCTCTCTTCTCTAGCTCTGCTCACCCCCCGGAGGAACCCATTCCATCTCCTGCTTTAAAAAACACCTGGGTGCTGAATACTCCCAAAGTTGTATCTTCACACTAGACGTCTCCCCCGCTCTCCAGACTCATCTCCATTTGAGTGTTTACTTAGTCAGCAGCGACGTAACATATCCAAAACCAAACTGCTCTTCCCCTCAAAATCTGCCCCTTCTGGAATCTTCTCTGTGTCAGCAAATGGCCCCTCCATCCTTTCAGTGGTTCAGACCAGAAACCCTGGAAACCCCTCAACCCATCTCTCTCACAGCCCACGTTCAAACCCATCAGCAAATCTTGTCATCCCCACTTGCAAAAACTGCCCCAAATCCCAATCCCTTCTCCCTGCCTCCAGTCCGCTATCCTCTCTCACCTAAATTACTGCGGTGACTTCATAACTGGTCTCCCTTGCCCCCGAGCTGTCTGTCCTCTGCATAGCTGCAAAGTCATCTTGTTAAAACTTCATTCAGAGCCTGTCACCCTATTGCTCAAACCACCCCCCCCCACCCCCGCGATGGTCTGCTGGCTCATTCAGAATCAAAACTAAAGTCTTTTCAACGGCCCCATGTGGTCATCGGCCCTCCACTACCACCCCTTCCATTTCTCTGGCCTCACCTCAGCTTCTAGCCTTCTCCATGCCCCCTCCCCACCACACACACCAGTATCCTCCCTACTTTGCCCTGACTTCACTGGCCTCTTTCCTCCTCCCCTAATGCAGAAATATTTGCACCTGCTGTTCCCTCCACCCGGATGGCCCCTGGATGGCCCCTCCCCCACCTCCCCAGTGCCTGAATGCCTTACCTTGGTCAGGTGTCTGCTCAAACATGAAGATTTGAATGAGGCCTTCCCTGAGCACCCTATTTAAAATTGCTACTGCCCTACCCTACCTTTCACACTCATTTCCTTCTCTGCATTTTCCCCCATATGGCTCTCAGTGTCTCCTATACTATATACTCTTTGCTCTGTCCCCCTACCCTGCTAGAATATGAGCTCCTTAAGGACAGGGGCTTTTGTCTCCTTTCCTGCTTGTCCCTCTACCCACAATGGAGCCCAGCCCCCAATAGACAACTGAATAAATATCAAATGAATGAATGAATGAATGGAATTAGGAAAAGACCTACAATCCTCAAGAGGCAGCCTGGGTCTGGAAATTGATACCTGGTTTCTAGTACTGGCTTTGACCCTTGTTATGTGGTTTTCGGGCCCTATGTTGTCTGTCTATAGATGATGGGGGAACTCCTGAGGTCCTTTGCTGTGGCAGCATTCTAGAATGATGCTTGGCCATGAGACTGGAGGAGAAGGTAGGGTTGGACAGAACCCCGAGGAGAGAGCCCTCACTCATGCTTTCTCATCCAGGCTTGGGTGGAGTCTTCGCTGACCTTGAAATGAAAGGTAAGGTTCTGGTTTGGAGTTGGCAGGGTTCTGGGAGGCTCAGGTAAGAGAGAAATGGGTGAGCGGGTCCAGCCCCACCTGCTGGGTGGGGACAAGTGGAGGCCTGCCCACTAGGCTTGCCTCCTCCTCATGGGGAGTTGGTCCCTGTGAGGGTCTCATGGACAGTACTGCTATTAAAAAAAAAAAAAGGAGAGGAGGGATCGGAATGAGGTAAGAACTAAGGAGAAAGGACTGGAGAGGGCCTTCCGTGTGGGTCACCTGGGCCTGCACACAGGTCCTGAGTGAGTCCTGGGAGGTCAAGCCTCGTGCAGACCTCAGGCAGGCCCCAGGGCCCTCACAGCCAGCACCCACTCTAAGAGCAGCAGACCTTTTGGCCGAGAAGAGCCCAGTTCTCCTCCCTTTTCTGGGCCTTGCAACAGCTCCCTGCTTGTTTTCCCCGAAATAAATGGACTGAGCATATTGGGCCGGCAATAACCCCTTGAAATCAGTTGTTATCACAGTTAACAACCAGTTTGGCTTCAGTTCAGGCTGTTAACTATCAAACCACTAAGTGCCGGTAATGATTGATTCTTGGCCAGTTGCAGCTTGAGTGGGCTGTAAAACCCCATTAGCGAGGGCTCTGTGGAGGCAGCAGGGCAAACATAAACAAGGTGGTGGGTGCTCCAGCCCAGCCTAGCCACACCACTCTGGGCTCCACTCCCATGGGTTCCCTGGCCTGGGCTCCTGCTGGAAGTCAACCCCTTCCCAAAGGCCCAGGAAGCCTCAAGCCTCCTGTCCACCTCTACACCCCTCCATCCCCCACCCCCAGTCATCTCTCGCCTCTCTGTAAAGCAGGTCTGGCTCTCTGGACAGCTCACCTCTTCTCCCTCCAGCAACCACGGCACACTTCACCTAACACCCTGGAGTACTCGGGCATCCCCAACCTGGGGGCTTCAGGAGTGGCTTTGGCCTAGCCAGTGACCAGCCTTGGCCCAGCCTGGCCCCACTTTGTGGCCAGGATCCCAGGCAGCGAGAGCCTGACATCCCACCCCCACCCCAGACTCCCTCCTACCCTATGGCTTCCCCCAGGAATTGCTCTCAAACAAATGAAATGTGGGCAATTACTGGGCTGGGGGCTGGACAGGCGGCCGTGCAGATGAAAGCGTTTCCTGGACGGTCTCTTCATTTGCATGGCATCAGAAGCTGCTCAGAAGGTGTGACTTTTCCCACAGTGAGACCCTAGTTCCTTGCACAATAAAGCCAGGCTGCTCACCCAGAATTAATTAAAGGGGGAGGGGAGGGGATGGAGCAGAGGAGGAGGCACTAAGAACTGGGGGAGCAGGAAGAGAGATGTCTAGAGCCCCTCCCCACATCCCAGCTGTCTATGCGCCAGAAGACACCTACTCTATCCAGAGCCTCTTGCCCCCATAGCAAGCCAGACAAGGTGGCACGGACAGAGCCCAGGGCATCCCCAACCTCTCTACCCCAAGGCCCTCGAACTCCTGGTCCACCTGGATGGCCTGGCACTGGAACTTGCAGCTTCAACTCCGAGAGGCCCACGTGGTTAGGAAGCCTTGGGGTGCCCTCCCCCCACCCAATGGAAGTGCCAAGGAACAGAGGCCCAGAGGGAAGAGGCTTCTGGATTGGGCCAATGACTGGACCGTGGGACCAGTCCAAGGACACTGTCAAAGAAGGCAGCAGAAACAGCCAGAATGGGAGGCCTCAGTTATGAAGACTGGGTGAGCTCTGCCCTCAGGAGACCTGCCGCCTCTGGGCTTGGACTCTCCCTCGATGTGGCATGATGCCCATCTCACAAGTTCACACACACACACACACACACACACACGCACGCGCACACACACACCTCTCCGCCCACTGCAGGCCAGCCCCCGTGTCCCCACCATGACCTGCTCTGCCACTGCCATGGCACGGCCTGGTCCTCCTCCTTCCACAGCTGTCTTCCCTCTCAGGCCAGTCCTCCTGACCTATGAGCTGCTGCCTGGTCCTCCAGGCCAGAGTCTGCACCCTGCTCTCCCCCCACGAATTTTCCCCTCCGGTCCGGCCCAGTTCCTCTCCCCCTAGGCCCCATCTCTCCAGGGTCTGCGCTCCTCCTACGACTGTGGTCTCTGGGCCCTTTGGCAGCACCTGAGCTCAGCACCTTCTGCTCTCAGCTCTCGAACCAGAATCCTCAAAAGTCAACACCTGCTCCATGTTGTGACTGTCAACACCAGTCTTGGTGGTCTCCCCTCCAACGTACCCTCCACCTTGGGCCCTGGCAACTGCTCTTTTCTTTCATTCTCTGGAGGCTGCTCCTCAGAAAGAGCCAGCTCTGGCATCTCCAACCTGTCTCCCACACAGACCTAGGCACACACACAGAGGCACTTTTTAACAACTCACGGAATCCACGAACGCAGTTCTGGTCCTAGCAGAGCCATCATTTCTGCCCCAGAGGTGGCGGGGGAAGTGATGGTAGTGACTCCTGTTAAGAGCTAGGAGGTCCATGTACGAGAGCTCCCAGGACCAGCTAAGCAAGTGCCTCTTCTTGCCCCCTTCCCTGCTTCTGTCCTATCCGGAGAGCACCTCTGTGACAATGATGCGGGCGCGGGACCTAAGTCAGGCTGGAAGGAAGCTACAGTCAGAACTGGGGTCTGATTTGCCTCATCTCTCATCTGCCAGGGCAGCTGGGGGAGGGGGTGGAAGCTGACCACTGGCAGGACTTACTCTCCAACACACGTTTTTAATACCCAAGTTAAATAAATATTCCAGTCATTTAATAACAACTAACACACATCCACCCCCCCCCCCCACTGACACCCACCCTTAAAAGACCTGCCCTAGGTCCCCACCCTCCCCTCCCTCCCCACACCTGAGGGGTGAGGTAGAGTCACTGGCCGCCTGGCCAGCTTGTCCTACAGGTGCTGGGGTTCAGGAGCACCTCTGCTGGGCTAGAAAAGCCCCCCCACTCTGGGTGAACCCCCGCCAGAATCCCAGTCTAGGCCGCTGCCCGGGCCTTCCTGAAAGTTAAGAAGACAGACACCACAGCCAAGTGGAATACAAAAATAGAGCCTCTCTTTTGTTTAAAAAAACAAAACAAAACAAAACAAAAACAAAAAGCCCAACAGCAAACAATTATCAACAGCTAGCACCCGGGGCTCCCCCAGCTCCTCCCCAGCCTTCAGCAGCGCAGACCTCGCTGGAGGTTCTCTGTGCTCGCGCAAGATGAGCCGCTCCGCGCCGGCGGCGGGGAGGGGCCGGCGGCGCCTACCGGGGCTCGGGGGCCCAAGTCCTCTGGCTGCCGCGCAGGCTGCGCGTGAACGGCGGGTAGTTGAGGAACTCGAAGCGCAGGCTCTGCTCCGTGGTGTGGTGGCCTCGGGGCAGCCGCTTCATGAAGTGGACCTCGCGCTGGTGCTGCCGCGTCTTGGAGCCCTTGCGCGGCCGGCCCTTGCGGGTGAAGGCCATGTACCAGCCTTCGTACTTGGCGTTCTGCAGGGCCGTGTAGTTGTTCTCCAGCACGATCTCCGTGAAGACACAATCCTTGCCCTTGCCGTTGCTCTGCAGGTGGGGGGTGGGGAGGGGGCAGACGCGGCGTTACTGGGCTCTGGCCGGAGCTCCCCCCCAGCAGAGGCAGAGGGCAGGCGGCCCCAGACAGCAGGTGGGCACCCCAGCAGATGGCAGGGTGGGCACGAGCTGCAGCCCCACCCCCGCCCGGGCACCCGCTCTCTAATCCCTCACAAGCCGCAGCCCACCCGGCAACTTCCTGTCCTCCTGGGCAGCAGTGACACATGGTTGTCTCCGGAGGGGCTGGGCCCCAACACAGAGGGGCAGAGAGGGGGCCCAGACCCTGCCTGCCCTGGCCTCCTGCCCACCAGTCTGGCCGAGCTGCTGGCACCAGTTTCCCCAGCTGCCCCCCCTCAGCCCCTCAGGACCCCAGGGGCCCCAGGGCAGCCACCCCATGGGGGAGGGGAGACCTGCGGGGAGACTCGGAGCCCCAATCCCCAGAAGCCCAGGAAGCAGGGAACTCGAGGCTGGAGAAGAGCCGTGACTAATGGGGCCATTTCAGAGCTAGGCCGAGGGGCTGGGCCTGCGGCTTACTGAACATTCCAAATGCTGGTACCATGTAATTGGACATAATAGCAAAGCAATTTGGCGATTTGTTAAAAAGATATATGGAATTTACCAACCCCCCCCCCAGCCCCTACCCTAGCCTTCCTTCTTCCTCCTTTGCCTTTATAGCTTTTCATCTCTCAAGCAGTTTCCTTGTCTCTCACCTCCCCCCCCCCCAATCATTAGGTAACCCCAAGGTGGCCCTGGGTCTCTCTGCCCACCTTGTTGGGATCTGGCTCTGCCAGCCCAGCTACTCCCCAGGCCCTGGGGGGCCCTCCCTTCCTTCTGGGGCCTCACCTTGGCAATCAGCTTCCCCTTCTTATTCATGCAGATGTAGAGGCCTGTCTCAGCTCCTCGGACTCGAACCCGGCTGCCAAAGGTATCTGTCTCCACAATGAGCTTTGCTGTCAGGGAAGGTGGGGGGATGGTTATTGGAAGCTCCCTGACCCCCACTGTACCACATCGTCACCCCAGCTGACCCACAGACCTGTCACATCCCCCCAGCAACTGCTCCAAGAGCAGGTATCCAAGATGTGGGCTCCGGCCCCAGCCCAGCTGCCAATATGCTGTGCAACTTTGCGAAAGATCAAGTCTCCTTTCTGGGCCCCAGGACCCTCACTTGGATTTACATAAGGGGGTGGATAAGATCATGGAGTACAAACGGTTCTGCAGAGAGATCTTGGGGCCATCAAACTGAAAAGACTCTCTTTTAGAACCAGATAGTATTGACTTTTATGTCAAGGCTTCATGACTAGAGCTCCACTCTTATCAAAGATCTCGGGGGATCCTTCAAAGTCAAAATATTATGTGTCCATGCCTCACATATCACTGCAAACTTCTGGGGGTACAACAGTGACATCAGCTGGGAGGCCAAACATTAAAGCGCATCTCTCCTGTTTCTGGCCCCTCAGGTTCTAACTCACAGCCTTCACGACCCCCTCACCCCACCCCTGCTCTGCTGAGAAGATGACCGCTCTCCCTACACACACGGCCCATACATAGCCAGCTGCTCTCCCAGAACCTCAGACTCCAGCTGGGAGGATTCTGCTCTTCTCCACGCTTCCCAGTCACCACTGTCCCCAGCCCCAGTGTCCAGAAATCAATGACTCAAATAGTCTTTTCTCTTTCAACCTCCATCACAGCTGGGCTTCTCACCCCAGTGACCAAACACTTACTGCGGGTGAGGAGGGGAGAAAAGCAGGCATGCTTGCCTCTCCGTCTGGAAAGCCCTGAGACAGGGAGCTGAATTCTGTGCCTTCTTCCCCTGCCCCCTCCCCTTAGACAGCCAACTTGCCACAGAAGTCCTGGTCCCTGTCTACTCTTTGTGTAACTCCTCCCTTTGAGGCTGTCCCCAAGAAGGGAATGAGGGCTGACTTAGCTGCTGGGGATAGGACAGAAGAGGCTGGGTCTCCTATCCTCTCTACTGCGGAGCCCAGAATTTTCCCTGCTTGAGAAGGCAGTTCTGGGACTCCCAGAGCTGCCTCCCAGCCTGCCCTAACAAGGCAGCACCTCTTTTGTCCTCAAAACTAAACTGACTAGAGGTCAGTGAGGCAGCCCTCATTGCCCAGCCTGTGACTACCCCACCCCTTCGCATAAGCACAGAGCGGGGACCCAGTGGCCAACTCCCCAGTCTGGCTCCAAGTCAGCCAGGGAAATGCAGCTGTCACCTCCCCTCCCACCCACCTCCTCTTGGACCCAGCCGGTCTGCTCATCCCTCTCCTGATCTGCCTTCCAGAGCAAGGAGTGGCTGCTGTTAAGGGCCAGGAAGGACACTGGCTGGAGAAGGGGCAAGAGGACTCTGGCCAAATGGGGCAGACAGGGATGGAACAATCCCTCGGTTCCTTCCTGGGACCCATAAGGAAGCAACTAGGACCTCTCTGCTATTCTCCCCCAGACTCATACTGTGCTGGCTATACACCCTAAGCCTCTCTGCTCTTGGGCCCTCCAGTTCCCACCCCTGCCTGGCAGGCAGGGACCAGGGAACCTGGAAAGCTTCCTACATTTGTAAGGACAGAAGTGGGCATGAGACTTCTGATGTCTGAAGATGAGTTCACCCAAGGCCAGCTTAGCCTCTTCTTCCGTCCCCAAAACCCAAGGATGCTGGACCATTTGCTCCAGTGGAGCAAACCCAGGAGGAGCTAAGCATTCGTTCCCTTTCCTTGGAAGCTGAGAGGAGAAGCCAGCAGCCAGTTTGGAGGGACAGAGGGACAAAGGGATGGCAGGCTGGCCCTGCCAGCGCAGCGGGGGAGCTCGGCCACCGGGCAGGCCGCCCCCCACCCCCACCACGGAGAGCCCCCACTCCCCTTCCTGGATGGATCTGGGGAGCTGGGGCTGCAAGTTTACAGCGGCTTTCCCGACCGGGCTTTTGGAAAGCTTAACATTTTCAAACCTATTCTTCCACCCCAGTGACAGATTTATCCCGGGAAAATTATGTCTCCTTCTCCAGCTTTGAAGGGAAGTCAGCTACGTCGATGCAGAAAAAATGCAGTGAGACATACTCGATCCCCCAAACTGGCTCGAGAAGAGGAGAAAGTATTCAGGAAATGTTAAAAAAGGTGAAAGTAAGAAGAGTTTTAATCGCTCTGCCAGACGCGGGGGTCTCTCCAGAGATTCATAGAGAACAATCTTGAACCTCTTTTTTAACATTTACAGACTTGCAACTCCTTTCAAACTCCACATCTGAAAAAAGGCTCGTTCTTTTTCTGTTTTATATCATTCTTCATTTTTCTTCTTAGCTCTTAAAATGCCTCACCTTTTTATTACATTTTAATAGAGTCTTCCCCTCTCCTTTCATGCTTGTTTAACTTGGTCATTATTTAAAGGTTTTTAAACTCACAATAATCGCTCTCTAAAAACAACACCAGCCGCCCAGAGGGCTTGCTTTTCTCTTGGTACATCCAGCACTCTAGAAATTGGCCTTGTTTCAAGGCAGGAATATTGAATGTTTTAGAAATCAATCAGTCCTCAGTCTCTGACCCGCAGTAGCTCCCTGGACTCACCACCCCACGGACAGCCAGGAGCCCAGCTCTGACCACCACCTGGGTTCCTGGGTCAGTGGAGTGGAGAGGGCCCCTTCCCAAGCCTAGTCCCCATGTGCCATTGGCCCTTCTGATCAAAATATTTAAAGGTTCATGGCATACCCCCTCCAAGTTGTAAGTTTTGGGGGGGTTTTGCTCCCTTCTCTTTCCCAACTCTCTCCTTTTGTGGGCCCTGGCGACATATCCTCTTTCAAGAGCTTCCCTTAAACCTGAGGCCCCCTCCCGCTGAACCCTCTGCCTCCACCTGCAGCTGGGGAGGGGTGTGTGAATGGGGGAGGTGGAAAGGGAGACTCCTGGATTCATTCATCTGCTGGGCAGGGAAGGGGCACCTGTGGGCCAAGTACTCCCCGAGGTCCCTTCGCTGGCCCTCTTTTCTCCAGCTGACCCCAAGATGCTTTTTTTTTTTTTTTTTTTTTTTTTTTTGGCCTTAACTCCTTCCCTTCTGAGCTGGGGAGCCTACAAGCCTCCTGCCGGTGCAGATGGGGCTGGCAGGTCCAGTCACAGCAGGCCAGCCAGGGAAAGGGGGGTATGTTCTACAAGCTACCTTTACCCTGCCCAGTGCCGGTGGCCTTACCGAAGGGGTCCCCGTCCTCTGCCATGGCGTTGATGCGCTTGTTGGCCAGGACCTGCACGTGCTTCCCGCTGGTGCGGCTGTAGAGCTGGTAGGTCCGGATAAGGCGGCGGCTGAGCTGATCCGTCACCAGGCTCTGCTCCCTCACATGCTGTGTAAAATTAGGTGAGGACTGAACAGTTACCTTTAGGAAATTGAAAAATACACAACACGCCATTATAATGCTACTCTGCCCAGGGGCCCAAGTGGCCCCCATCGCCCTGCACGCCCCTCCACTGCCCCAGGCAGCCGGCAGGGGCTGGGGGATTCCCCCAACATGCCAGCTCAGGCCAGGACACCCCACCCAGGAAAATAGGGCAGCCTCAGCCTAACATCGACGAGCCCGGAACGATCTGGACCTACCTGTTGGGAAACACCCTGGGACTCCCGGCCAGCTCCGCAAAGGGAAGCAAACTCCCTGCCCAGCGCAGCCCCCCTCACCCCGCCCCCCCCCACCCCGCCTTCCTAGAAAAGCAGGGCGCTTGTAAGTAGGGAGGCAGCGCTGCCCGACCCCTGACATTTATAAAGACAAATTTACGGAGCAAATGTTGAGAGCGCAGAGAGCCTAGGCACCTGATCTTTCGGCCAGACCCGCCACAAGTGTCCCCAGAGAGCCGCGGAAGAGTCCCTGCGGCAGTCACCGGGACTTCTGACAACGAACGCTCCCGGGCCCCAGCTCCCCCCTTACTCGGCAGCCAGGTGTGGCTGGCCCTAGAGTTCCCCCCATCCACCCCAACCTGGCTAGAATGCACCGGAGACGGCGCTGGACTCCGAAACCTTGCGTTCGAGTCTCATGCACACTAGCTGTGTGACCTGAGGCAGGGCGCTCCCTCTCTGTTCCCTAGCTCCCTCCTCGGGGAAGTTCGGGGCTGGGTTTCTAAGGTTCCTTCCAGCCCTGCAGCGCTGGCCGCAGGCTCGGTCCAAGGGCCCCTGCCCGAACTTGCCAATCGGCGGCCCCCGCCGGCCCGCCCGGGCCCCGCCGCCGCGCAGTGCGCCTTACCTGGGCTTGGAGGCAGAGAACCAGCAAGTGCAACAGCCTGTGGGAGACAAAAGCGGGCGGGAGAGAGAGAGGGCGCGGGGTGAGCGGAGAGGGCGCGGCGGCGCGGGCCGGGCGGGGACGCGGGGGCGGCGGCCGTACTCACAGGCAGCTCAGCGCCGAGCGGGGGCTGCCCATGGCGCGCGGCCCGGGGAGCACCGAGAGCCCCGGCGGGATCACGCCGGCCCGCGGGCGGCCGCGAGGGACGAGCCGAGGGCGGCGGCGGCCGACCAAGGCTGGGGCGCGGGAGGCGGGCGGCGGTCCGGCCGCGGCTCTGCGGGTCCCGTGGAATGTCGAGCTCGCCGCGCCACGCCGTGCCGCGCCGCGCCGAGTCGCTCTGCCGCCGCTGCCGGAGCCGGTGGCCGCTGGCTGCTCAGGAGCCGGAGCGGGCGGGAGGGTAACGGGCCGGCAGGGTGGGTGGGTAGGTGGGAAGGGAGGGGGAGGGGTGAGGGCGGGGGGCGCCGCACCGGGCGCGAGGGGGGAGCGCGGGGCGGGCGGCCGGAGCCCGCAGCCCCCGGCTGGGAGCTGGGGCCGGGACGCAGCCCGGGGCGGGGGCGGGGCGGACCGGGGCGGGGCGGCCGGCGGGTCTGGGATTGGGGGTCTGGGCTAGGGGAGGGGTCTGGGGACCGCTGGAGGGGCGGGGGCGGCCGGCGGGGGGCGCCTCCCTCCATCCCGGGCCTGACCCCCTCGCGCGCCCTGGGGGTCTGGACCCGTGGGGATGGGGGACGCCTCGGGCTGGGGTTTCCCGGACCGCGGGGTGCGCCGGGGTGGGAAAGTGCCGGGTCTCCACGGTGAGCCCCGTTGGCTTTACGCCTCAGTCTAGGCTGCAGGTCTCCGAGCCACCTACTGTGTGCTTCGGCCGCGTGTGCCCCCTAGAAGTGGCCTCTGACGTGGGAGTGAATGGCTGTGCGCTCGGCTCTCGGGTAGTGCGTGCGTGTGCGACGGCGACCCGACCTCCCCACCAGCTTTCTGCTGAGTAACCCTTCCTGCCGGTTTCTGGTCTCTCCTGTCTCGTCCGGTCTCCAAGAAGACCCTGAGAGCGAGAAGAGTCCCCTCCCCCATTATCACCATCACCCCTGCCTCCGTCCCACATACACTAGCCTGAAGTAGCCACCTACGTGGGAGAGGAGCCCAGAGATCCCTGGAAGGACCCATAGTTGCTGCTGCTCTCCCAGAGCCGCAGGCGGAGGGGGGCAAAAATAACTTCTGTCCCCAGCTTTTCCTGGGGAAGAGACTTAGATCCAGGCCGCCTAGCCTTTCCCTCTCAAGGTCTCATTATTTGTGCACTTAGGCATTTACACACCTACTGTGTACTAGACATGGACTGGTGTTTTGTGTCAAATGTGAGGGGCTCGGTGCAGGGAGAGGGGAAACCAAAGGAGGTAGGGACTTGTCTAAGCTTCTCCCAGCCCCTCATTGCTTCCCCCAAGGGGCTTCTGGAACCCCTGAGCCATGGTGCTTCCTTAGGAGCAGCTTGGGTGGGCAGAGATGCCCTGGGACAGATACTTCTGAGGAGCAGGTGGAACCACTGATGCCCTACGCAGCTGCTCCATCCACCTATGACCTCCCCTGCCCCACTGCCCCCACCTTATGTCCTTGGGGTTGGACTGGAGCGGTTGGGGTGGTGCCAGGAAGCCATTAGGCCAGAAGCAGTACACAGCACAGCCAAGTTCTACCTACCTCCCCTTTCTCTGTGCCCCACCTGTCCCTGTGCCCCACCTTTTCCCACTTCCCAGCCATAATAACACTGAGCAATGCATAGATAGGAAAACAGAGTACTTGTCCCAAGACCTCATCCTCAGAGAAGGAGACTCCTTGAGCCTACGTGTTACCCACCTCCAGGAGTCTGCTCACTCTGCCAGTTCTTGCACACACAGACCTCCAGACAAGGATCATGTCTTTTAGACCAGAACTTGCAGCTCATGGCACAGAGCTGGGCAAGGTTGTTCTGCAGTTGGTATTTGATGAATGAATAATGAAGAAACTGGCCGAGCATTTAGACCTCAGCTCATGAGTGGCTTCCCCAGGAAGACTTGCTTTTCTCTCTCCACTACCCGCTCCCCCCAACAGATTATAATCACCACTATTTATTGAGCACTTGCATTTGCTAAAGGCTGGACTGGCACTGTCTCCTCTCAACTAAGAGGTGAGCCCATTAGAAGGGAGACAGGTGACAGCCCAAACCAGCCCTTTTCCTTACTATGCTCTTCTGCCTTAGAGCCCTGCAGGCCACTTGCTGAGTGTCTACCTCCCCAGATGCACTGCTTCAAACAGGCGGGATGCTCACCATTTTAACTTCATGCCCTGCACACAGTAGGCCCTTGAAAATGGGGTGTGTGTGTGCGCGTGCGCACACGCATGAATGAACAAGTGAATGGAGAGATGGAGAGCAGAGGGTGGGAAGGGCCTTCTCCCTACCAGGGACCCAGCCCTCTGAAAATAGTCTGATGAGAACAGCATAGAGCAGCACTCAGGCAGGGGTCATGGCAGTCCAGCCCACCCTTAGTGTGCATAGTCTTGGAACCACAACCAGAGTCACTCTGGGCACCTGCCCTTCTCTGGATAGAGGCCAGAGTATCTGACTCAGGATCCAACTCTGGTTCTGGAGCTCCCAGAAGGTTCTGAAGGCCTTGAGCTGAACTTCAATGATCTTAGCTCACTCTCCTCCCTCCCCCAGAGGAGATGGGCATCCTAGGACCTTAAAGTGGGAGGTCAAGGTTTTAGTACTACACTTTAACCTCTATCAAGGGGCCTCTCTGTAGGAAAGAATTCCTTTGCATTTGGACAACTTTCTCCCAAACTAGAACGCTCATCAGTTTGGGAGATTCTTCGCATCTCCCCAAAAGTCTATGGCTTGGGGCAGGGGTGGGAAGGGGAGCAGATGGGGACACCCTCACATTGGGTGCCAGGTACTGCTCCATCAGCCCTTTGAGTGACAGATGCAAATATTCTGCCGGGGCCCCAGCAGGCCGCTCTGTCCCTCCCTCACTCGCTTGCTCGCTTCCCGGCCAGCTCGCTCCTTCCTTTATCTTATCAAAGCCCCGTAATTACAATTGCTATTTTGTTTCCTCGAATCTGCAATCAGAGCTCCTTGGCCCTGATGAGGGAGCGCCTGTCAACCTGATCGCTGAGTGACAGCCGGGCCACCTTTCCTGGCCGCCCCCACACTCCGCAAACACAAACATACACACACACACACACACACACACACACACCCTCGCCTCCTGCAAACACAAACACACACTCCTTGCCAACACAAACAGCCCCTCTCCGCAAACACGCCCTCGCGGGGACCCAAACACACACCTTCAGCCTCTTTCCAAACGCATCCCTCGCCCCAGGCCCACCCTGGGCCCCTCAAATCCACACCAGCCGGGGCGGGCTGCCTGGATTGAAGTTTGCTCCTACTCGCGCCTCCTGCGCCCGGCGTTCAAAGCGCCGCGGACTCTCCACCGACTGTTCAAATGCAAATCGCCGAGACTGCGTTAAGCACTTCGGCCCCGCCAGGGAGTCGTCTCCCCTCGCACCCCAAATAACAAGGCTGCCCATCCTCTAGTGGTCTGCAAACCGCGGATGTACGCCTTCATCCCTCGGCGCTCCGAGGCCAAAGTGAATTGGCAGTGCTCCTACTGTGCGCTGAGCTGGCAGAAGGGGCATCGAGGAGAGGCGGGAGCGGGGAGGGAGAAAAAACAATCCCCAGGTCTGTCCGCGGGGCGCCCTTTTGGGCCAGGAAACTCCTGGAAGAAGGGGGAAGGTGTGGATTGGGTCCCCACTGCGGGCAGGAGCGTGCTAGGCGCCGGCCTGGGCTGCACGGAGACCCACGCAGGAAACAGTCAAGGCTTACAATGAGCGCTCACTAGCTTCGCAGGGGGTAAATATCGGGACGGGGCCACGCGCAGGGGGTAGAGGGGTTGACTGGGGAGGCTTCCCCTAGAGATGACTTCTCTGCGCTCAGCCGGTCTCCTGAGTCTCCAACCAAGCACATGCTGAGGACTCTGGAGGTTATAGGCGAGAGGAGGAAGGGAAGGGCTCTAACAGGACCTCTTCTAGCGAATCAAAGAACGAGTGAAGTCAGCCTCAGTGACTTACTCCTCGCTTTCTGCCTAAACTTAGGCGGCCCAGACCACTCACCTAGCCCCCTGCGAGGCGGCGTGGGGAGCCGCACGGCCACAGGTGGTTTCAACCTCGCCCACCAGAGGGCGCCAGCTGCATCCCCCCTCCCTCACGACCACAGAAAGGTGAATGGTCTCGAGCCTGACTTCCCCCACCACGCTACGCTGGTTCCTGATGGAAGCACCTCAGTCGTCCTGGAGAGGAGAAAGGGGCCTACGACCCTGACCACTGCAACCCAGAGAGAAATCATCTTCTTTTATCCTTAACTTGAAGAAAAAGGGAGGTTAGAGCTTGAACCTCAGCTTCTCACCAGGAGGGGTGGGGAAACCTACTCCAAGGATGTGTTGAAGCAGGGATGCTTTTCCGTGTTGTGGGACACTCTCTCCAAAATTTACCTTACCTGCCCCAATACCAGCCCCTTTGGGTTATCTAGAGATCCCTCCCACTTGTTCACTCATTTGCCCAGCAGCCAGTGTGGGAGGGAGTGGGCCTGGCCCCACCATCCCACCAGGCACTGTACTCTGTCCATCCTCAGCATGTCTGGCCCCACGCTGTCTCAGGAGTTAACCGTTTGTTTGTTTGTATGTTTGTTTGTTTGTTTGTGGGACATTGAAATACTGCCCCCCTCCCACATCAACACAGCTGCTGAACTGCTGACCTCAGAGTTGGTCACATACACACTAATGCTCACACCAGGTACTTCCCTTTCTCTTACTGGCATAGCAGCACCCACATCCCAGAACACCTGATTACAGGCACCAGAGATTCCCCACACCAGGCGGTGTGCTGGGGGTCAGGAACCCCTTAGCCCAGGAGGTTGAATCCCAGGGGACCCTCTCTGCCCCCATATGCCAGGCCACCCGGATTCTGGTTTCCCTGTCACCCAATCTGGCCAGTCCCCTCCATCTGGCCCCTGGAATCAGGTTTCTAAGGGCCCAGACCAGCTCAGAGACAGCCTGCAAGACTGGAAGGAGGAGCAAAGACTAGCCTCTGCCTTTCCCCTCACAGGCCCTCTCAGGGCCTGAGCCCCCTCATGGGGCTAGGGATGCACATTCCTTGGACTGCTTAAGCCCCTTTATCTGCCCCCTGCCCATCACCCTGAGTGCTGACAGAGGCCCAGGCCCCTTGTTTGGATGCTGATAACCTCCTGGGATGGCCCTCCCCCACCTGTAGGGACTGAGAATGGGCTTGGTGTTGGGAGGTCCTCTTTTAGTAAGGCAGTTGGGGCCCAGGCCTTGCCTGGCCCCTGGGGTCCTAGGGATAGCAGGATCCCACATTTCCTCACCCTCCCCAGGCCCAGGGCCACCCTCGGTGCTGCCACAGTGCCACCTGGTGGCCCCTAGGGGAATGCCAACCCAGCAGGTAAAGAAGCCACACAAATGAGTTGCAAAAAAAACCTCCACATCATTTTATTACAGCCTTTATCCAAAAATGTAAAAAGTATTAAAAATGTGTAGTCCTGAGCTTCAGATGCTGACCTCCAATCTCACAGGCAAGTGGGGAGAGAGGGTCAGGAGAGAAGTTCAGAGTTCCTCCCACTCCTGGAGAAAAGGGAAGCCCCAGATATGGCATAAGATTAGAGAAACACCAGGGCCCTTATGAAGAATAGGACCACCCTCTCTCCAAGCCCCAGCCCAAGACCCCACCCACCCACCCATCCATCCCTCCTCTTCAACGGAGAAGACACATTTAAATCTCTTGAAACTTGTACAGGAACATAGTGCATGGCACACGTAGCAGGCAGCTAGCTGACCTGAGGGAGAGCAAACAAAGGGTCAGCATCAAGGCCGTGTTCACGTGCTCCTCCTGCCCCATCCCAGACCTTGCTGGACACCCCTCTCCCCACTCACCAAGGCTAGGGCCTGCCCCTCTGCTTCTTGGCAGGTAGGATGGGGCACAACTCAGCTTCCTCCTCCTCACTCCCTTCTTCACTCTCTTCTTCCTCAGAAACGTCATTGCTTATAGTAACTGGTGGATACATAAGCAGTAAAAGAGGAGGAGGTTAAAGCCAGACCCCCTTCATACCACATGTCATTTATTCATGCCCTGTGGTGCCAGGGATCCTGATCTCCCAGAGCTTATGGTCTAGGTGGGAAGAACTTCAGATACTAAATGAGAGATGACAAAGAGCCAAAGAAGACCATGTTAGTGCAGGTGGAGAAGCTGAGACAGGTTTCATGCAGGAGGTAGGCTTAAGTAGGACAAAAAGTGGAGGATACATCACACATAGTCTGTATGGAAGCTCCACTAGGAGATAAGGGTAGGATGGGGCAGGAGTGTAGAGGGCGGCGGTGGGAAGAGAAACTCGATGGCAGAACCCGCTAGACAAAGGAGAAGACTCTCACCAATCTGGTGCCTCCCAGTGATGCGCACAGGGCCAGAACCTGACTTCAGGCGGAAGGTTACAGGTGGCTGGAGCTGGAAGTCATCCAAACTGAGCTGGAAGAAAGACAAGGATGAAGGCCTGGCCCATCCCATCTTGTGTCCTTGGGTCCTCAATTCCTAACAATCACCACTATCACTACCACCACCACCAGCACCGCCACCACCACCTCAACATATGCCTGAGAACTCACCATGGGTTGGCAGGACAACTTGAGATTGGCCACAGGGACTGCAATCTCCTGATGGTCATGATTCCTGGCCACGACTTCTACCACATTACACTCATCTTTGGCCCCCTCGGTGAGGCAGAGCTGGGAAGAGTACACAGAACCCTGGGGTCTCCCCAAGCAAGGATTGACACCACAATCCTTGTGGAGACATCGACCCTATAATTTGCCCCACCCCAGTGATCCCTGGATCACTCAGCCAGGAAAGCTGCCCATGTGGGAGTTAGGCAGAGGAGGGAACTCCCAGTAAAGGGATTGGGGGGGGGGGGCGGTTGGAGGCCCCCCGAGTTGCCTGCTCAGGTCCAGCGATTCACCACCACCACCTTTCCCCGCCCCTCACCATGGTCAACGCCAGCACATGCTCCGATTCATCCTCTTCCTCTACCTTGAAGGTGAAAGAGCGGGTGTGGCCGGAGAGCTCACAGCCTGGAAGAGGGAACAGTGTGAACGTGCCTGAGTGTGCGTGGGGGGCGTTCCACCAAACCTCTGTCACGTGCAGCCATGGTGTGACCGGCCATTTACGCACCCACTTCTCAGGAACACCAGGGGCGCTCTGTCCTGGGCTCCGCCCGGCACATCTGGGACAGCGGTCGCGCCACCCCCTCCCGCTTGGTCTGCCGCGCACGGGGCCCCCTCCGCCTCAACCCACGTCGTGTACTCATTTGCATTCCTGTTCTGCCCCTGACCGCCCTAGCACCACCCTCTTCCCCTCCTTTCCTCAATACCGAAGAAAAAACTGTCCATAGTGACCGGAGCCGGGACCCGCAGACCCCCGACCCCTCCGGCCCGGACTCGGCTCTCCTGACTCAGGAACGCTAAAGCGGCGGCGGCGCCGGCGGCCATGCTGCTAGGGCCGTCTGGAAGCTCCGCCCCCCGACACGTATAAAGCGAGGGACTCGCAGCGTGTTCCGGCCCCGCCCATTAAAGGAGCCGCTGGCACTTGAGAGAGGAGGGACGAGGCGCGACCGGACCTAGGGCTTTCTCCCCCGGGGGCCGGTGGCCTCTGGTCAAATCTATGTGTCGGGACTGCATGGAAGGGTCAGAGAAGCATGGATTTCTTAATGTTAATGTCCTTCCGCACTTCCATGACCACGGCTCTCTGAGGGCGGCTCCTGCCTCCATTTTCTCTAGCTCCTCGCACCCTCTGCTGTCTCCACTCCCCCAATCCAGGGCAAGTTTTCGTCAAAGGGAGAATAAATACAAAAACAGAAACCTTTCCAATTCCCCTAGTAAAGGCGAGTTTCAAGGCAGCGTTTTCCTCATAATAGCAAAGGAAATACGCTACTTGCCTTGCCTCCAAGAGAGCCGAGGCTCCTGAAGGAAGACTTTTTGCCCATGGGTTTATTTTCTACTGGAACCATGGAACCACTCGGCCCTCTTTCCAATATGCGTCTATGCTTCCTGCTCTTAACGACCAGAGAAGTTCACTATCTAGGAGGCTTCTCTTTATTGAGCTTAATATGCTGGTTGGAGGCCGGCGCTTGCTAGGAAAGGATGTTAGCTTCAATGTGCAGCTAGCGGCTACTTTTGGCAAACGTACTTTGAAGCTTATAATTGCAGCCCAGAACACCCTTCCACATTAAGAGTAGTATGTCCCATAATTTGGGCAACTCCCCCACCCCCACCTCTCACCTTTTGACCAATCAGGCAAAGTGTGTTCCTTATCCTACTAGATGGGAGGGAACGCATTCAAACTAGCGGCCCTAACTCCCACCCAGGATATAACTGTGGGAGGAGGGTGGCTTGGCCAAGAACTAGTCTTCCTTTTTTACCTTGCCATGAAGAAAATCTGGAAGGAAGTCTTTTACTGGAGACGGGAATAGGAAGGTGCATCCCCCAACGTGAACGGCTATGGAAGATGCTTGTGAGACATGAAAGGCATGAGAAAAGGTACAGAGCAGAAACAGGAAGTAGGTTTACACAGTACACCACCACACACATTCACTTCAAGTTTTATTTTGCCTCTTGCATGGTCTTCAGATAGTTTTACAGTTCGTTTTCTACAGGAACTGAGCTGTGATCTGAACAATCAATGAAATGTCATTCCAACCTTAATAAATATTCATAACCATAGAAGAGAGCATAGCACTTTACCATCCTAGAATGATGAAGGTACAGGCCTGGACATCTGTTTCATGGTTAGCATCTGTGACCAGACCAGCCAAAATGATTATTATAAGCCAAGATAAAACCACAAGCAAACTTGCTAAAAATCCTGATTCCATAGATTGACACTGAAATCCTCCAAATAAATGCTAGAATTGTCCACTAGAGTACAAAATGTACTTAAAGAGAAAACCAAGTGACCTTAAACTGTTTTATACAGCATCTTGTAGAGCTCTTCCCTTCCCCTTAGCCTTCTTAGGTCTTCTATCAGTTAAAGGTTTCTACCCTGAAAATAAAGAGGCCTCCTTCCTCCTCTCCATTCATCTTACCAACTCAGTGCCCACTCACAGGCCCTGGTTGAAAGTCACTAGGTACCACTAGGCACAATGCTTTAAGATTCAAAGCCCAAACTGATGGAATTTCTTCCTGAAGGAAGATGCCTTTTCCTTGCCCCTCCCACCTCAGCTCGAAGTAAAACAGTTGATAACAAAACTGCAGGGAAGCAAGATAACAAAATACTGTTAGGAATCCATGATGAAAAAAATGAATCCTGCAGAGATTACCTGTTAACCTCATGCTCAGGACCCCTAAAAACACCAAATCTAAATTAAAATACATGAAGCTTTCAGAATCTGGTTAAAGGAAAAAGAAAAGGGTAACCTTAAGTCATTGGTTAAAGTGTGCTCATTTTTTTAAAAAAATTAGATACAAACATGCAATTAAAGACTCTGATTTAATAAAACCAGTTGTAACAGATCTTGAAATTAAAGGACAACTGATCTCCGGGCCAATGGGACCAGTAAGTCCCTGAACCCTACTTGATGTCAAAACTAACATTTCACATGCTGACCTGCATTGAGGTTAATTTCCAGAAGTGACTGCACTTTGCAAGACTGAGTCCCATGAAATTAGACTCTCATACCCAAAGTGGTCATGGCCTAGCCCTAGGTGGGAGGCACTTTAAAAACAATAAAACTTCTTTAAAAAAAAAAAAAAAAAAGACAAAAGTAAAGAAAATCCATCTCCCACTGATTTACATTATTCAAAGTGCCATCCTGAACCACACACCCTTTCATTTTCAAAAGGAAAAAAATTACAAAAACAGTGAACACAAAGGATACTCAGGTTACAGCTAGTTTATATACAAAAAAATTTACAAGTCTGCCATTTTTAGGCTTTTGCCACAAACAAATGCACATTTGTCCCTACAAAGCACAACATGCCTGAACCAATGGTCACTACAAGAGACAACTGGCCATGGCTTTACAAAGAGCAGAAAAACTGCCCCAAATTAAAATCATTTACTCAGCTTAAACTATGCCACAACCATCCCACTTGGAATCTCTACCCTGAAGCCTCTGAAACCCACTAAATCTTTCTCATCTCTGCCATGTCTCCAAAGAATGAAAGACATTTTTCATCCAATAAATCAAGGAGGATGACAAATGATTCTAATTACTCTTAGGTGAGAAATGCAACCACGCTGGATGCAGAACACAGTGCTGACTACATTTATTGAAGACCCCCTCCCTATAAGCCCATGTAAGAGGTCTTGGCACCTAACACAAGCCCCACAAAGGAGGCCCACATCTGTTTCAGACAGGATTTGCATCAACACAACCTTCCAACCAGTGAGTAATCTCAAAGTGTGATGGGTGAGTTTTACATAGTCTTCGTTTCCAATCCAAATTGGCTGATTAATGTTGCCATTCCAGAGGCTGAACTGTATGAAGACCCCAACCACCACCGACCAAGTGAAGTTCAGAGACTTTTGGACAGTTCATAGTGCCAACAAATTTCACAGGCTCCGACCAAGTATAACCACATCCTTTGGAAATCCTTCCATTTTTGCAATTTCAAAACAGCCTAACTTGCTGTAAAATTCCAGAATTCTTTTATCATCTGGTCTCACTTCACAGAAAGCCCCCCGGGAGCCTAGAAATAAAACAAATATTCAAAATGTAAATGTCAACTGGAATTATGGATAGGAGTTGTCATGAATCTTTAATATATTTCAAATAGGTGACAGTAGGAGCTTATCTATACCAGTCCCTAAATTTCATACCACAATTTTTAAAATTCATATGAATATTCAATGAATATTAGTATTCATCAATACTGAATACTGCAGCGGCAACTATCTTAAATGACGGATATGTTAACTAGCTTGAATGTGGTAATTACAATTATTTCAAATCATCAAACTGTACACCTTAAATATATGCAGTTCTTAATTCTCAAAAATACCTCCATTAAAAAAACTCAGTGAAGCCATTTGCAACTACGTGGATGGAACTGGAGGGTATTATGCTAAGTGAAATTAGCCAGTCAGAGAAAGACAAAAATCATATGACTTCACTCATATGAGGACTTTAAGAGACAAAACAGATGAACATAAGGGAAGGGAAACAAAAATAATATAAAAACAGGGAGGGGGACAAAACAAAAGAGACTCATAAATATGGAGAACAAACTTAGGGATACTGGAGGTGTTGTGGGAGGGGGGATGGGCTAAATGGGCATCTACTCCTGAAATCATTGTTTATACTATATGCTACCTAATTTGGATGTAAATTTTAAAAAATAAAAAAATTAAATTAAAAAAATAAATAAAAATAGTAAGTATTATAATAAATAATAAAATAATAAAAATAAAAATAAAACATTACTGGCAAATAAAAAAAAATTCAGTGAAACTCTTCCCCAGAAAATCTTTTGGGGAAGAGGATGTAAGAAACCTCAATGCAAAAAATACCTCTGTTTAATGTTTTAATACAAAGTACCTTTGAAGAGCCCACAGGGCAAAGGCCATTCCAGTTTATGTCACAAGCCAATATAACCAGAATATGTTGTACATTCTAAGACATACCTCCTATACCTGCATGATTCAGTTCTAAGCACAACACTAAGAATTATCCTATCTTCAAAGAGTTGTTTAAATTATTCCACAAGAGGGATACCACTGACTTAAATGATACAAAGATGTAACAGTTAAGTGCACTCCCAAGTAACAACAACCCTCTAAAGAGGTCTCAAACAAGCTGCCCATTTTTGTACCTTCCAAGGGCTAAAAATAGTTTTTTACATTTTTTAAAGGCTGTGTAAAAAAAAAAAAGTATGTAGGAGCAACTGGTTGGCTAAATACGTACAGCATGCGACTCTTGATCTTAGGGTCGTTAGTTTAAGCCCCACAATGGGCATAGAGCTTACCCTAAAAAAAATAAATTAGGAGCACCTGGGTGACTCAGTCGGTTGAGCATCTGGCTCTTGATCTGAGCTCAGGTCATGATCTGTTTCTGAGTTCAAGCCCTGAGTCAAGCTCTGTGCTGACAACACAGATACTGCTTTGGATTCTCTCTCCCTCTCTCTCTGCCCCACCCCCATGCTTGCACTCTCCCTCTAAATAAATAAACATTAAAAAAATTAATGTATGGTGGGGGCCACCTGGGTGGCTCAGTCAGCTGAGTGTGTCTGACTTTGGCTCAGGTCACGATCTCACAGTTCGTGGGTTCGAGCCCCGCATGGGGGTCTGTGCTGATACCTCAGAGCCTGGAGCCTGCTTTGGATTCTGTCTCACTGCCCCCCCCCCCCCCCCACTCCTCCCCTGCTCACACTCTGACTCTCTAAAAATTTTTTTCAAAAAAAATTAATGTATGGAACTTAATTTAAAAAAGAATATGTAATTAAAATCTGTATGTGGCCACTGGAGTGTATTTATTACCTAGACATTTACAGAAAAAATTTTCATACCACGAATATAAAGCAAAATTATTTCTGTAGGCTGAGTTTAGAGAACACTCAAAACAATTTGTCAACTTGGGGCACCTGTGTGGCTTAGTCGGTGAAGCGTCCAACTCTATTTCAGCTCAGGTGATAATCTCAGTTTTTGACATACAGCCCCAGGTCGGTCTCCACACTGAGAGTACGGAGCCTGCTTGGGATCCTCTCTCCCTCTCTCTCTCTCTCTCTCTCTCTCTCTCTCTCTACCCCTAACCCGCTCACTTGTATGCTCTCTCAAAATAAACTTTTAAAAAAAGGCAACTCTGCATTCCTTTTTTTTTTTTTTTTAAAGTAGGCTTCATACCCAGTGTGGAGCCCAGCACTGGGCTTGAATTCACAATACTAGGATCAAGACCTGAGCTGAGATCAAGAGTTGGACGCTTAACTGACAGAGCCACCCAGGAGCCCATCAACTGTGTATTCCTAAATGAAGCTTCTTTTGAGGGTTCATTTAATTTCCAATTATCACAGTGAGTCTCCTGGCAAAATAAATTTAACCTCATGTATTCACTTCTCATTTAAATGGGGCTCAAAATAAGCATTCATAGTATAAAAGATCAACATTTTCCAATGATTAATATACATGCAATTCTTATGCCACTAATTATTCAGAAGCCAAACCATACATGGTGGGGAAGGGAATGCGAGTTCAGTGTAATTCATTTCTTTCTATCCTGTCTCCACCTAGCCCAAACACCAGCAGCTACACGAATATGTACTCACCATTAGCCTTCAGTGAAGACAGGAGGCAAGCCATCATGCTTTTGGCTACACTCGGGTCAGTTACTTTTTTATGAATATCCATCTTTATCAGAGAAGGAAAGTTGGCAAGGAAAGTTTCTGGCAACACTTCCTGCTCTTCATGGAAACTCAACATTATTTTCTGTAAAAATTTGAAAGAATCTCTTGATTTTCAGTAACTCATTATACATCCATATCCCAACTACAGAAACCAGCAATAGGAAAAGGAAAGCAACATTCAGTAACTCTTCCAGTCATTATGTACTTATCACATAAAGAATTAATTAGCTTATAATTCTAGCCGAAGCATTTTCACTTTTAAAACCATTTGTCTGAATGTAATGTGGTATTCTGAATTCGATCCTGGAACAGAAAAGGACATTAATGGAAAAACAAGTGAATAAAGTGTGGAGCTTATAGTACTGCACCAAAGCTGGTTTCTTAAGACTTGGACAAATGTAAAAAATGGGTGAGGGGTAATAGAGAAATTTTGTATTATCTTTGTTAAATCTAAAAATATTCAAAATTTAAAAAAAAATTTAAGTTTGTATTGCTTACACAAAAATGTGAATGTAAAAGAGGTTACAGTAGACCCACTGGTCATTCTTTGTATGTTCCTATGCTGAAAACTGTAATTGTCAAATATAAAACAGTAATGCATCAACAGCTCAATCACCAGCACACTGCAGTTAATATCTATGTAATTACAAGTAAGTGAGGCTATTCCACATCAGCCTCTTATTACACAGCCATCTGGCTAGAGGAGAAGGTAAAAAATAGGAATAAACTCTAGAGAGAATATAAGTAAACTGGTATGGGAGAGAGAAGAATTTCAGAAAAGGCTAAAAGGAACAACATGGAAGAAAAAAGCCATGTCACAAATGAAAGAGTCCAAATATATCTCTACAAGTATTTATTGGGCATAAACATTATCAAGAAGGAACTGTTTTTTTAAATGCATATGCTAAAATAAAATGCATATGCTGATGCATAGATCAAAATAATCATAAATTATATACGAAAAATTCACTGAAGTTGGGACAGGGCAGACATATGACAAGAAGTACTCCTATCTGCAAACAGACTCTCAGGGCAGCTCACCTCTATTATTTTTTTTATTACAATGAGAAATACATTACTGAGAAGGCAAGTGAGCCCCCTACAACCAAGCAAATGAAAGATTTTAATTAACTTGCCCTGAGTACCCAAAGAAGAGACCATTTAAGTTTGGGTACTTCACAACAGGGTAGGCCAAAAAAAAAGGTTCTTTAGTTGTCTATATTCTGTTTTTACTTGAGAAGTATTATAACAATGTTTCCAAATAAAAAAAAACTCCTAATGCTGAGGAAACAATGGAATATGTCACGCTTAAGAATAAGTAATGGGGTGCCTGGGTAGCTCAGTTGGTTAAACGTCCAACTTTGGCTCAGGTCACGATCTCACGGCTCGTGAGTTCAAGTCCTGCACTGGGCTTTGTGCTGACAGCTCAGAGCCTGGAGCCTGCTTCGGATTCTGTGTCTCCCTCTCTCTCTGTCCCTCTCCTGCTCACACTCACTCTCTCTTTCAAAAATAAACATCAAAAAAAAAAAAAAAAGAATAACTAATAAAAGGGGTGCCTGGGTGGCATAGTCAGTTAAGCATTTGACTCGATCTCAGCTCAGGTCACGATCTCACAGTTCGGGAGTTCGAGCCTCACATAGGGCTCTGCGGATAGCACAGAACCTGCCTGGGATTCTGTCTCTCCTTCCCTCTGCCCCGCTCCCACTTGTGCGGTCTCTCAAAATAGATAAAACTGAAAAATTAAAAAAAAAAAAGTAAGAATTCTTTTCTGTAGAGAATTTAGAAAGCAATGACATTTTTTTGACAGCATGAGAGAGCACGCACATACAAAACTGGAGGAGGAACAGAGGGATAGAGAGAATCTTAAGCAGGCTCCATACTCAGTGTGGAGCCTGACAAGGGGCTGGATCCCACAACTTTGGGACCATGACCTGAGCTGAAATCAAGAGCTGGACACTCAATTGACTAAGCCACCCAAGCGCCTATTGAAAGTACTGAAATTTTAAGATATCTCTGCTTACTTTACCTTAGTAAGTACTTTAAAACTACTGTAGTATAATTCTAAACCTGCTATTACCTCAGCCTCGGAGAGTTCTTTGTCACCATTTGGCTTGGTATACTTCTCCTGCATGAAGGGGATCCAGGAAATTTTACATTTTTTAATGAAGGGGGTCACATCTACAGTGCCCAAGGCATAACCACATATGCCATCTTCATCTTCTAGGACAAAACAGTAATCCAGGCTAAGGGAAAGCAGCCCTCCTACTAACCTGCTCAGAAGAAAAGAGGGTAGAATGAGTTTTTAACCCCAAATTTTAGACTTCAGTGACGTTAAGGCCTTAACGTACTTGAATGGCAACCTACAGAAACTACATTCGGTGTAAGAAAAAAACCAAAAAATACACACATGTAAATATTTACATTTAATTGTAACTAAAGTGGAATTTCTAGAAAACTTTATTTCTAGTCATCACCTCCCCTTAACCTGATAAACGTGGCTATGAAATGTTACTCCCAAATCCAACAAATCCAAACACTTCATCACATACTTGTCTCCAATAAGGTCAGGCTGACTTTGAAAAGGTAAACCCACTCCATCGTCATACATTTCTCTGCAAATCTTGTACACGGAAGCCTGAAAATATAATCTAGTTAAGCAACACATCAAGAAAAATCGCAACAGAAATTAACAATAGGACTCAGTGAGTCAGACTGGACTTCTAGGACAGAGTAACAAAATGCCTGGCCTGTCATAAATATCCCCTCTGCTTTAATATTTATTCATTGAATCATACTTGTAAAATCAGTAGAAAACAGCATGGTATAGTAAACACTGAGAATTGTTTCAAAGGAGATGGTTTTAGGCAGTTAAGTAGATTCAAAATGCTGCAAACTATGCTGCTGAGCCTCTCAGTTTTGTATACATCCAAAAATTTTTAAACGTGTTAATGGTCTTTAAACAGGCTTGCTGTTTCCTGTAGCTGACTGTCAACAGCCGGTAGATACTTCACAACTGGGAATTATAAAATACTAATATATTAGAGAAAATCAGCCAAGGACCATACCACTTGGACACACCCTAATACCTTTCAGCTGATTTTCATAGAGGAGGACTTACTTAAGGGACTTAGCTCAAAATGTTTATGAGTCTAACCTCCTTATTAGATTCTCCCTTAAATATTAACCCTCACGTGTTCAATGTTTCAGTTAACTTTCTCCACCTAAAGTTCCTATTTGAAAGTACCGAACAGATTCTCTTAACAAGGGAGTTCAAAGGAAACTTGTGAGCACCATAACCATATACCAAGTTGGTAGGTAGACAATTACCTCATCTTTAGGAAAATATGGTCTGATAGTATAAACTTTGGAGGTAGGAGTCAGTGGGGGTGGTTGAAAAAAGAGATCATTTGCCCCATCAATTGGCAGCAAACGCTGTGGGAAGAAACAAAAGGAGATGGATTAGTGTTGGGAAGAGATCCATTTCTTTAAATGGGTGTGCACTGCAGATTACCAACTTAACATTAACTGGCTACTGCAGGCAGACCTAAAGAAGAGGGGTGTACTATGCTTTACTAAAACAAACACCTCTTTGCTGGGGAAAGGGGGTGCTTCTGAATAGAAATTACCCAAACGGAGTTACATAGCTTTAGTGGCATATTAATGGGGATTTAAACTTATAGTAAAAAAATAAATAAAAAATAAAAAATCTATTCCAGTATCACAAATCTACTTTTTTTAAACCAATCTCATATAGACCATCTCTGTACTAAAAGATGGCAGAACAGAATGTCAGGAGGAGAGGTTTGGTCTGAAGAGGGTTATCTGTCCAGGAGACGCTTTATCCCCAAAGCAATGCGCTTCAGTTTGCTGTGCGCAGCAGAGCACCTGTTGGGGGGAGAAAAGTAGAGCACCTGAAAAGTCCATGAACAAATACCAATCCAAAAAAGTTTCTTATTTTGTTCAAATTTTCATTAACAGACTGTTCTTTCAAATATAAGTTTTATTTGTAAAATAATCGGGAAAGTATCCAAAAGCCCTTTCACCATTCACTTGCATAATTATTCATCCTTTTTGCTCATGGAGTTTCCACTGGCAGACAAGCATGCGCGCATTGTGCATTGCGGGCGCAGATTAAAATGGTGTGCGACCTGCAAAGAAACAATGTGAAGTGTATACCTAGAGCCGCTGCGCTTCGCAGGCGCGGGGGGAATTGGCAGCATCTCCTTCAGAAATTACTGTGAAAGAGGAGGAAAATTTGATTTAAAATCCAGCTATGTAACTAAATTGAATTTGGGACTAGAAAGCCTTCGGCAGACCAATCCTTCCAGCCATCTGATGCGCAACATAAGGTTTCTCATAAAACAAAGAAAATGTCAATTCAGTTGTGAATTCATATTGATACCTGGAACTCTCCTGCTAGACCACCTCTAAAGGCCCAGGGTTCTTGGTCTCCAATTAAGAACTGTGCTGAAGAATGACTACGACACCCTGTTGAGATCAGATCCAAGCGGAGAACGTTACGAGAAAGGGGATTTCCTGGGGTCTCAAACGTCCAACAAACTAACAAACACTTTGTGGAAATAACTCTCTAACAATAATAATCCAGGGTTTCAGGACAAGGCTGTGATAATAGTTTTTTTAAATTTGTGATAGAATTTCAATACTGATGTTTTTTCCTTTGATTCATGAATAATCACTTTAAGAGTTCTACTCTTTAATTATTGGGAAGAAAAGCCAGTCTTAAGTTTGTCTGGGTCAAATCTGTAATATTCCCTAGATACAGCTATAAAAATCAAGCCAGCTGTTTGCTCTGTAGTAAAATCACAGTAATTATGAAAGTGAAATGAATGAGACAGATAATGAGACATTTTATTATCACAGCCCATGAAGGAATTAAACCTGTCTGAAGTCACATTTTACATTATGAGGAAGGGTACAGGAAGGGAAAAAGGGGAAGGGGAGGATTAATCTTGTCAGAAAACTAAGGTCAACGGAATAAACAAAAGAAATTGTTCAGTAAGTTGACATCAAAACACAATGAAAACTTTATTTTTTCTAACAAGGACGATCCAATTTAGACTTGGCTAATAGTAACGGTAGTCGGACAAATTCTGAGCACTAAGGAGAGTCGACTGATGCTCCTAATTTATCCACAGCTAAGACATACTTTTCTTAAAAGTATGGTAGTATCTGGCTCCTCTGATTGACGATTATAATTTTTGCAGTGCACTGAACACAGGCATGGAGTAACAGGGTTTGAGGCCCAGAAGTCAGCATTAAGATCACCACGTAACCAACTTCAGAGGCAATAAAGGAAGCTAACAAGAAATAGTTAAAAGCAAATATTTGGAGGCCAAATCAAAATCACCTGCCTAGTCTTCTGACAAGATAAAGCAGCGCAATATAGTTCTTTTCCATTGGAAGACAGCATTCTACCTCCTGTTCAAGTTAACAGTCTCATCAGTACAATATATAGTGTGCTAGTCAGACAGTCCCAAAGCAAACCAATTTTTTTGTTCACAATTCAGGCCCATTAAGAGATTATATCCAAGTTTGTCATTTTTTAGGGGTAGGGGTATTTTAAGAAAACATACATAATATGTAGATTTGTAAAATAAATATGAAATAGGGTCAAAATTTAGGCTAAGAGAACCTGCCCCATTCCATAGCTCAGTGTAAATTTACACTGCAGGAAAAAACTATACTCTCAAACTTTAAGATCAGCCAATTTCCCCTACCCCCCACTTTGAGACTACAACATAACTAGCACTTCCAACTATTACAATAAAAAGCTGCATGTACGAAGAGCTGTATAAATGAAAACATGGTTAATGCCTCAGTCGCTGCGCAAACGTGACTTCAGTTCATGCCTACTGCCCTTAAAACTGAGCTACCTCACAGATAGACCTTTCAATTTAAACTAATTAATCATGACGCGCTGTGAACATCTGCCGCTGTCCATCCAATAGTAGTAGACACTTGTGCTGAGGATTCTCCCATCTGTACACAATGGGGAAGAAGATAATAGAAGTCGTTAGTAATCAAAAGTACTGCATAGCCACATTCTTTAAAGGACTGAATGCCAGCTGGACTGGAGAGAGGAGGAAAACAAAGGGCTCTAAGCAGTAACTCCCTGATATCACTACAGATCTATGAAAATGCTCTACTTGTCGTGAGCTTTTTGTAAAGCTATGTGCATGCCAAGATAATTATTTAAAATTTCTAAGATGCTCTGAACTTGAGATGTACAATAGCTACCGACACAATTTGGGAAAGCTGCTCCTATAATTGCACAGTACAGAAGTAAAATCTGAGGGTAAACAAATACTGTACATAATCAAAAATTAAATTTTTAATAATTCTTGAATTACAAGAGGAGTATCAAATGTTTTAAATGATACTTTCCCAAGCCCAAGAAACCAGATTTCAGGTTGGAAACTTAAGATTTAAATCCCTGTGAGAAATTATAACCCCTTGGCCAGAAGCCTGGAAAGCAAATGCTGTCATCCAATAACCAATGTAGAGGTATTTCCTGAGCCTAAAGCAGATATCTATCACAGAAAAGAGGTGTCTTGGAGCCTTTTAACAATAGGTCAAAATTCTCTCTTCTAGGGGTGCCTGGATGGCTCAGTCAGTTAAGGGTCCAACTCTTGGTTTCAGCTCAGGTCATGATCTCACGTTCATGAGTTCGAGCCCTGCACATTGGGCTGCGTGCTGACAGTGCAGAGCCTGCTTAGGATTTTCTCTCTCCCTCGCTCTCTGCCTGTCTCCTGTCCTTGTGCACACAAGTGCGTGCATGCTTGCTCTCAAAATAAAATAAACGTAAAAAAAATTCTTCTATCTGTTGGGCTATACATATATATACAGAAACCCAAAGTTCTATATTTTCAAATTAACAGCGACTCTACATTTGGCTGATAATTAGCTGTGTCCCAGGAAAGCTATCATTAATATTTAAGAGTCCAAAAGTATGTAGGCAGAAAGTGAGAAATCTCACTGTTACTACTCCTTAATCTCAGCTCACAGTATTTCACATATCTATTTCACAAACAAGACCAGGTAACCCATCACAGTGTTTGTGACTACTATGAAAACTATGACATGTCAGTCAGCCTTGCTGCCTGCTGTGTGCTGTATGTACATCCATTACATATTCCTTATAGCTGGATTGAAAACCTGGAAATGAAATGAGGTCCCTGGAGAAACTTGGCCATGCTGGTGCTTTTTACCAAGTTTGAGATTTTCCAAAAAAATCAATTTTCAAAAGATACATACATAAGTTAATTTAATGAAGGAGTTTTTAAGGGATTGCAATTTTCATCCCCTGCTAAAACCAATTACTTGGTAGAGGAATAAAGAAAAAGCCATGTGAAATAACACCAAGTAGCACCAGAATAGCCTTATCACTAAAGCTCGCATGCGCACAGGGCTGGGAGGATGGCTTCCTCTTGCCAGGCCCTTTAGGTCATTTCAGCAATTGTTCTGTTAAACACAGCATTAACGTTATCAAGACCCAGCAAGCAGCAGAGAGCTTACACAGTCACAATTCATAGTGTCTCATCTCCAAATCGGATAAAAGTGGTATACAGGATTCCATCCAGGAAGCATTCAGTCAGAGCAAGTTAAAGTCAGTACTTTCTAACACATTTTCAAGATATTTATGTTGAATTAGCCCAAGGGAGAAAAATCAATGTGCTTGATGTATTTACTGAGACTTGCACCTCAAGTCAGCCAATAACGGCTGTACCTTTGAAAGAAATCTAAGCAAAGAATTTAAACACAGTTGGAATTTCACCAATTCCCTAAATATTTTTCTCCCTGTGGGATAATCTTTTTTTTTTCTTCATTTTTAAGGGACAATATATCTGAGGAAAAGAGATTATTCCTGGTGTACCTACCTAACCACTGTACAAAAGACTTCACCATAGACATTATACTCTTGATATCCCAAACATAGGAGTACATGTCATAAAGGATTGTCCTGTTGGCACAATTGGAGAGTCGAGTGAACATTCCCATCACCAGTCCACACATCTCCTCAAACTTGGCTGCTCGTGACCGCCATTCTTCAATCTATTGAGGATCAATAAAAATATGACTCAAAAACTGCAAGCATAACAAAATAAACTGCTTATATTTTCAGGTCCCTGCAATTTATCCTAAACATTAAAGGATCACTGGGCTTAAACTCTTTATTTTATTTATTTATTTTTTAAAATTTACATCCAAATTAGGTAGCATATAGTGAAACAATTATTTCAGGAGTAGATTCCTTAATGCTCCTTACCCATTTAGCCCATTCCCCCCCCCGACAACCCCTCCAGTAACCCTCAGTTTGTCCTCCATATTTATGAGTCTCTTCTGTTTTGCCCTCCTCCCTGTTTTTATATTATTTTTGTTTCCCTTCCCTTATGTTCATCTGTTTTGTCTCTTAAAGTCCTCATGAGTGAAGTCATATGACTTTTGTCTTTCTCTGACTAATTTCACTTAGCATAATACCCTCCAGTTCCATCCACATAGTTGCAAATGTGGGCTTAAACTCTTTAGACAAGCAATAACAGTCTGTGTTTCCCCAAACGGACAAGTATTTCTGAAATAATCAACTGTGCCTTTCCTTCATTTTTCACTATAAGGTCAAACTATGGAACTCTATGTACTGGAATCCAAAACCACTTTCAAAGCATATTCTAAGATGTGGTCAATTTTCTACTAGTTACCAATATATTCATTTAAGATGTCGTATCATCAGCATGGGGATGCACCCAGGCTAGAGAAGCAGATATAAATCAAGCATACTCACTTTTTCAGAGTCTTTTCCTTTGCAATTGACACTGACAACACTGCTATTTGCTCGAAGCCACTGGAATTCCCGTAACATCTGCGCTCCTTTGGGTCCATGCTCATAAGGAAGGTAGAACAGGTCAGCAAGCAACTGCAAATCCTCCAAAGTCACTGGTTCCACAGTATACAGAGGCTTTTCATTGGGACCTGGCACAAACTGTTCCTTGTTTGTCTGTTCATCAGTCTGCATGGGGGCAATATCACTAATGCAATCTTCCTGCATAGACATCTCTGGGGATTTTGATTCAGCTATGCTCTCTTTATCTGTGTCCATTGGTTTCAATTCCTCAGCCATTTTAGCTTCAACAATTTCAGTGAGTATTTGATTGTCATTCTTGTGATCTGTTTCTTCTTGTTTTTCTACTACCATGTCCATGGGTTCTTCATCTGGCTGTTTCTTTTCTTCTTCCTTGGTCAGAGCTGTAGGTTCACCACTCAAGGCTGCTCCCTGGCTCATAATGGGCTCCTGATAAACTGTTGTGACTACAGTTGTGGCATTTAAAGAGGGTGCTGCAACTAAGGGAGTCCCATCAACTACACTTGCTTTAGCTCCACTGTGTGCAACTTGCCTACCTACAAAAACAAATTGCCACAAAGATAATCAGAATTAGAAACAGAACAAATCAGATCTAGAGAAATGTTTTCTTATTGTATCTCTAACCTCAATTTGAGATTCCAAATATTAAGCCCTGAGAAAAGTGCAATCCCTCTAAACCCCAGGGAGGTAAGGAGGAAAGAGGAAAGAAACAAATGATAAACATCCCCTAAATATGCCAACATGTATTATCTTCTCTTCTGAAGATCTAGATGTAAAAATAATTATTCCAGAAAAAACATTTTTAAAACAAATTAGCATTCCATCATGATAAAAGCTACCTCAGACCAAAAGTTAAGATTTTAAAAACCTTATTTCTCTAGATCCCTTCCCAAATTTTACTTTGTTTTACGGGCCTATGGTAGGAACATCAAAATGTTCTTTACTTTACGATTCAACCATGTGACCCAAACCCCCTTACAACAAAGGGCCAAACTCACTGCTATACTGATGAGGTACACCAAACTCCTGCAACCACTCTGTTAAAGCTAACTTTAGAGCCATCTGTGGACTATAGAGCACATCAGTTTCAATATCTTCATCACTGCCTTCATTTTCTAACTTTATCTGGATCGATACAGTACTGTCTTCACTGTCAGCTGCAAAAAAACAAACAAACAAAAAAAAAAAACAGAAACACAAAAAACAGTTTTGATTACAAAAGCCTCCTGACAAGTGAGAGGAACAAATGCAAAACACCAGTTGTTACAGTACAACTGGAGAAACAAGGAACAGGAACATGAACAAACCTTAAACATAAAAACACAAACACAACCAAGACCCTTAACTGAACCACTTCACCTATAAGTCATCTAAATGCATTGCTAAACGTAGGGGCACCTGGGTGGCTCGGTTGGTTAAGGGTCTAGACTTCGGCTCAGGTCATCATCTCATGGTTCCTGAGTTCAAGCCCTACATCGGGCTCTGCATTGACAGTGTGGAGCCTACTTGGAATATTCTCTCTCTCTCTCTGCCCCTCTGACATCACACGCTCCCTCTCTGAAAATAAATACGCCCCCCCAAAAAAATTGTAAATGCATTGCTTAATGTAAAATCGCAAATGAAATACAAAACACTAATTTCAGGGGCTTCTGGGTGGCTCAGCTGGTTGAGGATCTGACTCGATTTCAGCTCCAATCACGATCCCAGGGTCGTGGGATCGAGCCCAGCCTCAGGCTCTGCACTGAGCATGGAGTCTGCTTAAGATGCATCATTCTCTCTCTCTCCCTCCGCCCCTCTCCCCCATTTGCATTCTCTCTCTAAAAAAAAATCAAATAAATAAATTTTGAAAATAAATTTTTAAAGCCACTAATTTTAGAATCACTGGAAAAGTCAGTCATAAATGTTCAGAGTGCCAATCGTTGGGAATGTGAAGTTAAAGGCATAAGATTTTCATAAAGATAACATTCCCTACCCTTGAGGGGCTTATAAATTAATGGGAAAATCATTACGAAAACATACAAGCAAATTAGTAAGTATATTGAGGGGGAAAGAGAAAAACCAATAGAGAACCCACATATTAAGCACAGATAATAAATAAGCACATAATGAAACTCTAAACCAGCATAGTGTTAGAGAAAATGAAGTCTGAACTCTGGCTTAGTATCCAAAACCTTCTACTCTTAGCTTTCCTTCATATTTCCCTGCACATGGCCCAGTTTGGCTACCACTCAATGTGCTTCATGCTCTGCCTTAAAAGCGGTAGGAGGTAGATGCCACGTACCCAGAGGGAACTGAGACTATATTTTGTTGGTTTTTTTTTTAATTCAAGGGGGTGGTCCACAATGATTGAGCCTTAAAGGGAGGCATTAATCCAATAAACAGAAGTGGAAGGAGTACAGAACTGAGAAAGAGAACACAACTATATGACTACATACCATACCCAAGTACCATGATGTGACATTCCCATACCCCCAAATGAGCCCAAATTCAGATAACTTCAAATTTTCAATGTCCAGCGCTTTTATCTCTCGTCCACCAACCCTTTCATGCCCGGCACCTCTACTCATACTGTGATACTCGTAAGTATCCTCTCCTCTAGGAAATGGTTTCTTAGCACTTTTGCTTAGCAGAAATAATCATTCCCTCCTCTGTGTTCCCACAGCACTTTGTAAACAATTTCCTCAGCATTTATCAAACAACAGCACAGTCACCTATATGCTTTATCCAAAACCAGACCATGTTCTTCAAAAGCGGGGACTACTTTATTCTTTGCATCTTTAGTGCCAGGAAGGTGCACTTGCCAAATCTTACTAAGTGTTTAAATATAATGAATAAACAACTAGCCAGCATTCTTACTTAGAAATTCAACTGGGAATTTTTCATGAATAAAAAATCAGTAAGCCAATGTCTAAAATGACAACACAGAATATGTTCCATTAATATAAGCTGAAATCTAAATGATATATGAAGTAATTCAGGTAACAGCTAGTGATCTAAAATACCCCATTTAATAAAAATCACCAGAAAACATAAATTGATTGGGAATAATTCCAGGAATAACAGGAACACTAAAAAACTTTGTCTAGTGCTCCGATTTCAAAGTCACATTTTAAAAGTAAAGAACTGGGCGGGGGGGGGGGAGCAAAGAACTGAGGCCAAGAAGTTAAGTAGTTTGTCCAAAGCCACTCAGCCCTCTGATCCCTCCTTCTCTCACATATACACCTCACTCATAGGACTAAACAACATACTTCAAAAAATCTCTTAAATTTTGATGATAAACCTGCACTTGACAATAGCTCTAGTTAACCCCAGGTCTCCCCGCAAGGTCAAGGATTAAGCAGTCTACTTACTCATCACTACATCTTTTCTCACTCCATTCATGTTTGATTTGTACCAAGTGGCAAGGGTGTGGATAGCAACATAGTTGGCTTCAAATTCACAATTTGGATTAGTAAGGACTCCTTTTAACCGTGGGATGAGTTCTGTGGATCTTCCTTTGTATGGGCCCAGAAATAGTCTCTTCTGATCATAATCATTAGCATGAATGTTATCCCAGATTACTGGAGCTCTCTTAATAATCTTAGAAACCTCTTCAATAGACTCCACTGGAATTTCTTTAGAAACAACTTTCGGACCTAGAAAATAATGACAACCATTTGTTAAAAGACCCTCAAACATGATTCTTCAAAATATACTGAATTCAATTTTTTATTGTATTTTGTTATTTATGTACTTTCTGACAATTTTTCTTTTCAAAGTAACACAGCAACATGTCTTTTTGAGTGTTCAGTTTTACCCAACCCCTCCCCAATATTTCCTCAGGTCAGATTTCTAGAAATGGAATTAGTAGTAAAAAGATATGGATATTTAAGGTTTGGGCAGGCTTCCTCAAACTGGTATGTTATAAGGAACAAATTGTTGGGGTGCCCGAGGGGCTCAGTTAGTTAAGCATCCAACTTTGACTCAGGTCATGATCTCAAGGTTCAGGAGTTCCAGCCCCACACCGGTCTCTGTGCTGACAGCTCAGAGCCTGGAGTCTGCTTCAGATTCTGTCTCTGTCTCTCTCTCTCTGTCCCTCCCCTGCTCACCTCTGTCCGTGTCTCAAAAATAAATAAACATAAAAAAAAATTTCATGTAAACAATTTTTTCCATTATAATACAGCTTGTTGATTAATAACTGTCAATTCGGCAGGATAGCTTTCATTTTATAAAACACTCTCCCCCTATGGCTGAGATCAATACTCTTTAGCCCAGTTCCCTACACATCTATTATTTATCAGCAACTGATACTCAGATTCACTGCAAAATCCTTAAAGATGTTTTTTATACTAAATGAAGAATGTATACTTCATAAAAGGGAATTTTAACAACAAAGTTTTCTGGTTAAAGTTGTTTTCAAAAAGTATCCAATTAACCAGAAAAACCAATTTCTAAGTTCTAGTTAACTAAAGTTTTACTGTATAAATCTTAAAGACTTACCTGTCCAAAGCACCTCAATTCCAGGGAGAAGCTTTTCACCCACAGTCCTTAAATAAGGAGACTGAGACACATTTGGGTAACAGAAAGTGCCACAATATTCTGAATGTAAAAAGGAAAATTAAGTAAAATAGTTAGGAGTGAAATGGTCACGAGTTTTTAAATGGGGGGAAAAAATGTCTACCAATTCTAAATTCTTTTCATACAAATGATAAAGAGCTTCCAAGTCGTATCTCAAAGGAATTAAACTCAAGTGGATAGTTTACTAAAGAATCAATTAAAAATAAAAATAAGAATCAATTCATAAAATCTGATACTCTTCCCCCAATAATACATATCAATCCTTATAATCCTACAGTCATTAGAAATACAAGTTTACTAAAGAAATAATTAGAATGTTTAGTATTTTCTACATACTTTGAATTGGCTACATTTCTCTTACAATTAGAGGCCAAACAAAATGAATTGACAATATCATAACAGACAAAATGCAGTATTATGCGCCATGTTATTAAGACTCAACTGCAACTAAATAGTAATTTGCAGCTTCTGCACTGCAAAGAAAACAATCAGCAAAACTAAAAGGGAACCAATGGAATGGGAAAAGATATTTGCAAATGACATACCAAATAGTTAGTATCCAAACTCTATAAAGAACTTAACAAACTCAACACCCAAAAAACAAACAATCCAGTGAAGAAATGGGCAAAAGACATGAATAGACACTCTTCCAAAGAAGACACCCAGATAAACAGACACCTGAAAAAAATGCTCACCACCACTCATTATCAGGGAAACAGAAATCAAAACCACAATGAGATAGCACTTCACACCTGTCAGAATGGCTAAAATTAACTTAGGCAACAACAGATGTTGGTGAGGATGCGGAGAAAGAGGAACCCTTTTGCACTGCTGGTGGGAATGCAAACTGGTGCAGCCACTCTGGAATACAGTACGGAGGTTCCCCCCAAAATTAAAAATATAACTACCCTACAACTCAGCAATTACACTACTAGGTATTTATCCAAAGGATACAGATGTGCTGTTTCGAAGGGGTACATGCACCCCAATGTTTATAGCAGCGCTATTAACAACAGCCAAAGTATAGAAAGAGCCCAAATGTCCATCGACAGATGAATGGATAAAGTGGCATACATAAACATACATACATACATACATATACATACATACATACATACATACAATGGAGTATTACTCGGCAATCAAAAATGAAATCTTACCATTTGCAACAACGTGGATGGAACTAGAATGTATTATGCTAAGCGAAATTAGAGAAAAATACCGTATGACTTCACTCATATGTGGAATTTCAGATATGAAACAGATGAATATAAGGGAAGGGAAGCAAAAATAATATAAAAACAGGGAGGGGGACAAAACATAAGAGATTCTTAAATACAGAGAACAAATTGAGGGTTGCTGGAGGCGTTGTAGGTAGGGAGATGGGCTAAATGGGCAAGGGGCATTAAGGAAGACACTTGTTGGAATGAGTACTGGGTGTTATATGTAGGGGATGAATCACTGGATTCTACTCCTGAAATCATTATTTGCACGATATGCTAACTAACTTGATGTAAATTAAAAAATAATAATAAAGCGTAATTTTAAATTTAAAACAAAGTAAACATTTAAGAAAACATTAAAAAATAACAAATAGTAATTTGCAATGAATTAAGTAATTCCCAATATAATCTTATTAAACATTATTTGAGTACTCCTGTTATATCAGACCTCTGAGATAAGGTTCATGGCTCACAGGATTCTCAGACATATACACAAAGTTAAATAATTCAGACAAAATTTCTTAGAACAAATTTATTTATCTCTTCCTGAAAAAGAATGGGAAATTCCTTATAAGCCTAATTTTGAAAGGCAACTAAGAGAGGCTAATACATTATCAATGGAAGGAACCAGGGAGGCAAGGTGAGAGAGGAAAAGTGGGGCGGGGGGGGGGGGGGGGCGTTATTTAGCAAGTTTTCTATGCTGAGTCCTGGAATTCCAGAAGAGCCCAGATGGAAGTAGGAGGAGTGAAAAAAGATACAGATATGCATAGGCAGAAAAAAGGAACAAGTAGGAGGAAATGAGAAGTGACTAAGTTAAAAGCAATGTAAATTTGTTTCCTAGTTTTACATTTGATAATACTATCCTTCCTTTAATCCTGAAAATGTAAAGTTCATACACTTCCAGTACTAAAAAATACATGAAATCTTTTGCCTGTTCAGTTGCCATTTATTAGTCCCTAAAATTTCTCAAGTGTAGGACCTTGAGAAATGTCTTCTAGAAAAAGAATTCCTACTTTTATACACCAAAGGGAGAGGGGACAACACAATAAAGGCCGTATATAGTTCTTTGAAAATGATGTATTTCAAGAAGTCTAGTTAAATATAAAGCTATTATATACAATACCTGTGGGACAGAAGAGGAAAGTTTCTGGCTCTCCTAGGTATTGATAAATTTCATTTGTAATGGAGACCTGGGCATGAGCAAAAGAACTGAATACCTCTTTGTCTGCTGCACACATATTATGGTCAATATCATCAAAAAGCAAGGCAAATGACCTGCACCCAAACTGAGAAACCTAGGAAAAGCAGGGGGGGGAAAAAAAGATGATTTAGCAGCTCTTTTTAAGTAAATAAACACCTGGCTGGATCAGTCCGTAAAACATGCAACTCTTGATCTCAGGGTCATGACTTCAAGCTCCACACTGGGCACAGAGCTTACATAAAAAATAGGATTAAAAATATTAATGTAGACACTTAATAGCTCTATCTAAAAGTCAAACATTTTTCTTAGTAGAATGTTCAAAGCCACACCAATTTTTTTTACATTTTCTATGTTAAACAGCTAGACAAGTTGGAACCCATTTTTCATTTGAGTTTGAATGCAGTATGTTCCAACAAAGCTTCAACGATATGGCCTATCCCTACCTCCCTGGCTGCTGATTATAGAAGACCAGACAGACAGAAAAACAGAAATAGTAAGTGAACTCAAGAGATGAAAAACCTAGGCTTGTTCTAGTCCCAAAGACACACTGATCCTAATTAATCTCTGCACATAAACCTAACTAGTCCATGAATCAGAAGGAACATAGTATTTGATCAGATAGGGAGATAACCTCTTAAAAAGCATATTCATGGAAATTAAACCTCCTTATTAAATTTTTTACCATCTTAATGCCATCAATAATATAAACCTTTGCCTAAAGAAACACGCAAACATATATATGTATTATGTATCAGCAAATTTACTTTACCAGAAAAAATGTGCGGCTTTTATGTTATGCAGAATTTAGATTCCAATCAGGCTTACCAATAGCTTACTTGTTTACCTAGTCTGTTTTCCTTCTGATCTTTGGAAACCAGTCAACCATATGGAGACTGGATTATACCTCTTGTCCATATTAACATATTACATGTAAAGGCACTTACAACACCCTGTTTCTATTAACCTCAATCACAAATTCAGTCAAGTACCCAATAATATACAGAGCTTCTCAAAATGCGATTCTGGACAACCTGAATTTTTTTTAAATTTTTTTTCCTTTTTTTTGAGAAAGAAAGGGAAAGAGCGATATCACATGCACAGGGGAGGGACGGAGGGAAAGAGAGAGAGAGAATCTTAAGAAGGATTAGGCCAACTGCGGAGCCTGACTCAGGGCTCAATCTCACAACTGTGAGATCATGGCCTCAGGCACCCAGGCACCCCTGGACAACCTGAATTCTAAAGTAAGTCCCCACTCCCAAGTCTGTATTTCCACCCCAAGTTAGTTTAAGAATCTCTGGAAATGAACCCTATTAGCAACTTTTTAAGCATCACTTCTAAGCATTTCTTCTATAGCAGTTCTTATGCAAACCAAAGCCTGAGAAGCACTGGTACCTCCAATAAAGCTCTCTTGACTCATGTTAGAAAATATCCTCTATCAAAAGCATGAAGGTAAAAAAACTGTACAGAAGCAAAGAAGTATAAATTTGGTGTCCTTTTAACATTATTAAAAGCAACTCAGAAAACTTTGTTTCCGGTATACCGAATCAGGGGTATAATAATGAAAATAATAATGAAAATGAAAATAATGAAAATAATAATGAAAAAGTAAAGCTACCTGGTCCAGTTTGCGTTTCAATGTAGATACTTCCTTGGGGTTAGAAAAAGTAATATCCAATCCAGGTGAGATAGCATAGATGAACTCTATCTCATATTCTCGTGCAGCAGAGATGAGTGTCATAAGTTGCTCTGAAGAAGAGAGTCCACGTTTTTAGAATGTAGCACAGAAAACTAAAAGAACCTTCACCTTTCAACTAAAGACAAGAGGTCATTTTCTCCAATTTACGATAGGTCAAGAAAGGAAAAATCCCTGAAATTTTACATGTTGGTCATGTCCAATGTGATAAGTCATACAAAATGCCACAAACCTCATGTGGCTTAATGTCACCCTAAAATCAATAAAGCATTCTCTTTCTTTCATTGCCATTTCTCAGAAATATTGAATTAAGCATTACTTCTCTTACTGAACATAAGCCATTTTTATTTCCTACATTGTTTGAGATGTATGGTTTTTATTTTTTGCAATCTCTGAACTGCAATTCTTATATAAAAAAATCTACATATAACTACTCTATAATTTGGAAGAAAAGAAAAATGTGTTCTTAACAACCAGGGTTAAGTGACAGCCTTAACAATCCTTGTCTTTATAACTACAGAAAATACTCATTACAAATCTGAAGTTTTAAAAATGTGACAATTTTCCTAAGTAAAACTAAATTCTATTCTATACACCAGTAGACCTATCTTTACATAACTTTCAGTGGTATCTCAAGATAGTCATTTGACTATATTTTGATTATTGATCACATAAAATTTCATTACCAGCACCCAAAAAATAATTAGGTTGAACACACACTTAAATTATATAGAGTAGTAAACAAAAACACTAGATGGAGATGGGATACATTTTAATTGATTCTTTGTAATTTAAGAAAACTTTCTGCTTTCAGTGTTTTGGCTGCACTCTATAACCAAGTTATCTTATTAGCTACGTATGTGTACCATTTTAATTCCAAGTATGAAATGTTTCCCCGTTTGTAAGTCCCCAAAGAAAAGCACCACTTGTCTAATTTATAAGGAGGTTCTGTTATGTCCTACTCTATTTACTATGTATTTACTACGTATTTACTATGTATTTACTATGTATTTATGTATTTAACTTAACATTAAGAACACACATAACAAGGATAGTTTGTGATGGCTTTTCACTTCAGTATAAGCCTAGACTAGGGTGAGGTCTTTATTTTAAATAAAGACAAAACCAAGTAATCAAGTGATCAAGACCAAGCCATTCTTGAGTCTGAAGCAAAAGGACCAGTAATACTGATCCTGTCTTTACTTAAAATTTTGGTATCTTGCTCATGGATTTTTTTTTTTTTTTTGCATTAATCTTGGTTTAAAACTTGCATAAGATACTATTTATCTTCATCACTGATTTTTTTTGGAGTCCCTTACTTAAACTTTGTACCCAAGGCAGGCATCTCACTTGCCCTGCCCCAGGCCTAGTCCTGCTTTAGTACCTCTTTGTTCAATGGCCCACTGTTTCAACCACTGACAGAAGTTAAACAGTATAATTTATGATTACAGAACAGGTGGGAGTCAGACTGCCATAACCATGAATCACACCATGGCCGGCCAACATGAGTACTTCTTTCAATCTACACTAACTCACACAGAATTTACCAGATAATAAAAATGGAAACGACCTACAAAGAGAAAATGAAATATTTAATAAAATTCTTATAATGTACGTTACAGCTCTTTTCTTCCCATATTCTGAATTTATGGATTAAAAAGAAAAAGATTACCAGCTTCTTCCACTGAATACATCTCTCGCCAAAACATCCTATGTTTGTAGTCATCTTTTGGGGCATACAAGTATGTATTTAATTCCCATTTCTGGAGCCTTAAGGGGAAAGAAAATTACATATGTATAAATAGGCAACATGTAAAGGCTGTAAATCCCAAATTTTTCCTTTCCTTGGAGCATCTCCATCTCTTAAAAAGCTAGTAATATTCTGGGACAACAGCTTTTAACCTTTTTGTAATCTAGCGGAATTGTAAAAAATTAAATATTATAAGGAATGCCAACAAATTAAAGTCTTAAATAAAAACAATAGCTCTGAATGACACAGATAAAGCCCAAAACCTATTCAGCTTCCCCAGAAACTTTGAAAACCCCTGGCCTAGGTGAAGGAAAGGTAAAAGACCAAGGTCAAATGACTTCTGCAACTGAGAAATCATCAAAATTCATATGGCCTATTCAGTGTTAGTTTATCTTCAAATAAAAGGAAATATTGATGGTTTAAGACTACTTCACAAAGTAAAAAATTTACCTTCTAAAGAGTTCTTTCCTCTGTTCCATAACCCAAGGTCTTCCATAAAATCCTAGATTCAAAGTAAGAATGAAATTATTTTCAAGTTTCAAAATGTGGTAAACAATTTATTGACAAAAGCAGATTACAAAACATACAATATAATCCCATTCTGAAAAAAAGTGTGTACAATATATCCAAAGGATATTTAGTAAAATATTAAGATGTCTTTGGGGAAAAAAAAAAAAAAACTCATTAAGGTGTCTCTGGATAGTGATATTAGAAAATGACTTTTATTCCCCTTTTATTTAGGTAAATTTTCTTATTTTTCTACCATTAACACTTATTACTTATGCAATATTTAAAAAAAAAATTTTTAATGTTTATTTTTGAGAGAGACAGAACATGAGCAGAGGAGGGGCACAGAGAGAGGGAGACACGCATCCCAAAACCTAACTTTAAAAAAACTTTTTAAAAATAATCTCCACACCCAATGCCATGCTGGAACTTATGACCCAGAGATCAAGAGTTAGATGTTCTGACTGGGCCAGCCAGGTACCCCTAAACCTAACTTTCTTTCTTTCTTTCTTTTTTTTTCAATGTTTATTTTTTCAGAGACAGAGGCAGAGAGAAAGGGAGACTGAGGATCCCAAGCAGGTTCCAGGCTCCGAGCTGTCAGCAGAGCCTGCACTGGGCTCAAACTCACCAACCAAACCCTGAGATCATGACCTGAGCAGACTGAGCTACCCAGGTACTCCTAAACCTAACTTTTTAAAAGATCTCAATCTTACAATAGAGGAAGGGGAAGCAAAGTAATCCCAAACCACTAATAATAACAATTACTACTTGAGAGAGGAATTGAATTGCCTTTAGAGTGGGAGATTTAAAAAAAAAAGTAGGGAAAAAAACAGGAACAGAATTAGGAAAGAATCTGATTGAACCAATTTTATGATCGCCTTATTTTTTTTTTAAAGTTCCTGATACAATAAAAGGGACCAAAAATGCCTTAAACTATATTCACAGCAAACTCAACAGTGGAACTGGCCCAAAAAGGAAACTCTTGAGGAGTCTCAATTCCAGAGCAAAGGTTTGAACAACTGGAAATGCAAGAATGTGACTTGCTCTACTGTCCCAGAAGGGAGGTAAATCACTAGTAGTGCATAATGCAGGAAACAAACCAGCAGAGGAATGACTTCAGTCCTGATATAAGCACCAAACTGGTACCTGCAGCTCCACTGTGTGCGAATCACACCTTATAGCTTGCCTAACCTTTATTTTCCACCCGTCTCGGTCTAATCACCTGCAAGAGAGAAGGACAGGGGCGCCTGGGTGGCTCAGGTCATGATCTCGCGGTCTGTGAGTTCGAGCCCCGCGTCAGGCTCTGTGCTGACAGCTCAGAGCCTGGAGCTGCTTCGGATTCTGTGTCTCCCTCTCTCTGCCCCTCCCCTGCTCAAGCTCTGTCTCTGCCTCAAAAATAAACATTTAAAAAAAATTTAAAAAAAAAAAAAAAGAGAGAGAAGAACAGCCCCTCAGGAGTACCATGAAGATGGTTAACATATTATGAACATAAAATGCTATTCTCTCTCACACACACACACACACGCAGAAAAAACACACAGTCTACTTAAGACTACCTAAAACTGACATTTCTGTAACGTATTAAACTCGTCTCTAGACACGATGGTTATTCTGCACAGCAAACATGGACAAAGACAACAAAACAAAAATTCACTGCATACTATGTATGAAACTGCAGCACTTTCCATCAATAATTCAGTTACCTTCTTACAAGTAATTTAGGGGCACTTAGACGGCTTAGTGGGTTAAGCGTCAGACTCTGGCTCAGGTCATGATGTCCTGGTTCGTGGTTTCAAACCACCCTGTGCTGACAGCTCAGAGCCTGAAGCCTGCTTCTGATTGTGTGTCTCCTCCTCTCTCTGCCCCTCCCCCGTGCACGCTTTCTCTCTCAAATAAACATTTAAAGAATTAAAAAAATTTTTTAACATTAGGTAAATTTTATACGTCTTTACTGCTTTCCTACAACATTTAGCATTATCATTTTTCTCTCCAAGGAATAGGCATTAAACACTCCTTTAGAGTTGCTTCAATATATAAAAGACACATTTTTATCTTCAGAAGCCCTAACTTTGCTCTGAGTCAGGTTCATGGTTTTGGTTAACTGGCACCACAAAGAGGAAGCAGTGCTATTATGCAAGTTACAACCAACAAAGATTTGTGAGGGAAAGAAAAATTTTAAAAAGGAATCCTGCCAATCCCTACGTTATTTCCTTTCTTCATTCATTTTAGGAATACCAACTTAGGAGTACTTAAAAAAAAATCAGGTGCTCAGTCACCAAAAAAATACAGAGGTATGGAGGGAGGAGGAACAATAGATAACAGACAACTCTATTCTCTGAGTAGTTCCCTTTCAGTACTACTCTGAAAAAACAAACCAACTTAAACCACAAGCTTTTCTCCATAATTACTGAAGATGTAATAGACAAAATTTCTTTAGCCTCACTCTCGTCTAGCTCTAAAATTTCTATATCCTCCAGCACTCTTCAACCCTCCACCCAAAGATCCCTGATGACAAAATAGACTTTTTCTAGAATCTCCATGCACGCAAACAAGCCCAATTAAATACACCAACAGATTAAGTCACACAGAGCAATCATGTTTCCACAAACATGGACTCCAAATACATAAGTAGCTTTCCATTCTGTCTTCCCCCCAAATTCTACAAGACCTTTAACTCTGCAGAACTGTTTCACTCCTTACTGTAGCTACATAGTAGTCTGTTTTCTCCTCCAATTAATTTATCTAAAATACCACAACCACGACCCACCCTTCAAATAAACACTCTTTGTAGGCTGACAACACTAGAAAAGCTGAAGCTCTCAACGTGTAGGGAAAACCTTTCTACTTCTCCATACCTTTTTGGTCTTTTGTAACAACTAATTCTTACACAGTGTTACTCCCATGCATCCCATTACATACAGGAAAGAACTAATAAAGCAAACAACTAGGAAACTCTAAGTAGGCCAAAAGACTTCAGAAAATTAAAATATATGCTGTACTCAAGGAAACAGCAATAAGGCAACTGACTCATGCTTCCACAGAATATTTGGTTGAATATTCACTATATTCATAAACTGCGGTACAATCTTCAGGTCATTTTCCCCAACGACAAAAATAAATAATCAAATTAAATAATTAAATAAATCCTGCATTCTTTTTAAATGGGAAGTGAGAAAGTCAAAAAAACATTTTAAACCTCTTCTGCAGCTCCTAAATTAAAATTCTGTACCCCTGATACTATCTAAGTCAAAGCTTCATCTCCTAGAGCCAAAGCACAGCAGCTGGCAAAGGACAATTTTGTAGGCTGCAAGAGAATCTTCAAAGGGTGGGGGGCAGGGACTGACTACAAAAAAAAAAAAAAAAAATCTAAGCAAACGGGAATTTGTAAAATCATAGCTCCACTGTGCTTCTCTTCGCTCCCGGAGTACAACAAGCACATCCGTGTGGATGTTATTTCCCCCCCCCCCCGCCACGGGTGAGGACAGCAGGACTATACACGTTTTTCCATTTGAACATAGACCACCCTACGGAACAAGATCCCAAGGTACAAAGACTTGTAACTCAGAGCCTAACACTAGGCTCCTTACTACCGCCTCCGCAGGAGCCAAGCCTGGCTCCAGCCCAAGGCGGGTGGGGTCAGGCATGTTAATAGCCAGAGGGGAATTCAACGCTGCATAACAACGTGAGAGAAGACTTGCCCACCATCGCCTCTCCCCTCTCCAAAACAGGATCAAGTTTCAGGGCCCAAAGAGTGACACCTTTTTAGAGCCTCCTAAAGTATCCCCCACACGAGCAGAGAATGTTACTGGGACGGAACGGGAAGGAGGACGTTCTCGCCCAGCCCGCGCCAGAGCGCTCACCTTCCACTACGCCACATAGGAACCTCCGAGCTCCTCCTGCCGCCCCAGCCACCGCTGCTCCCCCGGCCCCTGCTGGGTTGTCTTCTCCGGGGGCCGGAGCTGCTGGCGGCTCCAACGATGCCCCCGCGGAAGCAGCAGGGTTGGAGTTCAGCTCGCTCTCCCGCTCCTCCAGCGCCGCCTGGCTCTCCTTCTGCACCATCCTCCTGCCCCCGGCCGCCGCCACCTCTGTAGGTCCTCCTCGGCCTCCGTCCGTTGGGCCGCCGGCCCGGAGCCCTGGAAAGGGCCTCGGCTCCAAGCGCGCGCCCTTCGTGCTCCTTCCCCTCCCCCTCTGCCCTTCCCCCTCCCTTCCGCAGGGACCCGAATGCCCGGATGAGAAGGGCGGCGGCACCGGCGCGAGCCCTTTGTCAGCCGCTGCCTCAGCCTAAGCTGGGGAGCCGGAAGCCCAAGCGGAGGGCGAGGCCGCGACCTCTCGTTCTCTGGAGGCAGATAGCCAAACCTCCTTTTCTTGGTCGCAGTTAGCTTCTGCTGCTTCCCGATAATCTTAGCTCTTCCGCTGTTCCCCCTCAAAGCCCCTAGGTCTCCACCACCGCTGCTTCTACCGCCCGCTTCCTGTTTATCCGCACTGCGCCTGCGCTGGAGACCGGCTCAGACCGGTCCCCTCAGCCCGACTCCCCCGCCTTCTTTTGGGCCAGCCTATTGCGCTTCATTCGATAGGGGGAAATAGAACAGAGGAGAGGCGAAAAGCGGGAGATAATGAGGGCAATGGAATGTACCATTTGTGCTCACCACCCTCTAGGACAAGGCAGGCGCCCTGGAACGGACCATTACCCCTGCTGAAGAAGGGGAGTATGGGAGGAGGCTGCAACCGGTTGAGGCAATGGGGAAGGGGGATGAAAAAGAGAGGTGTTTACTCTTTCAGTGCGCAAGCGCGGGAACGAAGCCTCTAGTTCTTAAAGAGATACGAAGAAACTGACCTATTTTCTATTGAGATTCTTCTAATAGGTTGGCTCATTACATCACCCTGACCCAGGATCGGTTCTGTGAAGATAACATTCCAAGGAGCTCAGCTCACCCCTCTGCCTTGAATCATTTTCCCCAACCCCCAGCTTGGCGCTAATCCCTTTAAAAATTAAGTCTTTCGTTCATTCCTTCGTTCAGCAGACACTAATTGAGCTTGCCACTTGCTGGGCTCTTGGGTCACTATGAGCTCACAGTATGGCGATGGAGACAGGCAAGTACATACACAATGCCCGCACGGTGTGCCCAAATGTTACGGGACCCCAGAGGAGGGACTGACTTAATCCTCCTTTGGAGAGAGGTGGCAGCCATGGTTTCGCTTTTTGAGCTGGAACGTAAAGGATGAGTAGGAGCTAGGGTAGGGGAGAAGCAAAGAAAGAGAGCACTCCAGGCTTATGGAACAGAGTACAAGTGTAGCAAGGGTTGAAAAGGCCTGGCATCTTTGGGAATGGAGAATGTGAACTGTGTTTAAGGGAGAACTGAGATCCCTTGGGCCTTAGCATAAATATCATTTCCTTAAGGAATCCTTCCCTGGGCCCTAGATGGGCTTAGGTCCTCTTGCTGTTGTTTGTGCTCAGAGTTCCCTGTAGCCCTGTCATTAGGCGCTGTTTAGTCGGTTGAGAGATCTGTCTCAGCTTGCGAAGTGTGTGAAATGAGCAGCTCACGCTCATTCTGATCATGAAGACTTACTTAGTATCGTCCGTTTTACATTTTGGTCTCATATTCAACTCCTTCAGCGGTAGCCCAACTTAGCTCTCATAGTCCCTCTTCTTTTTAGTCTTAGAGCATTGAGATGGGGGTTACAGGCAAACATTTTCTTAGATATCCTTGGAGGATCTGGGGTTATCATTCCAGCTGACCCCAGCCCTTGGTCTCATGACACTTTCCCCTTTGCCTCATGCGGTGGCAACTGCTATCAAGTCAGCCACAGTTTCATCTACTGTTCTGACTCTGGGGTCCACGGCCCAGGCAAGATCCACTTTCCAGATCTGCACCTCTCAAACTTGAAGGGAAGTTCTTGCTACACATCTCTACCCTCTAGTACCTACAACAGGAACCAGAGGTTCGTAGGCCTATGGTAAATACCTCTGGAATGAATGAGATACATTCATTCATTTTAAATTCTCAGTTTAAATTCTGCACTCAGTTTAAATTCTGGTTAGAGAAACACACAATAGCAAATTCAGTACATACACAGGGACTCAGTTTGTAATAAGTGCTATAAAGGGAGGAAATCTAATGATGTGATAGAGTAACCACAGCAAGGAAAGGCTACTCCAGATAGAAGAATAAGTAGCAATCTATGAGTGAATCATGATAGTGGCTTGGCCTAGGGAATAGCCGTGGAAACGTAGAGCTGTGGTGCATCTTTGGTGGTGGCAGTAGAATAGAGGGAGGGGGCAGCTGCCCCAGTTGGTAGAGCCTGGGAGTTCTGAGAGTTCGAGTGCCATGTTGGACATAGAGATTACTTTTTAAAAATAAAAAAATAAAGGAGTAGAGGAAGAGGAAGAAATGAAGACTACTAAATTTTATTACTTCTTAAAATATTTTTGATGTTTATTTTTGAGCAAGATAGAGGGACAGAGTGTGAGCAGGGGAGGGACAGAGAGAGACATACACAGAGAATCCACAGCAGGCTCCAGGCTCTGAGCTGTCAGCACACAGCTCGACTCGGGGCTCAAATACTAACTGTGAGATCACAACCTGAGCCAAAGTCAGATGCTTAACCAACCAAGCCACCCAGGTGCCCCAAGACTACTAAATTTTAACCTGAGCAACTAGGTAGATGACGTCATTTATTGAGCTGGGGAAGACTGAGAAAACATGAATCAAAGTTCTATTTTGAACATGTTAAGTTTGATCATTACAGGTCCATATGAATATGTCAAGTAGGCAGTTGAAGATATGGATCTTGAAGCTCAGAAGAGAATTCTGGGGATATAAACTTAGGAGTTATCTGCATATAAATGGCATTTAAAGCCATGGGACTGGATGTGATTTGGAGAAGAGACTCAGGTCTGAGCTATGGGGCTCAACGTTTAGAATTCCAGTTGAGAAGGATGAGTTTGTAAGAGAGTGCTAAGAAGCAGTGGCCAAAAAGGTAAGAGGAAAATCAGGAGAGTATGAAATACTGGAAGGCATGAAAGAAGTGGTTATTTATTTATTTATTTATTTATTTATTCTTGAGACAGAGAGAGAGCATGAGTGGGGGAGGGACAGAGAGAGGGAGAGACACAGAATCCAAAGCAGGCTCCAGGATCTGAGCTGTCAGCACAGAGCCCGGTGCGGGACTCAAACACACAAACCACAAGATCATGACCTGAGCCAGAAGTCAGACTTTAACCAACTGAACCACCCAGGCGCCCCATGAAAGGAGTGTTTTGAGATGGAGCAGTTGACAACATTCAGAATCCAACCAGCGGCCAGGAAAAAAAATATCAGACTGCCAACCTACTGATTTTTTTTTCTGAACCCATTTATGTGTCTTGGCTCTGGGATACTTCTCACCTCACTCAACCACAGACTTCAGCTTCCTTTAAACTTGAATCTACCTGGGGCACCTGGATGTCTCAGTCGGTTAAGTGTCTGACGTCGGCTCAAGTCATGATCTCATGGTTCGTGAATTCAAGGCCGGCATCAAGCTCTGTGCTGACAGCTCGGACCCTGGAGCCTGCTTCAGATTCCGTCTCTGTCTCTCTGCCCCTCCCCTACTTGCTCTCTGTCTCTGTCTCTCAAATATAAAAAATAAAACATTAAAAAAATTAAAAAAAAACTTGAATCTACCCTAAAACATAGAGACCATCTCTATACCTAAGCGAGATATATACACACACTCACCATACTCATTCATCCAATCACACAATCATTTACACAATTGTTGAATACCTATTATATGCTAGGCCTCAAGGATAGGATCATCAGTGGGGCAAGAAAACCTAGTCCTGGCTCTCAAAGAGCCCTCAGGAGTTTGTATCAAATAAGACAAATAATCATTCAAATAAATATATGGTAACAAACTGAGAAGTGCCATGAAGGAAAAGTGTAGGGTCCCATAAGAGCCTGTCACAGTGTCGCTTTGTTTAGACTGTGTGTGATATGGATAGCATCCAAATCTTTACTATATTCCAAAGCTTTACTATATCCCAAAGCCACCCTGGACAGAGACTTGGGAGACTGGGTCTAGTCTGAATCCTCCTATAAACTCACTAGGTGACCTTGAGCACGTCCTTTCCCCTCTTTGGGCCTTTTTCCTTTCCTGTATAATGGAAAGCTAGACCATAGGTTCTTAACTTCAGGTCCATGGTCGGACTTCAGGGATACAAAAATGTGTGGAAAAGTGTACATGTTTTTTTTTCTTCTGGAAGTAGGCCCATAACTTTTATCAGATCTTTTGGAGGGGCTGTGACCCAAAGAAATCCAAGGACTTATGAAGCAAATAGTCAAGGGAGAATGTGAGCAGGAAACACAGATGACAAAATGATGGGATTCTGGAAGTAAGTTTCCCTTTCTTGAACACCATATTCCTCCCTTTACCTTGTCAATGTGTACAGTGATGGAAGGCCTGATCCCCCTTCTATGGAAGGTGAAGCTTAGTCACCACATACTGGTGCCCCAGCAAAAGGATAGGTGGAACCTACCACTGGTGGCCCCTCTCCAGAAAGAGAGCAAGGCCACCATTCCACACAAGAAGTCTCTACTCCCTTTGTGTCACTTGCTCCATGGTGACCTGGGTCCACCCCATATGGTCCCTCATCATTCTTGGCTGGAGTATAAACACAAACATATGTCCATATTGGAGGCAAGGTTAGGATGTTTACACAAAGGAACTTTCATTAGAAACTAAAGGGAACCGCCCCTCAAAAGAAAGCACACTGACAGGCACCTAGGTGGCTCAGTCAGTTAAGTATCCGACTCTTGATTTCATCTCAGGTCATGATCTCACAGTTTGTGGGATCCAGCCCCACATCGAGCTCCACACTGACAGTCCAGAGCCTGCTTGGGATTCTCTCTCTCCCTCTCTCTCTGCCTCTCCCCTGCTCGCTCATTCTCTCTCTCTCTCTCTCTCTCAAAATAAATAAAAACTTTAAAATGTTTAAAAAATAAAAAATTTAAAAGAAAAGTCATTTTGAGATTAACTAAGATGTCTGTAAATTAGAAATTCTTTTTTTTTTCAGTTTATTTATTTTGAGAGAGAGAGAGCGTAAGCAGGAGAGGGACAGGGAGAGAGAGAATCCCAAGCAGCCTCTGCACTGTCAGCACAGAGCCCGACATGGGGTTCGATCTCACGAACCCCAAGATCATGACTTGAGCCGAAATCAAGAGTCAGATGCTTAACTGACTCAGGCACCCAGGCACCCCTGTAAATTAGAAATTCTTGATTCCACTTGTAAGAATGTCTAGCCAAAAGACAGCTGGCTTGGCATAGTCTTCATGACATTAATATCCTGTCTCTTGTCTCCTCTAAGGAGATGGGAGAGAGATTCACATGGGGACCTCTCTGAGGTCAGGTGAGTTTCCAACACTTCCAGAACCTGTATCTCACTTTTCTGCCAAGGGTGTGCCATACTATGGGAAAGAGAGGTACTTTCTTTGGGACCTAAAAGACTACAGGTGCAGGGGTTAGGGTTGTGAGGTATGTGTGGAGTGGGAGGGACAAAAAGGCAGAGACAGCAGCCTGTGCATAGCCATTGTGTTTTATTGGATCTGGTATATTTTTTATTTTACAAAATATACAGAGGAGCCAAAAATGCAAAGCAGTCAACAGTGTTCTGATGGGAAAGGGGCCCCCCGTAGGGCCCTAACCCTCAGATCCTGACTGACTGGGAGAGTGAGCTAAATGGAACGAGCAAGTATATTAAAGGGTGGCAGCATGGCAAGAGTGGTCCCTGCCTTCTAGGTGTGTTCAGGGGCATCTCTGGGTAGACTGAATAGAACAAGAGGACACCCTAAGTAGGAACTGAGGAGGTTATGTGGGGGGTTAGAATAGAGCCTGGGTAGACCAAAGATTCTAGTGAATGCCCCCACACTGGTTTCAGATGTTATACATGCCTCCCTCCTTCCCCTTTCTTCTAAGGCATCCACTGACTCACTCCATGCCTCCAAGTCTAGAATAAATGGCAAATAAAAACTTAAGTGGCAGCCATCTGAGAGGGTAGGCTGAAACTTTGGCAGGTATCAGCTGGGACGTCTCCCACCCATATTCCCCTGCTGCTGCTACCACCCACGCAAACAGGAAGGAAGGAAAGGAAGGAATTCCAGGGATGAGCCAGACATCAAGATCCTAAGCTCTCCTGGGATACTGAGGAGAGTATGGAAATTTCTGGGGCATTTCCTAGGAGACAGAGTCTTCTGGAGAGCCTAGAAACTCATGTTATGATAGCCTGGGGTGGCAGACCTATGGAGCTTAGACCTATAGTCTGGCATGCCTGAGGTGTTACAATCTCCAGGCCTTTCTGCACTCTATCCCAGCCACCTGTGACCTAAACACCCAGCTCAGGCCTAAGATTTCTCCCTTTACATTCTTGTCCCCCTCTACAAGGCTCTCAAAGGCCCTGGTCTAACAGGCTAGTCAGTGCCATTGACAGAGAAGCCTCTCTGAGAAGGAAATCTTAGAGGAAATGCATATGAAATCAGAGATAGGGGAAGCACCATAGCAGGAGACATTTTGTCTAGTGTTGTAGTTTCTAGAGTAGGGATGGAAGGTGGAGAACCACTTATTTCCTATTAGCAGGGGCACCCTCAGCACTGAGTGTTAGGCAGGAAGGGGGTGGGAGCTGTTGGGAGTTGGGAACACTCCACAGGTACACTCTGCCCACTCCCTGGCCCCTTTAGCTCCAGCAGTCTGGAACACTGAATCCCCAGGCTCTTGGATTCCTACAGCCCCCAGGGCAGGGCTAGAATGAGGACAGACCTGGGAAGAGAAGGGTGAGTTCCACCTGGACTAGAGCTAGAGCATGGTCCCCCCAGGACAACTGACCCCCTCTCCTGGGGAGCTAGATGACATTGTCAAAGAGTTGCATGGACCTCATGATGTTCTCGTCCTGTAGCCATGATGTGAGAGAAGCAGATTGGAGAGAGAAAGAAATAAAAAGAGCTTATCAGAGACACAGAGAGGGACATTCATTCTGAAATGGGAACATTCAGAGACAGAGGCAGCAAGGAAGGAGACACCCAGAGAGACTTGTAGGGAGGGGCAGGCCTCCCTGAGTTGTGAAGGAATAGGACTCAGGAGTGTGGGCAAGTTAGGGAGATGATAATCTGCCCAAAGGAGCTTTCTCCTACATCACTGAATCGGACCCTGAGTCCAGACCAGGGAAGTATGGAGCGCAGGGACTTGTACCTTCTGGCAGGACTCAATGAATTCCTCAATGGTCACCACGCCATCCTTGTTCCTGTCCATCTTCTGCAAAAAGATAGTCAGAGAGAAGAGAAGGGATGACAGGAGAGAGGCAGGCAGAACTCAGGTAAGTTCTCTGCTGGGACCTTGCCTCCTTCCCTTGACTCCAGGACCCTCCAGCCTACCCAGTCCCAGGCACCTGGAAGAAGCTCTCCACATGCTCCCTTGGGGCCTCCTCTCGGAGCGCAGGATACGTATACTTGCCCATCATATCATAGATGGATTTCATGATATCAAGCATTTCCTGTTAGGCAAGAGAGAAAAGGATCCCTCCTCAGAGCCTCCAGCCTCCAAACCAGGAAGACTAGAGCCTAGGGCAGACCTCACCCCTTGCTGGTGATGCACGTGTGGGTCACATTTTCCTCCTAAGGGCTCTTTGAACCTCCCCTCACACATAGAAGCTCTCCAACTCTTCAGTCTCCCCACACCTCCTTGGTGATGCAGCCATCCTTGTTGAGGTCATACAGATTGAAGGCCCAGTTTAGCCTGTCATCTATGGTTCCCCGAAGAATCACCGACAAACCAGCCACGAAGTCCTGGGAAGGAGAGAGGAGGGAACTGGTTCTTCAGATACCCTTAACCCAATCCCCTCTCTGGGTTTGGCCTGTGGATCTTGGCCCTGATGCTCCAGGAAACAGGCCTCCCTGACCCACCTCCTCCAGCTCACCTCGAAACTGACAGAGCCATCATGGTTGGTGTCAAAGGCATTGAAGAGGAAAGTGGCATATGTGCTGGAGTCTGTAGGGTAAGCGTGGATAAGTTTGGCTTTCAGACAGGAGAGGACTTCCTACCCCACACCCCTCTTTATCATTTGGCATTCCCAGCCCCTCCAGAACCCTCTCCCCAACTCAGCCTAGAGATGGACAGCTGCTTCCTCTCAGGCCTTGTCCCCTCACCTCCTTGAGGAAAGAACTGAGAGTAAATCTGCTTGAAGTTCTCCTCGTTGACAATTCCGCTGGGACATTCCTGGGGGGCAGAAGGGGGGTTAGAAACCAGACTGAGAGCAGAAACAAAACCCCCTTCCACTCACCACCACCTACTCTATGCCAGAGACTCCCAGAGAAGGAAAATCTTCCTGTCTCCAGGGAGCTCACCATGTAGTTCTCTTAAGGAAGGCAAGACTTCTCTTCAGTGCACAAGTTTAAAAAAACAGAACTAACCAGACGGCCAGTCTACAGGCTCCGCCTCGTCTCAAATCTACTAGAGCTTCCTGCTAGAAGTTTGGTCAGCGGGGACGAGGGGCCGCTCCGCCTCCCCTTCCTTCTCTTACCCCTATAAGCATCCAGGCCAATCCTTCCGGGAAGTTTCGGATAGGCCCCGCCCCCTTGCCCCACCCCTCGCCCTGTCTGGCCTGGCTCTGTACTCACATTCTTGAACCCCCGGTACAGGACCTGCAACTCCTTGCGTGTGAACTTGGTTTGCTCCTGCAGCTGCTCCAGACCCTCTGGCCGGTGACACACGGTGGACAATTCAAACTCATCCTCCACGCTGTCTGCGGGGGGGTGGGAGGGGACGAGGGGGGAGGGGACAGCCGCGCCTCAGGCCCAGCCTCCAGGACCCCGCTTCAAAACCATCCTCCCCATCTCCAACGCCAGAGACCAGCCTGCCAGTTCCCTTGGACCCCGGTCCGAGGACATCAAGGCAAGGAGAGAAGACGCTGGTCAGCTTCCAAGTCTATCAGTTGTCCGGGCCCATGGGCAGGCCTGGCCCCACAGCCACGGGTCCGACTCATCGCTGCCCTAGGCCCTTGATCCCTGGTTGAAGGAGAAGGCCCCCCAGCCCCATCTTCGTCCCAGAAAGGGAAGAGTAGAAAAAAAGGGTTCAAGAGGAAGCGTCTGAGGGTCCAGGCTCCGGACCTTCCCTGACCCACTCAGATCCATGGAGCCCCACACTTGCCCCGCCCAGATCCTTTTCTCCAGCCAAGCCCCACCTATCCCAGCCATGCTCCAGCCATGCCCCGCCCAGCCCCAGCCAAGCCCATCCAGACCCCACCCCTACCCTGCTCCCAGTAAACCTTAGCGAAGGCCACATCCCTGGCTCCATCTCAGTCCTGCCCCAGCTCCCAACATCCAGTCCCCAGGCAAGTACCCCCACCCCACGCTCTCCAAGGCACCCGCCACCGCCCCCACCAGGACAGTAAGTCACCTGGGTCCAGCGGGCGGGGTCTGTGGGGGCGGAGGGAGGCTGGGACTGCTAATGCTGAAGGGAGCGAACTGTCACCGAGAAAGTGGAAGACCCGGCCAACTGCAGACACACACCTCGCCCCTCACACTCAACAGCAAATCTCACAGACCTGCGTGTTACAGTGCACACACCCCAGCCCCGTGCACAGTGGCACACATAACGAACAAGCACAAACACACACGAAACAGACCCTACACACATATGCTTGGGGGACTCACGCCTGTCCTTTTCCTGAAGCTAGCCCCATGTGGAATCAAACACAATGACACTCTCAAAAACTACAAAGTGGGCCTCTGTGGCTTGCAACATTCAGTATGATCCCTTGAGACGGGCAAGGCCCAACTGAGGAAACAGGCCTGGAGAGAAAGCGAGGCCACTCAACTGGGGACCAGGCTGGGACTAGAAAGCCCAAGTATCCTGGCACCTGGAGGAAGGCGGGCTCCATCCTCTGCACCTGCATCCATCCAGTCAGGGCAAGGGCAACTTGCATCTCGAGGCCCAAAACATGCCCAGGGCAGGGTGGGCGGCTACAGCCGCAGACACTAACCTAGTTAAGCCACGACAGACCTCGCAGCAGTCTGGTTTCGCCCGGCCACATTGGCCATACCCACACAATCTCAGGTCTCAGCCCTGCCACACCGGCCACGCCCAAACACCCGGGGCTCACTCGTTTTTGCGGACCAGTGAGGCCCACAGGCACTTGGGCCCCGCCCCCAAACTGGCCACGCCCACACATTCCACAGGCTCCGGGTTCTATAGCTACACCCTCCTCACACTCGGGCCAACCAGCGCCCACCCCCACCCCCCAAGCCACATTGGTCACGCCCACACACACTCACACTAGCTGGCCCGCGCCGGTCACACAGGTCACACCCCAACACAAACAACCCGCCCCCGGAAGCACAGGAGAGGCACTTGCTTTCACTGACTGAGGGCAGGGCTTGGGGCCCGCAGCAAGGCAGCAGCTTGAGGAACCGCTGCTTCAGCGCTTTTTTAGTGGGCCCTGGAGGGTGGCCTGGGAAGAGAGAAGACCCCAGGAAGGCACATTAACCCCCACTGTCCCTCCGATCCCCTCCCCACCATCACAAATCAACCTGACGGGAAGCGGGTGTTGGGAGAAGACCGGAGGAGGAGAATGGTGAGAGTAGCTGGGGCTGGGTTAGGGAAGCCCAGTGGGGTTCACAGGCATATAAAGTCCACTCAGACACCTTGCATAATGGGACACAGCTGGGGACCGTGAGGCCACCGAGGGGAGATGGCATTGGCCTTGATGCCTGCTGACCCAGTGCCCTTGGCTCCAGTGCTATAGCTGGACCTCTGAGGGTGATGTCCAACCCAAGGACTGCCTAAGTAGGAACACCTGTCTCTGTCTCTCTCTCTCACACACAGTGACAAACGTGTATAGTGACACACAGAATGATAAATCACAGTGATGGAGGCCATACAGCGACAGCTTGATACCCAGGAACACACTCAAAACCAATGGCCTAATTTTTTAAAATTTTATTTATTTAATCTCTATACCCAATATGGGGCTTGAATTCACAACCCCGAGATCAAGGGTCACACACTTTTTCAACTGAGCCAGCCAGGCACCCCCCACAATGGCCTAAGTAAGCAGGCCCCAACACATGCACACACACACAGGTACACACACACACACACACACACACACACACACTTTGACACAGTACTCCTTAATACAAACATATACAGATGTGGCCTAGGAAAAACATGACACATACATATGAAGACCCACATTGGCCATTTTCCATGCAGCATGAACAAACCATACAAGAATACATAGGACAGCATGACACCGTGTGTTAAGGACACTACAAACACTGTGCCACTATAACATGACACATATCAAGGTCACCAGGACATATAATCATATATTGTGACTTAGGTACCCATGGCACCCCAGTTACCTAAGACTGCACCTCACCAATAGAACCCATGTTTGTTCTGCCTACCTTTCCTTCCTATAACCCCTCATTTCAGGGCACTTAGAATCTCCCTGTCAGGGGAACAGAGTTCCTCATCAGCTAACCCACCCACTCTAAAAGTGTGTCCCCTCCCAGTCCTTTCGTATGGCTTGCTCTTTGAAGGTGACATGATAGCAAACTTTGAAGCAATAACAGACCTTCCAGATGAGCATTTTGGTGTAATGTGGGGCTATCCAGAGCCGATGACCACAGTTCCTCTCACTTCCCCTTATTTACACCCCTGTCCTACAGTGCCAATTGCACCCTAGGGAGAGACTCCACGTTCTTGTGCCTGTCTCCTGGCTGCACCCACCTCCAGACTCCAGAGCCAGAGCTCACAGAGACCTAGCACACTGCTTGAAACTGGCCTCAGTCCATTCCTGGAGGGTCCCAATTTCCTTGGGTTGTAGGTTTCTAGGGCACCCGACATCCCACGCAGGCCCCGCCTCCCCTCAGGCAGGCTCCGCCCTTCAGGAAAAGGCTCTGCTCCCAGAGGGTAATTGAAGTCCATGCCTTCCCCTCCAATACGTCCTTTCTCCCCCTCCCCCTCAGAGCTATTGAGAGGTAGGAGGGAGACGGGAGGGAGAGGTAGGAGGGTGGGCCGAGTCGGGATCGATGGCGGCCTGGCCCCCCGCCCAGGGCTCCATTAGCCGGACTTTGGTTTCCCGAAGCCGGATTGTGCCTGGGGCCTCCGGTGGTGTAGTCGCAGCTGGACTGGTAAGGGCTGGGGGGCGGGGGGGGGGGGGGGGGACACGACACCACCCCCACCCCCGCCTCTCCCAACCTCCAGCTGTTCACACATCCACTTCCCTCCCTGGTCCTCCCAGGAATCATTCTCCTCTGCCTTCAGCCTACAGGACACCTGGGTTTCCTGGATGACCCTCTTCCCATCAAATAGTCTAAAGGGGATGGATGGCAAGTCAGAGCCAAACTGACTTCATCTTTTCAGGATTGGATGAGCCCCTGCTCCCCACTCCACTCCGATAAATGTAGCAAAGGATGGAGGGTGGGTTAGGGGATTCCTGCTCTTACTGAACCCCTGAGTAGGCAATTCATTGGCCCTTCCACGTTTCCAGTTCTCTTCACACCTTTGCAGTTCTCCTGGTGTCTACCCTGTAGCCCTCCTATCATGGTTCTTGCCTACTTTCCTGTCCCTTGTGGAACTGGAGAGCAGCCATGCTATAGAGCTGCACCGTTATTGGTGGGAAGAGGAGGGAGAGGCCAAACCTCTCTGGGGGAGGCAGAACCTGCTCTCCTCTCTACCTCCAATATCATTCTCCCCGCTAGACTTTGGGGTGGGGTGGAGAATTCCCAATGCCTAGGCCTCGAAGATCCTGAGAGAAACTGGGAGTGGCAAGGGGGCTTGGGAAGCAAGGTCCCTGATCTGTTCCACCCCTCACCCTCCTGCCAGAGCTGATTATAAATGTCTCATTCCCAGTGTTCCCACTCCTACCCCTCCAGAACCCACCCCCATCCCAAGCCTTGACTATGGAGCTGGTATTTTCTCAGGGAACTCTGGGAACAGCCACACACACAATCCAGTACCCAAAGAGGCCCAACTGCACAACCAGTCCCCCTCAGGCAGTCATATCCACATCTCACAAAGCCACACACCCGGTCCCTCTACACATTAAATCACATCCTTGTCACATGCAAAGGCTCATACAGTCACACACTTTATCCTTTTTCACATAGAGGAACACACAGTCACACCCCCTGTATCCCTCACACAGAGTCCACATACACCACACTCTGTAACCTACACCTGCAAGGATGGAGGTGTGGAGAGTCACACACATCTTCAGGGCCATTGTGGATCCCTGGCCCCAAAGGGATACCCCAGAAGTCTGATGTTACCTCAGGATCCCTCGAACCTCCTTCCTCTACTCTAGATAGCCCTGCCTGTCTCCAGACCTCTCCTCATGCTCCGAATGGATTCCCCTCATCTCCATACCTTAGTCCTCCCATGCTGTGCTCCTCTCACCAACCCCCCCAGACACCAAACACCCTAGCCCCCGGCCCTCTCTCTTCACTTCCCTCAGACATCCAGCCCCCAGATCCCCTCCTCACCTCCCTCAGACACTCTTCCCCCCACCCACTCCTTGAATTTCCCTCTTTACCTCTCTCAGATGTCCTGTCCCCCAAGCACCCCTCCTCACCTCCCCTAGATGCCCTGTCCCATCACTAACATGCTCACCCGTGACCCCAGTCATAAAATCAGAGTAAGCCCCTCCCCAGCGCCGCTCAGGCCAGCAGCCCAGACACGCCCAGACACCTGGGTTACCTTCCAAGGAGACAGGCTCGAAAAGGCCAAACTGCTCCAGGACCTTGACAAACAGAGCGAGGACCACGAGCACAGCAACCATCTCCAGCCCTTCCAGGTTCATGGTGGGCCTGGGGCATGGCCCCCACCAGCTGAGGGTCAGACACACTGGAAGCTCTCCTCACACCACCTCCCCCTCAGGCTCCCCGGGCCGGAGTAAGAGGACCGCCTGCAGCCTCCCTCACCCTCCCCTCCCAGGATCTCCTCCCTCTCCCGCCCCCTCACCCCGCCTCTGCCCCGCAAGCCTCCCAGTCACAGCCTTTTCCTCTTCGCGGGGCCACTTCAGCCTACAGACCGGCATCTCCTCAGGAGCCTTTGGCGTGAAGGATATGGGACAAAACAGGCCAGGCCGTAAGAGGAAGGCAGCGACCTGCCTCTGTCCCTGAGGACAGCTTCCCCCAGACACCTTGTGGCTACTCTGTGCCAAAGGGAGGGGGTAGAGGGAGGAGCTGTGCTTAGGGAGAGGGCAGGGAAGGGCAGTGTGTGTGTGTGTGCGTGTGTGTGTGTGTGTGTGTGTGTGTGTGAGAGAGAGAGAGAGAGAGAGAGAGAGAGAGAGAGAGAAAGACTATGAGCTACACGTGTATAAGGAATAGATATATGAGTCAGAAATTATAAGTGTCTGGGCATTTTCTTGTGTGTATTCCCGTGTCTGACTATATAGAGAGTATGTGTTTCTCCTCTTATGTGTGTCTCTGTGTGTGGTTTGCACATGATTGCGTATGTGTCTATTAGGTGTGTGTCTTGTGTATGGGAGTAAGTGACCTGGGTGTCCATAGTATGTGTGTGTGAGTGCACTGGCGTATGTCTGAGTGAGTGTGTGGGGGGCATGAAGTGTATGGGTTTCAGCAGGGCTGCGGGATAGAGGTCTGAAGACTGGTAGTATAGCTGTGTCCTATAATTAGGAGTATGGGTCTACGGTGATTGCATAATTGTATCTGCACGGAGCTGTATGAGAATATAAGCCGGGAGAAGGCAGTGACCTCCCCAGTCAGGAGGACACCACCAACATCGATCGCGGTTGTTATAGAGACAGTGAGGCGGGAAGCACTCTCTTTCCACAGCCCACGGACAGGGAAACTGAGGCCCAAGGGAGGGAGGATTAGGTCCAATAGCCGGGGCAGGAAAAAGGCTGCTTAGCCTTATCATGACCCTCTGGGGAGGGGACTTATGGTGGCTGCCTTTGGGATCCACTGATTCAAGTTCTTTGGAAGAGGAGAGACTGAGCTCCTCCCTTCCTCTCAGCCAGGATCTGCCAAAGCCTTGCCTGCTCCTGAACTGTTACTGGGCTGATGGAGAAGAATGATGGAGAGTAGGAGGGAAATCTGAATCCTCCAAGGGAGTCATCCACCCTCACCCCCTAGAGCATTCCTGGAGCCCCTCCCCCATCTTCCCAGCTCCTTCCCATTGCTGCTGTTGCTGCTGCTGCTGGCTGTGTGTCTGTGTGTGGGTGTGGGTGTGCACATGTGTAGGGGTGGGGAGAGGCCTGCAGAGCCAGTGAACCAGAAGACAACTACTGCCACAGCTGGCTGACATTGATTGAGCACTCACTGTGTGCTAGATAATATGCTATGTGCTTACAGACATGGTCACAGTTTTTAAGATTTTATTTTTTAAGTAGTATCTACACCCAACGTGGGGCTCGAACCTATAACCCAGAGATCAAGAGTCACACGCTCCACTGGCTGAGCGAGCCAGGTGACCCCAGACATGATCATATTTAATTTTCACAGTAAACCTATGAAGGAAGTACCATTATCCCCACATTACAGGGAGTGAAACTAAGGCAAGAGAAGGTTAAGAAAATCACCAAGATCAGTAAGTGTCAGAGTGTTAGTTTTAACCCAGTCTGACCCTGAGCCTGTGCTCTAAACCATCACACTACGCTGGCTCTTGTTAGACAGCTTGCCCACTCAGGAGGCCTCGTTTAGGGAGACTGACTCCAGAGGGAGCCCTCTCCTTTGTCCAGCTCTGGGATGAACGGGTCTCAGCCCGATAGTGGTGTAGGAGTCCCCCTGTCAGGCTGTCCCTGCCACTTCATTTGAGGATCACTGCTCTGCAGTTCCACATGGCCACCACTGGGGGTCAGGCATCCATCTTACTCTGTATCTAACCCTTCCCTAACCCTTACCCCACCCCACAACAACCTGGGAAGGTGTGGAAAGGATGGGAAGAAGGGTATGCCACTGGCAGGCTTGGTCCTCTGCTTGCCGCTCCACCCCCTCCTCCAGGAAGAAGTCAACTTGGGGACTGCTTTTGGTTTCCCATACCCTAGAAGTTACAGATAAACAGATGAAACCAGCAAATATCTCCCTATTACTGTCCAAATTCCACATCTGGCATTTAATTCCCTCTACCCTCATCAGCAGATACCCTTTCCAACCATTTTGGCCTCTTCACTGTCCCCCAAACACATCAAACTAGGTGCCATTTCTGTACCTTTGCTCCTATTATGAATGCCCTCCTTTTGTTCTCCTTCTGTTCTACAGTTCTCACCTAACAGGACTTCCAGGCCTCAGCAGAATTTCTAGTGAACTCACTGTTGGGCCCTCAAAACTTAGCACCTAATTCTGTAATGTTATTAAATGGGAAAAGTAAAAGGAGACAGCATAGCATGGTATGTAATAGTGCGGGCCAGGGTGCCAGATTCCCTGGGTTCAAATCCCAGATTTGTCAGTTACAATTAACTGGGCAAGTTCTTAACCTCTATGTGCCTCTGTTTCCCACCTCATATGGTTGCTGGAAGGAGTAAATGAATTAATACATGGAAAGCTGTTAGAATAATTCCTGGCACAGAGTAACTGTGGAAGTGTTTTCTTCCATTATTAACAACATGACATCTCCCGTGCCCCTTACATTTCTATAGCTCTCAATTAACAAAGCATTTCCACAAACATTGTTATCTTGATGGCTTCTCATGACAACTCCATGAAGTAGGTGGAGTGAATAGTATTGTGCCCATTTCATTGATGAGGTAAAGGAGGCCCAAATAAAGGGATTTGAGAGAAAGGGATTTGCTCGAGGTCACCTAGCTAAGATGAGAGGTTGCATATTTGAACCCAGATCTTTCTGGATCAGTCCTGTTTCCTCAACTAGATTCCAAGCTCCTAAAGGGCAAAGAGTTTAAAAATTGGATTTATATAGGAGCCCCTGGGTGGCTCAGTCGGTTAAAATTGGACTTATATAAATTGAATGACAGGTTCTGATCTGGTGCTTGTGGAACAAAGGTGAACTAAACAGGGGCTTCTATTGGGTAGGGAGAGAAAGCCCACTAAGAGAACCTTAAGGCTTCTATTCATTCATAAAATATTTATGTGCTTACTATGTGGTAGGAACTGTTACAGGCAGGCCATGAAATGAGCTATAAAAGCTCATTTAGGAGCACCTGGGTGGCTCATTTGGTTAAGCATCCAACTCTTGGTTTTGGCTCAGGTCATGATATCACAGTTTTGTGAGTTCAAGCCCTGCGTTGAGCTCTATGCTGACTGCGTGGAGCCCGCTTGGGATTCTCTCTCTCTCTCTCTCTCTCTCTCTCTCTCTCTCTCTCTCACTCTTTCTCTCTCTCTCTCTGCCCCTCTCCCACTCATGCTGTCTCTGTCTCAAAAATAAACTTTAAAATGCATTTCCCTAATGACAAAACAAACAAAAAGCTCATTTAACTGTAAAAGCTCTCTAACTGGAAGGCCAGGAAAAACTTGGAGAGGTTATTTTTTGAGCTGGTTCTTAAAAGATGGCAGGGCACCTGGGTGGCTTAGTTGGTTGAGTGTCCAACTTCGGCTCAGGTCATGATCTCATGATCTCTCATGAGTTTGAGCCCCACATTGGGCTTGCTGCTGTCAGCATAGAGCCCACTTCAAATTCTCTGTCCCACCCCCACCCGTCCCCTGCTTATGTTCTGTCTCAAAAAAAAAAAAAAAAAAAAAAAGATGGCGAAATGTCAACAGTCTACCCTAACAAAGGGGTCAACATTTAGTAAGCACATTTTGTGTCCTGGATACTTTACGTATATCGTCTCACTTAGGCCTTATAATAAAAATGAAAAATGAAAATATTACTCCTGTGTTTACAGCTGACATGGTCAGAGTGAGTAGCAGTATGCCCATTTTTGCAGATGAAAGAATTGAGGCTCAAGGAAATAATTTTCCCAAGATAAAACAGATGGTGAAGGATGGATCAAGACTTGCCAGGACCAATGATCTACCAGTCTGCCCTTCCAATGCGTGTGGGGATGCCAAGGAACCTTGGATGACTGTAGCTTAGTTAGTGCCGGGGGAACCATAAGTGATAAGACCAATGGTCAGATTCCATGGAGCCTTGAACACCAAGCCAAACTATCTGGAAGGAAAGAGGCAGCACAGCCACATCTCTGGCTCTCTGATGCTGATTCACAGATGGAGAGACTGACAACCTTGCACCCAATTGCCCTGTCTCTAGACCCTCCTCTTCTCTCTCTCATCCCCACCCTTAACCTTCAGAGACCTCGACCCAGCCTCACAGGGACTCAAGGTCCTAACAGGCCTCTGGTGGGAGGGTCTGTAAGAAGTGAAACAGTGAGTTGTTTTCCAGGCTCTCCCTTCTCCCCACTCAGCAACCTCTCAAGTCCCGGGGCCCTATGAGAGACTTGTCCAGATCTGTCCTCCCTAAGCATCCTGGTGTCATTAGCTCTTCACTCAAGGGAGTGAAGTCTTAATGGAAGCACTTTAGGCAGAGTGAGAGCTCAAAGGTACACTATCTTAAAACATTAGGTAGGCCCTCCCTAAATCCCTCAAACCTCACTGCAGAGATACTCCTATCATTTAGTTGTCTGTCTCTCACCCTTGGAACCTGGAATAATACTGCTTTATGAGGGGACCCACCCTATGTAGCTGTCCCACTTTCATCTGTCCATGATCCCCCAGTGAAGACCCCAGCCAGTGAAGACCGCAGAGTTCTTCTCTCGGTCCCCCAGCCCCACTCCATCCCCAGCCCCGCCAGAAGACACAGCAGCCCCCAGTTGCACTAGGTGATTAATGACTTCCCTAGGCCTTGGGGCTATTTTGGGGCCTGGAAGTCATGCCTGCTATGATTGAGAGCTGGTCCTGCCGGGCTCCAGCCATCTGTCACTGGAGACAGGTCCAAGAAGGGGGCTTGAGGGACACAGGCTCCCCAAGAGACTTCCAAGCATGGCTCTGGCTTAGCCCCATCTCCCTGCCTTCCTGGGAACACATGGCAAGGAGAGGCCAGCCTATACTCCAGGGGCTCAAGAGGATACCATGGAGAGAGCCAGAGAACTACAGATCCCAGAATGCCATGGGGTGAGGCTGTTTTGGTCTCTCCAGGCCAGGTAGTGAGGTGATGCGAGGTTCTGTGGGCCTTGCCCAGGCAGCCTTAAGGAAACTCAAGTGGAAGTGTGTGTAAATCTCAGCAGTGCCATGATATGATATTCACAATCCACATGTCATAAACTCCACACATCCCACACCAAGGTACAAGCTTGTGAAGACTATACAACTAACTTAGTGTGACTCAGGAACCCCCTACCCAACTCTAAAGCGTAGAACCCCAGGCACATGCCATTTCAGTGTCATAGAATCCCAGTGATATGCAACCCCAAGCATGCACAGTTCCAGTAGTCACAACCCCAGTAATGTATAACCCGGTTCATACAAACTCCCAGGGATAGACAAAACGGTGACATACAGTCCTTATGCCACACAAGTCTATTCATCCCATCATTCATGAACTCACTAGCTGAGTTCATGTTGGTCCAGTCCCGCCTCAGCATTTTTTCCTTTTGGACGCTGACCCCAGTCATCTTAAGATCCCATTAAATTAAGCAATTCAATAAGCCCTTTCCCTGCTCCCCTGCAAGTTTCCTCCTTTTATCCCTTTACATCCACTTGCTTGAGGCCCCCCTCCTCTGCCCTCAGTGAGAAGTCTTGCCTCATCCTCCACCATCCTGAAGGACCATGATGCCCCCTACCCTTTCCTCTTTGAAGACCCCTATCTTCCACCTTCTCTGTAGGAGACTCTATTCCTAGCTCTACTTTGTCAGGGATCTTGCCCTTTAAACGCTTTCCATTGAGGGATCCAGCTCCCTCCATCTCTGTGAAGGGCCCTTCCCTTCCCCACCTCTGTAAGGCTCTTATCCCACTTCACTCACTTTTTTTGAAGGGTCCAGGCCCTTCCTCCCTTCCTCATACCTGGCGTAAGTGACCCAGTCACTAGCTGGTAGAGGGATCGTGCTGCTTGCCCCAACGGGCTCCGGCACCTGCGGGGGCATCGGTTCATGGTTCGGCTGAGAGTGCACTGGCCAAGCTCCTCCCCCAAGGCCTGGGGCAGTCAGGTCTCCGCCTCCACCCGAGTGGGCCCTGCGTGGGCGGCGCGGGAGGGCCGGGCCCGCAGGACCAGAACCAGAATCTCGGACAACGGAGTCTTCTTCTGCTTCCTGTTTCCTCCGGGCCGCAGGAGGGGAACTTCCCCTATCCCCACCATCTGAAGCTCCCGTCCTCAAAGTTTCTAGACTGGGCGGGGCGGGGCGGGGGTGGGGGTGGGGGTGGGGGTGGGGGTTGGAATGGGAGGAGTCCTCACAGCCAGCACCGGGAATGTTTTCTGATATTCTGGTGGGGAGGCACCCACAGGTTTTGAAAAAGGAGATGGGGAAGGGGATAATGAACCTGATACTTTACTGCCCCTCTTCAGCCCTTTCTTCTCTGCCGGTAGCAACCTCCTCCTACCAATTTGGCACTGAGAAGCAAGTGGGGGGGTGGGGGGGGGGAAGTAAGAGGACATAGTTGTCATGGCAACTTCTCACACTTCCATACTTCCTGGACCAATGGGAGAGAGAGCTGGAGGAAGGAGGAGGAACTGGACCGCGTATTGGGATGGCAAAGAAGAGGCGGCTCCGAATCCCTTTCTCTCATAACTTTCTGTTTTGTGTCCCTTTGTCTTGCTCCAGTGGGTTCCCAGATTCTACCATCATATGTTGGTTGCCAGCCAAATGCATGAAGGAGAAGCTCCCCTCCCCTGAGTCTCAGCCCTGACCCTTTCCAGGACTATCTCCATCGGGTTGTATCCAAAATAAACCCTTCCAGGACCCACTGACGCCTTCAAACCACCGGGACAGCCTACAGAAGAGACTTAGTTCCACTCCTCCGACTGGGATCCTGTCTTTTTGGCTGAAAATTCTACATTTATGAGACAAAAGTCATGTTCGAACTCCGTGCAAATTTTGCCACTAGATTTGGCCGCGACATCCCCTTTCGGAATCAACTACGCAAGCATGGCTGCTCTAAGACCACACGAGGGCGCCCTAGACTTGGGAAAGATATTTTATGGCCAGAGGGACCCGAGTTCAGGCCTTGGCCAGATTCCAGCTGTCTCCTCACTGTCCCCAGTCCTTTCTTTGCCTCCGGCTTGGACAGGACTGCCACGGATTGCTGCCTTTTCGCACCACGCTGCACTTCCAAACAGACCTGCCAGGCTTGGAAGACCACAGGGGGTAGATCTGGGTCGGCTTGGGGCTCAAATTCTCCCCACCCCCAAAAATCTCCCCTAGCTTTTGAGTCCGGGGGAGTGGGGAAGAAAAGTGATCGGGGGTACCCAGGATGCCCTGAGGTATGACTTAAAGACTCCCTCTCTGTCAGCCTGATGGACCAGAAAGATAGGAGCCAAAGACTACCCCCATGTCCATCCCAGGAATCCCGACTGCACAGGGAAGGAACTTTGGGCACAAGGGTGGCCCCATGGTACCTCCGCCCCGACCGCTCTTCAGCACCGCGGACAACGACTCCCCTTTTGGCTTCCCCTCACGCGTTTCAGAGCGTCCCAGCCTCTTGTCTCTTGCTGTAAGACAAGCCCTCCTCTGAAAGGAGATCTCCTGGTAGTGCTATTTCTATTTTCCAAGTCCTGTGTGGAGCTCTCTAGATCGAGGTTGCTGCTGCTGAAGAACACCATTCTTGATGCTTGTCAACATTTGACCTATTTTTCCTCGCGAGGTAGGCAGGCAGGAAGTAGTATTCTCCATTTTAGAGATGAGAAAACTGAGACCCAGAGACCAAAAGTAATAGAAAGCCCATTCCTGCACCTTCCAATACAAGTGCTTCCCCACCTTCACTCAATCTCTGATTTAAATAGCCAAGTGGGGAGGGGATGATTCCACTAAAAGAGAGAATCAATTAAAGCAGAAGCAAACACTGACTAATGTGATGCTAATGAGTGCCCTGGGGCCTTACTACTAGCAAGGATCCTGAGTTGGTGAGAACACAGTTCAAAGCAGAGCTGGACCTTTGGATTCCATCCCAGGCGGAGCCACATCTAGGGCACACCTGGAGCCTACTTGAGAAGAAGGGCCCTCCCTTCTAGGAGTTTCAGCATAGGAACTAGGATTTCCCCAGGGTCAATGAGTGGGGGAGACACTTTCTCAAGGCATTAGATCCTAGTTCTCTTCCCCACCCCCAAGTGTTAACCTCACTCCCCTCTGGACAGACAAGGATCATGGGCTCCTTCCACCTTCCCAGCTTGTTTCTGACAAGGAGACAGTCTCCCTCCTCCCTTTCACTGTTGGAGTTCCTGGGCAGGCTGCACAATGAGACAGAAAACACACACACACATGGAAATGTACACAAGGTGACACAGGCCCCCACACTAACACGTGGGTCTGCCTACCAAACCCAGGAATATGTGCGGGCACAGATGTACTCCCCACTGTGGGAGAGAGAGCATGACTGGGCAGCAAAGTGGTTTGGGGAGGCTACACAGCACCTTCCAGGTCAAGAGCTTCTAACTCTGGATCTGGAGTGGAAGCAAGAGGGGGTGTTTTCTTTCAAGACTGGGTGAAGTTCTGGGAGGGTTGTTGAAGGTTTAAGGAGCTTCAGTTGAAAGAATGATCTGAGTACTTTTGCAGGGGGCAGGGCGGTGACCAAACACTAACCAAAGCCTCCCCGCAAGGGCCAGGTGCTGTTCCTGGGAGCCAGGCTGGGCGGCTGGACACTGAAGTCTCTCCTTGGGTCCACCTGGTCAGTTTGTGAAAAAGTTGGGGGGAAAGTGGTGGGCAGTAAAGGCCTCCTTCTGCACCGGGAACCCAGAGAGGCAGCAAGGGTAAGACACATCATAGACACTCGCAGATATTGCCACATGAAAGTACACAATCAGCACGAAAGGCCAAATATAATGTGCATAGTCTCACAATCACAAAGCACAATACAATCTACTTTAACAAATGCTTGCCCCAGGAGGTTCAGAGTCATAAGTCTTACAAAGAGACATACACCATGAAGTGAAGTCCTGACCATTCTGATAGTCTCACACAGAATCGCACACTCCAAGCACAGAATTGCACATAAAACAGAGGCACATGGTCAAAACAACTTCATTTATACAGGGTCCTAACACAACGTCACTCAAACATCTGATAAGATCATACAATCGCACAGCCAACAAAATCACACTCACCCTGTCACCAAGCCTAGGGCACATGGCAACCAGCTGAAGGAGACCGTGCGTGCAGGCACACACATATACACACACAGACACACACAAAGAATGACAGGCGCTCACGCACGTAACACCTCCCACTCCAGACACTCTCCTAGCTTTGTGTCACACACGCCCACACCTGCTGCTTCTCCCCACCTGCCCGCTAGTCCCCCCCCCAACCCCCAGGGGACCCAAGGCTTTGAACCCCCAGTGTCCTGCTGCCCAGAACAGCCTGGAGGGTGCCTGGGAATGGGGCAGAGTGTAAGCAAGGGCCTGGCCAGGGTCAGATAGGGTCTGGAGTTGGAATCTACCCTCCCTCCTGCAACCCCTGAGTCCCTGACTCACCTGTGAGCTGGTCATAGGATCCGTCCAGGTCTCGGGAATCGGACAAACTCTCCTTGCGGCCCTGGCCCCGCATGGCCCCCGGCGCCCCCGTCCCGTCCCGCTTGGGCCGTGGGAGGGGGCGCCGGGTAGCCAAGATAGGGTGCTCACACGGCGCCCCCTGGCGGCGTTGCACGCTGCCTGGGCTGGGGCTGAGTCTGGAATGGGCTGGGGTCCCGCCTGGGGTCCTGGGGCAGGAGCGGGAGGTTTGGGCAGTAGGTGAGCGCAGAGCCGGAGGCAGAGCCGAGCTAAGCACAGAGCTGGAGCCAAGCCGCCTCTCTCCTCCCGCCCCCTCCCCGCGGCTGTCACCGCCGCCTCCCCCCTTTGGCGCTGCCGGGATTGGCTCCCCCTACCCCCGCCCCCTCCTCTTAGCAGCTTGGGGGAGGATCCCGGTGAAAGGGTGAGCTGGGAAGGGCGGCGAGGGAGACTGGTTCTCCAGCAACATTACCCCCTAAACCTGGAGCTGTGGGTCCTGATGGTGGAAGATGGAGCAGGGCCCGAAAGGCCCCGCTGTGAGGAAACCCCTGCTCCAACCTTCAGGCACTCTTTCCCCCACCATCAGTACGGGCCAGGGGAAGTCTGTAAGTGCCCTGTCTGGGTCAGTCTCCACGTCAGCCCCTATTTTTTATGTTCTCCTCCCATGTATGGGTCTCTGTGGACCCCTGCCAGTGCCCGCTTTGCTCGGAGGGGGTTAGGGACTAAAAGCAAAGGTCAACCCAGCCTCTATCAGGCTCATCTCAGGTTAAAGGTTTCACCTAAAGACCCCAACCCTCACCCACTGCAGAACCCTGTCTCTGGGCCCCATTCACTGTGAGGGTGCCTTCTTCTGGGATCTAATGACCCCCATTGGCCCACTGGAAAGAACAGGAAAACAGGCTGGTTTTTCAAGACTTTTCTGGTTCTTTTGTTCCCCCCCCCCCCCCCTTTCAACTTTGCTGCCCTTCTCTTGTCACCTGCCCTGTCCTAGATTCCTTCTGTTTTCCAGATCTGAAGAGTGACTGAAGGGTGTGGGGACCCAGGTGAGGATACAGTGTGGGTAAGAAATGCCTTTGTTATTGGGCTTCCTTCCCTTAGAAGGATAAGCTCCTTTTCTGAAGCCGGGGGCCATCACAGAGCTGGGCTGCCTCCAGCTTCCAGGAACTGAGTGACTAAGCCTATTTGACCTTTTCCAGGCTCGTTACTGGACTCCTAGCCCAAGAGCCCCCAACCCACCAGAAGGAAGAAGGGACAGTGTCTAGTGGGTCTGGGTGGTGTGGTGGCAGTGTCCCGTGTATCCTCCTCTCTGCCCAATGGCTTCTCTGGAGGGATGACCTACTGAGACTGAAAGCTTCAGCTAAAGTGACCCCAGCACGTTTAATGTCTTCAATCGGATTTAATTTCCAAGCACTTGATTCAATTAACTCAGCAGGAATTGTGGTAGGAGTTCAGGCGTGAGAGGGGGATAAGCAGCTAAAAGAAGGATGGTCTTTGGGAGCAATGCCCTGCTTCTAGTTCTCTCCTGCTCCGGAGGGTCCTCCGGAGGACACAGCATAGCTGCTGGGGCATGGACAGACATGGGCAGCTCCTTTTGTAGTTGAATTCTAGGAGATGATGGGATTCCCATTTGGAGTTCTTAGAACAGGTATATGTAAATGGGCCAAGAGATGGGCTTCTACAATGGAAGGCAAGGAGTCCTTCACTACTGCTTCATGCCCTTGTTCATTTCATAGGCAAGGAATCCATAAGCAATGAAGGCAAGGGAGGCTACACCTGTCTGAACCTAAGTGGCTTCTACTAGAGCCAGGAGACTTAGGAGGAGAGTGAGGATAGGTAAGGGTCCCCTAGCCAAATGGGAGCAGCACCTGGGAGATCACCTTAACCCCGTCTTTGGGAAATGAGTTCTGAGTTAACAGAGATGAAGAAAAACAAACAAAAGACACTAAAAAGACTCCCATACAAATCAGTTTTTAATAACTCCAACTCGCTACCAGCTTCCAGCTCCAACTCCTCCGGGGTTTTTCACTGTGGAGAACACTAAACGCCCCAGGCTGAGCTACCCATCTAGTGATCAGATGACCCAGCCCCTGATCTCTTAGGAATCTGCATCTATACATGGCAGCATGCTGGTGGATCCTCTGGAACTAGTGCACATCTGCTCAATGTTGGAGCCAGAACTCTGTGCCCAGGGAAGGCAAGTATCCTAAAGAGATTTGAAGCTAAGTGGAATAGCAGCCAGGGAGGTCCCAGACCTGCTCTCACTGCTCGTTTCATGCCCTTACTCCCAGAGTCTTCTTATGGTGCTTGTGTCCTGCCAGCCTGAGAGGTTTAGAAAGTGCTTTAGAAGGTGGGAGTGGGGGGGGGGGGAGGGGAATCTCAGACCAGCAGCTATTTTGAAGGCAGCTGTGGGGTAGGGAAAGCCTACAGAAGTTCCATGGAGTCTGTCCAGAGGAGGAACCATGGGCCAACTTCCCAAAGGCCAGGAGACTGGCCTGTGGCTCTGCCCAGAATAGATAGAATGGCCTCTCCATGATGCGCACCTGGCCCCTTTCAGATGGAGGGCACCCTGCGCCCCAGCAAGTTCTCTCCCTTCCAGGCACCAGACCACAGCAGGAACAGATTCCTCCCTAGAGGAAATTCTTAGGCAGGCTGGATGTAAACAACAGCCGGGTGAGGGGGTGGAACACGTGGAGGGGAGCTCAGCAGAGGCAGGAGAGGCTCCCAGAGGAGAAGGTGACTGGGGAGGTGGGGAGGCTGCTGGAAAGGGAACCAGCAAAGTAGGCACCTGAGGGCTCCAGAAAACCTGTCAATGTTTATTTCACACACACACACCCTAAAGACAGTTTAAACCAGATTGAAAATTAAAAGCTCAGGTTGTGACCCTATAGTGCTGAGGAGTCAACGGGTTGGAAGGCAGGGGAAAGCTAACAGGCACTCTTGGTGCCAAGAATCAAATCCAGAAAGTGGTGGCTGGACAGCAGGGCATTGGGCAGATTCTAATCTCCAGTCTCCCAGATGGAGAAGGTAGAAAAAGGTCCTCAATTCCCACCCTACCTTGAGCTGAGCTAAGGGTCCTCACGACTGGACAGTGCACCATCAGGGGCAGGGGACACAGATTTCAAGCTCAGCTCAGTTCCAGGCCCAAAGAAAGCAAAACTGGCTCCATCTACATCTGAGAGTTAGTCTGTTTTCAGAAGCCTCGGACAGCCACTGATCCTCAGGATGCTGGCCTCACCCTAAGACTTGCCCCAACAACCCCTGAAAATCAGTCAGCAGCCACAACTTGTAATCTCAATTGAAATGTGAGGGGTTGTCCAGCTTCCCATGCTGGAAGTCCCCACATTCTTGAAGGCTTCTCCCTGTGCCCCCCCCAATCCCTCCCCAAATAAGATTCGATTATCCCTGGTTTGCCCCTCCTGGCCCCTGCTGTCCAAGCTCCACTGAAGCGTGGCCTTCACCGAGAGAACTCGGTATCTGTGTAATTCTCCAACCTAGGGGACGGCCCTCTCCCCTCAGTCCCCCTCCAGCCCGGGAGGCTCATGGGTAAGGGCAGTCAGCAGCTGCTCAGATTCATGTGGCCTCAGGAGATAGTGGAGAACTCCTTGAGCAGGACTTCCTGGCTGAGTGTGTGGAAGGCCAGATTTCTCCTGACGTTGGTGCTAATGGATCGAACCTGGGAAAGGGTGGGGGAAGGTAAGAGGGCACAGGCAGAGAGAAAACAAGGAGAGAGTTGGTTACAAACAACAGAGGGCAGTGCCTGAGGGACAAGGCCGAGATGCAATGCTAGAAGTTTCTCTCTTAGGAAATGAACCCTTAACAGCTATCATCCCTGCAGGCAAGTGAGCAAATAGTTCAGTGATAAGCTGATAAGCAGAAGAAAAGCAGGGCTGAGAGGCAGATGTGAGAAGAGTACATGTGGGCACCTGAAGAGGCAGAAGTAAGCACAGACAGGGAAGGAGGGTGAGGGCAGGCCTTTGTCCTTGCCTCGGCCATGCAGTGGGAGACTGGTCTGGTCAGTGGTCTGATAGAGGAGGAGAAAATGAGGCCAGGGAATGCATTTCTGATCTCCTCACTCTCTCTCTGTATTTATCTACTTTCCTGGGTTGGAAAGAACACCTGGAGACACAGCCCCTGTCTGGCATAGAGGGCAGGAGTACGATCCAGAGGCCAATGAAGAGGAGCAGGTCATACAGCTTGTGAGTCCCAGGCTTGGAAGCAGGACCCAGGTTTCTCAACTCTGAGTCCAGAACTCTTTCCATACCACAGAGAAGCCCCCTGCTTTAAAGGGAAGTCTGGGGCATATCCCTGTTGTGTCCCCACTACTCCCTTCATGCTTTCTCCCCATAGATGGAGAGCCTTGCAGGAAGTGTTGCCTCTGTCAGTGGGGGAAAGGACTGTGGAGAAGGGGTCAAAGGGCCAAACTCTCTACTCTGACTGGGTTCTGGGAGGAATCCAGCACACTCTGGAAGGAGTGCTGTTCATGGGCAACAGAAGTGAATGTTGTTTAAGAGACAAAGTGGGAGAAGGAGGAGAAAAAGCATGTGTATCTATCCTGGGCCCCAAAGACCAGGGAGCTTTCCTTCAATTTCTGCTTAGCTATGGGAAACATAATGAAGTCATCAGGCAGGAGGCAGAGGCAAGGGCAGCACGGCAAACAGCGGGCTGCTCAAACTCATTACCTCCAAGCCCAACCAGACCCTCTTTGCTCCCTGGTGCTAGAGGTAGAGATATAAGGAGAACTGAGTCAGGTAGAGGCTAGTACCAAGAGAGCTCCCCTAACTCCTCCACAATCTTTTCCTCTCCAATTACTTACTCTCTTTGTGAAGTCTGGGCCCCCAGTAATCCCCCCACAACAACTTAAAGACTTGCCATAAATATACTTGACCCCATAAACATACTCGACTCTGCTATCTCTTTATATCAATTGTTTCCCTGCTCCCAACTCACTCACTTCCAGAGCAGATCTCCCTCACCCTGGGGAAGTCCAAAATCTCAGGAATCTCATGTCAGGGTCAGAGCAGGGCTGTGTTCAGCATAAGACAGATAATCTACAACCCAGCACCTTCATCATAAACTTGGCATAGGGAAGTAAAAGCTGGGCTGAGGGGAGTTCTGTCCCAGCAGTGCGAGGGCTGAGGCTATGGGAAGAAGTATAGCGTGCTCTGGTCTCAACTCACAGCCACATTTGTGTACACCCAGGCTGGAGGGGCGGGGGGGGGGGGGTGGGGGGTGGGCGCGGCAGGATTGAGATTGGCAGGCTTCGCTCTTCCTGAGAGCAGCTCTAGGCACAGGGCAGCAGAGAGACCATCAACGGGGAGAGCCCAGTTCTGTGGCAGGGCTGACTGGGAGACTAGTAGGAGGCAGAGCAAATGCTCACTGACTCCAGGTGGCCAGGGGTAGGGGCTGCAGGAGGCTGAGTGATGGGAAAGGGGGGCGTGGGGTGAGGAGTGAAGACTGGAGAACTAGATCGGAAGGGCAGTCAGACCAGGAGCCAGTTAGGAATTTAGGAAGAAGTGATTGCATAAGGAGGAGAAGAATCAATGACTCTCATTAGCTGCTGGAAGACAGGATACGGGGTAATGAGCCAGAGCTGCCACTGGGAACACACGTCAAACCCCAGGCCCAGCTGGAGCTGTGCAAGGGCCGTCTCCATGGCTGCAGAAGAGAGATGGGCAATGCTGCCTCAGGCTTCTCACACTTCCCCGCCTGGCACCAGTACCCCGGGGAATATCTTCTCTCACTGCCTGGTCCTGGGCTGCTTCAGGAGACAATTCACACACCCAATCCCAGTAGACTCCTCAAGTCTTATTTCATCAGCCTTTGGCAAACTGTGGTTGTTTCCTTAGATGCCCACTTGCACAGTACAACGCACCGGCTGGGAAAGGGCCCTCAGGAGACACAGGCAGAGGTGGAGGCGGGGCAGACTCACCAGCTCCTTGAAGAAGGCAGCTTCCTTGTGCTGCTCCGAATAGCGCTCATACTGGTCCAGGCCATCCTGCAGCTTCAGTGTGAGCGTGTCATAGTTGGCTCGTACTACCTCCAGCACCTGCAGGAGGTCAAAGGCCAGGCAGGGCTTAGGCCATTCAAACCCTAGGTCACTTGGTCCCCAGGCCCCTCTTGCTGCCCTGCTGGGTTGGATTCAAGCTGGGGCGACACCTCTAAGAGACCATGCTTACTACTTATCACCCAGAAAAAAGCCTGGTCACGGAGCAATTCCTCAGGTTTCTGGGACCATTTTCTAACCTCTTCTATTCCTGGCTTTTCCTGACCCATCCATTCTGGACACCAGGGCTGTTTACTCTGGGTATGGTAAAAGAGCACGAGAAGAGGTGACAGAAGAGTGAGTGTCTGAGCTCAGCAACATCCCCAAACCATAAATGTGTTCTCAGCCATATCCTGCAGCTTTCTTTGGCTAGGCTGTCACAGTTGCTGAGTAAGATTTTGCCAATATCTCCTTCCTTTTCCCTTTCTGGGAACCACATTTCTTCAGTCCCGGGATGTTCCTCAGCACCATCTGCCGCTTGTTTTCATCTCTCAGTGCCAACTGTCTTCCTATCCACTGCCTGGATCGAACTTTTGGGCCTCCCAGCTTTGTGATGTAGGGGACACTTTCTTGACTAAGCTAGAGCTAAGTGCATGTTTTGTTCTGATGAGGGGTCTCTCCCCTTTCTCTTACTTTCTATGGGGGTGGGGTGGATTCAGACCTCCACGGACTCCAGGAACCTTGGATCTCAGTGCTTCCAAAGGAAGTTCTGGTAGGACTTCAGTTGATAAGACCATGAATCAAAGCCAAGGACAACCAGGGGGAAAGGCACACCATTTAAGTTAGAAAGGAGCTGGGCAGAAAGGAGAGACCAGGAGATGGAATGACTGTTCACTGTGGTAATCTGGGTGGTAGCTATTTTGCAACTTGACCTGACAGAAGTCTATGACATCATGAAGAGCTCCCAGCTCAGTAAGGAGCTTGGGAGGAATGAGTGAGGCTTAATTCTATCTATCTATCTATCTATCTATCTATCTATCTATCTATCTATCTATCTATCTAGAGAGAGACAGAGAGAGACACACACAGAGAGAGAGAATCCTAAGCAGGCTCTGTGTTGTCAACACAGAGCCCAACTTGGGGCTTGATCTCCCAAACAGTGAGATCATGACCTGAGCTTAGATCAAAAGTCAGATGCTTAACCAACTGAGCCACGCTGGTGCCCCAAGACTTAATTCTAACAGAAGGTAGGGCAGGGTGAAGAGAATAAGCTAGAATCAGGACTGGTCAGAGGGACTGAGGATGGCCTCCTGAGGGGGACAAAAGTACCTCTGGGCAGTTCTCACCAATTCAATCTTGTGCCAGGGCACATGTCACTTGGTAGAAAACACTTCTGCCTGCCAACAAATTCTGAGGGGAGAGTACAGATGGAGAACACAAGGAGGGCTTGTGTCCTCAAGTTTGGTGGGGGGACGGACAGCTAGGGCAAACGTCTAGCCTAGGCTCCAGGCTCAGTGTCCTTCCCTCCAGACACCCAGCTCCTCAAGGTCACTCTGCCTGGCTGTGTCCCACATACCCTAGTAGGGGCTGGCTCCTTTGCTTCTAATTCCATTTATCAGCTCTGTCAGCAGGAGGACCAGTACTCAGCAATGGCTGTCACTCACAAAGTAATCCAGCCCTCTCATGCATGTGGGCTGTGCTTGTAGCTAAAATATCTATAGACAAGGTCTTGGCTCAGAAGTGAATGGCTCAAAACCCCGTAAAAAGCAAAACTCCAAGATGGAACTGGGCCCCCAGGAACCAGGTGGAACAGAGTATTACATGCTTTCTCTAACCCTGAACTCTGGGCAGCCTCAGCAATGCCTATGAGCCAGTATCCTGGGCTCAGTCTTCCCTAAGGGGTATCAGGTAAGACAAATACTATGCTAAAGCGAATTTTGAGAAGGTGCAGCCTGTCAGAGATGCTACATCCTGAGAGCCTCAGGCCTCAGGCAATGCTGCCTTGATCCCTGGGCTTTCTCCCCTTGCCATGGCCAAGTGGAAGTTCTAAAAACAGATATTTTTCATTCCCAACAAAGTTGGCTTTTGGCAGAAGAACTCAGTTCTGTTTCTTAAAGGAAGGCAAAACAGAGAAGGCCTTGGAGCTATCAGCTCCTTGGAAGGAAACCAAAGGCCTGGCTGGACTCCGTGCATGATCTCAGCTCTCCTCTTGTCCAGACCTTCCTTCCTTTCTTTCTTTTTTATTCAAGGCAAGCTGCCCTTCAGTTCACCCAGCCTCTGCCATCTCCTGCCCTCTCTTAGATTTCCAAGAGAAGAAGATATTCTAAGTTCAAGTCTGGACTCCAGTCCATTTGGGACTTTGGAACATTAGGGCTACTTCCTATTCTGTGACTTCGCTTTCTGGAGCTTCAGACATTAGGAACATGTCCCATTTGGGCCTCACACTCCACACTGGCCTGGGACGTGGCAGAGGGCAGCAATGAGGCAGAAGACAATCTTCCAGACTGCTTCTGTCTAAAGACCTTAGGTTTTACAATTTGCAGCTTCAGTCTCTGGCTCCTGGCCATTCCAAAGGTACCTCCTAGGCTGAGGTCTCTCCCCAATCCATCAGGTAACAGTCTATTTCCCAAGTGCAAGCCCACTTTCTTTCATCAGCTGCTGGGCTTGTAGGCTTCCTAGAACCATGTCCACCACTTTAGCTCCAGGCAGGTTCAAAGTCAGAAAAGCACTGATAAGCCACATGTTCTCTAAGGAGTCCTTACACCCCCACATATGGCCCTCAGTAGACAGGAGCCTGGGTGCTGGCAAGGGACCTAATAGAGAACTGAACTGGGAATCTCACTCTTACTATGGATCTCAATTTACCTAATGAGACTCAACCCGTCTCTCTCTATAAAATAGAATTTGAACTCACCTTCCTAAAAGGACATGGAATAAACATTTTGATTCCTGAAAGTAACATAACAACTGATAGAAACACTGTCATCCCAGTAGCTATACAGCTACCTAGACAGCTCCTGGGACTCCAGAATAACTGTCTTCACAGCCCAGGAAGTACTTACCTATTTTGAACTAACCCAAAGTGCCTATGTGCATAAATAATTCTTCACCACAAAGGAACATCTTCTGGATTTAAGTGGAAGACACAAACGGCCTCAGTTTCAAAGATTCTATGCCCTCTTCTTTGCCTTGAAACACTTTGCCTCAGGTGAGAGAAGAACAGATTGGGGACTGGGGTGTGAACCTAAACCCCTCCCCTGGAGTCTCTGGAGGAAAAGCACCTGACATAGGCTTTAAGGTCGGAGAGACATTTTGGTCCCAGATCAACCACTAGCAAGCTATGTAAACTGATATACATCACTTAATCTCTTTGAGCCTCAGTTTTCTTATCCTATCTATACTATAACTGTAGAAAGCTCATATACGGATGACATGAGATGACTGTCCAGTGTCTTGCACATAAGGAATAGTCAGTAAGTGCTTACGAATTTTACAATGAAAAGTTATTTCTGGTGACAATAGGCATTTTGGTAGTTCTTATCCCCAGATAGTTCTAACCATAAACCAGGAGCTAGGGCCTTGCACATCTTTATTCAGATTCTGGTGAAGAAGAAACCTAATTTCTCTATTCCATATGAAGCAGGCTTTCCATAATGACCCCACTATCCTGAGTGTAACAGGTAATGTATCAGCCAAAAGTCAGAGAATGTCCAGTATCCACTGCTTAACAGTCCTGGTGTGGTGCAAGGGGATACAGGTTATATTAAAGAAAAACTGAGCAGAGATGCCCACAGAGGCCAGTTTTGCATAACACAGGTTGTGAAGCTCTTGGCCATATCAGGATCAGGAAGGAGAGAGATCCCAGTGCACAAAGTTAGTTCAAAATTGATGAGGTTTTAGACATACATACACACCCCTTCTCCAAGCATGTACAATAGGCATTCCCTAAAGACTATTCAGTAGCCTGTGCCCCATATTTTTAGCAGAGCCTTTGAAATGGGAAATAACTTCTGGCCTAAAGACAGCAGCAAAGGAGAATCACCAATGGAAAAGTTCTTGCAAATGGCTCTCCTATCTAGATGTCAGAGGGCTTTGCCTTGTGCCTGAAAAATTGCTTAGTCTCAAATCTCTGATGGACTGAATTCCCAGAAGGAGAATTAGCAGACAACTAAGTAATAGGATATGACCTGACAGCAAACTTGTATTCACTGCTTTCTCAATTTGAACTGACATCTACAGTATAACCTATTTGGGGAGAGTATGTAAGGCTGCCACCAGCCCACTTCCAGCCAGGGCAACATGCAGGCCTTCCCTAAAGCCAGGCTGCCAAATGAGGATGAAACCACAAATAGAGAACAGAGAAACTATTCTCTCCAAATAGAGAAACTTAGAGACTTTTTATAGAATAGGAAATAAACATGGAACCTATCAAGATTGCAGTGGGATATAACAGAAAGAGGCTACAGAAGGGTGCCTGGGTGGCTCAGTCAGGTAAGTATCTGATGCTCGATTTCGGCTCAGGTCATGATCTCACCATTTGTTGAGTTTCAGCCCTGCACAGGGCTTTGCTCTGACAGTGTGGAGACTGCTTGGGATTCTCTCTCCCTCTCTCTCTGCTCCTCCCATGCTCTCTCTCAAAATAAATAAGCTTAAAAAAAAAAAAAGGTGTTTTGTTTTGTTGAAGAAAGAGGCTACAGAATTATAGAAACCTAGGGTCAAATCTTGGCATCATCATTTAGTACTTATAGGACCTTGACCTAAGCTTTAGGTTCTTCATCTTAAAATAGTCATCATCATACTATTTTCTTAGAATATTATGAAGATTAGAGATAATATATAAAATAAACACAAAAATATAAGTGATAGGATCTCACCAATAGAAGAATGAAGGCTATTGAGACGGAAACAAAACAAGAAATGGAAATAGAAAATACTTGATGTAGGGGTATCTGGGTGGCTCAGTCAGTTAAGCGTCAGACTCCTGATCTCAGCTCAGGTCATGATCTCATGGTTAGTAGGATCAAGCCCTGCTCTGTGCTCACAGCACAAAGCTGCTTGGGATTCTCTCTCTCTCTCTCTCTCTCTCTGCCCGTCTACTGCTTGTACTCTCATGTATGTGTGTGCGCGCTCTCTCTCTCTCAAAATAAATAAACTTGAAAAAAAATTTAAAAAAAAGAAAAAATACTTGATGTATTTAAATAAGATGAATGCGGTGGCTGAAGGGCAGCTGGGAGGTCTGGCATCATCATTAATATGTAAGAATAGTGATATGGAAGGCAACCTTACCTCTTTTTGCCAATGTTACCATGGTGACAGAACCATAGAAATAACAGTTCTGGAAGGAACCTTTGAAATCACCTACCTAATCCATGGCCCTCATTTCACAGATGAAGAAACAGATGTCGAGAAAGATTGTAAGTTATCCAAAAACACAAAGCAGGGATTAGACAACAGAATTTTCTGACTCCCAATCCAATGTTCTTCCTGTATTGGCAGGCTAGTTTAACCTGAGGCACATTCCTTAGTTTACAGGCTAAACTTAATCTTTCACAGAGCATTCAAGGAATTCAAAGCTCACTCCTAAGAAGTGGGAAGCATGATCTGTGGAGAGCTGTAACCTGGAGAAAAGCTTGGCTTGATGTTTAAATTTTCATTATTACCAGGTCCCTCAGGGCTCCAGGGCATGTCAATTTCCACCAATAGAAGCCAAAGATCCTGCTCAGCCTTGTTGTAGTTGGGTGTCAACCACCACCAAAACTGTACAGACCACTCCAAACTCATTATCAGCAAAATCGAGATTTGGTTGCTATTTTAATTACTTAGTACTCATTGAGAAGCTTGAAATACAAAGGTCTTTAATCTTCAACTGGACATCTTTATTATTTTTTGTAAAGTTTATCTATTTATTTTGAGAGAGAGCACACGCACAAGCAGGGGAGGGAAGAGAGAGAGAGAAAGAATCCCAAGCTCACAGAGTGGAGCCCAATGCAGGACTCAAATTCACAAACCACGAGATCATGACCTGAGTCAAAATCAAGAGTTGGATTACCCAGGGGCCTTTTCACTGGGCTTCTTTGGCAGCAGCCGTCAGGAGGTCTCCAGGCTTGGGGTGGCTGGAGATGAATGCCTCCTACCGTGTGACCTTTTTTTTTAAAGTAAACTCTATATCCAACATGGGGGTTGAACTCATGACCCCAAGATCAAGAGTTGCAGGCTCCACTGACTGAGCCAGCCAGGCATCCCAGAATACACTCTGCAATGAATGCTCATACCTCAAGGCCAACCTTCCATTCTCTGAGACTGTAACCACTCTGTTCCCAATTCCATGTCTTCTGCTTTAACCCTGCCAAACCCCCTAATCATAGGAAAATTAATCTCTGGGTGATAATTAATCTCTGGACGATTTGAAACAGATAAAGTAATTATAAGGACGAAAGATGATAAAGGCTTTTTAGAGGATTTTCATGATAATCTCCATCTATCTCTCCCACTGGGCTCTGGCCATTTCCTCTATTTCAGATGTTTATTCACTAGTTAGAGAATATGATTTTTTTTGTCTCCATTTTTTTCCCCCCACAAAGCAGGAAAAGACAGCTTGAGAGATCCAAGCTCTGAAGCCACAAACATGAGCATCACCACCCATAAGCCTGCATATTGCCTTTGCTTCTCTTTCCCATCCGTTAGAGGGAGTTGACCAGGTACTGCTTATTATATGAGCTGACGATGGAGAAGTAATGAAAGAACCACAAGCCACTGGGAAATGAAGTTCATCCTTCACAATGGCTCCAGACTTAGGACAAACCTATCTTGGTGCTCAGAGAACCAAGAAGGTCTGAATAAAAAGGTTTGCTCTCCATGCCACCTCTCTAAACTGTTCCCTGCTCCACTGTAATGTCTTATGTCTAAAGAAATGGTGCTGAGCAGAGTAGGTCTTCAACAACACTCAGCGGCAAATGGGCTGCTAGAGCGGAGAGCAACTGCCAAGTAGCTGCAGACAGTTTTTTAATTTTATTTATTTATTTTGAGAGAGAGAGAGAGAACACATGCATGTGCTCGCACTAGCAGGGGAAGGGCAGAGAGAGAGAATCCCAAGTAGGCTCCATGCTCAGCACTGAGCCCGATGGGGTGGGGAGAGGGGGACTTGATCCCACAACCAATTGTGAGATCATGACCTGAGCTAAAATCAAGAGTTGGGCACCTAACCAACTGAGCCACCCAGGCCCCCCTGCAGGCAATTTTTATGATAGATGCAGACTGAGCTCTCTCTCTCATTGTCTATGGAAGAACAACACAAACACCGTACTTCTCAGCCAGTCAGGCTGAAACCTTTCTCCTTCTACTCAGTAAATTTCCTCAAACTCAACGGAAGATACCCTTTCCTCAAAAAATGAGAATGACTGACTCAAGGCATTGCCTAACTCCCTTTTCTGAATTTGTCATAGGGCTGTAATGCTCTGTAAATTTTGGCAAGAGACTGAAAAGAAATTGGAGGTCACATCCTTCATTTTTCTCTGGAAGGAGCTAATCTAGCCTCCCATCCTTCCCCTACTTTCTCCAAACCAGACTTTCCCCAGAACTGATGACATGTCTCCCAATGAGGGACAACACTCTCTTCTCCCAGAAGCAATAAAAGTCTGTCCCTAACCTTGCAATTTCACCAGTGTAAGGACAACCCACAGAGACACTCTTACAGTTAAGCGGTGCTCTGCTCAGGTGTTGGACTGCATGGAAGTGGAATTCTGATAATAAAGAAGCAAAAAGACAATTCTTCCTCCTCCATAATCCACATTTAGTCTTCAAAGTCAAGGCTAGCTAAGCAAGAAGCACTGCATAGATGTTCTCCAAGTAAAGACCTTGGTGGGTCACTACTGGATCTAGCTGTGCTTAGGCCCTGAAAAAGAGTTTCAACCAACAGCTAATAATTTTTAAAATAACATAGTTAGAAGTACGGCTCTATTTCACTCATATGTGGAATTTAAGAAACAAAACAAGAAACAGATAAAGGAAAAAAAGAAAAGAGACAAACCACAAAACAGACTCTTAACTAGAGAGAACAAACTAGTGGTTACCAGAGGGGAGGTGGCGGATGGGTGAAACAGGTGAAGGAGATTAAAGAGTGCACTTATCTTTTTATTATTATTTATTATTGCCATATTTAAATGTTTATTTTTGAGAGAGAGAGAGAGCCAGAGCATGAGCGGGGGAGAGGCAGAAAGAGAGGGAGACACAGAATCTGAAACAGGCTCCAGGCTCTGAGCTGTCAGCAGCACAGAGCCCGACGCGGGGCTTGAACCCACAAACCACAAGATCGTGACCTAAGCCGAAGTCAGGCACTTAACCAACTGAGCCACCCAGGCGCCCCAAAGAGTGTGCTTATCTTGATGAGCACTGAGTAATGTATGGAATTGTTGGATCACTATATTATACACCTGAAACTAACATAACACTGTATGTTAATTTAAAAGAGTATGGCTCTAGAGTCAGCCTGCCTGGACTCATCCTAGGTCTACCACTTACTAGCAGGGTAGAGCTGGGTGAGTTTCAGTTTCCTCAACTGTAAAATGCAAGTTATAATAATGTTCTTTAGACAGAGCTAGTTGTGCAGATTGAATAAGGCAACAGATACAAAGCGCCAAGCATACTTCTTGATACGCAGAGAGTGCTTCATTATTATTATTCTCTTTCATTTTAATGTAACTCCACAAATAACTGCTTTTTAGAACCTGAAATTCCAAGGCTTGCCATAAATTAGCAAACTCTTTCCTCCCCCGCTTTCTGGAAGGGATGTGTCTTCTACAGGCTCCTCAAAGAGGGATTTCCTATGGTGGAAAGAACACACTGCTTTAGAGTTCATGCATTAGTAGGTGCAGACAGGTAGGGTGGCAGGCCCTCTCCTGGAGAAGCAAACATGCTACTACCACCACTGATTTCTTATGGAAACTGTGTCACAGCAGAATTCTTAGCACCCTGGAGGAAGAGACCCAGGGTTACATTATAGATTTTCCACAATGCCTAACAGAGTCCTAAGAAGCAGTGAAACATTCAACACGCCTGTGGACTAATTTAGTAGCACTCAGGCCCAACCAGAAAGGAAAGGAATTTCTCAAGGTCACATGGTAAGATTAAAGTCAGGCCATCACAGTACACCCAGCGCTCTTCTCAGTATTCGCATAGGGTTCCTAAAGCCCTCAGAGCCGAGTCCTGCCTTTAAGGAGCTAATAAGCAAAATGGGGACTCAAGATAAACCACAGTGGAAGGACACATCCACAGACATAAGTGCATACTGGGTGGAGCCAGCAGTGCTAAGTGTGATTTGGAATCAGCTACATATCTGAGCAGAGATTGAGTGGCCCTGTTGAAACAGTGTCACACCTTTTAAAAGAGAGAAAATAAGTTATCCAAGATCTCTTCTATTTTGTCCACCCTTCCTCCACTTTGTATCACTGCCACCAGTTAATTCTAAGTACAAAATTGTCCACCAGTGTAGTAGGGCCCCTGAGACAGCAGCCACAGCAAGGGCCATTAGCTCTGATAGGTCTGTGACTGGCACTGACAGCTTAGGCTCCGTCAGGTCCCATCACGTGAGGGACAGACTGCTCAGGTTCAACCTTGATGCTGAGAAAATAAGTCCTGCACAAAAGATGGGCCAAAGGTTAAAAGGGTAGGAAAGAGTGTCACTTTACTTCCCAATCATACAATCTACAATTTCAATTTCTCAGAAATCAGGTTTGATCCATTCTAGAATGTCCTTTCGAGGTGTGTTCAATTTAGCAATGGATTTCAACTGCACAAATTCAGCTCAACTGTGCAGGGTACTCATTAGATAACTGTCCAAAACAATCTAGGCAGATACACACTGTGATCTTTGAATAGCCAGGTTCAAAGTCTTGCTGAGTTATTTTTGGCACTTCTTTGCATACAGTAACTAAGAGATTTGCACCTCAGAAGATGAGAAGAAACAATTAGGTTCAGGGGCTCCAAGACTAACTGGTACCCAGAGAGGACAGGGTTTACTTCCTTCAGACACTGCCTGCTTAAACTCTTCTCATACAAGACAAAGCTTATCCATCTAAACATGGCCAAAAAGGAACAGAGTGATCAAGCACCCAGTTAAAAGGACAAAATACCAGCTACACAAGAGCTTCATGTTTCAATTCTCCATGCTGTTTTGAGAGATTTGAGGGTGAGCCTGTGTAAATGATCAGTGTAAGGCTGGGATCTGGGCCCAAGAATAGAAGGGAAAAATGGGGAAAGGGAAGAGATAACTTTTAGTGTATTGTATTAAAAATAATATTAAAATGCTTACTATATATATTGTTTCCAATATCTATTCAAGACTCTCCCCTCCAGTGACTGACAGAGGAGGAAGGAGGAGAATGAAGTAAAATGGGACAATATATATGAATAGTTAATGCAAGGGAAGGTTTTCTGAAAAGTGAGTGAAATTTTAAAAAATCAGCTGAGTAACTCTGGGTATACTGTAATTTTTAAAAGTTCAGGACTTCCACTTCCAGTTACGATGGAGTAACTGAGAACTGTGAAAGATATAACTCTTCAGACACTGGATAACAGGAAGTGTAGGACAGGTATGTGGAGAGATTAAGGTGAGCATGAAGGTCTTGCTACGCTAAACAGACACACTGGATTTCAGGAGGGAGAGGCGACTAGAACTTGTAGGCGGACTACCAGAGGAGGCAATGAGGCAAAGAAAAGAGCTTCAGAAATTTGCATAGTGTTCCTACTGAATCTGTTGCTAATACTAAGGATCACGTGTATAGGGTAAAATTCAATCAGATCAGAATAAAAAAAGACTGAGAATCCGTAAGCTTGCACCACTGAGAGGTGTTTGAATTTTGACCGACCAGAATGAAAAGCACCTGTGGAACACCTAGGGTATTCAGGGAGACCCCAGAGCAGTCACACCTCAGTAGAACTAAACTAGCCCCGGAGTAAAGGCTATTCTGAACCTATTCAAAGGAAGATTAAAAAGAAGTTCCATGTATGAGTTTGGTCAAAAGGTACAAACTTCCAGTTATAAAATAAGTACCGGTGATGTAATGTACAATATGTTGACTATAGTTGACATGGCTGTATGGCATATTTGAAAGTTGTTAAGAGTGAATCCTAAGAGTTCTCATCACAAGGAAAAAAAACATTTTTGCCCTTTCTTGGGTACCTATATGAGATGGATGTTGACTAAACTTATTGTGGTAATCATTTCATAATATATGTAAGTCATGTCATAATGCTATAACCTTAAAACTTATAAGTAGTGCACGGCAATTGTATCTCAATAAAACTCGGGAGGCAGGGTAGATGGAGATCATGACCAAAAAAAAGGAAGTTTCAAGTGGATCATTCTATTCCAGAAAGAATTTACCTGTCTTCCTGAACAAAGTCCAACACTGTTTAATAAAGACAACAAAATCTAGCACTCAACTACCTAACATTCACAATGCCCAGTATCCAATAAAAAATTGCCAGAAATGTAAAAAAAACAGGAAAATGTGACTCATAGCCAAAATAAACAGACCCAGAAATGAGATACCAGAATTAAAAACAAGGACATTTAAAGAGCTATTGTAAATATGTTCAAGTATTTTAGAACATCCACAAACATAATAAGGAGCAAAATGGAAGATATAATGCACACCATAATAAAACCACTGAAAATTCGTGTGAGAGAATATTAAAAGCAGGCAGAGGGGGGAAAATAGATACAGAAGAAAAAAAAAGAATTCACATTTCTTGTCAGAAACCCTATACAAACCAGAAAACAATAAAATGCTATCTGTGCCTCCCCAAAATTTACTGTTAACCTAGAATGCTATATCCAGAACACATCCTTCAGAAATGAGGGTGAAATAAAGACCTTTTCAAGCAAACAATATGAGGGAATGTATTGCCAACAGTCCTGCACTACAAGAGATGTTAAAAGAAGTCCTTTTGGCAGAAGGAAAATTACATTATCTGGATCTATAAAAGGAATGAAGGAATGGTAAACACATTGATAAACGTAAAATATTTTTATCTGCATTTAAAAATGAGGAAAAAGAGGGGCGCCTGGGTGGCTCCATCAGTTGAGCGTCCGACTTCAGCTCTGGTCATGGATCTCATGGTCTGTGAGTTCGAGCCCTGCATTGGGCTCTGTGCTGACAGCTCAGAGCCTGGAGCCTGTTTCAGATTCTGTGTCTCCCTCTCTCTCTGACCCTCCCCCATTCATGCTCTGTCTCTCTCTGCCTCAAAAATAAATAAACTTTAAAAAAAAAATGAGGAAAAAGATAACTGACTCTTTAAAGCAAAAAATAATAGTAATGTCGGAATTTCCATGTCTGTGTGGGCTCCCCCATATACTTAATGTCCACCATTAAACTTGGTTTTCTTCTCCTGTTTAAATAAAAATAATAATAGGGGCACCTGGGTGTCTTAGTCGGTTACGCATCCGACTGCAGTTCAGGTCATGAACTTGTGGTCTGTGAGTTTGAGCCCCACGTTGGGTTCTATGCTGACAGCTTGGAGCCCGAAGCCTGCTTCGGACTCTGTGTCTCCCTCTCTCTCTGCCCCTCCCCTGTCTCTCTCTGTTTCTCAAAAATAAACTAATGTTAAAAATTTTTTTTCCTTGGCACAAAAACAGACACATAGACCAATGGAATAGAATAGAAACCCCAGAACTAGACCCACAAACGTATGGCCAACTCATCTTTGACAAAGCAGGAAAGAACATCCAATGGAAAAAAGACAGCCTCTTTAACAAATGGTGCTGGGAGAACTGGGCAGCAACATGCAGAAGGTTGAAACTAGACCACTTTCTCACACCATTCACAAAAATAAACTCAAAATGGATAAAGGACCTGAATGTGAGACAGGAAACCATCAAAACCTTAGAGGAGAAAGCAGGAAAAGACCTCTCTGACCTCAGCCGTAGCAATCTCTTACTCGACACATCCCCAAAGGCAAGGGAATTAAAAGCAAAAGTGAATAACTGGGACCTTATGAAGATAAAAAGCTTCTGCACAGCAAAGGAAACAACCAACAAAACTAAAAGGCAACCAACGGAATGGGAAAAGATATTTGCAAATGACATATCGGACAAAGGGCTAGTATCCAAAATCTATAAAGAGCTCACCAAACTCCACACCCGAAAAACAAATAACCCAGTGAAGAAATGGGCAGAAAACATGAATAGACACTTCTCTAAAGAAGACATCCGGATGGCCAACAGGCACATGAAAAGATGTTCAGCGTCGCTCCTTATCAGGGAAATACAAATCAAAACCACACTCAGGTATCACCTCACGCCAGTCAGAGTGGCTAAAATGAACAAATCAGGAGACTATAGATGCTGGAGAGGATGTGGAGAAACGGGAACCCTCTTGCACTGTTGGTGGGAATGCAAATTGGTGCAGCCACTCTGGAAAGCAGTGTGGAGGTTCCTCAGAAAATTAAAAATAGACCTACCCTATGACCCAGCAATAGCACTGCTAGGAATTTACCCAAGGGATACAGGAGTACTGATGCATAGGGGCACCTGTACCCCAATGTTTATAGCAGCACTCTCAACAATAGCCAAATTATGGAAAGAGCCTAAATGTCCATCAACTGATGAATGGATAAAGAAATTGTGGTTTATATACATAATGGAATACTACGTGGCAATGAGAAAAAATGAAATATGGCCTTTTGTAGCAACATGGATGGAACTGGAGAGTGTGATGCTAAGTGAAATAAGCCATACAGAGAAAGACAGATACCATATGGTTTCACTCTTATGTGGATCCTGAGAAACTTAACAGGAACCCATGGGGGAGGGGAAGGAAAAAAAAAAAAAAAAGAGGTTAGAGTGGGAGAGAGCCAAAGCATAAGAGACTGTTAAAAACTGAGAACAAACTGAGGGTTGATGGGGGGTGGGAGGGAGGGGAGGGTGGGTGATGGGTATTGAGGAGGGCACCTTTTGGGATGAGCACTGGGTGTTGTATGGAAACCAATTTGACAATAAATTTCATATATAAAAATAAATAAACAAACAAACAAATAAACTTAAAAAAAAAGACAAAGGGCAAAAAAAATTTTTTTTTCTTAAATAATAACAGCAATGTATTGTGAAATGTATAAAACCTAGAAGAAAAATGTATGACAACACTAGTACAAAGGACAGGAGGGGACAAATAGAAATACATGATTGCAAGGTTATTACATGTTACATGAAATCATAGGACATTATTTTGAAGGTAAATTGTGATAGAATAAAGAACAGGTGGGAGAAAAAGAAGAAAAAAAAAAACCAATACAGGAGATTTTAACATAGCTATATTGACATATAAATTAAGTGTAACACTTCAATTAAAAGACAAAGATTGTCAGACTAGACATAAAATTAAGACCCAACTATGGGTTGTCTAAAAGAAATTCACCTAGAGGAACCTGGGTGGTTCAGTCAGTTAAGCATCCAACTTTAGCTCAGGTCATGATCTCCAGTTCATGAGTTCAAGCCCCGTGTCAGGCTCTGTGCTAACAGCTCAGAGCCTGGAGCCTGCTTTGGATTCTGTGTCTCCCTCTCTCTCTGCCCCTCTGCCCCTCACACTCTGTTTCCCTCTCTCTCTTCTCTCTCTCTTTCTCTCTCTCAAAAATAAAGAAACTTAAAAAAAATTTTTTTTAAATAAAAGAAATTCACCTAAGCTCAGCTCAGGTCATGATCTCACAGTTCCATGAGTTCAAGCCCCACATCAGGCTCCGCACCCTCAGTTCAGGGCCTGGCTGGGATTCTTGATCTCTCCTAAAATAATAAACTTAAAATAAAATAAAATAAATTCACCTAAAATATAAAGACACAGATAGGTTGAAAGTGAAAAGATGGACAAAAATATGCTTCTGAAGACACTAATTAAAGTAGAATTGCTATACTAACATGTGAAAAAGGAGACTTCAAAACAAGGAATATTATCAGGAGTAAAGAGAGAAATTTTGTAATGATAAAGGGGTCAGTTAATTACAGAGACAATTATACACACACACACACACACACACACACACACACACACACACACCTAATAAGACAGTTTCAAAATTCTGGATGAAGCATAACTGACAGAACTAAAGGAAGAAATAGAAAAGTCTACTATTACAGCTGTAAGTTTCAATACTCCTCATAACTGGTAAAACGATTAGACTGAAAATCAGTGAGGACAGAAGATTTAAACATTACCAACCAAACTGACCTAAAGTCATTTATAGAACATTCTATTCAATAACAGCAAAGTATACATTCTTTTAAAATGCACACAGAATTGGGGAGCCTGAGTGGCTCAGTCGGTTGAGTACCTAACTCTTGATTTCAGCTCAAGTCATGATTCCAGGGTTGTGAGATCAAGCCCCGAATCTGGCTCTGTGCTGAACATAGAGACTGCTTAAGATTCTCTCTCTCTCTCTCTCTCTCTCTCTCTCTGTCTCTCTCCCTCTGCCCCTCTCCCCGACATGTGCACAATCTCTCTCAAAAATAAAAAAATGCACACAGGAACATTCAACAACATAGAGCATATGCTAGACCATAAAACAAATCTCAATAAATTTAGAAGGACTGAAATCAATCACATGGAGTATATTTTCTGTCTACCAAAGAATTAAGTAAGAAATTAATAACAGAGAGGCACCCGGGGGGCTCAATGGGTTGAGCAACCGACTTTGGCTCAGGTCATAATCTTGAAGTCAGTCAGTTTGAGCCCTGCATCTGGCTCTGTAATGACAGCTCAGAGGCTGGAGACTGTTTCAGATTCTGTGTCTCCCTCCCTCTCTAACCCTGCCCCGCTCACACTCTGTCTCTGTCTCTCAAAAATAAACATTAAAAAAGTATATTAAAAATAAGAAATCAGTAACAGAAATTTATCTGGAAAATCCCCAAGGGGAACCTGGGTAGCTCAGTCGGTTAAGGGACCGACTCTTGGTTATTATGGTTCAGGTTGTGATCTCAAGGCCATGAGATAGAGCACCAAATCTGGCTCCCCACTGAGCATGGAGCCCGCCTGGGATTTTCTCTGTCTCTCTGCCCTTTCCCTACTCGTGTGCATGTGTTCTCTCTCCCTCTCTCTCAAAATAAATAAAAATTAAAAAAAAAAAAAAAAACAAACATCCCCGGGGCACCTGCGTGGTTCAGTGAGTTAAGCATCGGACTTCGGCTCAGGTCATGATCTCCCAGTTTGCAAGTTCAAACCCCGCATCAGGCTCTCTGCTGTCAGCACAGAACCCATTTTGGATCCTCTGTTACCCTTTCTCTCTGTTCCTCCCCCACTGGCTCTCTGTCTCTCTCTCTAAAAAATAAATAAACATTAAAAAGAAAAAAATTCCCTGGGGCGCCTAAGTAGCTCAGTCGGTTAAGCGTCCCACTTCGGCTCAGGTCACAGGTCACGATCTTATGGTTTGTGAGTTCGGGCCCCATGTCGGACTCTGTGCTGATGCCTTGGAGCCTGGAGCCTGTTTCAGATTCTGTGTCTCCCTCTCTCTCTGCCCCTCCCAGCTCACAATCTGTCCCTGTCTCAAAAATAAATAAACATTAAAAAAAAATTTTTTTAATTAAAAAAAAAATCCCCAAATAGGGGCACCTGGGCGGCTCAGTTGGTTAAGTGTCTGACTTTGGCTCAGGTCATAATCTCACAATTTGTGAGTTTGAGTCCTGCATCAGACTCTGCTGTCAGTGCAGAACCCATTTTGGATCCTCTGTCTCCCTCCCTTTTCTGCCCCTTCCCGGCTCTTGTGCCCTGTCTCTCTCTCTCTCTCTCTCTATCAAAAATAAAAGAACATTAAAAAAAATCCCCAAATAATAGAAACAAAACTACACATTTCTTTTTTTTAATTTAATTTATTTTTATTTGTTTTGAGAGAGAGACAGCATGAGTGGAGGAGGGGCAGAAAGAGAAGGTGACAGAGAAACCCAAGCAGACTCCATCCACATTGTCAGCATGGAGCTTGATGCAGGGCTCGAACTCATGAACTGTAAGATCATGACTGAGCTGAAGTCAGAGGCTCAACCAACTGAGCCACCTAGGTCTCCCAAAACAACATATTTCTAAATATCACTAAAGATATGAGAAAATACTGTGAAATGAATGAAAATGAAAACACAACTAACCAAAATTTGTAGGATGTTGCTAACAGAGGGGAAATTTATAGCACTAAATTTTTATATTAGAAAATAAGATGGGTGCCTGGGTGGCTCAGTTGGTTAAGCATCTGACTCTTGGTTTCAGCTCATGTCACGATCTCACAGTTTCGTGAGCTCAAGCCCTGCATGGTCTGTGCACTGTCAGTGAGGAGCCTGCATGGGTTTCTCCCTCTCTCTCTGTCCCTCCCCACTCACACTATCTCTCAAAATAAATAAACTTAGAAAAAAAAAAAAAGAATTAAAATTAGTTATCTAAGTTTCTACCTTAAGAAATTAGAAAAAGAAGAGCAAATTAAACCAAAGCAAACAGAAGGAAATAACAAAGATAATCATATAAATCAAAGAAATAGAAAACACAAAAATAACAGAAAATGAATGAAACTAAAAACTAATTCTCTGGAAAGATTAATAAAATTGATAAACCTACAGCCAGACTGGTCAGGAATAAGAGAGGAAACATACACATTATTCATCATGAATGATAAATCTTACAGGCATTTAAAAGAAAAAAGGATAGGGGCGCCTGGGTGGCTCAGGTGGTTAAGCATTGACTCTTGATCTCAGCTTGGGTCATGAACTCATGGTTCGGGAGTTTCAGCCCCACACTGGGCTCTGCACTGACAACATGGAGCCTGCTTGGAATTCTCTGTCTCCCTCTCTCTGCTCCTTCCCCACTTGGATGCTCTCACTGTCTCTCTCAAAAATAAATAAAATAAACATTAAAAACAAAAAAGAAAAAAGGATATACATGAACAAATTTTACCAATAAATTTAACAATCCATATTCCTGAAGACACAAATTACTAAAACTGGCCCAAGAACAAGTAGGAGACTTGACTATTCCTAAGTCTATTAAAAAAGCTGAATTAATTAAAATGCTTCCCACAGAAGTACACTGATATATGCAATTTTACTTTGAAACGCATAAAAAAATAAAATAGATTGATGGAGCGCCATCCTATGGATCAGATATGTGAAAAAATATGGTAAATGACAGAATCTAGGTGGTTTTATCAGTATTTGCTATGTAATTTTTCATCTTTACTATATGTTTGAAATTTTTCATAATAAAATTTTAGGTAAAAAATTCTTCTCACAGGGGTGCCTAGGGTGGCTCAGTCAGTTGAACATCTGACTCTTAATTTCGGCTCAGGTCATGGTCTCTTGGTTCATGGGGTGGAGCTCCACATTGGGGTCTGTGCTGACAGCGTGGAGCCTGCTTGGGATTCTCTCTCTCTGCCCCTCCCCTGCTCTCTTTCTCAAAATAAATAAATAAACTTAACAAAAACATTCTTGGGGCACTTGGGGCACTGAACTTTAGCTCAGGTCATGATCTCATGGTTCGGGAGTTCGAGCCCCACAATGGTCTCTATGCTGACAGCTTGAGCCTGAAGTTTGCTTCAGATTCTGTGTCTCCCTCTCTGTCTCTGCCCCTCCCCAACTTGCACTCTGTCTCTCTCACTCTCAAAAACTGAATAAACATTAAAAAAAATTTTTTTTAATTAAAAAAAAATTCTTCACAAGGAAAACTCTAGGCCTGGATGCCCTCAATGGTTAATTCTATTAATCATTAAGCAAGAAATAATACCAATCCTACATAAACGTTTTTTTTCCCTACACAAACTCTTTTTTAAAAAATGGAGAAAGAAAAAATAAAATAAAATAAAATAAAATAAAATAAAATAAAATAAAATAAAATAAAATAAAATAAAATAAAATAAAAATAGAGAAAGGAAGGAATATGCTCCTGTGGTAGGGTCTCCTCCCTATTGAAAAAAAAGAAAAGGAAAAGGAAAAAAAAAAAAACACCTCAAGGCAACCTGGTTATACGCAAACATGATAACATCCCATGATAATGCAAACATGACCTTGTAACATGAGACCACTTAATCGTATGTTACCATATATGGGAGATAAAAAAGTAAAAAATACATTAAGAAAAGTAAAAAATACATTAAAAACTATGCCACGTGACATTCGGGGCTCAGTTCTTCAGGTAGGAACCCAACTGAGCAGTGCCAGCAGGAATAAAGTTACTTCCTGGAAAGAAAAGCCTCAGTGTCACAACTCTCTGTGAGAGAATCCTGCTACACCCCAACTTATTTTATAGGGTAACATTACTCTAGTATTAAAACCAGACAAAGACATCACAAGAAAACTATGGACCTAACATCCCTCATAAACACTGATGCAAAAATAATCTACAAAATATTAGCAATTCAAGTTCTGTAACACATAAAATAAATACTATTATCATGATCAAGAGGGGTTTATCCCAGGAATGTAAGGTTAAGTTTGTATTAAAAATCAATCACTGTAATTCTATATCAGAATAAAGAGAAAATCCAGGGGCACCTGGCTGGCTGGTGGTAGAGAATACAACTCTTGATCTTGGGGTTCTAGAGTCAATGCAATTCCAATCAAAATTTTAGCAGGCTTTTTCTGTAGAAATGGACAAGCTCATCTTTTTTTTTTTTTTTTTTTTAATGTTTTTATTTTTGAAGGAGAGAGAGACAGAGCATGAGCCGGGGAGGAGCAGAGAGAGAGGGAGACACAGAATTCGAAGCAGGCTCCAGGCTCTGAGCTGCCAACACAGAGCCCGACACGGGGCTCGAACTCACGAGCTGTGAGATCATGACCTAAGCCGAAGTCAGACACTCAACCAACTGAGCCACCCAGGCGCCCAGACAAGCTCATCTTTAAATGGAAGGGCAAAGGACCCTAGAATGTCCAAAACAACTTTTTTTCTAGTAAAAATATGGAATGCGTCCTGAATTTGCGTGTCATCTTTGCGGAGGGGCTGTGCTAATCTTCTCTGTATCGTTCCAATTTTAGCATGTGTGCTGCCAAAGCAAGCACAAAACAAGTTTTAAAAAGAACAAAATTAAAGGACTAATATTACCCGACTTTAAGATTTACTACAGACTTACAATAATCTAAACAATATAGGGCATAAATTTAGACATGCAGACCAAAGGAACAGAACCCACATATATATGGTCAATTGATTTTTTACAAATGTGCCAAGGCACTTCAATAGGAGAGAGAACAGTCTTTTCAACAACAACGGTGGAACAACTGGATATGTGAGGTAGGGGGTGGAGGGGGGTAGAATGAACATTTACTCATCACACACCATACAAAAGAATCAATGTAAAAAAAAGGCAGAGGAGTGCCTGGCTGTCTCAGTCAGTAGAGCATGTGACTCTTGATCTTGGGGTCTTGAGTTTGAGCCCCACATTGAACATAGAGATTATTTTTTTAAAAAATAACGTGAAATGGATTGTGGAACTAAATGTGAAAGTTAGAAGTATAAAACTTACAGAGGAAAATATAGGTGAAAAATTTCACAGCTAGGAGTAGGCAAAGATTTACTAAATAAAACACAGAGGCACAAATCATTACAAAAAGATTAATAAATTTATCTTCATGAATGTTGAATTAAATTAAAATTAGTTGTTATTAGGGGAGCCTGGGTGGCTCAGTAAGTTAAGCATCCAACTCTTGATTTTGGCTCAGGTCACGATCTCACACTTGGCATGTTTGAGCCCCACATCAGGCTCTGTGCTCACAGTGTGGATCCCAGTGCTTGGGATTCTCTTTCTCCCTCTCTCCCTGCCACTCTCCTGCTTGTGTTTGCTCTCTCATTCTCTCTCTCTCTCAAAATAAAGAAACTTTAAGTAAGTACTATCTAACTAACTAGATATAGATAGGTCTTCATTAAAATGTCTGGACTATAAAAAACATCATTAAGACAATGCAAAAGGCAAGCCATAGACTAGGAGAAAATATTCACAATAAATATATATGACAAAGAACTTGCATCCAGAATACACAAAAACTCTTAAATAACGCACACACAAGACAAATGAACGGATTTTCAAATTCAAATATTTATTTACTTTGAGAAAGAGAGTGTGTGCACCATGGGGGAGGGACGGAGAGGGGGAGAGAATCCCAAGCAGGCTCTGTGCTGTCAGTGCACAGACTCACACCGGGCAGGCTCGATCTCACTAACCGTGTGGGATCATGACTTGAGCCAAAATCAAGAGTCTGACACTTTAACTAACTGGGCCACCGAGGCACCCACCGATTTTTAAAACAAGCAAATAGTCTGGACACTTCACAAAAGATATATAATGGCCAGTAAGCAAATGACAACTGCTCAACATCACTTGTCATAATGCAAAATAAAATTGATAGTAAGTTACTTGTTTTTTTTAAGAACCATAACTGAAGTATTATTATTTTATGTAAAATGAGTTAGCATTAAGCTAGGTCTCTTAGATATCCACCATCAGGTAGGTATCTTGGATGACCCATTCAAGGAAGTTCACTTAATCCAACTTAATGAAGCCTATATCCTTTGTGCACTGATGAAAATACAGCCGGCACATATCGAGGCTGTGTTTCTGGATCAGACCATGTGGGTTTGAACAGAACAAGAACCCTGGCCAAATTTCCTCAAATGGCTCTAGGAGAGCTGCTGGTGACCCATTTTGGATGTGACACATCTTGCATGCGACAAGGCAAAACACAATACTAATTTTTAAAATTGTAATGTATGTAGTATAATGAGAACACTGCATACCCATAGAATAAGTAAAATTAAAAAGACAATTCCAAGTGTGACAAGAATATGGAGTGGCTAAAACTCTTACTCATTGTCAGTTGGAATGAAAAATGGTACAACATTTTTGAAAATGGTTTGGCATTTTTTAAAAAAGATCTTTATTGAGATATAATTTATATGCCATAAAATTAACTCATTTAAAGTATACAATTCGATGCTTAAAATTTTTTTTAATGTTTATTTATTTTTGAGAGAGAGATAGAGACAGGGCATGAGCAGGAGCGGGCAGAGAGAGAGGGAGACACAGAATCCAAAGCAGGCTCCAGGCTCTGAGCTGTGGGCACAGAGCCCAACACAGGGCTCGAACTCACGAACAACGAGATCATGACCTGAGCCGAAGTCAGATAATCAAAAGACTGAGTCACCCAGGCGCCCCTTAATACTTTTAGTGTATTCACATGGTTGTACAACTATCACTATGATCTAAACTTAGAACATTTTCATCAGCCCTTCAAAAAATCTTGTACCCATTAGCAGCCATTCCCCATTCTGTTTCCCAACCCTAACCATGGGTAACCACTAATGTATTTTCTGTCTTTATAGATGTGTCTATTCTGGACATTTCAAATAAATGGAATCCTTTGGGTCTTTGTGTGTGGCTTCTTTCACTTAGCATATGTTTTCAAGAGTCATCCATATTGCAGCATGTATCAGTACTCTATTCTGTTTTATGGAGGAGTAATACTCCATTATATGGATGTATCACATTTTTTAATCTATTCAGTTGCTGATGGACATTTAGGTTGTTTCTAGTTTTTAGTTACTATGAATAATGCTACTATAAACACTTGTGTACAAGTCTTTGAGTGGACATATTTTCATTTCTCTTTTAGTAAATACCTAAGAGTGTCATAATATAGATGAATCTCAGACACAAAAGAGCACGCAGAAAAGACACTGGTGGTTGATTAGGGCCCAGACTCATGGTTAAGACTGACCACAAAGGAGAACTTTTTGCAGGGATGGAAATGTTCTACATGTTGTGGGGGTGGGGGTGGGGTGGATAGTGGATATATGTATTTGCATGATATATATCATGTCAAGTATACCTCAATAAAGTTTTTAAAAATTCAGTAAATCATGACTAGATTAAAAACAAAAAAGATGGGGGCACCTGGGTGGCTCAGTTGGTTGAGGGCCCAACTCTTGATTTCAGCTCAGGTCATGATCCTAGGGTTGTGGGATCGAGCCCCACATCAGGCTCCACACTGAGGGTGGAGCCTGCTTAAGATTCTCCCTCTCTCGGGGTGCCTGGGTGGCGCAGTCGGTTAAGCGTCCGACTTCAGCCAGGTCACGATCTCGCGGTCCGTGAGTTCGAGCCCCGCGTCAGGCTCTGGGCTGATGGCTCAGAGCCTGGAGCCTATTTCCGATTCTGTGTCTCCCTCTCTCTCTGCCCCTCCCCCGTTCATGCTCTGTCTCTCTCTGTCCCAAAAATAAATAAACGTTGAAAAAAAAATTTTTTTTAAAGATTCTCCCTCTCTCTTTCTCTCTCTCTCCCTCTTCTGCCCTTCTCTCCCATTTGTATGCTCTCTTTCTCTTAAAAATTTTAATTAAAAAAAAAGATGTACAACTATGGCAGTAAGCTTATGTCTTTTTTTGGTATTACTATTCCATTTTTGGTTGGGGCAAGAATGATTCAGACTGATGGCAAGTAACTAAGTTAGGAATTCTCAGTATTGTGACAATGCCAAGGATTCTCCTCATTGTGCTCCTCCTTTCCACTCCTCCCTCCACTCCTTGAAATCCTCCCTGACAAATTCAATGGACTCTGGGCAAGGGTACCTGTGTGGCTTGATTTCAACTCTTGATTTCTGACTCTTGATTTTGGCTCAAGTCATGATTTCAGGGGCCCTGTGTCGGGCTCTGTGCTGTATGTGGAGTTTGCCTAGGATTTTCTCTCTCCCTCTTTCTGCCCCTTCTCTATGCTCTTCCCCCCTACAAATAAAAAGAATAGACAGATAGATAGACAGACAGATGGGCTCTGGGTGGCAATCAACAATGTCTGGAATACTTTTCAAGTGGACACTAGCTACATGAGGTTTTTATAAGTGGCTGTACTTACCTGGACCTTCTGACAAACTCAATAATTTGCCAAGCTTGGGGGTTTATAGGGTCCTTCCTGTCTTTACCAATCTAATGAAGGTTCTGATTTTTGCCTTTTTAGTGAAACTGAGGCAAAGATAAAGATATGAAATGATCATGGCTCTCCTTGTGGAAACTCATTCTAAATAAGGGTCACTGGCTAACCATTTATGGATTTCTGAGGCAATATTTCTCTAGGGTACAAGGAGACCAGGGAGGTTTTATCTGTCCTTAGGTTTATACAGGGTCAAGTGGGGCTGCTGCAAGCATGCCGCATACATCAGCTGAGTGAGGTCTACACAGGCAAAGGTCTAACCAAGAAGTAGTGATGCTGATTCTTACACTGTGAAGTCTTCAAGGCAGGCACAATCTTTGCATTTTTATAGCCCCTGGCTTGGCACATAGCAGATACTTCTATACTTGTTGCACCGAAGGAAATTACTCTGGGGAACTTGAGGCTAGGGCACATATTCCTCGTCTTATTGCTCTAACCAAAGACACTCAAAATCAGAGAATTCTTAGACCAAAGGAGGTTCTTGAGGGTTTCCTTGAGAGGCAAGGATTGGTTGTTTTTTAAAACACTTTAGCTCAAAGTGGCTGAAAAAAAGAAAACAAGCCAACAGCCCAGGAACTAGAACAAATAACAGCCTGGTAACAAAAATCACAGGCTCTGTTGAGTGAGCACCTCTCCCTCTACTGTGTGCTTACAGTGACTTTCTATCCAGGATAATCTGGATATCTCTCCGGGGCACAATTATCCAATATAATTGTTTGGTAACAAGGATCCAAAAGGTGAACAAATCTCTTAGGCTAAAAAAGATGATGCCTTTTAAAAGGTAACTGTTTCCTCTATACAGCTACCTTGCATATAATACGTAGAAGTTTCTCCCCTTTTTTTTCTATTTTCATCTCCTATACTTCAGGATTAAACTCAATTTCAAAACCAATATAAGTTGGCCAATTCTCCCAGTCCGTCCATGTCTTTCAAGCCTGCTACCAAATGGCTTTCCACTACCCTGAGATTTATTGATCTGACAGACTGGCTCTGCCCTTCAGCAAGGTGGATCAGATAATGAACCTCACAGTGGTGATTAGTGAGAGGCCATCAGCTGGTTAAAGGAGTGGTGACAGTGACTTTCTTTAATTTCCCTGGGCAGTTGCCCCCACCTCCCTGACTTTATTTGGCTGAAGCCCTAGACAGCCCTTGTAACGCTTTTCTTTGCACTAATTACAGATCCGGTGTGCCCAGTGCCCAGGCCCTTTCCCTCCACAAGCAAGGCACGCAATCACGCTAAGAGGCAGCCAAGGAAATGAAGGTGGGGGGAATCATGACACACAAATATTGCATCAGGCGTTCTCCTTCTCTGTGGCTTATTATAGGCAGGCCACTCCCCCCCGCTCAACCCAAGAGGCAAGTGTCTCTGTCCTCCCCACCTGAGGTGTCTTTCTTTGGAAACATATCACGGAGGGAGAGAGAAAACATCATCTCTGCTCCTAACTCACGAGCACTGTGACATGGGGTCTCTGCCTCCCTGCCAGGACTCACGGATCTATCCCTCCCTAAAAGACAGAATTCTTTACCAGAAATCCTAGTTGTGAGCTATCCACAGTTTCTCTTCTAGTTGAGTGGGTCATTTTTAAGACTGCAACCTCCTTTGTGCAGTTATCACTGCGAAAAGTCAAAGTACTGTTATGGTACCCAGCAAAAACATTTCCCGTTAGCACAACTTAGAAGAGGTAAGTTTGCATGGCAACACTTGAGGCCTCTGATGTTACCACAGTGGCAAACTGTGCTCTTTCTAGCACACCTTATAGAGTTTTGAGCTACCTCCTGAGGAAAGGGTTGCAGTGGAAATAAAAGTTCCCGGAAGATCTATTTGGGAGGAAAGAGGTGACCAAAAAACAAACCAAAGGGGGAAGTCTTACTTGTACACTCTCATTTAATAATTGGAATAAAGGATCCTTCTTAGATTAAACCAAGAAAGCAAGGGCTGCTGTCCCCTGTAACCTCTGGAAAAGCCGACAAATACTGCAATTCCTACAAGCTCCAACACTATTCCTCTATTCGCTGCCAATGAAGCTTCAGTGGCAGTGAAGCCTGACTGAGGAAGACCAGAAGTTCATGTAATGCACATTTCACAATTCATATTTAATTGGAGAAAATGCTGTCAGTGGCAGAGATGAATAATAAGCTGAGCTCTTCACCAGTGACCTCTGCATTCATCTAGCTTGGCTGTGGGACATTAATTTTGAGAGTCTTTGTTTTGTTGTTGTTTTAACAAAATGGAACTACTACTTTAAAAACAATTAAAATTCAGTATGCTTTTAGATTTTGACCCATATAAATATATTGTCTATTACAAAAAAAAATCTTTTTATTTTTTTTAAGTCGCCTTTGGTCTGTGGAAAAGCTTTATTTCTCACAGTAACTTTGCTGACATGCTTGATGGAATAAAGAGACTCTTTCCTCATTTATAAAGTTATCATACTGTGCCAGAAGCCTCTACTCAGGCATTTCTGTCTGGCTGACAGGCAAACTCTCCAGGCCCCTGTTCAGTACTTTCTTTCCTCAACTGAACGGTCTCTTCCCAAACCAGGGCCTTTTCCCACCCCCCCAGGGATGAGCCCTATTATCTGCACTGTCTCTGCTTCTCCCCCCACCTTCCTTCAGAATACCTGGCAAGCTCAAGCTGTCACACATGCCTTGGCCTGATGAAGTGGAAGGAGCTCAGACATCAGTGTCAGACAGACTTATGTTCACATTATGGCTTTGCACTAACAGCTGTGTGACCATGGACAAATTACTTAGCCTCATTAGCATCCTCATCTATAAGAGAGCTGTACCTATCCCAAATAGTTGATACAACAATGAAGCAAATAACCTATATAAAAGTGCCCAGCTCAAGAACTACTAGCTTTTCCTTTCCTTTTATCTATTTGTGTCCTCTTAAAATCCAAGAGGACTCCCCTTTCTCTGGCAGTGAAGCCCACCTCCTGGTCCAAGTGAGACCACGGCCATCCTGGCAGCACATCATCAGCTTATCCTCTTATCTGGACCTTCTTAAGATGCCCTATATAACATAAAGTTGATTTCCGAGGTTAAGCAGCTTGTAAGAAAATCCTTCTTCCACTGACTCTGTCTTTCCTGTTTTAGTGAATCCAGTTAACAAACAACTCATATTGAACTTTTTTTCTGCCAAACAGGTCAACATTCAGCTGGAGTCTAAGCAAAGGCAACAAGGAAGGCAGGGTCTCTGACAGCCAATGCTGTGTCCCATGTTTGCACTCAATAAGAGTTCACACAGCAACCATCACTCAGGGTTATAGAGAGGCAGTGCAAAACTACAGGCTGTTGTGGAAAAACAACAGGAAACTGAGTCATGGCTATCATCATAGGAATCCTAAACCTTAGGTCTCCAGCAGGTGTCTCTGTCAAGGCTGCTTTCCATGGTGGTCAAGGCCCTACTCTAAGATGAAAAAACATCACAGGGACTCTCAGAGTGGAATATTCAGAGATCTCAACTGTCCCAGGGAGAACTTTCTATCAGTGGCTCTCATGGGGAAAGTGAGCTACACTCACTCCCTGCTCAGAAAGTCCTGCCTCACAACTTTACAGCCTGCTTCTCCCAATGCTCCTCAACAACTAGTAATGTGCTAGAGCTGGCTCATACATAAACCGTGAGATCATGACCTGAGCCAAGGTCGATGCTCAACCGACTGAGCCCCCGCCGGCACCCCAAGATTTCACTAGGATTTCTCAATGCCTAGCATTTATTTGTAGTGGCTCTTATCTTAGGATCAGGAGAAAATCAAAAAGGTTTAGAAAGATTACTAATAGGTATACTAGCTTCCAATGTAACCTTCAGATGTGAAACATCTCTTTTCCCTAATTTACTTTAATCTAATCCTATAAATAAGTTATATTCTTTGCTTTGTCACAATACTTTTAAAGATATCTCTTGCAATATACAATATTATTCGTGCCTCCTCTGAGTCCAAAATCCAAAGCCCACAGTGAGAGTGGAGACTTAAAGAGATAATGGGAGGTAAAACTCCATAAAATTCCGAAAGTAGAAAACTTAAGAATCTGGTTACATTGTCCTATGGTCCTGTGACATATGGGGATGCCAGCAGACCACCTTGCTTATCCTCCTGGAAAATTGCTAAGCCTCCCTGTAGAGAAATGTCTGGTAGTCTCCTCAGCCACTTGGATGAAAGGAACACGAGCTTCAAGAAAGGTTTGCCCACTCGGAAAAACAAAGTAGAATAGTGGTTGCCAGGGGTGAGGAGGAGGTAGGAAAGGAAGTTGTTCAATGGATAGGGGTTTCGTTTTGCAAGATGAAAAAGTTCTAGAGATCAACAGTGCAATGATGCACACATATCAACACTGGTGTACTGTACACTTAAATGGTTAAGATGGTAAATTTTGTTATGTACTTTTTACCATTTTTTTTAAAAGCTTGGTTTGCTCATTAGGCCTTATCACATGCCTAGCACTGAGGCTGGCTCATACTAGGCCTTTGATTAACACTTATGAATTGAATCAAAGGCAGTACAATTAGGTCAGGGAGGAGAGTCAGTACATTGTGGGTTATGGGGTCTGTGATGACAACTGAAATGACAGAATTGTATTTCTAAGTCATCCAGCCTCTGGATATCCTGTGATCCAAGGACAAGGGTTACAGAAACTCTGGTACTCTTCTCCTTTCTTTCTGTCCTTTTCAGGTCCTCGCTTTGAGTACATTTTACAATCTATGCCTCTCTATTGACCCAATTTGTATCCCTGCTCTTTCAAGGCTCAACTCAATTCTTCTCTCCTCCGTATGGCCTTTCCTGACCACCACAACCTGCAAAGGTCTTCCTCTAACAGGAGTTCACAGATCCCACTGCTAGTACTGGTCAGCTATCGATAAGCTGTGTTAAGCCATCTCTTGAACTTATTCCATCCTTTGAGAACAAAGGCCCTTTATCATACTTCTCTATTCCTCAAATGCCTAGCATAATCTGAAGCACAGAGCAGGTGCTAAAATGCTAAAATACTGATAGGTGAATGAAGGCTGAAGAAAGCAAGGGTGGGCCAACCATTTATTTGCTTTCCCATGGGATATGTCAAAGTCACAAAATTGGTCATGAATGTGACTAAAAGCTTAAGGAATCAGGCACTCAGAGAAGGTTTTGACTTGAATCCTAAATTGTGACTACGTACTCTAGATATTCAGAGCTCTAGAGAATCTTCCGTAAAATTCTACCATGAAGTCCTTCCTCTCTTGTCTATTAGGAAATCAGAGCTGATATAAATCAATATGTCACAGCATTTGTAAACCAAAACAAATACTGAATAGCTTAAAAAGAGCTCAAGATCCTCAATGGGCATTTTCAAAGGTCTGATGGCATCAGGAACAAGGAAAGTATAAGGTACTTACTACTAAAGGAACTATGCCAGTGATTCTTAAAATTTGGAGGGTGGTGGGGAGATGTCAAAGACTGGTTAAGAATTTCAAGAAAGATGGACTTTTTTTTTTTAAAGATTTCATTAAAAAAAAAAAAAACTTTTAAAAGTAATCTCTACACATGGGGCTCGAACCTATAATCCCCAGGATCAAGAGTCACACATTCCACCAACTGAGCCAGCCAGACACCCCAAAATGGACCCTCTTTAAGAAAAAAAAAAAAAACCGGGGCACCTGGGTGGCTCAGTTGGTTGAGCATCTTACTTCGGCTCAGGTCATGATCTCATGGTCTGAGTCTGAGCTCCACATTGGGCTCGCTACTGTCAGCCTGTCAGCGCAGAACCCACTTTGGATCCCCTGTCCCCCTCTCTACTATTTCCACGTTTGAGCTCTCCCAGAAATAAACAGACATTAAAAAAAAAAAAAAAGTACATATATATAGAGAGAAAGTAAAACAGTGGTTACAGGGGTGGGGGGAGGAGAAACGGGCAGATGGTGTTTAATGGGCATGGGGTTTCAGTATGAAATGATGAAAAAGTTCTGGAGGTGGACGGCGGTGATGGCTGCACAAAGATGTGAATGTACTTAGTGCCACTGAACTCTACACTTAAAAATGGTTAAAATGGTAAATTTTACGTATATTTTATCATATACATGAAAAGGAGTCAAAATGAACAAGCTTCACCATCAACCTTGGACAAATGTGACATGTGTATAAAGTTATAACAATGCATGCAGTTTATTACACTAGATAATGAACAACTATTCTGTCACACTGAGGGTACTGACTGATTAAAAAGCTCGGCCCTCCATGAAGCCAATGAGAAGTAACAGAAAAATGTCATGTATCTTCTAGAAATCTGAAAAGAAGCTCCAGTGTAAGAGAATGGGCTTTGTTCAGTAAGCAATAATGAATTTACAAATATCAGTTTGAAATGCCTCAAACAGAGGCTGGAATGTGTCTGGATGCTGTCGGAACTCAAAAATTCACAAATCTCTTGCCAGAAGAAGATGGCAGGCTGGGCAGGCAGATCTAGCAAAGAGCCTTCTCTTGTCTGCTGTCTTACTAAGTGCTATAAATTCCAGTTAACACCTATCCATAGTCTTCAGGGTTTCTTTTTTTTTTTTTTTAGGGGTACTTTATTTATTTACTTACTTACTTACTTAATGTTTATTTATTTTTGATAGAACACAAGGGGGGAGAAGAAGAGAGAGAGGGAGAGACAGAATCTGAAGCAGGCTCCAGGCTCTGAGCTGTCAGCACAGAGCCTGACGTGGAGCTCGAACTCACAAACCATGAGATGACGACCTGAGCTGAAGTCGGTCGCCCAACCGACTGAGCCACCCAGGTGGCCCCTAGGAGTGCTTTAGAATCTACTTGGGGATTAAGTTCCTGCTTTTTTTCTCTCTACTTAGTTTGCTGCTAACAACTACAGGGCCCAAATGGATCCCATAGCCAGCTCTTTGGGAAGCTGTGAATACACTTAACATTAAGTGATAGTAGCCATTTATGTTCAGAAGTGGAGGGGGAGAAGTGCTCCAACACATGTTGGAGATTAGCAAGGCGGTCAAATACTTCTAATCTGATAGTGCTAAGAATAAAACCAAGTGCACCCTAATGCTGTCATTTAGAGCCCTTCAAAGTCAGCTAGGGAAGAGAAGCAACAACTATTTTAAGGGCAGTTTTGGAAAGGGTCCTAGAATAGCAACACCCTTCCCCCACTCCCAAAGTGAAAAGGATTGCTAAGAGAGCTAGTGTACAAAACTCTGTGACAGCAAGGACTACACTTAGATTATTCACCATGGATCCTCACTACCCAGCACCACACCTTGCAAACGGCAGGCATGTAATCACTTGTTCACTAAGTAAATCTTTCAGAGCCGTTATCTCTTCTCCATTCTTGAGTAGGACTGTGTACTCTCCCTCCCCACAGAAATCACCTCATCTCTGGCTTGTGGACTCTTTCTGAGAGGCACTTTCATCACTTCATTTAACTTTGAGAGAAGTTGGAGGAGGGTGAGGACACGTGCTTGCTAATCATCCTTTTCCAGATTGCCTCGTGCGCCAGAATGGATTTTTATTATTGGTCTGTGGCTGCTACTGCTGTAGAAAGATTTCAGCCTGACCTTCCCAAGCTGCTGGGGAATGAATACTGCACGTGGCTGACAGGGAAAATGTGCCTTCCTTTTTTCTTTTCTTTTTTTTTTTTTAAAGCTTTTAGACTAACCAGAGCTCACTGTGGTAGGAAAGTCACCCTTTCTCTTATTATACAAAACTCAGGATGTTGAATTCTTTTGCATAAAAATGATATAGTAAAACCAATCTGAACTGGTCCAACAGGGAAAAGGTAGCATCTTGAAGTACCTCACAGAAAGCAGTGGCATCAAAGAACAGGACTTGGGGAAAAAAGAAAATGAAAGCTATTTACAAAAGCAGTTTAAATAAGAGGATGGATTCTCACAGCTGGCCTCACAAAAGAGAACAAATATGTCAAAGGGAACAACAGACTAATAGAGTCCTATCCATCTGGCTGAGGAAAGAGCCACTGGTGAGAATACTGAGAGGCCTGTTAGGGAAAAGGCTTGCCTGGTGCCTCACTGAGCTGGCTGAATAGCTTTTAGGAACACTGGAACACTCGCTCATACCACTGCTGGTTGGCTCTTCTAGCAAAAGATTCAGAGAAGGGTTTCACCGATATACTGGCAAAAAAGGGAGAGCATATTTTATTGGTTTGGAACTTACACCTTTACTCTCGACTCATGACTACCCCGGCCCTCCAGCTGGGGAGTCAGGTAGGAAAGAAAGGAGATTGTGTAAATGGGATGTCTCAGTTGGTGCTTTTAAAAACAGAACTCAAGAGTCTCATTCTGAAACATCAAGTTCAATCCCATGCCACGCTAAAGCCCCATCTGTACTTTTATATAATGCAGAGCCGAGTGCAGGCACTTAGGGAGAAGGGGAAATCAGGCCAGACTCAAGGAAAACAAACACATAATGCTATCTGCATCTCCAACTCAGTCCATACCACAGAAAAACCTGCTCAGAAATAACTGCTCAAGGCAAATAGAACTCAATTACTAAGGAAAATCTGCCCCAATGAGGGCTCATATTTTAACAAGCCAAATAGCATCAAATTAAGCTGAACTCAGGGTTTTTCTAATTGGCAGTTTTATCCATTTCTAAGTTCTCATTTCTTATTTTTAAAAATAAAAATGACTCTCTGCCTAAAATTAAAAAAAGAAATGCCTATCACCCACTCTAAAATAATAATTCACCGAATTTTCACCTACATATCTTCTATACAATTAATGAACCCCTTACATGGCACAAAAGCAGAAGCCAGCACTCTATTTAAAGTACTATCAACAAATCCCTTACTAATTGCTCTTAGCAGCCTGGCTCCTGCCACCAGATGCTCAGTCACAGAATACCTCTGCTATCAAAGAGAGGACAACTGCTTGATCCCTGCCACCAACTCTGGGGAGGGTTGTGGCTTACCTGCTCCTCTGACAGTTGGGATATGTGATTCACAGCAGCATAGGATTCAATTTTGGGGTTAAAGTGATTGATGATGGCCCTGAAAAAAAGAATTAACATTAATATGGCATCAGATGGAAGAAGCAGATAAATAAGTTAAAAATAAGTACCAAGTACCCTCTGGTTTAGAGTGTGAGTACGTGGGAGTGATTGTCAGAGAGTAACTATTTTTTTATTGACCATGAGGTCACATGGTGGGGAATGGATAACTCTGAAATGAGAAGTGTTTACAATTTATTAGATAAAGAGGAGAATCAGGTGTCTCTGTTCTGCAAATGAACCAGGGGGAAAATCTCATAACCAAACAAAAAACAAAACCAAGCCTCCTTCAGGCAAGAAACAAGACCCAGGGGGCTCTCCACTAGGGGGCCCTGATGTTTCAGTCAGAAAGAAAAGTAGTTTTCTCTGCTCTGACTCAGGAGAACAGGGCATTGGTAAAGGTGGACCAACATGTAGGCTAAATACAATCTCTGAAGAAGCTGAGCTTTACCAAAGCCTAGAACCAACCTTCATACTTGTTAGTTAATAATTTCAAACCATAATGTTATTTCCAGCCATTCAAAATCTGACTGTCATTTTCAAACACTTCCTTTCCATCACCTTCACATTCAAGGTCACCAAGTCTTATCAAATATAGTTCTTAAAAATCTCTGAAATCTGGGGGCGCCTGGGAGGCTCAGTCGGTTGAGTGTCCGACTCTTGATTTCAGCTCAAGTCATGATCCCAGGGTCGTGGGATTACGACCCACATTGGGGCCCCATATGGGACTCCACACTGAGCATGGAGTTTGCTTAAGATTCTCTCCCCCTGCCCCTCTCTCCCCCATGAATGATCTCTCTTAAAAAAAAAAAAAAAAAAAAAAGTCTGCCATCTGAAATAAATAAAGTTCCATGAAACCAATACTTCGGTGTATATACAGGTCCTTGTCACTTCTTATCTCGTGTAGCAGAAAAAGCACAGGTTTCAGATCAGAGTTTAGCATAAGTCCAAATTGATACAAAAATGATTAAATAAATGGGAAGAGATGAATCTTTCTTTCTTCTTTTTTTTTTAGAGACAGAGCATGAGCAGGGGAGAGGGGCAGGAGAAGAGGGGGAGGGAGAGAGACACAGAGAGAGAATCTTTTTTTTTTTTTTTAATATATGAAATTTATTGTCAAATTGGTTTCCATACAACACCCAGTGCTCATCCCAAAAGGTGCCCTCCTCAATACCCATCACCCACCCTCCCCTCCCTCCCACCCCCCATCAACCCTCAGTTTGTTCTCAGTTTTTAACAGTCTCTTATGCTTTGGCTCTCTCCCACTCTAACCTCTTTTTTTTTTTTTTCCTTCCCCTCCCCCATGGGTTCCTGTTAAGTTTCTCAGGATCCACGTAAGAGTGAAACCATATGGTATCTGTCTTTCCAGAGAGAGAATCTTAAGCAGGCTCCACACTTAGCATAGAGCCCGACACAGGGTTCGATCCCACAACCCTGGGATCATGACCCGAGACAAATCTTTCTAACAGAACAATTTCAAATAGTATGTGTGGATACTCTCCCCTTTAGGAGTTGGAGTTAGGTTCCCATTCCCACTGAGAGTAGGCTAGACTTAGTGACTTATTTCCAAAGAATAAAATAGAGTAGTAAGAGAGGAAAATGGTAACTTTACAGTAAAGAATCTTGGAAAATACTGTATTATTAGCCAAGTGAAGACGGTGAACATTCATGTGGCATGAATCTGGTATTCACGTAACCTTTGGTATGATCTTTTGAGAAGGGCACTTTGCTTCTGTTATATACTTCCAAAATCCATAACCTCAATCTAATCATGAGAAAAACATGAGATAAAACCAGGCTGGGGGCATTCTACAGAATACCTGGCCAGTACTCCTTAAGACTGTCAAGGTCATGAAAAACTATACTTGAGGAATTGTCACAGACCAGAGGATCTTGAGAAGACATGACAACTTAATGCAACATGATACCCTAAACAGGACCCTGGAACAGAAAGAGAATATTAATGGATAAACTGGTGAAATCCAAATAAAATACGGAGCTTAGTTAACAGTAATGTACCATTGCCAGTTTCTTAGTGTTGAATAAATGTACCATGGTAATGGAAGATGCAGGAAACCTGGTTAAGGAGCATGTAAGAACTCTATGTATTATCTTTGTACTTTTTCTATAATTCTAAAATTATTCCAAAATAAAAACTTTATTAAAATTTGTGTGCATGTGCACCTGCACATGCATGTGAATGTATGGTAGCACAATTGAAATCAATATATTCTTTTAATATAATTTACTGATAGTATAAAATTCTTGAACCATTTAATCTAATATGGGTAATGAAAGTATAAGCCAAAGCTTAAATAAAAAAAATCATGGTTTGGCCATTTGTTATTTTGGGTTTTTGGGATGCTATATGTCTCAGAGGAAAAAAAGTGGGAATAACACCTACCTTAGCACTTAGTACAGTACCCAGGAATAGTACATTGTAGGCATAAAATAAATGTTTGTCGAAAGAGTGACTAAATCTTAAGAGGATTCTTGCAACATTTATATAATAAAGCAATGTCAAACATCTACCACAGTGCCTGGCACACAGCTGGTACTCAATAAATATTCAATGAATGAATACATCAAACAGGGCACTAATGGGTCAGGAACAGAGTAAAATTCTGGTAACTTGTTTTTCCAGAGACTACCAAAAAGGGTAGAGATGTTATGTGCAAGTTAAGGTTGTAGCTTGGTCTAAATACAAAGTGGGAAAGAATTTGGACCAAGTAGGGTCAAATAATTTTCTCATCCAGAAGGTGAAATTTTGAGGATATTGGCAGGGATGACAACAGTCCAGGAGCAGAAAAGGAAAACCAGGAGCCTAAATGCAATGAGAAGACAAGGGAGGAGGTTTAAAGAAGAATTGAGAATCCCACCAAACCTAGCAGCAGTACCAAGTTAAAGTTAATCCAGTGTAGAGTGTGATCATAGGGTCTAGCATCCAAGAGCTAGGATTAAGAAAATAAAACAAGGATTAAGAAAATAAAACACAGTAACCAAATCAATCTATTGTTAAATCTTAGTTATTTTAGGAAAAAGAATTTGAATTCTGTAAATACATTCATTTCACGGTTTTATAGTGGTCTTTTTTTTTCTTCAGGTTTTCCTTAAATTTCTCAGTAAAATTTTTCTGAAAAAATGTTTAAAAAAATCCTGACTCAACTGAACTAACTAGGGTTGTTTGTTTTTGTTTGCCTAGGTTTGGAGAACAGAGAACTCCAAAGTATTCTAGTGTCTGTCTGGGTGGGAGAGTAGCAGCCATGGGGGCCCAGTTGGCAACCCAATGAAGCTGGTAAGGTCTGGACAATGAAATAATCCCTGGGAATGAAACTGATGGGGATGCTGTAATTCTGTTCCCTTTCTACCTAAGGAATTCTCTCACTAGGAAAGAAAGTAAGGAAAAAGAAAAGAAGGAAAAGAGAAAGGAGAAAGGGAAAGAAGGAAGAAGAAGACAGGGGAGGAAAGGGATAGAGGGGAAGTGGGAGGAAGGGAAGAGAAAGGGAATGAGGGAGAGAAACGAAAAACCTGGAAGGCATTCTCAAAATGTATACTTATTTCCTTCCCTTCCCCAAGTTATACCCGTCAAGTGTCAGCTGGGTCTATGCATGGTCTGTATCATCAGGGCATATGTGCTGATATTGTCTGAGCAAACTCATCCTGAGGGTATGACAGATATGCCACTTTGGAAATTTGGAATGAGGATAAGATCATCCTCCAACCTCCCCATGACACTGCCATCCCAGAGCCTCAGATCTCAGCAGGCAATTGAAGCCTCTCACCAGGCATGGGGAGGGACTATTTAGAAACCTGAGAGAAGGGGAACCTGGGTGGCTCAACCAGTTAAGTGCCTGACTTCCGGCTCAGGCCATGATCTCATGGTTCATGAGTTGAGTGCCACATCAGGTTCTGCACTGACAGCATGGAGCCTGCTTGGAATTCTCTCTCTGCCCCTGTCTCGCTCACTCACTCTCTCCTCTCAAAATAAATAAATAAAAACTTAAAAAAGAAACAAACAAAAAACCTGAGAGGTGGAACAGTGTAAATTCAGTTAGCAGTCTCCAAGCCAGTAAACCACAAAGGGCATAGAGTACATATCTCTGCTTTACTTTTCTTGCTGTCTCTTTGAGACAGTTACCTGTAAAATCTGAGTACTAATCTCATCTACTGGAGATGCCAGGCACAGGGCACTAAGCCTAAGAGGTAAGAAAAATAGTCTGACACTGGCTGTTCTCTTTCCAGGCTCTTTAGCAAGGAATTTCAGAGAGGGCTTGGAAACTTCCTATTAAAGTTCTCAGGACTTCATACTGCTGAAATGGAAATTTCTTCTGAGATAGCAAAGAGATGACAAAACACTGAAACCAGGCTAAGTCCGCCCACACTGAGTGACACATGCCTCTGCAGTAACTGAAATACTTAGCTTCTCCTTCCCCAGCAAGTTTGCAGCCTACTAGGGCTCACCTGGATTGTGATTCCACACTGCCCCACCTGGCCAGGTCCTAGAATAGGATTTATGCCTGAGCAGTTCTCAGTGGTAGAAAGATGAGGTACTACATTTATAAGTGAGGAGCCTCTCTTTTCTTTAGGCTTCCCTTCCCACCAGTATCATCTCCAAAGGGATTTAATACTATCTCCTCTGAACATTTTTTGGTGGGGAGGTGGCGGGGGGGGGGGGGGGGTCTTCTGATACATTCTAACAGTAGCTTTCTCATTTTACTGACCAAAACCTAACAGATAGCAATTGTCTAATGCTTAAGTCTAAAATTTGAGTGTTCCAGAAAGAAGATACGGCAATTTCTCTCTGTCTCCTTCTTCTTCCCTCTCTGCCTCCCTCCACCATGTAAAGGCACAAGGCAGAAAGCAGCTGTGAGCAAACCAGGAAAAAAGTCCTCACCAGAAACTGACCCTTGCGGAACCTTGATCTGGTACTTTTGGCCTCCAGAACTGTGAGAAAACAAACATCTGCTTTTTAAGCTACCTGGTCTATCATATTTTGTTATGGCCATTGAGAAGACTGTACATGGATATTCTACTCTCCACTGGACCCTGGCATTCGGGCAAAGCAGACTCCAAGCCAGAGTCAATCTTTAGCAAAGTAGTAGAGTAGATAAAGTCTGCTTCTCATTCTGCAGGTTACTTCCTCTCTCTGAAGCCTTCATATTGTGGGTTATTATTTCCTTCTCTTCTAGAAGAGGATCCTGAGGTTCCTGTGTGACAAAGTTCCAGTCACAAAAAGCCACACATGTAGCTACATGGGTTACCAGTTTCCCAGGCAGAGTGAGCTGGGCCCTTTAGCCTTTACTAAGTGAGAAACACAGACTTCAGTAAAGAAAGATCTTTTCAGGGGTGTCTGAGTGGCCTGTACCATAGAGAAGGCACACACAGACTGAAGACATACAGTGTCTGAAAAAACAGTAGGTTAGGCCATATATGGCCAAGAAAGAGATGTTCATTTTTCCTTTCATTTGCATCTTGAGATTGATTTTCATCTAATCACGGCCTTTCAGGTATTTAAACAAAACCAATCTTATGCCAGCTAAAAGTTTTTATGCTGAAAAGTATTAAAAAAAATTTTTTTTAATGTTTATTTATTTTTGAGACAGAGAGAGGCTGAGCATGAATTGGGGAGGGTCAGAGAGAGAAGGAGACACAGAATCTGAAGCAGGCTCCAGGCTCTGAGCTGTCAACGCGGGGTTTGAACTCACGGACAGTGAGATCATGACCTGAGCCAAAGTCGGACGCTTAACCAACTAAGTCACCCAGGCGCCCCATATGCGGAAAAGTATTTTAGAAAAGAGGACTTGAAAGGAAGAAGAGGAGCATGAAGAGGAAGGTTTGAGTGGGCCAAGAATGAGAAAGCATAGCCATTATGAAAAAATTAACATATGACAAAGATGACCAAAAAAGATGTCCCTTTGACATAGTGGCAAGACAAATGGGAAAAGAATAGTCTATTCAAGAAATAGTGCTAGCAAAACTGGATATCTGCATGCAAAAGACTGAAGTTGGCCCCCAACTCCACACCAAATACAAAAATTAACATAGAAAAGATCACAGATCTAAATGTATGATCTAAAAACTACAAAAACCTTAGAAGAACACATAAATCTTTGTGACCTTGGGTTAAGCAACAATTTCTTGGGATACCAAAAGTGGAAATGAAAAAACAAAAACTAGCTCAAGTTTAAAAATTTTTGTGCCATACATGAAACCATCAAGAAAGTGAAAAGACAACTCATAGGATGGGAGAAAATATTGGCAAATCATACATCTGGCAAGAAACCTCAATGAAATACCATTTCACACCAACTAAAATGGCAATAATCAAAAAACCAGTAATAAGTGTTGGCAAGGACATGAAAAAATTAGAACTCTCATATATTGCCGGTGGGATTGTAAAATGGTACGGCTACTTTAGTGGTTTGGCAGTTCCTCAAATATTAATGCATAGAATTACCATATGACCCATTCTCTATACTGACAAGAATGAAGACATTATGTCTACACAAATTTGTACACAAATGTTCACAGTAGCATTATTCATAATAGCCAAAACACAGAAACAACCCAGATGTCCATTAACTGAAGAATGGATAAACAAAATGTGGTATAGCTGTAATAGAATATTATTCAGCCATAAAAAGGAATGAAGTACTGATCAATGCTACAACATGGACTAACCTTAGAAACATTATGTTAAATGAAAGAAGCCAGACACAAACGGCCACATATTGTAGGATTCCTTTTTTTTCTTTTTAATATTTTTCCTTCAAAGCTTATTCATTTATTTAGAGACAGAGAGAGTGCATGCACGCGAGCAGGGGAGGGGCAGAGAGAGAGGGAGAGAGAGAACCCCAAGCAGGCTCTGTGCTGCCAGTGCAGAGCCTGATGCAGGGCTTGATCTCACAACCACAAGATCATGACCTGAGCCAAGAGCAAGAGTCGGATGTCTAACCAACTGAGCCACCCAGGTACCCCTGTATGATTCCATTTATAGGAAAGGTACAGAAGAGGCAAGTTTATGAAGACAGAAAATAAATTAGTGGTTATTTTGGGCTGAGGGTAGGGTTAGAGGAAGAATGGGGGCTGTCTGCTAATGGGTATGGAGTACCTTTGTGGTAGGAACAAAATATTCTAAAATTAGATTGTAGGGATTATTTTAAAATAATGAGTCGTGTATGTTAAATAGGTGAGTTGTAACACATATGAATAAAGTTGTTTTTAAGATTAAGGCCACCTTGACTCCAGCAGTTCTTAAGTAAGCCGCTTTCTTCAGGAACCAAGTCTACACAGAATTCACAGATCCCAAGGTGTTTCACTCACCAAGATAACTTTCCTAGAGCTCACATACGCTAGTGCTGGTGGCAGGAGGAAAAGGAGCTCACTGAGTCACTGACTAGTTTGCACATTACAAAGCAGAGAGAGTTTGAGGAACTTCTGTAGAAGCCTCTGTGGTGGGTGCAGTGCCACATGAAGTAGCAGAGATGTGAGTGAGACTGGCAGTGGAAGTCACATGTGCAAGAGAGGACCAACTCTCCTGAGAGATAAGAAGAGTTCAACTCCTGGTAATATGCTTGAGATCTTTATTTTATTCTTAAGTTTTAAATGTTTATTTATTTTTGAGAGAGAGAGGGAGGAGGAGGGGGGCAGAGAGAGGGAGGGAGACACAGAATCTGAAGCAGGCTCCAGGCTCTGAGCCGTCAGCACAAAGCCCGACACAGGGCTTGAACTCACGAACCATGAGATGACCTGAGCAGAAGTTGGATGCTCAACTGATTGAGCCACCCAGGCACCCCTCGATAACTTTAGATTAAAAGGCCTGCATTTGGCAAATGTCAACTTTTGGCTACTGAACAAAAAATTCCCTGGAATAAAACTTTGGGGGTAGACTGGTAGGGAAGAAGGAAGGCTCTCTTATTCTCAACACTCTTGAACACTTTTTTTTTTTTTTTTAATGGCTGGAGCTGCCCACATTACTCAGAGACAGCCATCCATCCAGGACTAGGAAGAAGATTTAAAGAAATAAGTCCCAAGGAAAGGGAAAGGAATCTGGAAGTAGAACTTTGTGGGGAAAGGGAATATAATTTCTAACCAAACCCCCAGCTTTATTCAAACTGGAACTAAATGCTCTATGAGAGCAGGGACCAAATTTATGTTACTCACCACTATATTTCCAAACTTTAGCAAAATGCCTGGTGTACTGGGAGATTCAATTTTTAAAAGTGAATGAATAAATCAAAGTCTAAGAAGGTTTTTGTTCAGTCTTACCACAAGTAAGGAGGTCTGTGATCACCAGCTACTCTCAAAAAGTATGAAAATAACAATAACAATGTTTTATGCCCATCCCAAGAGAAAAGGTGACTTGGACACAAACAGCTGTCCTTCAAAGAAGGAACAAAAGTCATCACTGAAGACAGTAAAGCTTTCTCTTCCTCTTAAATCATACCGGGAGGTCAGAGAAAAGCTTTCTGTCAATCCTTATTAAAGTAATCTAATATCTTCTGAAAGTAAGCCTAGGTTTTTGTCTGGGGTAGCGGAGTAGGAAAGGAGCAGGGGAGTGTGTTATACTCTGTTACTGGGTCTCCTAATGCCACTGAATTAGGAAGTCCCAAAGAGGAAAGGCAAAAGAGACAGTGTCATAGTAATGGGAAATTGCTAAAGTCAGCCAGAGAGAGATAGCTCTGCACTCAAAGCACCTTTAAAGGCAAGAATCTGGGCCACCCTCTAATGCAATTGCCAACTTCTGACTGTCAAAGACAGGGGTCACTTATACAAACTGAAGCAAAAGGAAGCGGACAGATGGAACAGCAAGGCTGAGCCACAAACTGGCTAGGGATTTCTTGCTCCATTTTTAACTTATTCTCTCTGACTCATGATTCTGCAAAGCAGCTTTCTTTTCCCTAGTACTGGGTGGATGATGGCTGAGACACATAGTTAATGCCCAGCTTACTCAAGAAATGCACAGGAATGTTACCTTAACCATGAAGGCAATGTAGCTTAAGAGAAAATGTAAATTCTTTCTCATATCCAGAGGGAATCTAAAGCAAATCCTCCAAAGATGCAAATTCTCACAATCCCAGCTATCTCCCACAGCATCTGAGGGTCTTTTATGAAACAATAGATAAATCACAGTTTCAACCAGAAGCCCAGAACATGGTGACTGTTTCCTTACTGAGATATCTGAAGCAAGCAGCCTAGCTCTAAAAGCTGCTATGTAAATCCTTCAAGCAGAAAGGAGAAAAACAGACAAAGGTTGCTTACAGGAAAAGTTTCCGTAGCTCTCATTCCAAGGAAGGAGGAAACATAACTGGTATACTCAAGATGGTACACACTGAGAATATTCTTAGAAGTTTCACTCTAAAATTATTCCTATAAGGCTACTAGATATATATTAAAGAGTCTGAACATGGGTGCATATCTGAAGCCTGATAAAAATAAATTTGGATCTCAAGCCTCAACATCATAAGAACTATAGTCTTGTATTTTCAAATACTTGCTAAACATGTACATCTGGATGTCATGCTTTTACTTACATGGTTTTCTTCACAGGGAATGCTATTTTTCTTTACGCCTAAAAAGCGTAAGTCTTATTTTTCCCTTGACAGCCCAGTTAAAATACCACTGCTTCTATGAACAACATGGTATATATGAAATGAAAAGCAAGGCTTTAGAGGCAGTAGACCCAAGTTAAACATCCTGGTTCTTCCACTTCTAGGTTGTATGACCTTGGGCAAGAGACCATATTCTCTAGTACCAGTTTCTCCATTTGGTTGGATTTCCTTTCCAAAGTTTTCCTCTGTGTTTTCCTATATAACATCTAGCCTGACCTAAAGGGAACTTTTTTTTTCCCCCACAAGTAGCTTCCCCTTACCTAGACCTAAAAGAGCAGTCCAGTGATCTATACTACAGAGCATATTCTCAGATATCTGGGATTAAAGACAAGAAAACTATATAATTGCTTCTACCTGGGAAATCTTCATATAGGTAAATGGCTGGCTTCTGAGAAGGGGTAAAGGTAGGACTGAATAGTATGAGGCAGCAGATAAAATAGTTCATCTGAGGTTGAGTTATTTAATTCTTTTTAAGTTTATTTATTTTTAAGTAATCTCTACCCAAGGTGGGGCTCGAACTCACAACCCCGAGATCAAGTGTCATACACTCCTCCAACTGAGCCAGCCAGGCACCCCGAGATATTTAATTTTAAACTATCATTTCTTTTCACCTTCAGAATTGTCTCCCATACTCCCATTTCATGCAGTAATAAGCTTCCTTCTTCATGGAGTCAACGAATCTTCAGCCCATCCCGTTCAACAGCAACAAAAAAACTCAATTTCCCTTGATGCCTGTTAACAGCAGTGCATTACAAGCCTCAGAGACTCTGCTGATTAACATTAAGCAAAATAAAATCTAAAGTAAGAATACCTGCTAACCTTTTCACTTTGAAACTATATAGTCTAAACTTCAGCAACTGACCCTTTAGAGTGTTCCTTTAACTCATCTCCTATGTACTACGCTTTAACCCTTTCATGTCTATCCCCTTTCTTATACCGCTGTTCCTGGGGCCATTCTTTTCAGGACCAGAGACACAAACGTGGGTTCATTTCAACCTTACCAAAGAAGGCATTTTGGCAACCACCAAGAAGGATGAGCTACTACTGGTCACTGCACCGAGTTGCTTACTTTACCCAGTGATCCGACTACATAAACTGGCCCTCTTAATTACTAAGGAGAACTTGACTTATTTGTGTACACAAGTTTATTAGTTGAAGGGAGTGGAACAAGAAATGTGTATCATTGACTACAGCATAGTAATCCCGATATTTCAACTTAGGGAATGATTTGGGTCAACATTTCTCTTGATTTCTAGGTGAAAAACAAGTGACATACAAGGTAAGTTATTCACCTACTGGACTACATTTTCATCCAGCCTCTGCACTGAACAAGTGAACATTCACAATTCATTAACTGGAGGGAAACAAGAAAGAGTTAATGTGTATGAAATGTATGTGCACGTGGCCTGAGGGGCAGCTGCCTCATTTTCTGAAGCTGTGTGCATGACTATGCATTTTGGCAGTTTGGGCTTTCTACCTTGATGCATGACTTTACCCAATGTAGATTTCCACCTCATCACCTGCTGGAAATTAAGCAATTGGTTATAGCTACTTTGCTTGAAAAATGAGCTAATTTCTACTTACTGTGGCCCCAAACCATAGATTTAAGCCAAGTAAGATGCCATGGGCTGTACACTTTGGCTAAATTATCTCCTCTAGCTCTGTTGTAAGAGAGGAATGGAGTTCTTTCCTGCTTTAGATACCAGCCTGACATTTTTCCAGTTTCTACGATCACAATGAATGTAAATGGAGAAGAACGAACCATAGGAGTTGAAGGAACCACAAAAGTAAAATGAACCATCTACATTTCCATAAAAGACATCACTTAATCCATTCCCCTTAGGAATGTCTACTGTTTATTAAACCTTTCTCTCAATAAATGAACAGAGGCTCCAAAACTTTCTGAGGGATAGAACACCTACAAGATTAGCTAATCTCTGCTCAGATCCCATTACTCTGTGCTTCATAGTCCTTTATACTGTCTCTAGCTGCAGGCCAGGAGTTGCTGGCAGAGTTCCTGGGGATACAGAATGCAAACCTTGATAGAAGTTACAAATACTTTAGCCCTGGATTTCCTATGTTGAGAGGCAAGGCCCCTCTACATTCTCAGAAACATCTAGTAAATATAAGGAAACAAAATAGGCCATGTGAAAGGTCTATTAGATTTTCTATCTCACTTCAGGACATAAGAAAATCCTAATATGTACCTGGGAAGGCTTCTGAGGCAGTGGGAATCAGCTTAAAACTCCAAGAAGTGATCTAATGTTAATTAACGGTGAAAGTTCCAATCCCTTGAACGTGACTCAAGAACTTTTAAAAACCAGGCATGAGCCAAAAACCTGAAATATTTTAATTACACATCATTTCCATTAGCCCAATTAATCAATTACAAGATATTTAACTTTTATTTTTAAAGATTTTATTTTTAACTAATCTCTACACCCAACATGGGGCCTAAACTCACGACTCTGAGATCGAGTCACATGCTCCACCCACTGAGCCAGCCAGGTGCCTCAAAAGATAATTTAACTTTTAATTTTAAGCACAGGGGAGGAGGGAGCAGGAAGACAAAGAAAAAAAAAAATCAGCAATTGACTAACTTAAGCTTCTTTTCTTATCACATCAAAAAACAGAGGGAAATTGTTTTCGTGGATCACATGCTAGACAGGAGAGGGAAATTTTCTGTGGATCCCATACTAATTAGAGAAAAAGAAACACACGGAACCCTAACTAAGTTAGAAGAGTCGTGCATAGACCTCAGTGATGGGGAAGGAGGATCGGGGATCTCATGCGGACAGAGGAGGAAGAAGGCTGTCAAGATTTCTGAGTGGTCCAGTGTGGGCCATATGGACACCATACTAGAAAGGAGTGGTCCTGATGTTTGTGCACAGGAGAGAGGGGATGGTGGCCATATGGATCACATACTGGTTTTCAAGTACTCCAAGTAAAGAATGAAATTAAAAGACATGGAAAGAGGTTTATGTTCCATCCCAGGGGGACCTTTTAGAACTCCTCAGGAAAGGCAATCAGCAAGTCTGCCAAAGTAATTAAGCAAGCGAACATTTACCATAAAGCCCACATCAGTTAAGTGAACAGAGATGAATCTTATTACGGTGCACTGTCAGCTCTGAGCCTGCAGGTGCTAACCACTGAAACACCATGTTACTTGGCCCTGTCTGTTTGCCTGCCCACTGTGAAGGAGAGCTTTGCCTTTCTTGGCTGAAAAAGCAGGCTGCTTTCACTGGCTCTGGCAGTGACTTAAGTTGCCTTCGGAGAGGCCCTAGCACAAGTGGTTTCCCATTAAGAAGCAGGGGTGTGAAGAGTCGGGGCAGGAGATGGGACTGGCTCAAGAAATAAGCCCTGAGAGAGAGGACAGGTATGAGAGAAAGCAAGGGAGCTGGGTAGCAGTCCGGTTGTAAGGTAAGGAGAATGAGATCGTTTAATAAATCAAGAAGAGAAGAATAAACAAGCTGCTCAAAGTATTCAGCCATTCTTCTTAAGTGAAGTTGACAGTATCTCTCTCAATGAAAAGAGAAAAAGTTAAAATGTCACTGCAAAATACTTTCTCCACAGGAAAAGGAATGCTACTAAGGAACACTGCTTTTGCAATGTTAACGGCAGCCTTAAAATCAGCTTTACTCTGAGTTAACTCCATAGGTAAAGAGCCAGATTTTCTCAACAACCTAATCAGGTTCTGTTATTGAACAAAATTCACTGTTTGCTAGAGGAAATGAGTATTTACCAATTATCTTAAGATTTACAAATGGCACCTGGTACATCTTTTAGCCCTATTTCTTTCTGCAAATAATTGTGAGAGTCAAAACGAAAGCCCCCAAGCTGACTAAATGCAGCCTCCTATGTCAGAGACCCAGATAGCTTCTCTTCAACAGAAACCTCATGGGAAGAAGGCTCCTAAAAGTACCTGTGAGGACAAATTCAAAAACCATATAACATTTTCAAAACTCATCAAAGGCCATGTGTCTGTCACTCAAAAGAAGTGGATAAGAGTGGACAGCTAAGTAGGTAAGGCTCCTGTGTTCAGAAACCAATAAATCTCTAATTCATTATGGAGAGGAGGTCTGAAAGACATTGCTGGGAGACAGGTATGACCAGCCAACTGAGGAAACGAGATGTAATGGGCTTGAACTGAAATTGACGGAGATCTCAAAGCACCTGAGCAAGCACTCCCAGGTTTGAGCTTCTCTCTAGGCCCAGGACAAGAGCAAACAAAGAGCTGTGGTAAAAAATTATTTGCAACCTTACTTTCTACCACAGTTCTTTGTTTGCAACAGGGCCTGTGGCTTCCTTACATTCAAAGGCAGTGGGAGGCAGGAGGAGGAGGGGAGACTAGAGGACTACTACCCAGACCCAAGCAGCGCTACCCAGGAGAGGACTTAATGGGAGGATAAATTTGGGGCCTGATTCTTTGACAGCACCTCCAGTAATAGCTAGTAAAGCAGTGAGAGCCAGGGTGAGAGCCAGCTCCAAACATTCATCATAATAGTGCAATGAGTTGACGGTCTTTGGGGGAGAGTCTATGAAATTCCAGAGTAAGAAAATGAAGCCCGCGTGGAGAGGGTGAGGCGGTTGGCTCTGGCAGATTGTCTCTACAGGAGGCTGGGTATAATTGTTTTATGTTCACAAAGAAGTTATTAGCTGCTTTCTCTCTAATACACCAGAAATAGTGCTAAGATTTTTCCCCTCCTGAAAAGGTGACGCTACCAAAAGGAGAATTTTAGTTTGAAAGTGATTAGAGGGGCACCTGGGTGGCTCAGTCGGTTAAGCCTCCAACTTCGGCTCAAGTCATGACCTCACATTTTGTGGGCTCGGGCCCCGTGTCGGACTCTGTGCTGACAGCTCGAAGCCTGGAGCGTGCCTCGGATTCTGTGTCTCCCTCTCTCTCTCTGCCCCTCCTCTGCTCACACTCTGTGTCTGTGTCTCTCAAAAAGTAAATTAATGTCACAAAAAAAATTTTTTTAAAGTGATGAGAATTTTGTTACCCTATACGCAACATTTTATTTTTTAATTTTTATTACTTTTTTCTTTAAAGTTTATTTATTTATCTTGGCGGGGGGGGTGGGCAGGAGGCAGAGAGAGAGGGAGTGAGACAGAATCCCAAGCAGGCTCTGCACTGTCAGCACAGAGCCCTATGCAGGGCTCAAACTCATGAACCATGAGATCATGGCCTGAGCCAAAATCAAGAGTCACACACTCAATGAACTGAGCCATTCAGGTACCCCATATATGCACCATTTTAGAAAGAAAATTCTATTTACTCTTCCCTTAGCTGTCAAACTGACTGCTTTCCCACATAGTGAAGGACCACTCTGTCCCTAGAAGAAAAGTCTACAGTATCTGAAGCTAAGGGTCTGCTAGCATAGTCTGTGACTCAGTAGTTCAGTTTGTTTGACAAACAGTTAAATACCCACTACATGCAGATGCTATGCTAGGCAGTGGGGGAGGTGAATGAAATTTGATTCCAGATAGCAAGGGATTTACGGACTAGTGGGAAGACACATACTACAGACAGATAATTTAATTACAATGTGCTAAGGGCTAGACAGACAAAGAGCAAACAAAATGTCTCATGGGAGCACTGAGGAGGGATATTCTGCCCAACTTGGGGGCTTAGGAAAGGCATCTTAAAGGAGATGGTGCATGAAGGAAGCCTTGAAATATTAATTTAATCAGGCAGGTAAAGGTGAGAAGATCCTGGTACATTTTCTTATAGGATCAGAGACTCATACCCAATTTTTACTAAATCAGACTAGAAAAACCTTAGTAGATAAGTTACATTACATTCATGCATTCAAAAAATATCCAGCCAATTTTTTCCAGTACACCAAAGAGAAAAGTTATAGATTCTTTTCCTAGGGCCGTGTTTTAAATCTTTTCCAGCAGGATATCTTTGTGAAAGTCATGAGACCTTTGCCTGCCAGGGTCCTGTTTGCACGGTTTTTGCTCAGTGCTGACTCAAAGACGCTCATGGCAATGGGCTATGGCAGGCTCTGTACCTCCTCTTCACTAAATTAAATGTAAACACAAAGCAACTAAGCTGAAGGCAGGCCTTTCAGTGTCACGTGGGAGTGAATGGATCTCAGCTGCGTGTGCCCACCCTCGACAGGGTGTCAGTCTCCAGCTGGTGATGCAGCTGCTTCACTTAAAGCCACACTGAAGCCTCTATTCTCTCATCTCCACCAAACCATACTGAAGGGACTAAATGGCTCTGCTTTGCAGCTGCCTGTTAATTATAGCAGCTTCCTCAGCTCTCTTTTAGCTTATAAGACATTAATATACATTTGGGAAGGTCCTCTGTAAGAAACACACAAGAGAACTTTTAGCCTTATGAAGAGCTTGAAAAAACACCTTACTGCCAAGGGCAGCAGGCATCCAAACACCTAAAACAGTGGCATGTGAAACAGCATCAGAACACACAGATTCCTTCAGCAGGTCTTCTGTTTTACATAAAGAACAGCAGCCCATCACTCAGTGAGAGGATTTTTTAAGGCATCCTTAAAATCATCTTTAAAATTCAGTGAATCTGCAACATAAAAATAGCATTAATTGCCTTGACTTGTTACTTAAAAAAAAAGGAAGAAAAACAATGCATAATGCTATCAATAATTCATTTCAAAGTGGCTTTAGTTGTCTCAAAGCCCCATTTCATATAATTAAAACCTTTTGGCTGTCCTATTGTTACCCTGGAGGGAACTAGAAGTCAGTAAATTCTATGGTGTTGGGATAAACAATTCAGCTCATCATTGAGAAAGGGGTCCATCTCTCTTGGCAACAATTCAAAACATACTTCCTGGCTATACCAGGTCAGTTCAGGGGCTGGTAAGACTGTATTTCCTGTTGTCTATTAGGATCTGAAGCAGGCTTTTATAACGGGGCTACACAGATGCAACTGGGGAGCACAATCAGAGGGAGAGCCTTATAAGCACTTCTTAGGCATCTCAATATCCACTTCCTAGCTTAGGACCCTCAGGTCAGCTGATAATTCTGGGAGACAATGGTGGCAATATAAGTCCTTGGAAGATGGAACCATTCATTCCAGGCATCCCTTCACTCACTCAACCAGTATTTATTGTACCATACTGTACTTTGCTAGGGGCAGAGATTATAGAAGAAAAGCATGGTCTCTGTCTTAGGAGCTCACCATCTAGTGATGGACATACACGTAAACGGCCTTACCACAGTGTGATAACTGCTCTGAGAAATAAATGTACAAAGTCCTGTGGCAATGCAGGTATGAATCATTCGGCCTCAAAGAATCCAGAAGCTTTCAAGGAAGGTGACATCTAGGCTTAGTTTTGAAGCATAAATAAGATTTTGTTAGATAAAAAGAAGAATGGGAAGACATTCTAGGTAAAAGCACAGGCACTGTGCAAAGGCACAGAGGTATGAAATTTGAGACTCTGTAACTATGTCTAATTTGGCCAGATCTTAAGATACATGGGACAGTGATAGTAAACAGAGCCAGAAAGGTAGGCTAGGGTCAAGGTGTCATGTGAAGGAGTTTGGACATGATCTGATCCCTATCAATGATGGGGAATCACATAAGATATAAAATCTGGTGATTTTTCATAGGCATCCGGGTGGCTTAGTTGGTTAAGCATCCGACTTCGGCTCAGGTCGTGATCTCACGGTTCATTAAGTTCAAGTCCTACGTCAGACTCTGTGCTGACAGCTCAGAGCCTGCAGCCTGCTTCAGATTCTGTGTCTCCCTCTCTCTCTGCCTCTCCCCCCCCAGACTCTGTCTCTCTCTCCTTCAAAAATAAACATTAAAAAAATTTTTTTAATCTGGTGATTTTTTCTAATAAAATATTTCAGATATTTAAAAAGGTGCAGAAAAGAATATAGTGAATGTTTGTGTACCCTATATCCAACTTAAAAAGCATTATAATTACCTTTCAAAACTTCCATGTACCTCTTCTTCATTGTATATGGTCTCTCTCTTGCCAGAGGTAAACACTCAGCTGATTTTGGTACTTATCATTCTTATACACTGCTTTACTCTTTTACTAAATATGAATGTGTCTCTAAATAACATATTTTTTTGTGTTTTTAAACATTATGTGCATATTATCATACATGCTGCAATTTACTTTTTTATTCAATATTATATTTGAGATTTTTATTCCTTTGGGAAGCTCTAATCCATTCTCAGTGTTGTATAATATTTAATTGTGTAAATATACCACAATCCATTCTGTTGATGGAAATAAAATGTAGGTGGCTCCCAATTTTCATGGTATTAAAATAGTACTTAATAGGGGAGCCTGAGTCGGGTTCAGTCAGTTAAACGTCTGACTCTGGATTTTGGCTCAGACCATGATCTCACAGTGGTGAGATCGAGCCCCACGTTGGGCTCCGTGCTGGGCATGGAGCCTGCTTGAGACTGTCTCTTTCCCTCTCCCTCCCCTCCCCTGCTCAAGCTCTTTCTCAAAACAAAATAATAAGTGTTTTTATTTATATACCCTTGAGATCATTTGGGAAAGTTCCTCAAGGAACAATATCTAGGAATGAAATTACTGTGTCATTAGGTTTGGGTAAGTTGGACTTTACCAGATATTATCAAACTGCCTTCAAAGTGATGGTACCAATATACACTCCCAAGAGCAGTGTCAAGACACGCACTTCTGAAATTGAAGTCTACTGAATGAATAAAATGAATAGTGGCTGCTATGAGGGAAAGACTAGGAGCAGAGAGAATAGTTAGGATGCTCTTGTTATGAGGACTTGAACTAAAATGGTGGTTGTATAAATGGAGAAGAATTTACTTGAGAAATATTTAGGAGTAAATGTGAAAGAACCTACTGACCGGGTGAAGGAGAGAGAAGACACTAAAGCAAACTTAATATTTTTACTTAAAACATTTTTTAATGTTTATTTTTAAGAGAGAGACAGAGCATGAGTGGGGCAGGGTCAGAGAGAGAGAGGGAGACACAGAATCTGAAGCAAGCTACAGGCTCCAAGCTATCAGCACAGAGCCCGACGCAGGGCTCGAACTCACAAACCATGAGATCATGACCTGAGCTGCAGTGGGACGCTTAACTGACTAAGCCACCCAGGCACCCAAGATTTTTACTTTAGGCAAATGACCAGATGATGATACCATTGAGATGATAAATGTAGGAGATGGCTCTTAAATTGTGGAGGGAAGGCAATAAGGCATATTCTTTGGAATGTCAAGTTTGAGGTATTTGTGAAATCTCTGGGTAGGGTATGAAGTTCAAGAGGCAAGACCATGCTGGTAGTAAAAACTATGAAGCTTGTTTGCCCAGGGAGCTACCATAAATCAGGTATCCAGGCTCAAAAAGGTTAAGAAAAAAAATAAATAAATAAAGAGAACAGCACTTTCTCTACTACTTAACACTGGTTTCTCTATTCCAGGAAAAAAAGTCAATTTATATGCCCCATGATACAAGGTAGGTACCCTCCCCTTAAATTAAGTCTATATCTGAATTTCCACCTGTCTAGACTAGACCCTTCAGCTTAAGGTAGAACAAGCAGGGATGAAAGAAGACAGCTTCATAACATTAGACCTCAAAGAGCTACCAAGCTGTGCTTTAAATGTTATTACCAAAGGGGAGACAACCTGACATCCTGTTTGACAAAGAAGAAAAGGTTTAGCTCCTTTGAGTGTATCCTACTCAGATACACTTGAGCATTTCTATAATTTGCTCTGTTTTGAACTCCTTGCTCTTCCCGATCTATGGGGAAGTGCTTTTCAAGCAAGAAGGAAGTATTTAGTAAGAAGTTATGATGAATACTTCATTCTCTGCCTGATTTCACAAAGTGTAAATAGAAGCTCAGGAAATGGGATAATAGTTGTGGACCAGTAGTTTCATCTATAGGATACAGGAACAGTTGGCAATCTGTTATACCACTAGTATCAGCCTTGTTTTTCAGCAATAACTGACCTTGGAAAATGCAGGATTGAAAACCTGGAGTTATATTCTAATAAAACAATGTTCAATGTTGGTCTATTTTTACAAAGAAAGTAGAGCTACAGAGTGGCTACAGAAGCCAGGTTAAAATGCCACATACATTTCAAACCCTAAGGTGAGTAAGGAGTCAAGTGTCCCCACTCCTTGCCCTACAGTCTGAGGATGAGTGTTAGTCAACCCATCATGTCTAGAACTGTTCTTGAAGATTCACATGTAGCTATTTAGTACTTGAAATGTGGTTAATGCAACTGAGGAACTGAATTTTTATTTTAATTAATTTAAAAGAAAAAAAAACTAAAGCAGGATAAAATATTATTCCATTAAATACAACGTTGTTTAGGAAGGACTACATTTCACTTTAACCATTGTATTGTATAAAATATTATTGCTGTTATTACAGTGCATGTGTGCTGTTTCTAGTACTACAAATAAACTCATTAACAGGGTGCCTGGGTGGCCCAGTTGGTTAAGTTTCTGACTCCTGATTTCGGCTCAGGTCATGATCTCATGGTCGTGGGATCAAGCCCCACACCAGGCTCTGCACTGGCCATGTAGCATGCTTGAGATTTTCTCTCTCCCTTTCACTCTGCCCCGTCCCTGCTCACTTGTGTGCACACATGCTCTGCACTCTTTCTCTAAAAAATAACAACAATAAAAACAGTTTTAAAAAAAACCACATTACCAATCTGGTTGATGTCAATGGATTGATTCAGTTCAAATGACTTATTATGTATGGATTTCACAATGTAATGTATTTATTTACTTTATGCAGACAGCATGAGTTACAGCAGAGTTCCTTTACCTAAGCACTACTGATATTTGGGCTGGGTAATTTGTTGTGGGGGACTGTCCTGAGCACTGTAGAATGTTGAGCAGCATCTCTGGTCTCTACCTACCAGACACTAGTAAGCACTCCCCTACTTCCCCAAGTTGTGAATACTAAAACATGCCAAATATCCTATGGAAGGCAAAATCATAACAGTTGAGAACCACTGAGTTACAGTGATACCATAAAATCAGAATTGGCAATTACAGTAATACATTTATCTTTTTGAAATTATAATTAGATTATATTTCTAGTTTTAAGAAGTAAACAGAAATAGATTTTTAAGTTTAAAATGAAGGCAGGGGTGCCTGCATGCCTTAGTCGATTAAGCAACAGACTCTGGATTTCAGCTCAGGTCATGATCTCACAGTTTGTGGGTTCGAGCCCATGTCAGGCTCTGGGCTGGCAGTGTGGAGCCTGCTTGGGATTCTCGCTTTCCTCCTCTCTCTGCCCTGCCCCTGCTCACACTCTCTTTCTCAAAATAAATGAACAGTTTTAAAAAATAAATAAAATAAAATAATAAAATAAAGTGAAGGCATACTACTGATTCAGAATTGAGTGGAGATACAAATGACAGTACTGTATTGGAACACTAAAAAAAAAAGAGAGAGAGAGACTGGAAAAAGGTATATTGCTAGTTTCATGATCAACAGCAAATGCAATTTGCTTCAGCAAGGCAAAATGAAAAACCTGTTTGTTGTGTAAAAACCCTTTTCAAGATAATGAAGGAAACACTATTAAGAAATGTTGGCAAATGTATATAAAGTGAGTAAGAAATTTCTTCTTAACATTAGAACAGTAAAAATGAATGAATAGGGGCTCCTGGATGGCTCAGTTGGTAGAGCATGTGACTCTTGATCTAAGGGTTGTGAGTTCAAGCCCCATGTTGGGTGGAAAGACTGCTTTAAACAATAAACTTCAGATATTGAAAAAAATAAAGAATAAAATAAAATAAAATCTTTAAAAAAACCATACATACATACACACACACAGTGTATACATATATATGTGTATATATATATATACATATACATATACATGTAATAACTAATGAATCAACAAAATAGGTTGTCTGAAATCAGAATTTCCAACAAAAGGGGCACCTGGGTGGCTTAGTCGGTTAGGTGTCGGACTTTGACTTAGGTCACAATCTCATGTTTTGTGGGTTTGAGTCCCATGTCAGGCTCTCTGCTGTCAGTGCAGAGCCCACTTCAGATACTGTCTCCCTCTCTTTCTGCCTCTCCCCACTCTCACTCTCTCTCTCTCTCAAAAATAAATAAACATCTTAAATAAATAGATAAATATCCAACAAAAAATTTTAATGATTTTTAATAGGATCTGAGCTTGTATTTTTGGTCACTATACCATTTTTTAGATGGAAGTATGGTAAAAGAAATTACTATTTCAGCTATGGATATTCTCTCAGAAAATTATGAGGAAAAGACTAAAAAAAGAACCACTTTATAAAAAGTGAAAGATCTTCAAATTAAACCATCAATTTGCCTGTAGCATATAAGACATTTCTAATGATATCAAGGATCAGGTGATTCAAATGTAAATGACAAGTATTAACAAGAAAAAAAAATACAAGTACTTTTCTTTAGATTTGGATGATATTGCTCAATTAATACTCTGGGTATACTTTGTCTCAAAAGACTTGCAAACATACAAAGAAATTTTGTCAATTTGCAGACTGAAAACCTGAACTCATGTCATCGATATTTTTTATCTTCTACATCTGTCAATGAAGAATTGGACTAAATTTTTTTTTAAGATTTTTAAAGTAATCTTTACACCAAACATGGGGCTCAAACCTACAACCCTGAGATCAAGAGTCACATGCTCCACCGACTAAGCCAGGCAGGCACCCCAAATCTGACTATATTAAAAAAAAAAATTCTATCACATGTATGGTGCTCCAGCTATATGGTCTAGCACTTATGGTCTTTTTTTAAAAAAGTTTGTCTGTTTATTTATTTATAGAATGTGAGCAGGGGAGGTGCAGAGGCAGAGAGAGAGAGAGAGAGAGAGAGAGAGAAAGAGAGAAAATCCCAAGCAGGTTCCACACTGCCAGTGCAGAGCCTGATTCTGGGCTCTATCCTACCACCACGAGATCATGACCTGAGTTGAAATCGAGAGTCAGACATTCAATCAACTGAGCCATGCAGGTGCCCCTACTGTCATTTTTAAACAAAACTGAAATTTCCCCTCTGCTTCATTCTACTGTATGGTACAAATTAAAAATATGTGTGCAGTTTTCTAAACCAGATTCTGTAAATGTCATGGATACAGTACTAAAATCATTTAGTATATACCTGCAAAAACTATGAACATTACCAGTTTATGGAACAGCTGAGAGAATTTAAAGACAATGTAATGATCACGAATTCTTTGCCAGTGCTCATTGGTTCAGGTGAGGTTTACAAAAAATTTACTATACTGTTATTTTCAACTCAAAATCTTCCTAAAGGAATGCCTTCAAGTATTCAATAATTAAAAACTAAAAAAAAAAATTTTAACGTTTATTCATTTTTGAGAGACAAAGAGAGACAGAGCGTAAGTGGAGGAGGGGCAGGGAGAGAGGGAGACACAGATTCCGAAGCAGGCTCCAGGCTCCCAGCTGTCAGCACAGAGCCCCGTGCAGGGCTTGAACCCATGAACCATGAGATCATGACCTGAGCTAAAGTCAGACGCTTAACCAACTAAGCCACTCAGGTGCCCCCAAAACTTTTCTTTTAATTAATGAGTTAAAATTGAAACTTCAAGAAAAGGAAAAGCTTATTGTGTGACCTACCTGGCCAGGTATTTACGTTAAAATTGAAGCTTTCCATAATATCATTAACACATTTTTCTAATGTGAATCAATATGGATTTTTTTTAAGTTTATTTATTTATTTTGAGAGAGAGAGGACATGCATGCATGCATGCACATGCAAGTGGGGAAGGGGCAGAGAGAGAGGGAGAAAGAATCCCAAGCAGGCCCCACGCTTTCAGCATGGAGCCACGAACCATGAGACCATCACCTGAACCAAAACAAAGACTAGGATCCTTAACTGACTGAGCCACCCAGGTACCTCTATACGGAGTGGATTCTAATTGTAACTGACAGCACTAACTAGCTTCACACACTACAAGAAAATTTTGGAAAATGCTTTGTTGATACTGATAAATGTACAATTTCCTTAACTATTTATGCCACACCTCTTTGATTTTGATATTAACACAGAGTTAGCAAGTTTCCTTAATCTGGACAGATGTAGCTTAGAAGTTAAATAAATTCTAAAAAAGATGAACCAGATTTATCAATGTGGATGCAAATGTTAAAGGGGAATGATTTCTAGGTACTCAATACAGTTATTGGAAAACTTTTAGGTATGTATGGAACAACTTGGGTATATGACTCTTACTTTTTCAAATGTAAATTCTATGAAATCTAAATATAGATCAAATATTTCCAATGAAAATATATCATCTAAATTGAAATGTGTAAGTGTAAAATATCTACCTAACTTCAAAGACTTTAAATATATAAAATATACTGAGAGTACGAAATATCTCAGTAACCATTTTTTTTTTATTTTTTATTTTTTTAACGTTTATTTATTTTTGAGACAGAGAGAGACAGAGCATGAACGGGGGAGGGGCAGAGAGAGAGGGAGACACAGAATCGGAAACAGGCTCCAGGCTCTGAGCCATCAGCCCAGAGCCCAACGCGGGGCTCGAACTCACAGACCGCGAGATCGTGACCTGGCAGAAGTCGGACGCTTAACCGACTGCGCCACCCAGGCGCCCCCCAGTAACCATTTTTTATATTAATTATAGGTTGCAACAATAATTTTGGGGTATGCTGGGTAAACAATATTATTAAAATTAATTTCACCTGTTGGAAAATAAAGCTATACACAGCTTATAATATACTTATACTGGACAAGCTGTGTAGACCTTGCTGCAAATGTTTCCCATCTTACTGGTCTACTGGCTCTTTCTGTGGTCTATACTTCAATGTAAAAAATCATTACAGGGATGGGCACCTGGGTGGCTCAGTCGGTTGAGCAACCAACTTCGGCTCAGGTCATGATCTCATGGTTTGTGGGTTCTAGCCCTGAGTCAGGCTCTGTGCTGACAGCTTGCCCAGAGCCTGGAGCCTGCTTCAGATTCTGTCTCCTTCTCTCTCTGCCCCTCCCCTGCTCATGCTCTGTCTCTCAAAAATAAATAAATATTAAAAAAAAAATTTTTTTTTAAATCATTACAGGGAATGCAAACTGGTGCAGCCACTCTGGAAAACAGTATGGAGGTTCCTCAAAAAATTAAAAATAGAACTACCCTATGACCCAGCAACTGAACTACTAGGTATTTATCCAAGGGATACAGATGTGCAGTTTCGAAGGGGCACATGCACTCCAATGTTTACAGCAGCATTATCGACAATAGCCAAAGTATGAAAAGAGCCCAAATGTCCATTGACAGATGAATGGATAAAGAAGATGTGGTATCTATACACAATGAGTATTACTCAGCAATCAAAAAGAATGAAATCTTGACATATGCAACTATGTGGATGGAACTAAAGAGTATGATGCAAAGCAAAATTAATCAGAGAAAAACAAGTATCATATGACTTCACTTATATGAGGAAGCTAAGATACAAAACAGATGAACATAAGGGAAAGGAAGCAAAAATAATATAAAAACAGGGAGGAAGACAAAACATAAGAGACTCTTAAATATAGAAAACAAACAGGGTTGCTGGAGGGGTTGCAAGAGGGGGGATGAGCTAAATGGGTAAAGGGCATTAAGGAAGACACTTGTTGGGATGAGCACTGCGTGTTATACATAGGGGATGAATCACTGAATCTACTACTGAAATCACTGGTGCACTGTATGCTAACTTGGATGTAAATTTAAAAATAAATTAATTTAAAAAAGACAATATGGTATACACACACACACACACACACACACACACACACACACACACACATTGGAATATTACTCAGTGATCAAAAAGAATGAAGTCTTGCAATCTGCAACAACATAGATGGAACCAGAGTGTATTGTGCTAAGTGAAATAAATCAGTCAGAGAAAGACAAATATCATATGATATCTGGTGAAGGAAAAAGAAGATAAAAACAGAGAGAGAGGCAAACCATAAGAGACTCTTAAATATAGAGAACAAACTGAGGTTGCTGGAGGGGAGATGGGTAGGGGGATGGGCTAAATGGTTAATGGGCATTAAGGAGGGTACTTGTTGGGATGAGCACTGGGTGTTACATGTAAGTGATGAATCACTAAATTCTACTCCTGAAACCAGTATCACACTATATGTTAACTAACTGGAATTTAAATTTAAAAAAAATCATTATAATAATGGGCCTGGAAAATTAAAAACACTAAAGGTTGAAATTCCCTTCAAAATGTTTAGTCTTTAGTGAATAAAGAAATGATGTATTTGATAGATTGCTGCTGATACTAACAGGAAGAATTAAAACTGAACTGAGGGGCACCTGGGTGGCTTAGTCAGTTAAGCGTCCGACTTTGGCTCAGGTCATGATCTCATGGTTTGTTGGGTTCGTGAGTTCAAGCGCTGTACTGGGCTCTGTGCAACAGCACGGAGCCTGCTTTGGATTCTCTGTCTCTCTTGCTCTCTGCTGCTCTCTCTCAAAAATAAATAAACATTTGGGGCGCCTGGGTGGCGCAGTCGGTTAAGCGTCCGACTTCAGCCAGGTCACGATCTCGCGGTCCGTGAGTTCGAGCCCCGCGTTGGTCTCTGGGCTGATGGCTCGGAGCCTGGAACCTGTTTCCGATTCTGTGTCTCCCTCTCTCTCTGCCCCTCCCCCGTTCATGCTCTGTCTCTCTCTGTCCCAAAAATAAATAAAAACGTTGAGAAAAAAAAAAATTAAAAAAAAAATAAATAAACATTAAAAAAAAAAGAAAAGAAAATGTTAAAAAAAAAAAAACTGAACTGAGCATCATCTCTGGAATTTACTACCAAGGGAAAACAACCTCACTAAACTCACTCATTTTAGCAGGTGTTTTTTTGTTGTGTTTTTTTTTAACGTTTATTTATGAGAGACAGAGCATGAGTGGAAGAGGGGCAGAGAGAGAGGGAGAGGAGACACAGAATCCAAAGAAGGCTCCAGGCTCTCAGCTATTAGCACAAAGCCCGATGTGGGGCTCGAACCCATGAACTGTGAGATCATGATGTGAGCTGAAGTTGGACGCTTAGCTGCCTGAGCCACCCAGGTGCCCCTTCTAGCAGCTTTTTGTAAAGTCCATCAGGTTTTCTACTTGGACAGACATGTGGCTGGAGAGTGAAGACAATTTATCTCTTTCTTTCCAATCTAAATGCCTTATGTTTCTTTTTTTGGCCAGGACCTCCAACACAATGATGAATAGAGGTGGTGAGAGCAGACATCCCCACTTGGTTCCTAATCTTAGGCAAAAAGCATTCAGTCTTTCACCATTAAGTATGATCGCTACACCAGACTTCAAGCTGTATTACAAAGCTGTCATCATCAAGACAGTATGGTACTGGCACAAAAACAGACACTCAGATCAATGGAACAGAATAGAGAACCCAGAAATGGACCCACAAACATATGGCTAACTAATCTTTGACAAAGCAGGAAAGAATATCCAATGGAATAAAGACAGTCTCTTTAGCAAGTGGTGCTGGGAAAACTGCACAACATGGAGGAAGATGAACCTGGACCACTTTCTTACACCACACACAAAAATAAACTCAAAATGGATGAAAGACCTAAATGTAAGACAGGAAGCCATCAAAATCTTCAAGGAGAACGCAGGCAAAAACCTCTTTGACCTTGGCCGCAGCAACTGCTTACTTAACACATCTCCAGAGGCAAGGGAAACAAAAGCAAAAATGAACTATTGGGACCTCATCAAAATAAAAAGCTTCAGCAAAGGAAACAATCAGCAAAACTAAAAGGCAACCAACGGAATGGGAGACATATCAGATAAAGGGTTAGTATCCAAATTTGCAAACAACATATCAGATAAAGGGTTAGTATCCAAAACCTATAAAGAACTTATCAAACTCAACACCCAAAAAACAAAGAATCCAGTGAAGAAATGGGTAAAAGACATGAATAGACACTTCTCCAAAAGAGACATGCAAATGGCCAACCGACACATGAAAAAATGTTCAACGTCACTCATCATCAGGGAAATGTAAGTCAAAACCACAATGAGATACCACCTCATACCTATCAGAATGGCTAACATTAACAATTCAGGAAACAACAGATGTTGGCAAGGATGCAGAGAAAGAGGATCTCTCATGCATTGCTGATAGGAATGCAAACTGGTGCAGCCACGCAGGAAAACAGTATGGAGGTTCCTCAAAAAATGAAAAACAGAACTACCCTATGACCCAGCAATTGCACTACTAGGTATTTATCCAAGGGAATGCTGTTTCGAAGGGACACATGCACCCCAATGTTTATAGCAATACTATCAACAATAGCCAAAGTATGGAAAGAGCCCAAATGTCCATCAATGGATGAATGGATAAAGAAGATGTGGTGTATATATATACATATACATATATATATATACACACACACACACACACACATACATACAATGGAGTATTACTTGGCAATAACAAAGAATGAAATCTGGCCACTTGCAGCTATGTGGATGGAACTAGAGGGTATTATGCTAAGCGAAATTAGTCAGAGAAAGACAAATATATGACTTTGCTCATATGAGGAGTTTAAGATACAAAACAGATGAACATAAAGGAAGGGAAGCAAAAATAATACAAAAACAGTGAGGGGGACAAAACATAAGAGACTTAAATATGGAGAACAAACAGAGGGTTACTGCAGGGGTCGTGGGAGGAGGGATGGGCTAAATGGGTAAGGGGCATTAAGGAATCTACTCCTGAAATCATTGTTGGCCTATACGCTAACTTGGATGTAAGTTAAAAAAAAAATAAATTAAATTTAAAAAAAAAAGTATGATTGCTCTAGGTTTTTCATAGATGTTCTTTATCAGGTTAAGGAAGTTCTCTTCACTTGCTAGTATGCTGAGAATTTTGAATCAGGGTTAGATGTCAGATTCTGTATTTCCCAAATGACTATAAACAAAACAAAAATCCCAAAACAGAACATACTTCTACATGTAAATATTATTTCTGGAAGCGTACTCAAGAGGTGGGAAAAGGGGTTTCTTTTATCTAGGATAAAGCCCTTGCTTGAAAGATCAGACAGAAGGAAGAACATCAGTCTCAACCAAAGTCAATGGCCCCTAGACTCTAGTGGGTAAATGTGCTCAATACTCCTGTTTGGTTTAGTGCTGAGAGTGGCCTCTTCCTTCCTGGAGTGACCTTCATGACTGCACAGGAGAGAGGGAATGCTTCAGAAACTCTCCAGAAGCAAATAATGGATGGTAAGCAGTAGTCTGTCATCTCTTGGAGCTTTTCAAATGAAACACAGCTACCCTGGTCACATTCTATCTCAGGTACAACGTGATTGTACCTGGGCCTTCAGATGTTCTTCCAGAGTCTTAACTGTCATGCCATCCCCCCTATGAAGTTTTGTCATGTGGTACTATCTATTAATGCAGGTCAGGAGGTAAAGGCACAGAGATGGTTCACAGGAAACACATTATAAGTAATCACGGACTGGGGCGCCTGGGTGGCGCAGTCGGTTGGGCATCCGACTTCAGCCAGGTCACGATCTTGCGGTCCGGGAGTTCGAGCCCCGCGTTGGGCTCTGGGCTGATGGCTCAGAGCCTGGAGCCTGTTTCCGATTCTATGTCTCCTTCTCTCTCTGCCCCTCCCCCGTTCATGCTCTGTCTCTCTCTGTCCCAAAAATAAATAAACGTTGAAAAAAAATTAAAAAAAAAAATAAGTAATCACGGACTAATTAAGAGTTGGCCAAAATAGACCTGCATTTCCCGCCTGGATGGAGTGCTGTGTATCTACTATTGTACCATCAGTAAATTACCCCTTACGTCCCTTTTGGACAGAAAGGGCATAAAAATGCAGTATTAAGGCATGATACACTGCTGCCATAAGCTTTATCTCATAAGGTTTCATTTATCCAGTCAAAAATTGTATATGTTGTCTTACGATTTCTTTCCCTACTAAAAGCTTTCCTTTGTTACAAGGTTACAACTTTTTAAATCGCTACTTGCTACACCCTGCAAGTACTGGTGAACATGCCAAGTCAGAATAAGAATATGCTACTTGATATAGATGGTGATTTGAGAAAGTCCTATTTCTGATTAAATTAGTTTATTTCAACCCTAAGCAATATGATTAGAGTTCTGCTCCAATAGCAGACTTCATCTAGTGTATCTGCATTATTTATCACACTAGGAGGAGAAGAAGGGACAGATTTTAAAGAATAGGGATACAAATCAATATGAGGTTTTCCACAGATGCAGTCCTGGTGGGGGAGCACAGCAGCCCCTTCAGGTCCAGTGCTGAAAATCATTTAGCTGAAAACACTGAAAGACCCAGCGATGTTGGCTCAACAAGTCACTCCGGGAATCAGCAGCTTGCTAAATGTAATCTGCCTGCTCTCGGCCAGAATGATGGCCACACATCGGCTCGGGGGTAGTCAGCATCTTAGCACACTAAGCTGCAGCCACATAGCTGTACTGAGTATTACTGCTATAAGTAGCGCAGTAAGTCTACCACCATATAATTTCTGCCATTATATAATTTCCCCCACTGGACTATTTTTAGGGACAGTGAATAGATTATCAAATAGTCTGGCATTCAGGGAGGTGCTCCAAGTTGGACATGAGAAGCAAGCACGATAAATACAGTTCAGATCACTGGAGACATGGGGGAAAGAGAGGAAAGAGGCATAGCAATTATCAGCAATAGCTCAGCATTTGTGGTTCACCTATCCCTGGGTCCCTGACATTGTACAAACCTGTTTTACAAAACTCATAGCATGACAAAGCTTCTTGCTCCAGTCCAAAAGCAGAGAGGCGTGGAAGTTGTCTCGGAGATTAGCTCTGGGACAGAAATATCTCTGGGCACTATGTAGGTCTAATAACAATTCCACAGTGGGAGGGCCCAGACAGAGCAAGTAAACAAAACCTAAAACTAAATCCACACAACCTCAAATAATTGGATTCAACTCATAAATTGGGCAAATGATCCTCTTGTCTATGTCTCATGGCTATCAACAAGGTCCAAGAGCTCCTTATCTATGATTTCTTTTTCAAAACAATCTCATCAGGGCACATGTTTAATTATGCTAACATCCAAGGAAAACCACCACAACCCACCCTCCCTCTGCTTCCACTCAAAAATGAATAAAAACTCTTGGAATTTGGAAGCAACATGAAGAAAATCCAAGTCCTCTAATTGTAGCTCCTGTTACTCAAATTGTTTTCAATAAGTTGCCACATGAAAAGTATGGCAGCAATGGTCAAAAGCTAAGTTTCCTACCCTTCCTTGTGAAGACATCTTTTTTCTAATTAAAAACAATTTTTTTTAATATTTATCTACTTTTGAGAGAGAGACAGAGAGACAGAGAGAGAGCAAGCATGAGCGGGGGAGAGGGAAGAGAGAGAGGGAGACACGGAATCTGAAGCAGGCAGGCTGCAGGCTCCAGGCTCTGAGCCTGAACTGCAAGATCATGACCTGAGTTGAAGTCCTACACTTAACCGACTAAGCCACCCAGGTGCCCTTTTTTTTTTTTTTTTTTCCTAATTTTTAAACTAAGGTATAATTTGCATACAGTAAAATTTACCCTTTTTAATGTCTGATCTACAAGTCTTGAAAAATGCATACAGTCATGTAATCAAACACCACAATCAAGATACAGAACAATTTCATCACCCAAAAAGTTCCTCTGTGCCCTTGGTCCCAACCCTAGCCCCTGGCTGATCTGAATTTTGTCCCTACAATTTTGCCATTTCCAGAAAGTCATATATATGGAATCATACACTATGTAGACTTTTTTTCTTTTTTTAAGATTTTATTTTCAACTAATCTCTACACCCAATATGGGGCTCAAATGATCTCAGGCTCACAACCCTGAGATCCAGAGTCCCAAGCTCCACTGACTGAGCCAGCCAGGGCTCTGCTATGTAGCCTTTTGAGTCAAGTTTCTTTCATACTGTATAAAGCAACTGAATTCATACACGTTGCTGTATGTATCAGTAGTTCTTTCCTTTTTATTGCTAAGTAGTATTTCATTATATGGGTAGACAAGTTTATTTATTTAATCCCTAGTAGAGGGTCATTTGGGTCGTTTCCAGTGTCCAGAGAATGTGTGGATAAAGCCACTGCAAACATGTGTTCAATCCAAGTTTTCATTTCACTTGGGTAAGTACCTAGGAGTGGACTGCTGGAAGATCTACTTTTGAAAACATTTCCCTGGGGGCACCCGAGTGGCTCAGCTCTTGATTTTGGCTCAGGTCATGATCTCATGGTTCACGAGACACAGCCTGCATCGGGCTCTGCAGTGACAGCAACAGAGCAGAGGCTGCTTGGGATTCTCTCTCCCCTCTCTCTCTGCCCCACCTCCCCACTAGTTCATGTGCATCGCCCACGCTTTCTCTCTCTCAAAATAAATAAAACTTAAAAAAAAAAAAACCTGCCTGGTTCTATGCATGTCATTTCTACAAAGCAGATATGCATTTTCCCGATAGAATTAACTGTGATGCTTCTCTTCTGGGTCCATCTATATCATTTCTCCGCCCTCCTGGGTGCAGGAAATATCTCCAAATCAGGATCACTTACAAACTTTATTAACAGTGTTTATACTTTCAGCCCTGGATCATTAATAAAAATGTTAAATATGCCTGATTTCCTCACTGGCCCCCTGCAGCAGCCTAGGGAACAAACTCTTTCTACCCCCACACACTAGCATTTAGCTTTACACTTGTTTTACACCATACATTGCATCAGTAGCTTTTCCTCTATATTCTTAATCACTTTTCAATTGAGCCAAGAATCTTCAGTATATCACCTTTAATAATTACAGGGAAACCAAGCAGAGCTCTTCCTGACTCGTTTGCAGTTAGTGCACTTTCTGCAAGTCACAGATACAGACAAGGATCGGTAGAGAGCACACAAAATTTGAGGTCTTACTCTTTAATACCAGCCTAAAAGCTACACAGGGCTTCGTTCTTCCTAAGATAGTATCCCATCCCAAAAACAATCTTTCAAGTATATGCTGTATTAATTAAACTAGAGAAGAGGAAAAAAAAAATGTCAGCATAATTAACATACAAAGCAACAGTATGGCCTAATTAATCACCATGAAGAGCAATCGAATAAAATACTATGCATTTTTATGGAGCAATTTAATCTGGCAAGTAATTAATCACAGAAACACTACGCAAAACAAATGGATTTCCCTTTAAGGAAGTCGCATTTATCATCTGTAATGTATCCCAAACTCTAATTTGTTATCCTGACTCAAAATTATCCAGGAGACAATGAATTGTCAGCCTTAGTAGAACACTGATTTCTGAAGAAAAAGAACACCGAGCTTTTCAAATCAAATTACAGTCCCTTGAACACCCAAAGAGCCAAGGGTTATGGAGCTGAGGTACATGTCAATAGGCATGGAGGTCTTAACCACAAGAGTTCTAAATCTAGGTCAGTTTAGTGAAATCCATAAATAATTGCTAAATGACTCATGAAAAGAAAACAGCACTAGGAGTGACAATTGTGGGTCACAGATATTACCAAAACCCAAGGAGAAGATCCTCAATAATTGACAACAAGGGCAAAGAGAGCTTCTGATTTCAGAATAAGCAAAGGGTAGAAGGGGATGCACGTATCACTGCAGTGAAACTTAGCTCAAAGAAACCTTTACTCCATCCTTCTCTCCTCTCCCTCCTTTCTTTATTCCTTCTTTAAACAATGACCCATTTTCCCTAGGCCCCAACAGCTTCACCAGTCTGAAGAATACCAACAGGCTGATAATTCTGAATGCCTTCAATTTTCAAAGACAAAGTGATATACACTAGCTAAGAAGGTATAAGAAAGTTATCTTCTTATCTCCTCCTTCCCAGCCACCCTCTCTGCTTGGCCATATTTGAGACCAGAAGAACTGCCCTTTTCTTTGCAAAGGAAGCTCACAGCACTTTAAGTCTTTCCCTTAATATTCCCATTTCTAGCTTTTTTTTTTCTTTATTTACTAGTCTTGAAGGGCTCTCTTTCTCTTTTTTTTTTAAGCAAACTCCTATAAGTTAAAGCACGTGACAGAGTCCCAGGCATCTGCTGGCTGTATCAAAATGGTTTTCTCTTTACTGACCTGCTTGACCTCCAATGATGGATCCCATGAAACATTCAACACTTATTCAACTGTACAGAGAAAGTCATGCTTTTCACACTTCACCCTGACTATGCTCACAACTTGAGAAAAGCTGTTGTAGACACCCTATTTGGCCTAGGGCATTTTCCTCTAGATTTTAATCCTTACCCTCCTCTCCAAACCTTTTTGCTCTATTATCCCTGGCTTGCACCTATGACCTGTTTCTGAACTCTTTCACTCTGGCCTTCAGTCCATTTCTCTTTTGGAGAGTCTGACTGGCACTTTTGTTCAGTGATTCTCTGAAATGTGGTCTCTGGATTGTTCTATGGGTTCCCTCCCAACAGTAAATGAATTAATATTCATCAGCCCAACAGTAAAGGAATTAATATTATTCCCAGCCCATTCCACATCAGGCCCAGCCAGTATCCTGAATACCCACTTGTCTAAAAGAGCAGAACTCTGTTTATAGATCTATGTTCAACAGGTATTCAATGAACACAGGCACTGTGTTATGGAGTTAGACATGGATGCTGCCTGCCTTCAAAGAGCTCACAGCCTAGTAAAAAAGATACACAAATAGTTATTGCTGTAGGATGGATAGACCTGGCTCTAAAAGCAATGATCAACGTGTACTATTTCAGGAGGTAAGCTGACAAGCTGGGGAAGGACATCTAAGGCAGGGAGGAAACGTGTGTGTGTGTGTGTGTGTGTGTGTGTGTGTGTGTGTGTGTGTGTAGGGTCTGGAGTAGGAAACTGTTTGTCCAGACAACTATAAGTGTCATTGTTTTGTCCAGAGAACTCTATGTGGTCTGGCATAGCTGTGGTGAAGACACAGAGTCCAGAAAGCATATTAAGAATGGAACTATGGGGTGCCTGGGTGGCTCAGTCAATTGAGCATTGACTTCAGCTCAGGTCATGATCTTGCAGTTCGTGGGTTCTGTGCTGACAGCTCAAAGCCTGGAGCCCGCTTTGGATTCTCTCTCTCTCTCTCTCTCTCTCTCTCTCTCTCTCTCTCTGCCCCCCCCCCACTTGTGCTTGCTTGCTCTCTCGCTCTCAAAAGTAAATAAACTTAAAAACATTTTTTTAAAAAGAATGGAACTGTATGCCATGCTACAGAGATTAAATTTTCTGCAGGTATTAAGGGAGCCAGTGAAGGGAATGAACACAGGAAAGAGCAAGAGAAAGAAAGAAGCACAGAAGATAACAAGTAAGACTAGAAGGTTAGAGAATCCACCTGATAAAGAAATGGGGAGAATAAACTGTGTTATATTTACAAAATAAAATACTACTCAGCAATAAAAAGGAATGAACTACATATACTAGATCTTTGCACACCCATGTTCATAGCAGCATTATTCATAACAGCCAAAATGTGGAAACAACCCAAATGTCCACCAACAGATAAATAAACAGAATGCAGTTTATACATACAATGGAATGTTATTTAGCCTTAAAAAGGAAGAGAATCCTTTCGTATGATCCAACATGAATGAACTTTGAGGTCATTATGCTAAGTGAAATAAATCAGTCACAAAAAGACAAATACTGTGTTGATTCCACATATATGAGATATCTAAAGTAGTCAAATTCATAGAAACAGAAAGTAGAATGGTGGTTGCCAGGGACATGGAGGAGGGGAAATGGGGGGGGGCTGTTTTTTAAATGGGTATAGAGTAGATGAAAAAGCCTTAGAGATCTATTGTAGAACAATGTGAAAACACTTAATGCTACTAAACTGTATACCTAAAAACACTTAAGATTGTAAATTTTATATCTTTTTTTTACCAGAGTTCAAAACTGTTTAAATTTGGGGGGCCCTGGCTGGCTTGAGCAAGCGACTCTTGATCTCAGGGTTGTGAGTTTGAGCCCTATGTTGGGTGCAGAGATTACTTCAATAAATAAAACTTAAAAAAATAATAAAAATGTTTATATTTTTAAAAAAGGAATGACATAATATGCACAACAAAGTGGATGAATTTCAAAAACTTATTGAGTGTGAGAAGAGAGTCCCAAAAGAGGATTTTCTATATGATTCTGTTTACATGAAATTCAAAAACAGGAAAAACTAATTTATGGTGAAAGAAGTCAGAAAAGTGCACAATTCTGGGGAAAAGGAGAGTCACGAGGCACTTTCTGGAGCAATGGGAAGGCTCTAGGTCTTGAACTGGATGGTATTACAGAGGTATATACATACGTAAAAAGCTGTCCAATTACACACCTACGATTTTGCACATTTTACTATATGTATAATTAAAATAGAAAGGTTTTCAGTGAGTTGGTAACATTCTATTGATTAGCGTGAGTGGCTCACAGATATTCATTTTAGGATCAAGCTTTATTACAAATACACATTAATACAGTACTTTTTAGAACTTATCAAATAGTTCACATTTTTCACGTAGGAAATTAATTCCGATTAAATGGGCAAAGGAACAGTCTTTAATCCATCCCTATCTGAATCCCAGTTTGAAAATTATCCCATAAGGAAGATGATGCACAGTCAAAACCCTAGTCAGAAATCTTTCACTCCCTTCTACCCAGACTGAGTTCCAACTACAGGTAAGCAATCCTGCTGCCTTTTCAGGGATGTCACCAACATGAATAAAGGAAAGGGGAGATCAATGAGAACCACTGTCTCTGGAACTTCCTTGAGATCGAGAATTTTCATTATATGAAAATAATGTCAAATGAGAGAGAAATTAATGTTTTTTGGTGTTCAGGGCAGTGAAAATACATTACTGCACCCTGTGTTTGACATCCCCCTCACATGTTATTGGTTTTAAAAGAAATTATATGGAAACCAATTAGAACAAAAAATCTCATTAAACCTCTTACAATAGAAGCCCACTTTGCTAGAGCATGCACAATATCTGGGCCCCAGGGAGAAATGCATAATCGAGGTAAAATTAATCAAAACCTACACATAAAAAGAACAGCAAGAGACAGTTTAAGAAGAAAATCTTTCTTCAGTGTTAGAAATTCCTGAAGTCTGATCACTGAGTGCATAATTCTGCTTATTATTATCTTCTACTCTGTAACACTATATATGTAATTAGGCTAATATCACAGTAAAATGACAGTAAAATGCAGACACAATTCATTTAACAATTAATGTACTGAAGCTAAAAATTCTTACCATGTCATTAATTGCCTGCTTAAAACGCTGCCTCAGTTTCAGTTTTAGATGATCACACACCTTCTTTAAGAACCCAGGGGAAAGGCAATGCACAAGGCAAGGCTTGTTTAGAGGAGAAATAGCAGGCAGCAGTGAGTTTCCTTCTCTCCCTATGGACCCCAACTCAGAAGAGCCTTTACTGTGACCACCAAGCTTACCAAGCTTACTACTAATTAAAAGAGAAAACAGTAAAGAGCATCTTCTTTCTCAGTAAAGCTCTCCCACCTACCCTCACTCCAAACCGCCTCTTCAATGTTCTGTTAGGTTTTAATTTCTCAATATAATAAGAACTAACACTTGCAACAATCTTTTTTTCCTTCTTTTTTTTTCTTTTTTATGTTATTATGTTTTAATTTATTTCAACTGGTAAATTCCCTCTTGGGGTTTTGGGAGAGTAGGAGGACAGAGGAAGACTTGAACCATTCTATGAAGATTGTTGTCTCTGATTTTTCTATAAAAGGATTTTATTTTTCTAGTCTGGCCCTGGCTGATGATTCCCCACTCACAGTTTTTTCTTCACAAATTTATTCTTTACAAAGAGCTTTGCAGTTGATTCTTAAGGAGGTTTTTTTTTTTTCCCCCAGTTTTTGAGGCCATTTTATATAATAGCAGCAAGCCAAAACCCAAAAAGGAGAGAAAATATTCCCAAATCATCCACCAAATCAGTAGCAGAGTCAGGATTAGATCAAAGCATCTGGACAAAAATTTAGAAGGCATAGTTATCAAATGTGCTGATGATACAAAGCTGCAAAAGAAAACCAATACACAGAATGACATCATCAGGACTCAAAAAATATCCTGATAAACTAGAATGATGAGCTGCAATGAACAAGATATATTTAATAAGGATAAAGAGTGGAGCGCCTGGGTGGCTCAGCTGATTAAGTGTCTGACTCCTGATTTTGGCTCAGGTCATGATCTTGTGGTTCGTGGGCTCAGCCCTGTGTCGGGCTCTGCGCTGACAGCAGAGAGCCTGCTTGGGATTGTCTCTCTCTCTCTCTGCCCCTTCCCTGCTTGCTCTCGCTCTCTCAAAATAAATAAAGTTAAAACAATATAGTAAGGATAAAGAGTTTCATTTAGGTTAAAGAAAAGTTCAGGGGTGCCTGGGTGGCTCAGTTGGTTAAATGTCCAACTCTTGATTTCGGCTCAGGTCATGATCTCACTGTCTGAGATGGGCGTGGAGCCTGTTTAAGATTTTCACTATCGGGGCGCCTGGGTGGCTCAGTTGGTTAAGCGTCCGACTTCGGCTCAGGTCATGATCTCACGGTTTGTGAGTTCGAGCCCCGCGTCGGGCTCTGTGCTGACAGCTCAGAGCCTGGAGCCAGCTTTGGATTCTGTGTCTCCTTCTCTCTCTGCCCCTCCCCAACTTGTGCTCTATGTCTCTCAAAAGATAAATAAATGTAAAAAAAATTTTTTTAAATATATATCTAAAGGACAATCACAGTATGCCAGATATTTTAAAAACCATGACAAATGAATAACAACTGAAGGAAGAAAGGATAGTACAGAAAGGCAGTAGTATACATCTTAGCCCTTTGAAGAAGTTAATATATAGAAGACAGAGTACATTTTTTGGTGTTACATCTAAAGGTTCAGGTTATAAAGAGGAAGATTCCAACATGAGGAAAAGATTCTCATCATTTTTACAAAGATTTTGTTTTTTTAAGTGATCTCTACACCCAAAGTTGGACTCGAACTTACAACCCCAAGATCACAAGTCACATGCTCCACCAACTGAGCCAGCCAGATGCCCTACGATTCTCATTATTTAAAAAACTGAATAGTCTATATCCTAAAGTATTAAGCACTATTTTCACTAAGTATTCAAGGAGAGGCAGGCTGTGACCCCAATAAGTGAGATTTCTGCTTTGGGAAGCAGACCAGAGTAGATGGCCTCTTTAGTTCTTTCAGCTTTTAAGGTTCTGTGATCCTGGCACCACTAATCTGTAAGATCAAAGTCCCATAGAAAAGACGAAGTATGGTATGCGGTATCTGGTATAAATCTGAGAATTTAATTAGAGTGATCACGCTCCTACGGAGCCCAAAACACTCCTCTTTTTGTTCACAATAATCCAAAGAAAACTAAAATTTCACCTACTGAAGAGAAGCCTGTTGGGTTTGCTGACCAGGATGATATATTGTTACCCAATTGTAATAGGTTCTAGAACCCACTAACAGATTAACAATCTACTGTGTTTTACAGAGTTAGAATATCTGAGTTATATGACCAGAGTTCCAGCCCAATTTTTTGGAAAGAAAAATGGAGAGAGAAAATTAAGGGATAAGGTAAAGAACTGCCCACAATTTTAAAAGACTTTTTTAAGTGCCCTAGATGTTGGATGGAAAAAGGAAAGGAATTAAGGATCTAAATTATGCCTATTGATCCCATTTGTGGCTAGGATTTATAGAAGTTACAATTAGAAACCAGCATTTGTGAGGAGCACCTGGGTGGCTCAGTCAAACATCTGACTTTGGCCCAGGTCATGATCTCACGGTTCATGAGTTCAAACCCTGCGTTGGGCTCTGTGCTGACAGCTCAGAGTCTGGAGTTTGCTTTGGATTCTGTGTCTCCCTCTCTCTCTGTCCCTCCCTCACTAGTATTCTGTCTTTCTCTCTCTCAAAAATAAATAAAAACATTAGAAAAAAATTTTAAAAACCCCAGCATTTGTGAACTAAGTCATGATTAAGTGTCTATACTTCCTACCTAGTGAGAGTTCCTTTTCAAGAAGAAAAAAAAAAATCAACCTTTTCTCAAGTGAAAATGAAACTTTTTGTCTTACCTTGGGATCAATGACAATTAGGGAGCAGCACATCCCTAAAGGACCAAGGACAGTTGTACCAGCAGAAGCAGGCCATCTCCACAGAGCCAGAGAAGGAGAAGAGTTGGCTGGGAAAGAGCAAAGGCCCAGGAGTGACAGATAGGCTTTGGACTGCTATAGACTCTAGCCCCTTCCCAACCCTCTGACCCAATTATCTAATGAATCAACTGGAAATACCTTTCTTCCTGACCTACTAAAACAGCAGTAATTCTAGGTCATCTTGACTGCCCCTCTGGTTCTCAACTCCTAGCATTTAGAAACAGATGTAAAGACAAGGAAGCAGTGACAGAAACAGAAGAATAAAGAAATGTTCCTAAGACCAGAGGCTTCTAAAGAAAGGATCTCAAGTCTATCTCACACAAATATACCACCCTTTCGCTTACTCATTCTTTCTCTCTCTGAATCTCTCTCTTCCCAGGTTTTTGATGCTTACGTAATAAGAAACTGGAAAAGGCACAGGGTAGGATCTGCTGATTAAAAGACTAGCAGAATAAAGGACATATGTCAGATGGCTCATCTCCGAGAGCCATAAAAAAGTTAATGCTAAGTTTAAAAACCTAAAGTTAATTTACCACACCACAGAATTATAGGAAAGGAGATCCAATTAATTACCGGTGGCACAAGCGCAAACAACAGGACTTTGCTGTGTATATACACATTTAGAGAAACAGAATGTTGAAGGACTGTCGACCTAAAAAGAGGAGAGAATCTGTTCTCCTACCACGTGGGGGCCATTCACTCACACACCTGGGACCAAGGGCTAGAACACTCTGGAAGAAACTGCCAATTTCACCTACAACTGTCTCCTCAGAATCAAGCCCTTTCAACTTACCTCAGGCCCAGGACTCTTAATTACCTCTAGTCACCCAGAAACAGCTACTCTAGTATCACTGGCTCAGTCACAAAAACAGTCCCTCCAAACCACCTCCAAAATGTTCAAGTTAAGTACTTGCCATAATTCATTAAGAAAGAGAAAAATAGGGTCACCTGGGTGGCTCAGTCAGTTAAGCATCCAACTTCAGCTAGGTCATGATCTCACAGTTTGTGGGTTTGAGCCCCATGTCAGGCTCTGTGCTGACAGTTTGGAACGTGCTTTGGCTCCTCTGTCTCCTTCCCTCTCTGCCGCTCTGCAGCTCGCACTCTCTGTCTCTCTCTCTCAAAATTAAATAAACAGGAAGGAAGGAAGGAAGGAAGGAAGGAAGGAAGGAAGGAAGGAAGGAAGGAAGGAAGGAAAATATCGTGGCGCCTGGGTGGCTCATCTGTTAAGAATTCAGTTTTCAATCTCAGCTCAGGTCATGATCTCAAGGTTTGTGGGTTCAAGCCCCATGTCAGGCTCTGCGCTAATAGAGCAAAGCCTGCTTGGGATTCTGTCTCTCCCTTTCTCTACCCTTCTCTCTCTCTCTCTCTCTCTCTCTCTCAAAATAAATAAACTTTTTTAAAAAAGAAGAAAAAAAAGAAAGAGAAAAACATCAATGTAATTAACAAGCAAAAAGACTAATTGTTTTCCAAAAGAGCATTCAAAATAAGGTCACCAGATATGTATAAGATCCCTTCCAACTAACTCACCATTTACAAGGTTCCTTAAGTTGGCTATTCACATTCCTATAAAACCCAGTGTTGACAAAAGTTGAGGCCCCACACCTGGGAGGCCTCAATTGACACTCTCAGAGCATGCACCTGGGGCCCACTAAGGAGGTCCTGTTTTACAGTCCAAGAGCTTGATTCAGGACAGAGGGCTGAGCTCAAGGTTGGCTTCTTTTCTCCTAGGAGTCATATGCCAGAAATAGTCCCTTATCTGAGTGAATAAAAACAGCCCACAATTAGCAGCCCCTACCTTGGTGGGAGAAAATGAGATGCAAAAGATGCAGCACAGGACAAGATGATTTTCCACAAATCAACACTGACTCCAGACATAAATGAACACACCTTCATCCATTCCACATCAAACTACTGTGTCCTTCTCTCAAAATTACATTTACCAATTAGTGTTATTCCTTTTGCACCATACTCTTTATTTGTTACAAAGCTCAACATGCAAGCATCAAGAGACAATGAGCTCAATATATTTTGAGCCATAGGCTATCAGCTCACCGAAGAATGGAGCAGGATCTAGAATGCTGTGTTTAACACCCACCTGTGACAGAATCTCTTAACAAAATGTATCTAAACTCTAAACAGACTATTTCCCCATTCTCACCTAGTCTTAGCTCCAGACATGATAAAGTAAATAAACTTAGGGTCCTGTTTCTAATGCATCCTTACTTCCTCAGGAAATACATGAAATTCTCCTTTTTAGTGTGCTTTTGGCAAATAAAGTTCACTGAAGTGAGTGTTGCATGTGTATGTTATTTAGAGCTACAGAAGAGTTATGTTTCTGTATCTCACTGGAATTTAGTATAATCTAAACAGTTTGTGACTCCAATAAGTTAAGATGTTTATGTATATGGTAAACCCTACAGCAACCACTAACGAAGTAACTAAAAGAAACAGTGAAAAAAAATCATTAAAGAAATCAAAGTGCTACATTGAAAAATATTTACTTAATGCAAAAGAAGGCAGTTAAGAAGGTGCAGAGAAAAGGCACCTGGGTGGCTCAGTTTGTTGAGTGTCCAACTCTTAATTTTGGCTCAGGTCATAATCCTAGGGCCATGGGATGGAGCCTGCTTAGAATTCTCTCTTTCTCTTTCTCTCTCTCTCTCTCTCTCTCTCTCTCTCTCTCTCTCTCTCTCTCCCTCCCTCCCTCCCTCTCCCTCCCCTCCTGCTTCTCCCCCACTCATGCTCTCTCTAAAATAAAAGTTTTTTTTAATTAAAAAAAAAAAAAGTTGGGGCACCTGGGTGGCTCAGTCAGTTAAGCGCTGGACTTTGGCTCTGGTCATGATCTCACAGCTCGTGAGTTGGAGTCCTGTGTCAGGCTCTGTGCTGACAGCTGACAGCTCAGAGCCTGGAGCCTGATTCGGATTCTGTGTCTCCGTCTCTCTCTGCCCCTCCCCCACTCACACTCTCACTCTCTCTCTCTCCCTCAAATATAAACAAACATTTAAAAAAATAAAAACAAAGGTACAGAAGAACACAAATTCATGAAACACACAGCAAACTAGAAATGAAATGGCAGACATAGCTCAATTATATCAACAACAACACTAAATGTGAGTGGAATAAATAACCCAATCAAAAGGCAGAGACTGTCAGACTAAAGTAAACAAGATCCAACTATATGCAATCCACCAGAGACACATTTTAGATTCAAAGATACGAACAGGATGAAAGTAAAAGAATGAAAAAAGGTATGTCATGACAGAAATAAAAGCTGAGGCAATTCAACAATAAAAATTGGGTACTAGAGCCCATGGCCGCCACACCACTGCCCGGCAAACCAGCAAAGCGGAAGCCCTTTAAGCTCCTAGGAATTTTAGATGTGGAAAACATTCCCTGTGCATGCGATTCAATATTGTGTGGTTCATAGGATCTTCTGTGGCTGGCCTTGGGCATTTTAGTAGAATTAGAAGATCATGTGATGTTGGAGTAGGAAGATTTATCTTGGTGGCTTTAGGAAGCTGGTTCCATTTTAAGTATAATTATGCAAGGCTAAAAATCGAGAAAAGAATTGCCAGAGAAGGAACTAAAAATAAGATTTTATATGAAAGTACCCACCTTGATCCTGAAAGAAAACAAACCAACAGCAACAGCAGAAATCAAGCAGTCTCAAGCACAGAAAACCCAAATACAACTCACTGGAGTCAGTGTGAACAAAACTGAGGTCAATTCTATTAAACCTGGTATGTACCATAAGGCTTTCAGTGAAGTAAATAATGCTATGTGTTAGTTATAAATAAAATAAAATAAAAACCTAATAAAAATTGGGAGACTTTAATACCCATTCCTTAATAATGGCTAGAACAACTAGGCAGAAGATCAACAAAGAAACAGAAAACTTGACCACCACTAAAAATCAGTTAAACCTAACAGACATCTAGAAAAGAGTACACTCAACAACAGCAGAATAGATACTTTCCTCAAGGACATATGGAACATTTTCTAGGATAGATAATATGCTAGGCCATAAAATAAACCTCAAAAATTTTAAATGACAGAAATAATACAAGATATATTCTCTGATCAAATTTCTTTTTGTTGTTGATTTTTAATTTCATTCTATTGGGGTCAGAGAATATACCTTGTATTATTATTTTTTTTTAATTTATTTATTTTGAAAGAGAGAGAGAACATGAGGGAAGGGCAGAGAGGGATGGAGAGAGAGAGTCTCAAGCAGGCTCCACACTCAGCACAGAGGTCAATGGGGAGCTCAAGCCTATGACCCTGAGTTCATAACCCAAGTTGAAATCAAGAGTCAGATGCTTAACCAACTGAGCTACCCAGGCATCCCCACCCTACATTATTTCTACCATGTAAAATTTGAGCATAACATACAGACGTGTTGTATAGACTTGTCAATCATTATATTGTACACCTGAAACTAATGTAACATTGAGGGCTTTTTTTATGACGTTTAAGCCTAAAATAAGCAGAAGGAAGAAAATAATAAAGAGTAGAAATTAATGAAATAAGGAATAGAAAAACAAAAAAGAAAACCAATAAAACCAAAAGCTGGTTCTTTGAAAAGATCAACAAAAGTGACAAACCTTTTAGTTAGACTGATAAAAGAGAAGAAATTCAAATTCCTAGAATCAGAAATGAAAGAATATTACTACTCACCTTACAGAAACACTAAAGTATTATAAAGTACCATTATAAACAACTGTATGCCAATAAATTAGACAATTTAGATGAAATGGACAAATTCTTAGGAAGACACAAATACGGAAACTAGGGGCGCCTGGGTGGCTCAGTCGGTTAAAGAACTGACTCTTGGTTTCCACTCAGGTCATGATGTCACAGTTTGTGAGTTTGAAACCCACATTGGGCTCTGTGCTGACACTGCAGAATCTGCACGGGATTCTCTCTCTGCCCCTCTCCTGCTCAACTCTTTCTCTCTCTCTCAAAATCAATAAATAAACATTAAAATATTTTTCAAAAAACAAGAAAAAAACCCAAAATTATTGAAACTAACTCAAAAAGAAACAATCTGAACATACCTATAAAACAAGCAAAAAGATTTAATTACTATTTTTAAAAAACTACCTGTGATTACAAGTCCAGGCTCTGATGGCTTCATGGATGAACTATACCAAAGATTTAAAGAATCTCTAAATCCTTTAAAGTCTTCTAAAAAAAACTGAAGAGAGGGACCATTTCCCCAACTCATTCTATGAGGCCACCATTACCCTGGTGTCAAAACCAGACAAAGACCACAAGGAAAGAGAACTACAGAACAATCTCTCTGACGAATGTGGGTACAAAAATTCAGCAAATACTAGCAATCTGAATCCAGCAACATATAAAAAGAATTATACATCTTAACCAAGTGGACTTTATCCCAGGAATGCAAGGCTGGTTTAACATGTGAAAATCAATGTATATAGTTGTATCAATAGAATAAGAAACAAATCATCTCAATAGACACAGAAAAAGCATCTGACAAAACCCAATACCTTTTTATGACAAAAAAAAACCCCAAAAAACAAAAAAACAACCACTCAATAAACTAGGAATAGATGGGAATTCTGTCAACTTACAAATAAAGGGTATCTAAAAAAAAAAATCCACAGCCAAATGTTTTTAATAAATTAAAATGTAAGAAAAAATTAAAATATCTATAATCCCTCCAATCAGACATTAGAACACATTGATTAGTATCTTTGCAGTTATAAGCATATTCCTTTTGGGCACATTCTCTTTAACCACATTAATGGGAAGAAGGAACTGTTAAAATAGTAAAGCCAAAGTTTCTTGGTCAAATATCTCCTCAAAGGGCTGGAAGTGAGGGAAAACATAAACTCTCCCTGTCCAAACTATTTTCCCAATGATGATGCCAAGATACAAACTGACAGCCTAAGTTCCAATGGGGCCCCTGATGTCAGGTTGTAAATGGTATCATTCTATATTTCTGGTCCCTTCTAAGTCCACATGAGTAAAGCCAAGAGAAATGAATACAGTTGGATATGGAAGGGGGTTGCTTGTCTAGAATGAAGTCCCATGCAGATCATTAGAACCAAGGTTGGTAAGACCTCCAGACTTGCACCTTAAGAACAACTTTTTAAGAAGATGATAACAATGAACACTTATATAGCACGGATGGTATGCTAGGCACTATTCCAAATGCTTTACATATATTGTCATTTAATCATCTCAACAACGACCCCCATTCCATGAGGAAAAGCAAAGAGTGGTTAAAGAATTTGTCCAAAGTAAGTGGTAGAGCTTAGACTCAAACTCAGACAACTTAACTCTTAAGAGACCCTGCTCTTAATCACTATGTTATGCCACCTCTAAACAAGCAGAGGAATGAGCAAACCTAAAACACAAAACACAACAGATGCATACAGAAAAAAATGTGCAGTCTCCATTTCTGTGCTTACAAGTTAATTCAGCCTGATTCAAATTAAGAAATCATAACTATGTTATATCAAAAAAGCAAAGTGGGTGCTGGGTAGACTCCATACCCACATGCAAAAAAATGAAGTTGGACCCTTACCTTGCACCATATACAAAACTTCCCTCAAAATGTATCAAAGACCTAAATGTAACAGCTAAAACTATAAAACTCTTAGAAGGAAACATGGGAAAGCTGCAGGACTTGAATTAACTATGATTGCTTGGATATAACACCAAAAGCATGGTCAACAAAAGAAAAAAACAATCAGCTGGACTTCATCAAAATTAAAAACTTTTGTGCATCAAAGGACATGATCAACAGAATGAAAAGGCAATCCATGGGAAAAAATATTTGCAAACCATATACCTCATAAGAGATTGGTATCCAGAATATATAAAGAATTCTAAAACTCAACAACAAAAAACCCAAACAACCCAATTTAAAAATTGGTAAAGGATAGGAATAGACATTTCTCCAAAGAAGATAGACAAATAGCCTATAAGCACATGTAAAGATCACCAATACTACTAGTCATTAGGGAAATGCAAGCCAAAACTGCAATTCAATACTACTTCACATCCATTAGGAAAGCTATTATCAAAAAATAGAGGGCCAGGGTTCCTGGGTGGCTCAGTCAATTAAGCCCTGACTTCAGCTCAGGTCATGATCCCACAGTTTGTGTGTTTGAGGCCAGCGTCGGGCTCTATGCTGACAGCTCAGAGCCTGGAGCCTGCTTTGGATTCTGTGTCTCCCTCTCTCTCTGCCCCTTGCCCACTTACACTCAGTCTCTGTCTCTGTCTCCCTCTCCCTCTCTCTCTCAAAAACAAACAAACATTAAAAAAAAAATACACAAGCATCTGCATTGCTCAGTTGATTAAGCATTCAACTCTTGATTTCAGCTCAGGTCATGATCTCAGGATTTGTGGGATTCAGCCCCACACTGGGCCCCACAGCAGGGGACAGACTGACAGTCTCCTCTCCCTCTGTCCCTCCCCATTTCATGCTCCCATGTTCACTCACCCACTCTCTCTCTCCCCCCTCTCTACCCCTCCCCCAACATGTGTGTGCATGTGTGCACACACACACTCTCTCACAAAATAAATCAATTTTTTTAAGTTGATTTATTCTGAAAGAGAGAGAGAGAGAAAGCACACACACGCACACAAGAGGGGGAGGGGCAGAGAGAGGGAGCAACAGAACCCAATCAGGATCCACTGCCAGCGTAGAGCCTAAAGTGGGGCCCAAACCCATGAACCATGAGATCATGGCCTGAGCCAAGATGAGATCAAGGGTCAGATGTCTAACGGGCTAAGCCACCCAGGTGACCCAATAAATATTAAATAATAATAATAATAATAATAATAATAATAGAAAATAATAAGGGTTGGCGATGATACGGAGAAATTGGAACCCTTAGGCATTGTTGGTGGGAATGTAAAATGGTACAGCTACTGTAGAAAAGCGTTATGGTGATTCCCCCCAAAATTAAATTACCATAGATCAGCGATTCTACTTCTGGGTAGAAGAAAAGAAGATAAAGCTAGGGCACCTGGTAGGCTTAGTCAGTTAAAGCCTCAGACTCTTGATTTCATGGTCTCACAGTTTGTGAGTTCAAGCCCTGTGTAAAGCTCTGTGCTGACAGCATGGAACCTGCTTGGGATTCTCTCTCTCTCTGCCCCTCCTCTGCTCTCTCTTTCAAAATAAGTAAATAAACTTTAAAAACAATAAAATAAACCTAAACACTAAAAAAAGAAGAAAAAGCAGGTTCTCAAATAATTGTACACCAACGTTCATAAAAGCATTATTCACAATGGCCAAAGAGTAGAAGCAAAGGGTGCATCGATGGATAAGTGGGTAAATAAAATGTGGTATACATACAATGGAATATTATTCAGTCTTTAAAAAAAAATAGGAAGGAGGAGCTCCTGGCTGGCTCAGTCAGTGGAGCATGTGACTCTTGATCTTAGGGTTTTGAGTTTGAGCCCCACATTGAGTACAGAGATAACTTAAGAAAAAAAAGGAAAAAAGGATATTCTGATACATAACACAACACAGAACCTTGAGGACATCATGCTAAGTAAAATAAGTTGGTTATAAAAGCGCAAATATTGCTTAATTTCTCTTATATAAAGTTCCTATAGTAGTCAAACTCATAGACACAGAAAGCAGAATGGTGACTGCCAGGGGCTGAGGGGAGGAGGGAACGAGTTACTGTTTCAGTTTCAATTGAAGAATATGAAAGAGATGGCTCATAGTGATAGTTGCACAACAATGTGGGCTTACTTAATGCCACAGAAATGTAGACTTAAAAATAGTTAAAATGGTAAATTTTATGTTATGTATATTTTCTTGAAATTTTCCTTTAAAAAGGCAAAGTGGAAAAAGACCCCAAAGAAATTTCAGATTGAGGTAAGGAGGGGTTTGATACACTAAAGTCGCACTTACCTAAAAATCACAGCAGCCCCAAATAGTAATCTTAATATTTCGTTACAAATATCTGAATCTGCTCAACAAAGACTTCCTTACCGCATTGCAGTTCACCAAGCCCAGCTATGACCTAATGCAAAACCTCACTTGGCAACACAAACCAAGTTAGGGCAAAACAGATGATTAACCACATGGGATTGATTCAGTGTTGGGTTTTTTATTTCTAGCTGTAGTCTTAAGAGATTAGGGAACAGCAACTATTAGAATAATATGTAATACTCCCAGTCACTGGGGAAACGATATTATAGCAGCCTCATTTTGGTGCTTTGTTTTAATCTGCATAATGCTTTTCATTCTCTGTAATGGGGGATCAGCAGGGTCTGATTAACACAAGAAAGGTCATTACAGATCAATTCTAACCCAGGCGATAATGTAAGCCTGCCGGTCTGCCACTTCTGAGCAGACAACTGGACTAGAAGCTTATTTTCATGTACTTCTTGCTACTCAAGAGTCATCAGCCCAATGCCTCTGCTCCTATCATTTGATTGCTTCGGTCCATATATACTTTTCATTAGACTAACTTGCATCCTTCAGCTGAAGTGCTTTGTGTCAAACCGTTCTTCCCCTCAACTCATCAGTACCCTTTCTGATAAAAGAACTGTGACTAAGGCAAATTCTGTAGCTCAAACAGGGTCATGGGCAAGAGGATTTGGGGGGACTCTGCCTGGCTGAGAGAGACCTTACATTCCCTTTCCAACCCTAACTCTGGACATCAACAGTGAATGCGCTCTCCCTGATTACTGCCTGAGGGCTTTTTTCCCATGACATTCAGAATTCTATATGCAGCCTGCTCCAAAGGGTGTTATGCTCAATGAACCCCCCTATCTAGAGACTGCTGAGAGCTATTCTTGTTCCCTAGCCTCCCTAGCACAGTGTACATTTAAAGCTTTCCTCCTCCTCCTCTTTTTTTTTTTTTTTTTTTTGGAGGGAACATTTTTTAGGGTGAAGGAAAACAGCTACATAAGCACATAAGCAGGAAGTAGGGGGAGGAAGGCTTCAGCATTGAAACAAAAAGATCATGGAGCAAACAGAGGGACGAGAGGCAAACTCACAAGGTGAACAATTATGAGACTTACAAAGAAATGCAATAAATTCTCATTCCAAACCCCAAGCTTGTTACTAACCACAGTAATATCTAAAAAGTCATTCTTGGGGTGCCTGGGTGGCTCAGTCGGTTGAGCCTCCGACTTCAGTTCAGGTCATGATCTCACGGTTCTTGAGTTCGAGCCCCGTGTCGGGCTCTGTGCTGACAGCTCAGAGCCTGGAGCCTGCTTCAGATCCTGTGTCTCCCTCTCTCTCTGACCCTCCCCCATTCATGCTCTGTCTGTCTCTGTCTCAAAAATAAATAAACATTAAAAAAAAAAAAATTAAAAAGTCATTCTTGCCAGTCCTGGAAGCCTAATGGATAAAAGGTCATCATCAAAGAAAAACTAAACTTTAGGTTAATGCATTCCAAATAAAAGAAAAATTTAATATATTAATCATAGAGTTAAAACTTTATCCACCTTAAGAAAATTACAGATCAGAAGAAAAACCTATCTGCAGTGATTCAGCCACTATTTCTGTGAGCAACCAGAGAATAGGATTGTGAACTTGGTGCTAATAAAATGCTAATTAAGTGAAAAGCATTAAGATGTTAACTTGAATAGATTCATTAAAGGGCTTCAAATTACTTACCTTGAAAGTTGGTTAGATGAAGGTCAGATTTTAGTCTCACATTTTTCTTTTTCTCTTTTGGCTAATTAGGTTAATAGTCAGCAGACCTCATCCTAAAGTATATGACCTCACTGGGGTAATCTGCTAAGTGGTGGCAGGAAATATTTAGCATAGGTGTCTCCAAGCAGAACTTCCCAAATGCCTTCCTTCCAGTCCTGTACGTGGCCCCTCAGAGTATTTTTCCTTTGTGGCCCAGCTGATGCATGAAGGCATTTGAAGTAACAATTACACAAAGTGGATTTTCTTTTCAAAGTGGTATTTTAAAGATGGAGCAATAATATTTTATTTTCTTGAGGCAAAGCAAAGAACAACCTGCCCATGGAAAGGAACAAACACAGGGCTCTGTATGTTAATGACCTCAGGTGTTCTAATAAAGTCAGTAGTTTCTCAAAATTACTAATTTGAAAAGATATATGCACTCCTATGTTTCCTGCAGCATTATTTACGTTGGCCAAGATACAGAAGCAACCCAAGTGTCCTTCAAGAGATAAAGGGATAAATTTGTGGTATATATACAAATACACTCTCACACAATGGAATATTACTCAGCCATAAAAAAGAATGGAATCTTGTCATTGGCAACAACATAGATGAACCTAGAGGATATTATGCTAAGTGAAATAAGTCAGAGAAAGACAAATACCATATGATTTCACTTACATATGAAATCTAAAAAACTAAACCAAAAAGCAAATAAACAAAAATAGACTAATAAATACAGACAACACACTGGTGGTTGCCAGATGGGTGGGGTTGGGGGATTGATGGTATAGGTGAAGGAGATTAAGAGGTACAAATGTCCAGTTATAAAATAAGTAAGTCACGAGGATGAAAAGTACAGCACAGGCAATACAATCAATAATACTATAATAGCTTTGCATGGTAACAGACGGTAACTACACTCATCATGGTGAGCCCTGCACCATGAACAGAACTGTCAAATCACTATGTCGTATACCTGAAACTGATATAACATTGTATGTCAACTATAATTCAATTCAAAAAATAGCAGTTTCTAAGCAGCTGCATTTTAAGAATCTCTCTGAAGGATCAAACAGGAAGAGAGAGACAAATTGTTTAAACACAAATAACTCTGACAATTAAAGAACTAGCATGACTAAGCCACGAAAGACAAGTGAAAAGCAAACAGACTGACACTTGAGCAAATTTAGGCCTCCAAGCATGTGGAGGCAATTTTAATTTTCACTGTCACAATCTAAACTCCAAAGAACAGAAAAGTCTGCAGCCTTGCTTTTCACCTGCTGGTAAGATACTATGTTAATGTTGCTGTTAGATGTATTGCATTCCAGAAGATCTCAAAGACATAACTTGTAGTTGTCATCAACCGCCAAACCTGTTTGAGACCCTCTCAACTGTTAGATGTCTGAAAATTTCACATGCAGCCCAAACCCTTCCCCTGGTTATCAAAGAACATACTACAGGAGAGGTGGCTAAGAGTTCATTCACTCTTCCTTAGAAATCCCTTCCAGGTATGGGATCAGCACAAACAATCTTTATGACAACAGAAGTAAATGTTACACACTATCATAGTTTTACTGCTAAGCCTTTATATACCCTTGATAATAAACTTGGTGGCCAATAGTTAAACATCCCACAGTATCCCTGGGAGACCCAAGGGGCCAATTTTCTGACACGTGTTGGGCTCCATGCTGATAGCACGGAGCCTGCTTGGGATTTTTTCTCCCTCTCTCTCTACCCCTCCCTCACTTGCATGCAGACGTCCATGCACATGCTCTCTCTTAAAAAAATAAACTTAAGGGGCGCCTGGGTGGCTCAGTCGGTTAAGAGTCCGACTTCGGCTCAGGTCATGATCTCGCAGTCTGTGAGTTCGAGCCCCAGATTGGGCTCTGTGCTGACAGCTCGGAGCCTGGAGCCTGCTTCCAATTCTGAGTCTCCCTGTCTCTCTGCCCCTCCCTCGCTCATGTTCTGTCTCACTCTCTCTCTCTCTCTGTAAAAAATAAACATTAAAAAATAATAATAATAAACTCAAAAAAAAAAGTCTGCCCACAAAAAAAAAAAAAGCAAAACATCTTTTAAGGTTGTTAACATCTTAACTTTTTATACAAGGGACAAATGAAGACATACTTAGGAAACATTCTAAGGAAGGCTCAAAATGCTAGACCTAAAAACAGTATGCAATTCCTCAAAAAATTAAACACAGAATTATCACATGATCCACCAATTCCACCCCTAAATATATTCCCAGAAGAAGTGAAAGTAGGGACTGGAGGGACTGTACACCCATGTACAAACAACTAAAAGGTGGAAGCAACCCACTTGGGATTTCATCAGTGGATGAATGGATAAACAAAATGTGGCATACACATGCAACTGGAATATTATTCAGCCTTAAAAAGGAAGGAAATTCTGACACTTGCTACAACGGAGAAGAATCTTAAATATATTATGCTCAGTGAAATGGCCAGTATCTTAAGAGTTGACAAAGTGCTCTCACATACATTATATAATTCTCACAACTATTTCCCTGTGAAACGTGACCTCCATTTTGCAGATAGTAGAAAGAGGTCCAGAGAAGATAAGTAACTTGCTCAAGGTCACACATTAAGTGGTAGCCACAAAAATTTTAAATCCAGTTTCTCTAATTCAAATTTCCATGCTCCTTTCAATACATCATACTGAGTTTTCTGTTTACCTCCATGGCAACTCTATAGGACCATTACCGTACAGAAGAAAGAGCCCTGGAGCACCAGGCCGGCTGTGTTGGTGGAGTGTATGGCTCTTGATCTCAGGATTGGGAGATCGAGACCCAAGCTGGGTGCAGAGATTTCTCAAACATAAAGAACTTCCAGAAGAAAGAGCCCTGAGTCCTGGACTTGGGAGTTAAAGGACTTATGATTCTCAGCTTTGCCAAATAACAACTGTGGGACTTTCTGCAATTCACAGTATCTTTGAGACTCAGTTTCCTCATTGGAAAGAGTGTATTTTTAAAAGTTTGTAATATACTCTTTAGAGTTTGAATATCGAAGAAGAAGACAGTATATAAAAGAGCACAAAGTTTAGCACTTGGTAAGTGAAAATAAATGTCAGAAAGAAAAAAAAGTAAACTTTAGCTGGCTTAGCATCACCGGTATTTTGCCCTAATCTGGCCTTAGTGATAAGTGACATCCAAACGCATTTTTCCAGTATTCTCTTGAGAAAAATGACTGGATCCTTGATACTTCTGACATATACTCCCAAGTGAAATTCATTAGCAACAGTGAAAATGATGTAACTATTCTCTGCAGCAAGTTCATCAAGGAAATGTGAGGAATGAAAGTCAAGGTATAGGCCTGACAGACACTTGCAAAGAAAAGAAAGAGGTCATGGTTATAGGCATCTGCTCAAAGTTCAGCCCAATGCTTTCTGGGCTAGTCAGAAAAGCACAGGCCAAAAGCTTCAATCAGCTATTTGATGGCCCTTGGGAAGAATAAGGACAGTGGCCAAGCCAGAAGCCACTGAAAGGGAAAGCAACAAAGTAGAAGATAAAGCAAGCATAAAGGAATGTGATCAAGGAAACAGGTCCCAGATGAAAAGGAGTTGCCTGGAAAGCCTAAGTAAATACATGAATAAATAAACACAACATAAATTATACTGGTATAAACTTCATACTCTAGCCCAGAATCTGGAGCTTCTTTCAAACACCCACATTTGTCATACTGCCCTTGGGTCACAAAGGGATATTTGGGAGAAGACAGTTTGTAATTCCTGATTCTTACAGAAAATCACATTTATCATAAGCCCTCACTACAGTATCTGCTTTATTTGCTAGGTACGGATATGCATTTGTGAGATTTATAAAACTGTGTTTGCGGCAAAATGTCTCTGGGGTCAGGTAAGGCAGATCAACCTTCAGTGCAATCTTGTTAGCACATCTCACCCCCATGCCCCCTCATTCCAGCTCTCCCAACACACACATTTCACACTTTTCCTTTTGTTCCCAGACGTGCCAAATACTGCTGTAAATCACTAAGGGACATTTTACCTTTAAAAAAGGGAAAGAGAAAGAGAGGAAAAAAGAATAGAAGAGAAAGATACAGAAATAAACACTAAATCCCAGCTCTGTCACATATAAGAATTTATACCAAGTTGTAGACGTGCATTACTATTGCTGGGAATGTCTGGCAAGGCTTACATCTGGAGCTAAATCAAGTTTCCCCATCTGTTGGGTTTGCCTCTTCTACTCAGTGTTAATTTTTCAATTGTTTGAAAGAACAATTTAATAAATGTTGAGAAAAATGGGAAATGATAGGCACAAAGGGAGCGAGGAATGTAAGGAAAGTGAGCTTGAGATTTCATGATACTGAAAGCACATTCTCTCCATTTACAAACAGCTCACTCCTATGAGTATGTGGTATTTCCTCAAGACCCTAAACCAAACTCCATGCCTGAATCAATTTTATCCAATACATATAGCACTCTGTAATTGCCTTGCTGTTTCATAAGGAAACTAAAATAACTTAGCCCCATGAGCTCCATTTGCCTCTGTTTACCACAAATAGAAAGAGCCATGTAAAGCAAAACGTCAAAGTTCCAGATCCCCATGAGTCATTCACTGAACTCATGGAGGATGGCAAAAAAAATTTTTCAGAGAAAATGGCCTATACACAGAAAACACTTTGGCAACAGTGATGCTTGAAAAGGGCTTGCAACCGTCTCTTGGTAAGAAAATTCATAGTACAGCACTGTGAGTTATTTCAATATGACAATATGAAAGTCTCACGCATTCCTGCTTTTCTTGATCAAGTACGACATTTCTTCCACTCCTACAGGCATCAGGGTTTAAAATAGCAGTGGTGTTCAACACACTCCACTCAGAAAGGTACAATAAACCTCAAGATGAGCCAAGGAGCTCTGAGAGGGGTAAATTCTCATTCCTTACCTGATATTAACCAATGCATGCGTCACCTTGCTAGCTGCTTCTTTCCATTGGCCTGCATTGGTAGAAAGCCTCAGAACTGTAAGGAAGAAAAGAACAAAGATCTGTCAGATTCCTGGTACAAAATACAAATATGAGGGATAAAGACACATCTCAGAAGAATACTATTAGAATAACCAAACGGAGTCTATACCAAGGTTCTGATTAAACATCCTCATCTCAGAGAAAAATATAAGGGCTTATTCTCAACTATCTTCACCACGATTTTTTTCTTCTCTAAATTTTTTTCACTTTCTATCAAAATACTCCTCTTCTACACTGGGTTCCCCTCCATCTACTCCCTACTAACAGGTTTCCATACTTGGTTTTTACATTCGTTTAAAATATACACCGAGGTGGTAATATGAGGCTAACCTGGCTGCCACAGTTATCATTTCCGTATTTGCTGGGGCTGATTCAATGGAAGTGGCTGGCTGATTAAGTATCCCCTCCTGCTCCATACATATCTTTCTCCCAAAGGTCTAAGCTGGGTCAAACAGAACAAATAATCTTGCTAGATAGAGGATGGTCATGTTTCAAACAAGGAGTAACCTGTTTGGGGCGCCTGGGTGGCTCAGTTGGTTAAGTGTCTGACTTCAGCTCAGGTCATGATCTCACCGTTCAGGAGTTCAAGCCCCGCGTTGGGCTCTGTGTTGACAGCTCAGAGCCTGGAGCCAGAACTCTCTCTGACCCTCCACTGCTCATGCTCGCTCGCTCTCTCTCTCTCAAAAATAAATAAACCTTCAAAAAAAATTAAAAAAAAAAAAGACGTAACTTGTCTTAGCTCTTCTGATTTAACTGTGTGACCTGCAACATGAATCAACAGGAATATTCTTCCCTTTCTGACCAGATTCTATCTCTTTTCCACACTTACCAATAGGAGGAAAGACGATGGAAATATAGAACATCCTCTATCATGCTGAACTTCAGGACCATACAGTACAGTACTGATATAATTTTAGAAAAGAGACAAACCAGCACAACTGCACCTTGAAAGAGCAAGCACATGGTGGGCACTCCACGTACATGTGTTTAATGAAGGAATAGCTAATAAGAGCTAAAGTTTACTATGTGTCAAGAAGTGAACCAACTTAGGTTATATGCAATATAGCAAAGAGATGAGGAAAACGGAGACTCAGAGGAGCCAATTGATCTAAGTACATTCACTTGTATGTAACCAAGTTAGAGTTCAAACCTGGAGGGTATGACTCTAGGGCATGTGTGTATAGTGAGTGGTTATGAGTATTAACCCTGAAGCTAACTGTCAAAAGTCCAGTTCCAGCCCCTGCCATTTATGAGACAATTATAGCAATACTTACAGGGAAGGATTATTGTGAAAATTAAATAAGTTAATATATATAAAGCCTTAGATCAGTGCCTGGCACATAGTAAATGTTGTAAGTATTAGCTATTATTATTTAAATAAACTGCCTCCCAAACAAATGAATGAATATATCTGAGATTTTCCCAAAAGAAGGAAAGAGGAGCCTAACAACATTAAGAAATATGTAATCAATTTGCCCAGGAACTTTGTTTTTTTTTTTAAAGATTTATTTATTTTTGAGAGAGAGAGCACAAGTGGGGAAGGGGCAGAGAAGGGGGGACAGAAGATCCAAAGCAGACTGTGTGCTTCAGCAAGACCGATGCAGGGCTCAGACTCACGAATCATGAGATCATGACCTGAGCTGGTCAGATGTTCAACCAACTGAGCCACCCAGGCGCCCCAGCACAGGAACTTGATACCTGAGTACCATCACTACCTACTCCTGCCCAAGATTCCAGCAAGGAGAGCAGCAGGTCTATCGGAGGGAAGGCCTATGGCTGTAGCAGGGAAAGGAAACTCATCTTGCTGCTCTGCATCTGTTCCAGCAATACCTCATTTTTATAAATTCATGCAATTTTATGAAAGAGAATATGGAAGCCTTAATAAAACATATTATCAAAACACTGATTTTCTAATTTACAAGATTTAGTGCAGGGGAAGTTGGTATAGTTCCAAGTTAAAGCTCCTCAGTCTGAAATCCAGTTTCACCCAGTGTACATGCAAATTTATTCATGTAATGAACACAACTGTTACAGCAAGTCAGACGTATCTTTTCCAACTCAACTGTGGAACTAATGAGATAGCTTTGCTTTTCACGAGATCCTCTACTAGATCATAGATTCTCTGATGGTGGGGACCAAAACATATATGGAACTGAGCTGAATCTTCTGCTCTTTATTTCAGAGAGGTATTTAACTCTGTACATGGATTATTTCTCTGTAACATTCTGTCAGCTCTGTTCCTTAGTGAACAAGCGCCAGATGACATCATCAATGCATTTCCTTTGGAAATGCCACAGGCTTTTATATTCTTTCCTAGGTTACCAAATTTAAATACAAAATTATTTCAAAATGCCCTAAAAGCCTCAAGCTAAGGTAATCATTTATGTTGTAAATTATGGTTCACAAAAATAACATATTACACAGCCATTTTAAAAAGAGACGTTAAGTAATAGTAAAAACTGGAAACAACCATAATTTCCATGAAAAGAATAAATAAACTAAACCCACACTATACAAAAAAAAGAGAGAAAGACTTAAGAGAATTACAAAAGAAGGAAAATATTTTATGACATATAGTTTTAAAAAACATAAAATAGAAGGACAACATGATTACTACTATGTAAAACTATGCATACGTGTAGGCTAATATGTAACTATGAAAACAATGGTAGTAGTAGAAAAAAGAGATTGTAAAAGTTTTTAGTTTTTCCATCTTGCTTTTTCTTAAGTATTTGTAATAATCTTTTTTAATAAAAAAAAAAGTTCAAAATATGGTATCATTCATTCACGGTTCAGAGCAGCTCCTGTGGAGGGCCTTCCTATTCAGTGGACTTCACTGCAGAAAATTATCATAGGAATATTAAGTGTGTGCTTTTATCAAAAATGTTTCAGTGAGCCTTCCTCTTCTAGCATGACAGGAGAACAAGACATAATCTACCCTCCTACCTTAAATAACAAAACAGTAGATGAAATATATGAAACAACAATCACCAGACACTGGACAACAGGCATACAGAACTGTGATCCCTGAAGAAAAAAAAAAAAAAACAACAAGGTGAGCCCCACTATTACCCCAGCTTCCTGCATGGAGAAGTTTTCTAGCCTGTGGGGCAGGGAGGAGGAACCTAAACAGAATCCATAAGTCATGCCAAGCTGAGGACATAGAGATCAACATTTGGAGAGGCCAAGACACCTAGAATTTGTGGGTGAGAGTACTATAGAAGAGGGAGTTTGACAGAGAGCTCTGGAGGTCTACAGAAGGGTCCTCTTACACCTTTAACTGAATATTGATCCACATACATGGAAGAGGAAAATACTCAAGGCTGGGCACAAAGAACCAGTGGAAAGAAAAAGAAATTGTAAAGCTCATGGAGGGTACCACAAATAAAATAATTTGTCTTACCACCACTCATACATGGGTTGTCAGACAGAATCTGCTGATGAGTACTGCATTAGTAATGGAGCCAAATTAGTCCATATGAAAGATTGCTCTCAACCGCCCCTGACAACCCTTAAATGCAAACCTAAAAGGATAAAACTGATTCCACATAACGCAATCCCACTCTAAATTTTTTTTAATGTTTATTCGTTTTTGAGAGATGGAGACAGAGCATGAGTGGGGGAGGGTCAAGAGAAAGAGGGAGACACGGAATCTGAAGCAAGCTCCAGGCTCCAAGATGTCAGCGCAGAGGCTGACGCAGGGCTCAAACCCATGAACCACGAGATCATGACCTGAGCTGAGGTCGCACGCTTAACTGACTGAGCCATTCAGGCGCGCCAAAACAAGCCCATTCTAAAACAAAGGTTAACATTATATAAAAATATGTCACAAAATCTAGCACTCATAACATTAAAATCACAATGTTCAAAATCCAATTTTAAAATGACCGGGCATTCAAAGAAACAGAAAAACATAAACCATAAAGAGAAAAATCAGTTAATAGAAATAGATCTAAACATGAAGAAAAATAGCAGAATTAGCAGAAAAGGACATTAAAACAACTATTATAAATATGCTCCATATTCTCAGGAAAATTGAGGAAAATACAAATACAATGAGAAAAGTAATGGACATATTAAAAAGAAGTCCAAACAGAACTTTTAAGGAAGAAATAAACCTTGTGGAATGCAAACTACACTGGAAAAAATGAACTAAGATTACTGAGATTAATGGCATATTTAAAAAATACAGAAGAGGCATCTAAATTGGGAAGGAAGAAGTAAAGCTATCACTATTTGCAGAGACATGATACTATATACAGAAACACTAAAGACTCCACCAAAAAACTACTAGAACCAATACATAAGTTCAGTACAGTAGCAAGATACAAAATTAATATACAGAAATATGCTGTGTTTTCATACACTAATAACTAACAATCAGAAATAGAAATTAAGAAAACAATCTCATTTACAATTGCATCAAAAAGAATAAAATACCTAATAAATTTAACTTAGGAGGTAAAAGACCTGTACTCTAAGAACTCTAAGACACTGATGAAAGAAACTGAAGAGGACACAAATAAATGGAAAGATATACCATGCTCATGGACTGGAAGAATTAAATCTATTAAAATGTCCATACTACCCAAAGCCATCTACAGATTCAATGCAATCCCTATCCAAATACCAACAGCATTTTTCACAGAAATAGAACAAATAATCATAAAATTTGTATGGAACCACTAAAGACCCTGAATAGCCAAAGCAATCTTGAGAAAGAAGAGCAAACCTGGAGGTATACTGCCCCCCAGATTTCAACTTTTACTACAAAGCTACAGTGACCAAAACAGCATGGTACTAGCACAAAACAGAGACACAGATCAATATAACAGAGTAGAGAACTCAGAAATAAATTGACGTCTATATGGTCAATTAATCTATGACAATGGAGGCAAAATATACAATGGAGAAGAGACAGTCTCTTTAATAAACGGCGTTGGGAAAACTGGATAGCTAAATGCAAGAAAGAAGAAAGAAAGAGAAAGAACGAAAGAACGAAAGAAAGAACGAAAGAAAGAAAGAAAGAAAGAAAGAAAGAAACTGGACCATTTCCTTACACCATACACAATAAACTCAAAATGGATTCAAGACCAAAATGGAACACCCAAAACCATAAAACTCCTAAAAGAAAATATAGGCAGTATTGATTGGAAGAACAAATATTGCTAAAATGTTGACACTACCCAAAGCAAGATACATATTCAATGAAATCCCTATCAAAATAACACCAGCATTCTTCACAGAGCTAGAACAAACAATCCTAAAATTTGTATGGAACCAGAAAAGACGCCAAATAGCCAAAGCAGTCCTGAAAAAGAAAACACAATCTGGAAGCATCACAATTCCAGACTTCAAGCTGTACTACAAAGCTGTAATCATCAAGACAGTACGGTACTGGCACAAAAACAGATAGATAGATCAATAGAACAGAATAGGGAACCAAGAAATGGACCTACAAACGTATGGCCAACTAATCTTTGACAAAGCAGGAAAGAATATCCAATGGAAAAAAGACAATCTCTTCACCAAAAGGTATTGGGAAAACTGGACAAGCAGAAAAATGAACCTGGACCACTTTCTTACATCATACACAAAAATAAACTCAAAATGGATGAAAGACCTAAACGTAAGAAAGGAAGCCATCAAAATCCTAGAGGAGAAAAAAGGCAAAAACTTCTTTGACCTCAGCTGCAGCAATTTCTTACTTGACATGTTTCCAAAAGCAAGGGAAATAAAAGCAAAAATGAACTACTGGGACCTCATCAAGATAAAAAGATTCTGCAAAGCAAAGGAAACAGTCAACAAAACTAAAAGGCAACCGACAGAAAGGAAGAAGATATTTGCAAATGACATATCTGATAAAGGGTTAGTATCAAAAATCTATAAAGAACTTACCAAACTCAACACCCGAAAAATGAATAATCCAGTGAAGAAATGGGCAGAAGATATGAATAGATATTCTTCCAAAGAAGACATCCAAATGGCTAACAGACACATGAAAAGATGCTCAACACCGCTCATCATCAGGGAAATATACATCAAAACTACATTGAGATACCACCTCACACCAGTCAGAGTGGCTAAAATTAACAACTCAGGAACAACAGATATTGGCAAGGATATGAAGAAAGGGAAACCCTCTTGCATTGCTGGTGGGAATGCAACTGGTACAGCCACTCTGGAAAACAGTGTGGAGGTTCCTCAAAAAATTAAAGATTGAATTACCCTATGACCCAGCAATAGCACTAATAGGAATTTATCCAAAGGATACAGGAGTGCTAATTCAAAGGGGCACATATACCCCGAGGTTTACAGCAGCACTATCAACAATAGTCAAATTATGGAAAGAGACCAAGCGTCCAGCAACTGGTAAATGAATAAGGAGATGTGATACACAAACACACACACACACACACACACACACACACACACACACACACACACACACAGGAATACTACTTGGCAATGAAAAAGAATGAAATCTTGCCATTTGCAATGTGGATGGAACTGGAGGGTATTATGCTAAGTGAAATAATTCAGCCAGAGAAAGACAGGTATCATATGTTTTCCCTCATATGCAGAAGTTGAGAAACTTAACAAAGACCATGGGGGAAGGGAAAGAAAAAAATATGTATAGTTACAAACAGAGAGGGATGCAAACCATAGGAGACTTTTAAATACAGAGAACAAACTGAGGGTGGAAGGGAGTGGGGGGGGTGGGGGGCAGGGCAAATGGGTGATGGGCATTGAGGAGGGCACTTGTTGGGATGAGCACTGGGTGTTTTATGCAAGTGATGAATCATGGGAATGTACTCCTGAAGGCAAGAGCACATTGTATACATACAACGTATGTTAACTAACTTGACAATAAATTATATATAAAAATTTTTTTAATAAATAAATAAAACCCACATAAGTGATAAAGGACTAGTAGGCAAAATATACAAAGAAATCTCACATCTCAAAAATAAAAAAACAACCAATTCTCCTTATAGAAGAACTCTAGGGGCGCCTAGGTGGCTGAGTCGGTTAAGCATTCGACTTCAGCCCAAGTCACAATCTCATGGTTCACAAGTTTGAGCCTGGCCTCGGGTTCTGTGCTGACAGCTCAGAGCCTGGAGCCTGCTTCAGATTCTGGGTCTCCCTCTCTCTCTACCCCTTCCCCACTTGCACTCTTTCCCTCTCTCAAAAATAAAAAAACATTAAAAAAAAATTTTTTTAAAGAACTCTAAATAATTTATGGAGATACTCTCTCCCCTCAAGGAGGTGGAGCTTAACCTCCCCACAGCTAATACCAACTGTAGTGCTAACTGCATTTACCGACTTGCTTCCAAAAAAAAGAGTACAGAAAGGGAGGAAAAACCACAACTATGCACCAGAGAAACTTTGCAAACACTACCCTAACCAAGTGATAAAGGTTAATATCACCAGTGATAAGTCATGTTGATAATATACACCCAAATGTAATGAAAAGACCACTCTGACTTTGTGGCATTCTTCCTCAAAACCTAGAACCCCAGTCCAACCCTGAGTAAATCATGAGACAAACCTAAACTGAGGAAGATTCTCCTCAAAACTGTCAAGGTCATGAAAAACAAGGAAACACCAAGAAACTATCAGACAAGAAGAGACTAAAGAGACATTAGGACTAAATGTAACATGGATGGAATCCTGGAATGCAAAAGGGACATTAGAGGAAAAATTAGAATCCAAATAAAGTCTAGGGTTTAGTGTGTGTGTGTGTGTGTATGTGTGTGTGTGTGTGTGTGTGTATGTGTGTGTGTGTGTGTGTGTTAAGAAAACACATATCATAAAACTTACCATCTTAACCATTTTTAACTGTATTGTTCAATAGTGTTAAGTATACTTACATTGTTACAAAACAGGTCTCCAGAACCTTTTTATCTTGAAGAACTGAAGCTCTATACCTATTAAACAACTCCTTTTGCACCCTCCCCCATCCCTTGGTAACCACCATTCTTTTTTTTTTTTTTCAAGTTTACTGATTTATTTTGAAACACAGAGAAAGAACGTGGGAGGAAGAAGGGTAGAGAGAGGGAGAGAGAGAATTTCAAGCAGGCTCTGGGCTGTCAGCACAGAGCCCAATGTGGGGCTTGAACCCATGAATCTTGAGATCATGACCTGAGCCTAGATCCAGAGTCAGATGCTCAACCGACTGAGCCACCCAGGTGCCCCTCTACTTTCTGTATCTATGAATTTGACTACCTTAGATATCTCACATAAGTGGGAGCATACAGTATTGTCCTTTTGAGACTGGCTGGTTTCACTTAGCATGATGTTCTCAATGCTCATCCACACTGTAGAATGTAACAGATTTCTTTCCTTTTTAAGGGTGCACAGTATTCCATTAAATGTATATGCCACATTTTATTTATCCATTCATCCATTAATGGATGTCTGGGTTGCTTTTATCTCTTGGCTATGGTGACTGGTGCTGCTATGAACATGGGTATGCAATGTTTTTTTAAATGGACAAAAGATCTTCAAAACTAAAGAATATGGCAAAAAGAAACAGGAAAGATGATCAACCTCATTATTCATTAGGGAAATGCAAATTAAAACCATAAAGAGATATTGCCACACACCTGTAAGAAGCCAAAAACAACCAACCAAACAGACAAACCAGTACTGATTAGGATATGGAACGACTGTAACTCTTGCATATTGCTGAGGGGAATGTAAAATAGGTCATCTCTTTGGAAAACAGTTTGGTGTTTTCTTTATAAGAAACATATACTTGGGGCCTGGGTGGCTCAGTCGGTGGAGCGTCCAACTTCAGCTCAGGTCATGATCTCACTGCTCGTGAGAGAGCCCTGCGTTGGGCTCTGTGCTGACAGCTCAGAGTCTGGAGCCTGCTTCGGATTCTGTGTCTCCCTCTCTATGCCCCTCCCCTGCTTGCACTCTGTCTCTCTCTCAAAAACAAATAAACATTAAAAAATTAAAAAAAAAAAAAAGTCAGGATGCCCAACCAACTGGGTTGAGCACCCCATTTAAAAAAAAAAAAGAAACATATACTTAACCATGATAGCCAAAAATCCATTCAGAGGTATGTCACCAAGTGAAATAAAAGCTTGTGTTCATATAAAACCCTGTACAATAATGTTTACAGGAGCTTTATTCATAATCGCTAAAATCTGGAACCTCTCAATGTCCTTCAACCTAGAAATGGATAAATCAAGCTGGCATAGTCTTACAATGGGATTTATTCTATGATAAAAAGGAATAAACTACTTATATATGCATCAACATAGATGAATTTCAAATGAATTACTGTGTAAAAGAAGCCAGACCCAAAAGACTATATGACCTCATCTTCGGGGTTTTTTTGAAAGAGCAAAACTATGAAAAAAAAAAAAAAAACCCCACAAAACTCTGGGGTCAGGGAACAGGTCAGTGGCTACTACAGGTTTAGGATGAGTGAAGGAACTGACCTCACAAGAGCACAAGAGAACTTTCTGGGATGATGACACTCTTTCACTTCTTCATTTTTTTGTGATAATTATACTTCCACACAGTTGTCAAAACTCAGAACTATACATTAAAAAGGGTGCATTTTACTATATATGGAAGTATACCTTTAAAAACCTGACTTAAAAAACTAAATGTTTTTTCATCATACTTTACATAAAATGGAAAGCACTGAAACATGCTCTGTTTGTTGTATTTCATTTAGTGAAATTTCTCATTTTCCTATTTGCGCTCACCTGGTTAACATTTTAATTCCCTTGTCAGATGTGCGCATGCCCAGATATCTCCTCTTATCTTGTTGCTGTAGCTACAAAGGCTTATCTCATTTGACTGTGCACATGGCCCAGCTGAGTAGGTATGTCAGGCTTCTATAAAATATCTCCCCCACTCCAACTCTCCTTCCTTTCCTCACTGAAAGACATCTTTATTCATCTATTAATGGTTGCTAAGACTTCTGGGGTAGCTTTTCACCCTCAGAAAATTCCAAATTCTTGAAAACAAGGATATAGATAAAGCTGGGCGGACGCAAACCCCACAAGGAACACTGAGCACATTTGACAATAGGAAGTCTGCTAGAGGGTTCTCATAGAACACTTAATAGCTCCTAAAAAAAAAAAAAAAAAAGACCATGTGTCTTGATGTGACAACTGGAACTTGCTATCCTCAGGGGAACTGACCTGATGCTAAAGCTGTTATTCTGAGACTAAGAGAGGAGAAACAGAAAACACCTGGTCCTTGCAAACACTGAGCAATGGATCACACCTTTCTGGAGTTGTCATTCCTTAGAATTCTTGCCAGGTGAAATAATCTTCCTATTGTTTCAGGTAGTTTAAGTCAGTTTTTGATACTTGCAGTTGAAAACATCCTACTGATACAAGGCCTTACTTCCACTGCCAAAGACATCACAGCAAAGCTATACACGCCTCTCAAAAGTTTTCCTCTACTGCTCTAAAAAATAAAATATATTACAAAAAATTTTGCTCCTCCTGGGCAATCCTTCTTTTCTACTGTTTGCTTCTACTCTTTCTCCTAGTACTTGTTCCAAATCCCCTCTAGTTTTCTCAAGATATGAGAGTTTTCACAAATAGTCTCAACAAAAGGGATAAAGCAAACCAATCTGTAGTGACAGGAAGCAGATCGGTGGTTGCACAGAGACAGAAAGCAAGGGATAAGGGTGGTAAGAGGTGGCAGGAGGGACATACAGGGATATAGGGAAACTTTTGGTAAATGACAGATATGTTCATTATCTTGTTTTTTCCTTTTTTTTTTTTTAATGTTTATTTTTTGAGAGAGAGACAGACATAGAGTGCAAGAGGGGAAGGGGCAGAGAAAAAGGGAGACACAGAATATAAAGCAGGCTCCAGGCTCTGAGCTGTCAGCACAGGGCCCGATGCAGGGCTCAAACTCATGAACTGCAAGATCATGACCTGAGCCAAAGTTGGACGTTTAACCGCCTGAGCCATCCAGGTGCCCCAGATATGTTCATTATCTTGATTGTAATGATAGCTTCAAGTACATATATGTATGTCAAAACTCATCAAATATTGTATACTTTCAACACGTGCAGTTTATTATATATCAATTCTACCTTAATAAAGCTAGTAAATTAGGTTTTTGGGTTTTTTTTTTAAATAGCTTTAGTGAAGGGCTTTCTGCTTCTGTGCAATCTATAGAAACCTTTCCTAACCTTTCCAACTCCAGGTAGGTCTGACTAGACTCTTCACTGAAATTGACAGGGATACAAGTCCTCTTTCAGAAATAAGTTATATTTACTATGGCCGCAGAGTAAATTTTCATTGAGCCAATCACCAAAAGGTTTGCAAGAGCGATTTTTATCTAATGCCCACTTCCTCTTGTATGTTATGCTAAAAATACATAGGTACATTAAAACTCTTTAAAATCCTGCACCTTCTCAAATCACACAATGTTCCTTTGGGATTCAAGCTCTTCTATTTATGCTGTCAATTTCCACCCACTCTTTCACTCCCATCTCACTAACAGTCACTAAATCCACAGGCCTCCCTATTCTCTCTCCCTCTCTCTCTCTCTCTCATAAACATAAGGGCTACAGGGCTGCTAACCAGCTTTCTACTGCAATCAGCTTTGAGTGCCTAAAAGCAAAGAACTGCACATACAACTTCCTATTTACTGAGAAGAGAAGACTTCTGTATTTCTATGCCAAGCAGGGCACCAAGCAACCAGAAGAAAATCTTTGATAGTTTTTTTTCCTCTTACATGCCAAAAACCACAGCTGACAGAGAGAGGAGAACAAAAAGAAAAGACAGCTTACCCATAGAGTAGAGGTTGTCAAAGCTCTGGTGCATGCGGATAATCTCGTAGTAGAGTTCATCATAGCTGCTGGGAGTGGGCAGGAATGTGTCACCGTATGTGATAAACATATTAAACAGGTTCACAATCTAAAAAAGAAGCAAAAGCCCATACACAGGCATCAAGCTATGAAGACCAGAACGGTATTATCAGTAATATGCTGTAGTCAGTTCTTACTGGCTCGTAAGAACAAGAACTGACTGTTACATTTTCAGAAATTTTGTGAGCTGGTTGTTTAACAAAGCCATTATTAAAAATTAACATATAAACTTACATTTCAATAAATTATATTAAAATGAAGGTAATACTCAAACTCACAACTTCCTAATTACTTTCTATCTTTTAGTATTATGTTCTTGAGATTCATTTACAACTCTTATACCTGTGTGGTAGGACTATCATAGAATGGTGTATCACTGATCATCTCCCCAACTCTGCATTCAACAATGTCACATAGTTAGCTTGAAATTGGCCATGGTGAGAGTAGTTTTACCATAGAAATCCACAAATGCTACAAAAATCAGGGCTTCCTCCCCACCCACATGTTAAACATTTATGAACACACTGGATAATATCCTAAAAAGATAGTCAAAAGGCACAATGCCCTCCTTCTACCCCAAATAACTAGTCTGATAAACAGGAATATGTAATGTTCCTCTGAAACCAAGTACAGCCATGATGGAACCACTCATCTGGCTGGGACACCTCTCCAGGCTTTGCTCTGTACCAACACAGAGACTACAGCAGTCTAGTAGTCTCTCACCTGGGACCAAGGTTCACAGAGACTGACCCATACCTGCCCCTGCCAGACAATATACTCTCATGAAAAAGAGTCTCAAGTTTTCCAAAGACATAGGTGAGAGTGGGAAGAGTGGGGAGCACCAGTCTAGAAAGTCTAACCCAAAAGGAAAATAAAGGCCTGGCTCCGCCAGTGGCTCAGTCCCCATAATACCAGCTCCTATTTCAAATTGGCCCATCTCGATTTTAGGATGTGGCTTCAGAAAAAAGGAAAAAAAATTTTTTTTAATTTAAGTACAGTTGACACACATTACATTAGTTTCAGGTGTATAACACAGGGATTCAACAAGTCTATATGTTGTGCTGTGCTCACTGCAAGTGTAGTGACCACCTGTCACCATGTAACACTATTACAGCACCAACGACTATATTCCCTATACTGTACCTTTTATCTCCATGACTTAATCTTTCCATAACTAGAAGCCCATATCTCCCATTCCCCTTAAGAAATATTTTTTGTTACTCACCATAAGGGCTAATGTAAAAATGTTGTGTTTGGCCAAAAGTACGGTCTCATTTGACATAAGGAACTTCAGCAAATTTATCAAGGCTTAAAAAAAAAAAATCAACAAGCTATTCAAAGAATAATCAATAAAGTTAAATGAAAGCAATGAAAATACACTTAATTCTAAGAAATCCAAATAGGTCTAGAATGAGTAAGTCACAGCTACCAAGAACTTTGTAAAAACAGGTAAGGTAGGGGTGCTTGGGTGGCTCAGTTGGTTAAGCATCTGAATCTCAGTTTCTGTTCAGGTCATGATCTCATGATTCATGAAATCAAACCCCATGTCAGGCTCTATGCTGACAGCACAGAGCCTGCTTTTGATTTTCTCTCTCCTCTCTCTGCCTCTCACCTGCTCATACACACATACTCTCTCAAAATAAATAAATAAACTTTAATGAAATAAATAAAAGCAGGTAAGGGAGATATATTTGAAGCAAGCACTGATCTTCCCAAGCACGTATCTGCTTATCTGCCCATAGAAGGTTTCTAAAAATCTACTTCTTTGTGCTACTTTTTTTTTTTGGATACCATTAATTTATTATAAAACAGAAACATGAAAATTATTTACATGATGAAATATTTAACAACTTTAATGGCAGCTTCACTTGATGCCATTTCAAAAATGATTTTTTTTCAGTCTACATACTTTCCAAGAACGTTACCATCTCTAAATAAGAAATAATCCTTGTCATCTAGAACTACTTTAGTGCCTCCACATTCTGAAAGAACTTAGTCTCCAACTTCCTAGTTGGATCTCTAACTAGTTGAATCTCTCCAGCCTTCCCTTTAGAGCCGGATCTAACAGCTACCACTGTTGCTTGTAATACTTCTCCTGGAGATTGTTCTGGAAGTATAATGCTTCCATTGGTTACAGCTTTGGTTGCCCTCCTTTCAACTAAAACTCAAAGGGAAGGAAACTTTCTAAAGGCCTGTCCTGCTGTGACTCCGGGCACCGCAGTGCGTACTCTGCTCTGGAGCTGCCACGTCTCAAGGAGACCCACAGTCCCACCTCTTTGTGCAACTTCTTAAATAGCAAGTAAGCTTGCAAATCTGACTATAAAAAGGACATCTTAGTATTCCAGATTTACTTACCACATTTGCTCAATTTATAGATTAAAATGAAGATCCCCCTCTCACCCTACGTGGCTAGCATGTCACGTCACTAAGTTTTAGTTATACATTTGTTTCAAACACCATGGTTAAGAGGGACATCTTTCAATTCTAACCGGTCACCAGAAATGCCAACGATATTGGACTTCAGCTCTAGACAGGAAAACAGCTTGTGAAGAGAAAAAAAAAAGCCCTTAACTATTCAAACAAAAGTACAACTTGCTCTGTCCTCTCTCAACCATGACAACATTTACCTAAAAGGTCCCCTTTCTGTCTGGTAATTCTTAATGAGGATTAAAACCCAAGCAACCTCAGCTAAAAGACTGACTGTTAAGTCTCTAGCTTAACATGTAGGTATAAAGACATTTTTGCAAATAAATATTAAGCATAAATCACCAGTCGCCTTGTACTTTTTCACCCGTAATCACGAAATAAATCCTACTTCTGTGCCCATCATGACTACTGTCCCTGTACCTACCTCCCCTACTTGATGGGAAACCTTACAGAAGGAGCTCAGCAACTGCAAGCAATCGGCGGTCCTTCTGTCTTCTCCCCCTCAAGCCTCTCTACTCCCACAGATATAAAAAAAGGCTTGACCTCTCCTTTTCTAAGACCATACCTGCTTCTTTGCCAGCAAAGAAGTCCATTCTCCCATGCTGTCTGAGCTTTGTGTGAAGTTTACTACCCCTCGAGAAAAGATGTTAGCTTTGATTTGAAACAGCAGGCAATGATGAGTAGGAGTAAGACTCTCCAGACACTTGCCACCTGCCACACAACACCCCTTACTCTCAACCTCTGAAATCACAGGTACAGTAAAGAAACAGCAGGCAAGGAAAAGTACAAGAGCCTGTCTACGTTCCGTTTCTAAAGCCTGAATCTTCCCCTCAAATAGCAAAAAAGCCTTGCTAGAGATGAAGGTGATAGGCATCCTCATTTATGAACTCTTCACCCTTACACTGACTCCAGTTCTCGGAGATTTCATAATGGAAAGGCAAATGACAGGCAGGTGGCCCTTTTGATGTTGTCTGTTAACAAGCAATCTGTTGGACTAGACCCAAAAAAAGCTCCATAGGAGCTCATTCTAGATCACACAACCTGCTTAACTCCTACCAGGAGCTCAGAGAATGAAGGGGTCTAGCTGAAATCCACATAAAAATGACTGAGCTAGCCCAAACATCTATCTTCAATGAAGATCATCTTGCTGAGTTATTTAAGGATTGCCCACACCACTCCCTACCCCCAGAGCTTGGACAAGCCCTGTTAATGGATAAATAACCTGACAATCAGACTCTATAAATTCACAAGAGACAAGAGAAAAGGATGGGTAGAGCACCTGGCACTCTACAAAACATAATGGTTGGAGAGAGACAAAGCAGCTTTTGCACACATCCAATCAACGAGGACTTTTGTCCCCAACACACACAGCAAAAAGATGCAGCCTCAGCCGTGGTTATGTGGTAATTAAGGGGCAGAAAACCTGGAGAAAAGGAAGTGGGAAAAATGATTTATTGCTTCTCTGCTGGACTACAGCTAGTCTTGATCTCTGGGATTCAGAGCCAGGGATGACAAAGTGATAAATACAAGGGGAGGAAGAGAGCAATTCTGCCACAGACCAAGAGGCACCCTGTGTCCCAACTACCACAGACATCAGTGGAGCCAAACAGCACTGAGAAGGAGAATCCAGCACTGCGATACTGTCAGCACCAGGGAGAACCTGCATTCTACCCCTGATAATTCAAGCAGACCCCGACCTGCCCCCACATCCCAAAAAGGCCAGGGTCTTCTCACCTGGAGGTAGTCATTCTCTAGAGGAAATTTAATAGACAGAGAAAATGAACAAAGCAGCCTTAAAATTGGCTCCCACAAACCTCTGACATCAGGGACCACAATTCCTCAAGAGGGGATGCCCCAACCTCCCGTGGAATAGTGCTTTCTTTCTCCTTCATCATCGCCCTGACTTTGCACTCACTCTGTCAACTGTGTGGCGTCCCCTACAACACACACATAGTGTGCTATCCTCTGACCTGATGTGGTGGGAGTTCTAAGTCTGTGAGGTTTCTTTTTTTTTTTTTTTTTTTTTAATGTTTTTATTTATTTTTGAGACAGAGAGAGACAGAGCATGAGCAGGGGAGGGGCAGAGAGAAAGGGAGACACAGAATCTGAAGCAGGCTCCAGACTCCCAAGCTGTCAGCCCAGAGCCTGACGCGGGGCTCGAACTCACAGACTGTGAGATCATGACCTGAGCTGAAGTCAGACGCTTAACCGACTGAACTGCCCAGGCGCCCCTGTGAGCTTTCAATATAGTTGATTTTTGGAACTAGAAAGGACCCTGGAGATCATGACTCCAGTTCCCTTGTTTTTGGATAAGAAAACACTTCCTCCCCTCCCCACCCACCCACCCCAAGGAGCTGGTGACTAAGCTGGGACTAAAACCTGGTCTGCGGTTTAGTGTTCTTTCTGCCATTCCATTAAAATTAAATAAAGGTGGATTAAATAAACTCCAAATGGAGTTTTATGTTAAAGGAAAAGACACTTACCTATAAATGGTGTGCTTAGATTTGCTGACTACACTGTTCCCAACACTTCTCTAGACTCTAGTTTATAACTTTCTCTACCTACTCGCTATTCCAGGTTATTTTCACATTTTTGGTCCACTTTTTCTCTTGGTCCTGAGGTACTTATTAGAATACAGGTGTTTAATACCTCATTATTACCTCTCTACTGTCCATTTGCAACACTAAGACTCCCAAGCAGCTTCTCTCAGCATCAAACGCCTTAGCAGGACCTCTGTATCTGCTCTCATTGTTCTCTACAGCTCACCTCTCACACACCTCTATCCCCTCTTCTCTGTTTCTGCTTCCTTTGTAGTATCTTGAAAAAGAAAAGAAAAGAAAAGAAAAGAAAAGAAAAGAAAAGAAAAGAAAAGAAAAGAAAAGAAAGAAACGGAAAGACGGAAAGAAGGAAGCCAGCATGCAGGGGGACGGAAGGGGAAGGAGAAAGAGAGAGGAAAGGGAGAAACATCACTAACTGTCAACTAAAACTGTGCCTATACCCCTCACTCCTCACTCAGCTCTGCCCCCTTTAAAATTAAATACTGAACATGGAATGTGATTGGATCTGGATTTTAAAGGGAGCCAAGATCCCCTTTCTTTATGCAAAATCAGAACAGAAACAAAACAAAAACACTGGTATAAATAATTAGCAGCCAGGCTTATTCATAAGCTGTTATGGTATAGAGTTATGCACAGGATTTAACTGCAGACCAAAGAAGAGAATAGCTTGATGTCAGCTAGGGACAAGTTCAAGGACAGTAGAGAACTGGCACTCGGGATCTCAGTGCCAACACATAAGTAGCACAGAGCTCATGCTGGCTGGCTCCTGGCTCACCACTCTTCACACACATACACATATTTTTAGAAAACTGCCCTTTATATCTATCCACTTGTCTACTTGGTGTCGTCTGGGCACATGACCAGCCAAACTGTTCCACAGACAGTCACAGAAGTAGCAGTACATAGAGAGAAGAGTTAAGATAACTATAAAAGATAAGGGGTTGGTTGTATAAACATAGCATTGTTAATTAGTCTTTGTAAGAGTTTGGTATCAAGTACATGTTGTAGTCATTGTGGAGATAAGAGGGGAAGGATGTACTTAAAAAAAATCTAACCTTTTAGTTTATCATGTTTCCATCTTTTGAAGGTTTTTATTTACTTATTTTGAGAGAGAGAGGGACAGCAGGGGAGGGGCAGAAAGAGAGGAAGACAGAATCCCAAGCAGGCTCCGTGCTGTCAGTACAGAGCCCAACGTGGGGCTTGAACCCGTGAACCATGAGATCATGACCTGAGCTGAAACCAAGAGTCAGATACTCAACCAACTGAGTCACCCAGGTGCCCCCATGTTTCCATTTTTTAAATAAATAGTTTTTGAAGGGGGAGAAGAGACTACACCACTCTTCCTTACCAAAGACTTGACCCTTAGTCTAAGATATTTCCAAAGAAGAAGGGCCCACATTATAATAACTCAACACTGTGTAAATAGTTTTGCCCATTTGAAGAGCAATGGTTGTTCATCCCCACAAAACAGAAGGGCACAGCTTTTGGATGCAAAGTGAAAAAAGTCAGTCACAAAAAGATAAATACTAAATGATTCAATTTATATGAGGTACCCAGGTTGGGCAATTTACGGAGACAGAAGGTAGAATGGTGGTTGCCAGGAGTCGGGGAGGGAGAAATATAGAGTTATTATTTAATGGGTACAGAGAGTTTCAGTTTGGGAAGATGAAAAAAATTCTGGAGATGGAAGGTGGAGATGTTTGCAACAATGATGTGAATGTACTTAATGCCACTGAATCATACACTTAAAATGGTAAATTTTATGTTATGTATGTTTTACTAATTAAAAGCAAATAAAAGGTCAATGTTTTTCTTTCCACCAACACAAGCATGAGCCCTACAAACACCCATCAAAACTTTCTATGTACTCAGCATAAGGGACCAGCTACACTTTACATCACAATACATATATATAGTATGGAGTACCCAGCCAAGCATGCAAAGATGTTTCCTCTTTGATGGGTTAAAGAAAAAGAGCCAAATATACACAATCAACAGAGAACCATGGACTCTTGGGCAGGAATGAAAAGTCAAAATGAATCCTGAGTAGCCTTCAAGATAACACTATGGCAGTCTCCAGAATAATGATCAAAGTTCACAATCAAAGCTACCAATGCACTTAAGTACCAATAATATTCTAGGAAATCCTCAGGAATCCTGGATTAGACTCCTAATCTTTCCTAACACTACAAAAGGAGGATCCAGATACCTGGCTCCAAAAACTCTTAACCTACACAGAGTGGAAAAATAGAGAAGTTACGTCAGTGAAATACTTGAGGTATTATATTACACATCCTATATGTTTTAGCTGTAGGGAAATGGGTGCTCCATACACACTTGTTTCTTCATTGGAAAGTCTTTTCCACCAGGCACTTTGAAAACTTTGTTTCTGGGCTCTTTTTCAGGAACTACAAATTGGCTGCAACTGCTGCCTCTTTTAACTCTACTAGAGGGGCCTGTCAGTCTCACACTTAGTTTTGGCCCAAGCTCCCTCCCTTGGGGAGTCTTGTGCATCAAGTATGGCAACAGTGCACTGAAGTTCTGACTTCTGTATGAGACACATGTGGAATATAGGAGAGTGTACAGGTTCTGGGACTATCCACCTGAGAATCCTGCCACTGCACACAGGCCTCTCCCACCCCACAAGGAACCTGGTTTGCAGAGCTGCTCCTAACATTAATGTACCCCACATAATGAGGACTTGCCCAGATTTTTCCCTAAACTGCTTTGAATTCAAGGAGAGAGTAGCAGCAAACTGTGTTGTCATGTAGAAGAGTAGAATGAATAATGGATACGGGAACTTCTCCAGGACTACAACCTGTCCCCCACACTAAGGTAAACCAGGTGCAGAGAACAAGCCAACTACAGGAAGACACAATTAAGTGGTAGCTCAGATGCCTGCCTCAGAGAAGCAGAGGGGAGGTTTAATCACAAAACCAAGTGAATGAGATTTAAATAATATTAAAAACAGGAAGGAGACAGAGAGCCTCTAGCAGAGTACAAATAAATGTCTCAAAAGAATCAGGTCAGAGAGCTCTCTGCCCGTTTGAATAGCTTAAACATACTATGAGAAAAAAAGAGATAGAAAGCAAAGACAAGACTCAACGAGGCCCTTATTTTCTGGCCTGGCCTGGAGTTAGGATGAGACTCCACAGATCCAAATCAAACCAGGTTCATTTGGGGAAATGGGTAATTTCACAGTGACTGATAAAAGAGCAATATTAGCATCTCACTTGCTTAGAAGAAAGGCAGAGGAACTCCAAGGACAGGCTAGAAATAGCACTAGTGTAACAAGCCAATGCCTCCAAAACCCCAGAGGCACTATAAACTCTAGCCAATTCCACCATCTCTGGACAAAATCACCGATTACCCAAGGACACTGCCAAGAATCAGCAGGCTCACTGTCAATGAGCAAAGTGGCACCGGAAGGACTTAGAAGCCAATACCTACCAACAGAATAATTTTAAGATACACCAGGTGGCCTCTCAGAATATTGGCATCTGTCTGGCTGCAAACCCAAGCACCTCACTAAAAGAGACCAATGAATCAAACAAGAGAATGAAATGGCTTTGGTTGTGCATTATGAGCCTCTCCAGGTGAACAGAACACAAAAGTTAGTATATCCAGTGGGAGGACTCTGGGAAGACAGCACAGTAGAAAGTACCAGGAAACTCTCTCCCTACCTAGACAGTAACTGCAGTAGCAGAATTTGTCTGATGTTAACTACTGTGGAACTCTGAAGTCTGGTAGAAGTTGGCAACTTCTGGGGAAGACCTGGATGGTAAGTTTTGGTTAGTTTTGGGCAATCTGAGCTCTTAGCACAGAAGCAGCTGTCCATTCCCCACTTGCTCCCCACCAGCCATGTGGCAAGCAGCTATGCACTTGGTCCTGCAGCAGTCTATAGGAGCTAAGGTGGGCAAAAAGGACCCTGTCCTCCAAATACTGGGGATCTGTGCTCTGATAGATGATTGTTGCTTCTGATTACAGAGATGCAGAGAAAGCAGGCAGCCATTATTGTTGTACCTCCCCTCACTGATGGGCAAGCCCTGCCCCATGCAGATAAATTACATCCACAAGATTTAAAGGGCCAAGTGCCCCTTTTTTCTCCACCTTCATTTCTTTGTCTTTCTCCTTTTGGGAGCTAGACATTAAAGACTAGAATATTCAGGGGCGCCTGGGTGGCGCAGTCGGTTAAGCGTCCGACTTCAGCCAGGTCACGATCTCGCGGTCCGTGAGTTCGAGCCCCGCATCCGGCTCTGGGCTGATGGCTCAGAGCCTGGAGCCTGTTTCCGATTCTGTGTCTCCCTCTCTCTCTGCCCCTCCCCCGTTCATGCTCTGTCTCTCTCTGTCCCAAAAAAAAAAAACAAAACAAACAAACAAACAAAAAAAAACGTTGAAAAAAAAAAGACTAGAACATTCAAAAACAATCACATAGGGGCACATGGGGGACTCATGTCAGTTGAGTGTCCAACTCTTGATTTCAGCTCAGGTCATGATCTCACGGTTTGGTTCAGGGGACTGAGCCCCATATCAGGCTCAGCATGTAGCCTGTCTGGGATTCTCTCACTCCCTCTCTCCCTGCTCCTCTCCCGCTTATACTCTCTCTCGCTCACTCTCTCAAAATAAATAAATAAACTTAAAAAAGTAAAACAACTGCATATACAGGGAAAATTAAAAAGTGACTGCACGTGCCCAAGAAAAGTCTCAGAAGAGAGTGAAGAAGACATAACGTTTATACTCGGGCTGATCCTGGGCAGAAGCAACCTACAAAAATAAAAATAAAAATAATAAACAAAAATAGTAACAACCAAAAATGCCAAGTCTGAGGGAGAATCTGATTTCTTAAGCCTGAGGACATTATAGTAAGTGAAATAAGCCACTCACAAAAAGACAAACACTGTAGGATTTTATTTAGTTGGGGTGCTTAGTGTAATCAAAATCATAAAGACAGAAAGTAGAATGCTGGTTGCCAGGGGCTGGCAAAGGAAAGAATAAGGAGTTCTGGTTTAATAGGCATAGAGTTTTCGTTTTACAAGATGAAAAGAGTTATGGGAATAGATGGTGGTGATGGCTGCACAACAATGTGAACATATAGCATCACTGAACTGTACATTTAAAAAGTTAAGATGGTAAGCATTATGTGACTTTACCACAATAAGAAAAAAAAAAGTACGTCAATAGGCTGCACAGTTGAAGACTCCACAGTCCTCCAGATGAACTGGAAAAAAGAACAAATCCTCTCTTTATCATTTTTTTAAACTTTTATTTAAGTAAGCTCTACTCAGGACCCCGAGATCTCCACACTCGTGACCCCGAGATCAAGAGTGGCATGCTCTTCTGACTAAGCCAGCCAGGCACCCCTACAAATCTTCTCTGGAAGTGGAAATTAGGTTCTATCTTACATTTTCCTTGCTGTTGAAGTGTAGTCTGCTTAGAAGGGAAAATAAGGTTCTCAACTATCTCCAAGTCTCCGTTTACTTGGGGACACTGCAATTCTTCCAGTTACCACACACCCTCTTCTTTACCATGAAAATGAGCCCTTAGGTGAAAGTTCCCAGATGGAACTCGGACTCTGGGAAATGCAGGATCCCGTTCACCTCATTCTTGTGCAGCCGCCTGTAACCTTGCTCAGAAGCCACTGCCTTCTAGGGTCCTATACCACCTGCTTATTTTTTCCAGCACTGCCTAGCTGAAAGGTAGCCAAAATCATCACCCTTTAAGAAATCTAATAGTCAGCGAGACCGTGTCTCAGTGGGGGCATGTGATGTGGAACCAAGAACTTTACCTGCCAAAATGACAGAAACCAGTCACAGACCTATCCTGCTCACTGGAGATCTAGAAACAATGGCACCTCATGAAACCAAATGATATGTTCCTTTAGAACTAGTACAGGCAAAGCAACAAAAGCACAGCTACTCCTTCCTCTGTCTCTTTTAGTTGACAAAATGCTAATGGGCCTGTAAGAGTTGACATTTCTCTGGATAGGAAGTGACTTCATGTGCAGAGAAAAGAACAGAGATTTCTCACTCTTTTTAGGGGCTTTCTGGTGGGAATCTTTTTCTCCCTCTAACAGGCTAAACCTGTTAGAAATTCTTATCTTTTGCTTCTGCCAAGTTTCTGAGGGGATGAAAGAAAGAGTCAAAATAGTATAAATTTCAGATTTAGCCAAATGTGGTGATTTGAAGGAAAAAAAGAGTTTCCTGGCATTCTTTTTCAGTCCTGGGGCTTTCTACGCTGCTGTACAGAATCTTTCGTAACCAAATTATGGAAACAGAAAAATGCGTTCTAATGACCCTGTATTAAAACATTCTAAGAGGAATTGATTATCCACAGAAGAAAGAGGCCTCCATCTTTTTGCACATGGAAGCTAGAGCACTCTTAATTAGGCACATCAAGCCTAGAATACATCTTGTAACATCTTCTCCTACATCAGAGAAAATTCGGGGGAAAGAGGAAGAACAATTTAAAAAGCAATTTTAAAAACAAAATAGCAACAGCAGCTGCCAAAATTCCTCTTCCCATCTACTCTAGCTGTTTACTGCTTGTCCTTCCCTCCTCCCTACACCTTCTTCAAATCTAAAAGAGGCAATATTGTAGAGTTATATAAGATGTCACCATTGGAGGAAGCTGGGTGAAGGGTGCAAGAACTCGCTATACTATTTTTGCAACTTCCTGACTCTATAATTATATCAAAATTAAAAATTTTTTTAAATTGAAAGTTTAAAAAAGAAACTAAACAAGAAAAAAAAAAAAAGCTGATAATTAAAAGTTCAAAGGATAGTTTTCCCAAATCAGGAAGGGCTGACAAGCTGTCAAAGTTATACAAGAATGCACAGATCTACCTAAGGCTCAGGTCAGCCTTTCTCTTGAAAATTTTCAGTCCTGTATGACAACACCTACAATATAACAAGCTTCCAACAAAAGCCTCTCAATTCCCAGTCTCAAGGTATACCTAACCATGAAGTCACAGGCTTCTGCCAGCGATGAGAAAGCCAGCTGGATCCACAAAGCTGTGACACTCTCTGGGTTTTCCATATCTCCCAGTAGGTATCTAAAAGGTCAGGCCATGTACAATTTCTCTCTTTTTCACAAAGCTGTGAATGCTCTGGATGCTATTTAGCACAGTGAAGCTGAACAGATTGTTTTGGGGGCTTTAGGGGCCTTTCTTCCTGCAGGGAGGCAAATGTTGCCTAGTGATCTGCGTCTGAGCATAGGAGTCAGGAACTCTAAGTTCTAATCATGACTCTGCTTAGTATCTGGTTCCATGATCCTTAGCAAGGCACTTACCCTTCTACACCTCCACTCCCTTCCCCAACAAATGGTGATAAAAATAATGACATCACCAGGGATGTGGCAAAGTGAAAGGGTAAGAAGGACTGTGATCCATAGATAAATGTCGAGTAGAAAACGTCAGTATAAATCTGCCTTTAAATTGACCCATGTTTTAGGACTATGGAAAGCTACACTGTTTAAATGCAGACTGCCTCCCCACTGCCCCTTCTGCCTGCAGAGGAAGTGAAAAAAGCTGACTCCACCCATGAAGCTTTGTTCAGGTCTTTTCCTCTCTAACAACTACATGCTTCTCTCTAAACATTCTGCTCATTCTTTGGTTAATGGCTTAGAAACCAACAAAGTTTCCATTTTTACTTAGTTAAAAGCAATCCATGTATCTGTAGGTAAGGAAGAAACAGACAAAGGAAAGTGAAATCTACCACCACTCCCTGTCACATCAGCAATTCAAATAAAAAGGTGATGAAATCAGCTCAACAGAAACATGACAACAAACATCCTACTGGGTTCTATTATTGTTATCATTGTTGTTGTTGTTTTCAGGCAGAGACATAACACCACGCTACTTTAAGAGAATGTTGATTCATCAATTATGGAAATTCCACATGTCCACTTACCCATTTATTTATTCATTCAAATGTTTTCTGAACGCCTATTATAAGCCAAGTAGTGTGCTCAGGATAAAGCAATGATAAAAACACAGGCCTTGCACTATAGGAACTTTAAGAGGAAAGAAAGATATTTAAATAAATCATTATACAGACTTATGCAAACACAGCAAAACAATACAGTATGCTAAAATAGAAACCCAAAGTGCTGTAGGAAGACACAGAAACTAAGACCTTAGTGACCAATGTGCTCTTTAGCCTAAGAAGTTCAGAGAGGAGACTGTAAAGGTAAAGTTCCCAGGAGGAATACAGTATGATCGGTAAATGAAAAATATTAAACCAGATAGTAAGATGTTCTGTGAAAACGGAATTAATTAGGAGGCCATGCAACCTAAAATTAAGACCAAGATTCAATTTTTTTTTTTAATGTTTGTTTATTTTGAGAGAGAGAGAAAAGGGAGTGTGCTAGCGGCTGGGGGTGGGGAGGGAGTAGGGAGACAGAGAGAGAGGGAGAATCCCAAGCAGAGCCCAAGGCGGGGCTCGTACTCACAAACTGTGAGATCATGACCAAGAGTCTGCTGCTTAACTGACTGAGCTACTCAGGCACCCCAAGACAGGGATTCTTAGCAAAGGATCATGGATGGCTTCAGGGGGCCATGAATTCTCTAAAATTATATGCAAAATACATATGCACAAATGGGCATTTTTCTGGACACAAAGATCATTTTTCATTATATTCTCAAAGGTAAAGACCTATCTCCTAGAATCTGATCATAAAACCTAGTTTTCTATCCCTATAGAGAATAGATTTAAGACCTAATCTTTTACCTAAAATAGGAGATCTAGGCAGTCTAGAGGTCAGAGAAGGAAGAGCTTTTGAACTTTCCGTAACTTAGGGAAAAATAGTGATTGCTAAAAAGAGGGCAATGAGAGAGGCAGGACTTATCCCTTTCCCTATTCTATTTGAAGTTAGCCTAAATATATTTCCCCACATACTCAAATACCATGGTGACAGGCACCATATAAATAGACAGTGGCAGCACGGAGTAGGTCAGGGCTTATACATGCAAAACCAACATATCAGGCAGGATCAAACCCCCAACTAATACAGCTGCCTTCTTGTCAACAAGACCAAGCCTAGGAATTCCATATGGGTATCTGGAAGGGGACCTCTGGCCACCTCCCCAATAACAAAGAGCAACTGACTATAGTCAAACAGCATAGGGATAAAATCACCATTCAATCACAGTGATACTACACACCCACATTCCAAACGACAAAAGGCATTTGGGCCCTAGCCAACTGCTTCCGAGACACCCAACGGCTTCTGTATGTCCAATCTAACAACACATGTCTTATCAGTTTTACTTCAAATAAAATTCATTTAAGTTTGCAGCACATGTATGCCAAGCATCTATACACATCAGCATATTTTCCAGCGTGAGGTTCAAACATCTCTAGCAAATCCCTAAACCTAGAAGGCAAAGAAAGAGTAAAGCATGGGCATACCAACATATGAGGGGTACTGCCAGCCAAGGAGTGGGTGGATCCACCACAGCCACATTTATATTCACTGATTGCAATATTATACATTATTATGGGCTCTGATGCCTCAGATTTAGTGTAGTATTTTGCAACTTTCCTTAACACCTGCTGCTCTCCATCTCACTGTACACTCCGTGTATGAACACACGGAGCCAGGGTTCCAGGAGGCTCACCCAGTCTCTATAGGAAAAGGACCTAACCTCATTTGGCAGAGAACTCTAGTACAAGGTCTATGCCTCAGGAAAAGAAGTCGTCCAAGCATTACTACAATGACCCTCATAAACATCTCCTCTGAACCTATCAAGGACCACAGAATGCCAATCAATCAGTCCTGGGATAGCACATAATTCGGACCAGAGCTGCACGTGACAAAGTACTCAAAGACTTAAAGTCACTGACCAACACAGAATAAAAGTGGTCTCCTACCTCACAATTTCCTAGCCAGAATGGGGAAATGCTAAGGTCAAGAAAAGATAAGTATAAAAGACATTTTTAATCTCTTTAAAAGATAGCTGCCTCTTTTTTTAATGTTTATTTACTTTTGAGAGAAAGAGTGCACAGTCAAGTGGGGGAAGGGCACAGAGAGAGGGAGACAGAGTATCTCAATCAGGCTCCACAGTGTCAGCACAGAGCCTGATGCAGGCTCGGACCCACGAACTATGAGATCATGACTTGAGCCAGAGCCAAAACTAAGAGTCAGACGTTTAACCGACTGAGCCACACAGGTGCCCTGATAATTGCCTCTTTAAACAAAGAGGATGGCAATGTATTTTGGGGTTTACAACATCTGTACATGTAGAATGTATGACAGCAGTGGCACAAAGGACAGGATACAAGGTGGAGGATAGAGAGTAATGGAAGGCCCCAGGCCCCAGGGAGACAGACTAGGGTGAACAGTAAAAGGCAACATGGAAAAGGCAATGCAACGAACAATGAGGAAGAGGACCACAGGTGATGAGGATGGGAGAAAAGCCAGAGAGATCCCAAGGACCAGAGACAGGATGGCTAGGATAAAAAATAAAGCAGAAAAAGAGAAAATCAAACCAGGAAAGAATCAAAAGCAGGCAAAAACTATTGCCACCAACTCGTTAATATTACAATGGGTAATTTAACCCCAGTTACAGACATAAGCCATTTGTACTCGTTGTAAGTCCTACAACTGTACCAACATCCATAGATTTGTATCATGTTTGTGTTTTCTCTTTAAACCTAACTTTTTAGAACCTAACAGTCATATAACTATCCTATAGGCAACCACAATACTCCTGTATATTAAAAAGAATTGTTTCTACCCAGGAGATTCTACCGCCTTTTAGTCATTTCAATCTCTTTTGATCTCTTTAGACCGTCTGATATTCCCTCAATCTCAAACTTTCACACAATCATACTCTTTTCTCCTAAAATACAAAAATGCCACTATTGCCACTTAGTGTTTTTCTCCTGTTCACCCTTCACCACCATTGGCAATAACTGCAAAGAACTTGCTAATCCATTAATTAAAGATCTCTACTTCCCATTATAGAGGGCTAAATTTAGAAAGCCAAATTGGGTTGGGAGGAAACCATGTGTCACAACAAGTGAGATGAATTCCATGGGAGGGGGTGGAGTTACTGGCCTGTTTCTCATAAAGGCTCTGACACTAACACACCCTCCTCTGTTGAGAATACAGAGAAGCTCTCATGGGTGGGGCAACCATTCATCCACTGTAATCATCTGAAAAAGACTTTATTGTACCATCAGGTCACAAAAGTCACAGGACCTATCAGCAAGCAAATGCCTCGGGGAGCATATCTCCTCTGCTTTCCTGAAACCTCCAATTTAGTTACACAAAAGAAAGGGGTGGCAAGCCAGCATTAATTGTACCCTTAGAGAAGAACCACTTCCCGCCAGCAGGGGTGGCTGTGACTTTACTGGGCTACCAAATGGATACAAAGACAAAAGTAAACACTGTAATTTGCTGTTTTTGTCTCTGGCACAGGGGGAGTGGTACAAATGACACTGTCTGTAAACAGTAATAATGCCAGATGTAACACAAAGAACAGGATTCCCCCCATCTCTCCACCCCCTCCCCGCCCCTTCTCCCTATGACATTCCTCCTGAGATTACTCATCTTGAGGAAACACAGAAGACTCCCTATAGTCCATATGCTGCTACCACATGGAATGGAGGGAGAATCCAAGTTTGTACGGACTCCTCCTACCTCACTCTTACTCAAAGCAAGAATCATTAGAACTCAGATATATTCAATTGTTTCTACTGGCTAATAAAAAAAAAAAAATATGGGGGAGAAGGAATTTGAGAGAAAGTATGGAACAGATATGTGGCATTCCCAGGTCTCGATTAGAAGCATCCTAAACAAACTAAAAAGTTAAAAAAAAATTCATCTGTGCCTAGCCCTAGAGGCTCATAAAAAATATAGAGAAAGAAGATGAATTCAGAAGAGAAAGTTACCTGACCAGAGTTCCCGCCAGGTGTAATGCAGGCGTACTCTACACTTCTTCTGGTAGCAAAGTAGTTTATGTACTACCTGAATGCAGCGTCTGTAACAGAGGAAAACTGGCATAAGCCTAAGAGTCTGATGCAACTCACCGCAGATACCCTTTACTTTGGCAAGACAGCTTTGCTAAGGCCACTAAAGACGCTGGATATGAATTTGTACCATGTCAAAGAAAGACATTTTAGCTTTTAAACTGTTCTCCCCCAGCCACCCGCACACAGTGCTTGTGCTAATTCCCTTTATCATTAGGAAAAGGGGGCTATAATCACATATAGGTCAGCCATTCATTAGGCATTATGGATACCATTCCCTTAAGTTATCTTTCCCAGAGGAAAGCATTTATCAGTAAAGCAGAATTAGACCACTCCGTTCGATGTTGCAAACACAGGATACAAAAATAAAAAATTAAAGACCTTAAGTCTTCAGATCTATTTAAATTTGTTTTTAAATTTTAAATTAAATTTTGGCTTAATTCATAATTAACTTAAATTGTATTTACATTAAGAGTTAAATTAAAAATTCATTCTTCACTTGCACTAACCACATTATCAAACACTCAACAGCCACATGAGGCTGGCGGCAACAACACTGGACAGCACAAATATACATAACTTTTCTATCATCACTAAAACTTCTACTGGATGATACAATTCTACATCACTGGAATATTCAATATTACTCACATCACAATAACATATGTTTGGGGGAGTACCTCCAAATAGGCAGCAAATAGGAAAGACATTTTTAAACATTATAAACCTAGGGGCGCCTGGGTGGCTCAATTGGTTGAGCGGCCAACTTCAGCTCAGGTCGTGATCTCGCAGTTTGTGAGTTCGAGCGCAGCGTCAGGTTCTGTGCTGACAGCTCAGAGCCTGGAGCCTGCTTCAGATTCTGTGTCTCCCTCTCTCTCTACCCCTCCCCTGCTCACGCTCTGTGTCTCTCTGTCTCTCAATAATAAATAAATAAACGTTAAAAAAAATTTTTTTAAATAAACATTATAAGCCTAACAAAAAATGTTTTTTCATCTCTGACTGGGGGACGGTTTTGAAAGCATAAAAAGCCATGGAGGAAAGTACCAAAGTTGAATACTCATGAAATTTACTTCCTAAAAATGAATACCTTGTGTGATTTTTTTTAATTACATTAAAGCCAAACCGTATGGGAAATTATACTTGTAGCAAAAGATACCAAAGCATTACTATGCTTAATGTGTAGGTCTATACAAATTGATAAGAAAAAATAATAACGCCCCTAATAAGAAAGATGGGCAGTGCTGACTTGGTGGCTCAGTCGGTTAAGCATCCAACTCTTGATTTCGGCTCAGGTCATGATCTCACAGTCATGGAATTGAGCACTATGTCAGGATCTGTGCTGAGCGTGGAGTCTGCTTGGGATTCTCTTCTCTCTCTCTCTCTCTCTCTCTCTCTCTCTCTCTGCTCCTCACCTGCTTGTGTGCACACGCACATGCTCTCTCTCAAAATAAACATTTAAAAACAAAATTTGTAAGTGAATGTTGGTGGTGGCATTATTCATAATAGCCAAAGATATAAACAACACAAATGTCTATCCACTGATGAATGGATAAATAAAATGATGTCACACATCCATACAATGGAATATTAATCAGCCAGAGAAAGGATCAACCATGCACAGTACATTCCTGCACACCAGCACCTCTCACATGGCCCGGGATCTGGACAGCCTGAACCTCGGCTCTGTTGACAATGCCACCCAACATGGAGCCCCTGCAGAGCAGCAGGGAGATACTACCTGTGCCCCCACTTCTGCCACCACCCTCTGGTTCAAAGGCTATGACACTGTTCCTGAGCTCTGCTCCTGCTTCTGCAGCCACCCAACAGGTGACAACACCAGCCTGGTGGTCTCAATAACTTACACTATTTACGAAGCAGAATGAAAATGTTCACAACTGTTACAGCCTTAAAAATACTGGCTGAATTACTCTAAATGTACTGCTTCTCTGGGGCATTTTGTTTCCTGTTTCAACATGAGACAGTTCCACTCTAGCCTGAAGTCTTCTTGTGGGGTCCACTGACATCTCTACTGTCTTCCAGAGCCTCCCCCCAGGTTTGAGAATCTCTTATTGAGAAAGTCCTGCATGTAAGAGAAGCTTAAAGGAAACATTCTCCTCAGAGACTACTTCTCCTCCCTCCCAAATCCTGTGGCAGCAGTGGGGGCGGCAGCAAGAATCAAGAAATACAGTCAGGAATGAAATTAATTGGTTAAGTTTCCCCACCTCCTACTGCTCCAGGCAAGACTTGCCTTTTCTCTCTCTCTCTCTCCTTTTTTATAAGTACCTTTCTCCATTATTACTTCACCTACAGCATTCATACACAGATGTGAAATTGTTTCATTTTTGACCCAGATTCTGGTTTGGAGTATTAAGGCTTTCCACACTCTCTACTTCTTCATATTTTACCAGGAGGATTATAAACTTATCTGAAATGGTAGAAATTCATTTTGCTTTCAATTTCTCACTCTGCTGTACGATGCTGAAAAGCAGTACATAATGAGAAGTGAGAACAGCAACCTGGCCTGATGCCCAGCTGGGAGCAGAGAAGTTCACCTAAAAAGGACTTGATGCTCCAAATGCCAAAAGCTGGGAAGAGGGCTGGAGGAGGGGGTGGGGAGATCTGGAAATATGCCCACGGGTAGTAATGAAGAAAGTGGATTCAGCCTGAGGGTGTGACCTTCTGCCCAGCCGCTGTCAGCTTGATGCCTCATTATCTCCTCCATCTTCCCTAACCTCAGGACATTCAATTAGGGAATAGGTGGAAAAAGCAACTGAGAAAGCAAGGCAATACCAAAAAAGTTAGAAATGGGGGGAGGGGGGAGGCGGGCAGGGAGGGAATTAAAATATTTATGTAGACCAGGGTCATTGGCTGGGATGTGAGGATTTGGGTAGACAGCTACATACCTGTAATTCTACATACTGAACACCCAATCTTATGTCATCCCACTTTCAACTGTCTACCATCAGCCACTTAGGCAGCCATCTTTCTACTCTCCTATGCTTCCTCCATGCACTCTACACTCTAATCATCCTGAATTACTTTCTACTCTCCAAACATGCCACACTTTCAAGCCTCTGAACATGCTGGTACCCTGCTTGGTGTGTCCCTCCCTGACTCCTCCACATAGAAAACTCCCACTGTTTCTTCATGACTCAGGTCAAATGCAACCTTCTCTGTTATCTTCTCTGATGCCCCAGTCAGCATTAGTCACCCTGTACAAATCTTTCCTTTGTCACTTATCGCAGTAGTAGTTAAGAGTACAGTCTCTGGGGTCGGAGAGACTGGAGTCTGAATCCTGGTGATGCAACTTACTGGGTGTGTGACTATGGTAGTCGGCCTGCAAGATGGCCCCAGTGGTCCCCACCTCCTGGCATATTCATATCCTTGTGTAGTCCCCCCACACTGTAAAAGGGTTGGTCTATGTGCCCAATAGAAATGGTGGGTCATTTGAGATCAGGTTATAAAAGACACTATGGCTTCCATCCTAGACTCTTCTCTCTTGGATTACTAGCATTGGGGGAGGCCAACTGCCATGGCAAGCAACCCTATTGAGAGGGCCACATGGCAAGGAACTGAGGTTTGCCACCAACCATGTAAGTGAGCTTGGAAGCAAATTCTCAAGCCCCATTAGTCTTGGATGTCTACAGGCCCAGCTAACACTTTGCAGCCTTGTAAGAAACCTTATGCCAAAACTACCCAGCTAAGCTGCTCCTGGATTCCTGAGCCACAGATACTGAGATAACAAATATTTGTTTTAAACCACTAGGTTTGGGGTCATTTGTACACAGCAATGGGTAACTAATACACCAGAGAAGGGATAGCAATAGCCTAGAATTTACAGTAAGAAAAGCTGGCTTCAGGAAAAGGCAGTGGTGCTCACTAACAGAATAACCCTGAGCAAAGCACTCCATCTCTGGAGCCTAAGTTTCCTTACCTGGAAAATGAGAAAACAACAACTATAATAATAAACTACGAAGTAAATAGCATATCCTAAAACTAGAACATAAGATAATCAAGTAATAAATAAAGTTGTAGTATAATAAATCTGACCCCTAAGGTACTAAGGTTCAGAGATACACCTAAAATGAGCCAAAAACTAATCTAATCAGCATTTAAAAAAAAAAAAAAGCAGCTTCCATGGTCTTTCAATTAAAATAAAGAATCAGGCTCACTTTCTTTCCTCATTTTCAAAAGAAAATGCAAATAGAAAAATGCAAACTGCAACCTACTTAACCTAAACGTGAAATTTGTAGCATTAATTTAGACCTAAGAAGCCAAGACTACATGACATGACCTATGGTCTAAAGAGCTGGAGGGGTACTCTATTCAGAGTAAAATCCTTTATACCTCCTAGATCCCAGGCCTGGCACTGGAGTGAGGTACACTGACCTTGCTGTTCACGAAACAACTCTCCTCCTGAAAAAAATGGAAGTACTGATTCTGTTGTCAGACTCAATTTAGATTTTTTTTTTTAATGTTTATTTACTTTTTAAAAGAGAAAAAGCACGAGCAAGAGAGGGGCAGAGAGAAGAGGGAAACACAGAATCTGAAGCAGGCTTCAGGCTCTGAGCTGTCAGCACAGAGCCCAACGCAGGGCTCGAACTCATGAACCGTGAGATTATGACCTGAGCCGAAGTCAGTCACTTAACCAACTGAGCCACCCAGGCACCCCTCAATTTAGATATTTTTTAAGGAAAAAAGATAATATACATATTTGGGATCACACTAATGTAGCACAGCTGTTCTTGGGCACTAAAGAAGAATGAAGAAACATCAAATGAGAGAGAAAGCCTAAAGGCTTAAACTTTATTAAAATAGGATGATTTTCAGTTGCCTCTAGTTGTGTTGGTTTAAAGAAATGGGATAAACAATCTGATCTCAGGAGGCAGGAATCTCCCAACCAGGACACTACATATGTAATTTACCTAGCTAACATGGTTCTGACGAGGCTGCTGAGGACAATGTAGGCTAAGAAGCTCTATCTCTCTGGCCTTTTCCTACATCCTAACTACTTCTGACTACTTTCATGCCAATGCCTAGGGATGACTAAGTGGCCTGCTGGTATTCTGTATCTTTGGATTACAGCAGCCACCCATGATCACTACTTCAGTGCATCAACCTTGTTCTCCATGAAGTGTGCCTAAAGGGATAATGAAGATATGTGCAGAATCCAAACTGTGGTTTGTACAGTTTCTCCCTTCTGGAAAGATGTATAAATCCAGGCCATTAAATGCTCCCTGACACTCATACACAAGTGTGTTTTTCCTGAAGCAAAGTATATAGAAATGTGACTATAAATTTCCTATCACTCAATTCTATAAAATAGATTTGTACACATTAAGCAAACCATGATACTTACACATACAGATCCATAGGAAACTCCTTCATCATGTGTGTTACAATAAACTCTACCATCAGGTCTGAATGGGAAAAGGATAACAATTAGATGAATCAGAATGAAATGCATTCCATGCCTTTGAGTTGGGAAAAAAACCTGAGTATACCTTGCTCTCATGCTGAATGGCAACCGCTAACCACGTCTTTATTCACATACACTGAAATTTATTTTATATAAGGCACTTTTCACAACACTTGCACTACCTGCCACTTGTAAAGTAACAATTAGCTCACTCTCCTACTTCCAGAAGGATACCTCGACCTGCCAATAAATTCACGTACACAAGAGATTTCACTGCACAGATATTTTGTACCATGGCACTAAAGCAAAATGCCAGAGGGAAATCATATTCTGAGAACCGAGCAATGAGGCAAGTAGAGAAGAAATCATGGATCGCATTTGTACAACTCGAGACTCCACTTTAAAGAGATGTCAGTCTATCTCATCTCACAATCACGCTCAGTTTGACAGATATTGACTGAAATGGTCTGTGGGGCTTTGGGTCAATGGAGGCTTATAATATAGTCTTAATTACTGTTTCTAAAATCAGGTAGATTTAGGAACTAGGGCTGAAAATCCAAGTGAAATGGGATTAAGAGTTCATATTATTCCCCTGAGGAAAATGCAGAATTCTGGGCAGACAAAATTCCCTAAGTTACAACCCCCTACTGTCAGCTCTGTCAGCCTCATCTCAGCTTAATTTACTCAAAGGAAATTTTTGTATAGCTGAACCTTGACTCTCAAGCCTCCTGGCCAGCTGACACATCAATATGAACCAAGAAGAGAGTGAAGAATTTGAAATCTTGATCAGGAATAAAACATTTTACAAATTTAAATCATGTACCAGGCTTAGACTTACCCATTTATCTCCCTGGAAAGATCTTTCTCTTTGAACAAGAGAACGCTTTAATTGAGCAATCTAGTCACCGGAGTTGTTTTACCAAACTGAACAATACAATAAACATGGTTTCTTACACCAGAGAAGAAACGTAACTAGTAACTTCTTTGAGGGAGAAGCATATCAACCAGGATCTATCCCTCCTCTTAATCATGAAAATCCGTCACTGGCTCAGGAAAATGCCAATTTTGATAAGACTCACCCAGTACTGCACATACTAAGGGACGGCAGGGAAGGTTCTTGTCTGCTGCCTTCTTCCTGTGTCTCATAGGCTGCACACAAAAAAGAAATGAAATTAGTGGACACATGAACTGACATCCAATGGCTCATCATCATGTTCTTCATGCAAATAAAATCACTCTGCTGACATGCTACCTTTTCTTTCTTTTTCTAGTGATGGGGGTGGGGTGGGGCAGGGAGGACTTATAAATGCTTCTCAGTTATCAATGCAGGCCTGTGACAAAAACACAATTCACAGCAAGACAACAGCCCCAATGGACACTGGAGCATACTACAATGGGAAAGCTGTTGTTTTTACCTTGATTTTATCTATACAAGGGACATTACTAAGAACAAAAGAGACATACTGGTATCTTTTCTTTGATAAAATAATTAAGAAAAAGAAAAGGAGCAGGTAACTGTGTAGAGGCAGCAACAGTAGCAGTTGCAAAAAACAAAAGTTAAGTTTGAAATGTAAACCTCAACATGATTATTTTTAAACATATCTCCAAGTTCTAAGAAATTCCCTGATCTTCCAAATTCAATTTCCCCCACCTCTCAGATAAATAAAGCAGCATGTGGTCTTAACTATCAAAGGTCACAGGGCATTTTGCAAATGACAGGCTTAGACCCATCTCCTTGTGGAAATCTACTGATTTCTGATACTTCTACTGATACATTCTAATATTACTGCCATGAGAATATGGTTGTGGATCTTTTCATCCTCTCTTGAGTAAGAAAGAGCTCCATGACATGCAAAAAAAAAAAAAAAATTCCAACAACAGGCATGGGCCTGTTGAACAGCAGTTAAGCAAAAGTTCTTTAGTACAACATTCCACCCACATTTGTTCTAAGTAGGATCAATTTCATCCTCCCAAATCCTGCCAACACACCAAAAATTTCCTCTAAGAAAAACAAGAAACAAAATCACACCTACCATTCTATGTAAGTTTACTCGAAAGTTCATATTGTCATCATGCAAAAATGCATTGGCATACTGATCCTTAAAAAATAGAAATAAGGAGAAAAAGTAAGGAATGAGAGCTATATTTAGGAAACTCAGTTTATAATCTATCACACTTGCTATAAATCCTTGGACTTCAAGAACTACTACTTTCAAGGACCAGTTGAAGAGCTAATGAGATGAGCCTAGAATCTTAATGTCAAACTCTGCTTACGCCAGGAGACTTTACTTAGATATAATTCCACAGTGTGTCCCTAACTGGTCAAAAATCTCTCAGCAAATTACAAACAATAAAAATTAAGGCACAGGGACTTGAGGCGAATGCTGAGAGGAATCTGTTTTCTTATTTTCTCTTCCTTTCCATCTGCCCAAGGAGCCTGCTCTGTTTGTGACAGCTTGAAGGTTTTCATCAGGGCTGCAGGATACATGTGCAGACTCCACATGAGGAGCCACGATTAGGAAGAAAGGTCTGTACTCCACTGGGAATGGGCTTGGCACAACAGGAGAAAACTGCTATGCTGGCAGCAGGGCAGTAGGGAAGACCCTGTCTATCTCTGGCCTTGCTCAAGACTGACGGAAAATCAAAAACTTCTCACCCGTGGATCAGTAATAAATATCCCTTGGCCCTTTCCCAACACTGTTTTTGAAGATCTGACAGACTCCAATTACTAAGAACTGTTACAATTTGTGAAAAACAACCCCTTTAAAGATAGAAAGACTTCTGAAAAGCAATTACAACCAGCCCACTGCTAATAAGTGGCTCGTGTAGCGGCACCTGGCTGGCTCAGTCAGAAGAACATGCGACTCTTGATCTTGGGTCATGAGTTCCAGCCTCATGCTGGATGGAGAGACTGAGAGAGAAAGAGCACAAGCCAGGGAAGGGGGCATAGGAAGAGAGAGAAACAGAGAGAAAGAGAATCTTAAGCAAGCTCCACACTCAGCATGGAGCCCAACTCAGGGCTCAATTTCAAGACCTGGGATCATGACTTGAGCCGGAATCAAGAGTCGGACATGCTCGTCCGACTAAGCCACCCAGGTACCCCAAGATTACTTAAATAAATAAAACCTAAAAAAAAATAATAATAATAACAAGCAGCTCTTCTATAATCTGCAACCCATAACCTGGTGAAAAGTACGTCACCTTTTCACAGAGAATATAAAAAGGGAAAAAATGAGCAAGATCTTTACTCCATGTGGACCACCTTTACTATTTTTCTTAAGAGAGAAAAGATGAAAATAAGGAATAGTAAAGGAGGAAACTGAAGAGAAAATTTAGCTCTAAATTGACTCAAGTCCTGCCCATAACCAGGGATCAGCCTAAGTGAAACCATTTGGGTCCTGTGGTTTTTTTTTTACACCTTTGTTGCCACCAAGATGCAGGGTGAGTTCAGGCCTAATTAATCCAACCAAAAGAGCCTCCTTATAAAGCACCTTTTATTTTTACCCTTGGGTTCTTGTTCTTCACCAAACTGCAATCAGCCCAACTTTACTCAGGTTCTAATTCCTCTCTTTGGCTTTTCTCTCCACCAACTCCCCACAGGAAACTTGAGCTCCATTTTTTTTTTTTTAAGTTTTTTATTTTGAGAGAGAGAGCAAGTGGTGGGGAGAGTGGGGTGGGCAGAGAGAGAGGATCCCAAGCAGGCTCCTCATTGTCAGCTCAGAGCTAGACGTGGGGCTCGAACTCACGAATCATGAGATCATGACTTGAGCCGAAGCAAGAGTTGAACGCTTAACCAACTGAGCCACCGAGGCACTCTGGGCTCCTTTTTTCATTTTGCCAAATGCAAAAAACCCAACATGGGCAGCTTCAAAGGGGCATTATCATTTTTTCTACAGAGGCTTAAGTCTGTTATTTAAAACTCTTTAAGAGCTCGCTCTCCTTCTCTCTCTGCCCCTCCCCCACTCATGCTCTGTCAAAAATGAATAAACATTAAAAAAATTTTTAAAAAGGGGGGCACCTGGGTGGCTCAGTTGGTTAAGTGTCCAACTTCTCACAGGTTCATCAGTTTGAGCCCCACATGGGGCTTTATGTTGACAGCTCAGAGCCTGGAGCCTGCTTTGGTTTCTGCGTCTCCATCACTCTCTGCCCCTCCCCGACTCATCTTCGCTCACTCACTCTCTCTCTCAAAAATGAACAAACATTAAAAAAAAAACTCTTAAAAGCTCACATCTTCTAGTCTGAATTATCGAAGTTATAACACCACTCATTATTAATTAATCCAGTAAATACTAATTGAGCCTCTATTACATGCTAGATGCTGAGAATACTGAGAACACACTGGTGAAGGAGACAAAGTACTTGGTATCAGAGTTTACATTCTTTTTTTTTTTAACTTTATTTATTTTGAGTGAGTGAGTGAGAGAGAGAGAGCACGAGGAGAAAAGTGACAGAAAGAAAGGGAGAGAGAGAGGATCCCAAGCAGGCTCTGCACTGCCAGCACAGAGCCTGACATGGGGCTCAAACTCAAAAAACGTGAGATCGTGACCTGAGCCGAAACCAAGAGTTAGAGGCTTAACCAACTGAGCAACCCAGGCGCCCCTCACAGCTTACATTCTAGTGGGAGGAATGTAGGGAGACAAACAAAGAGGAAAGAGTTTCCCTCCCAAGCTTTAGGAACCTAAAAGTCAGGAACAAGAAAAGGGCAGAAAAAAGCACCCAGTAAGAGATGGGCTACTATCAGAAGGCTAGCAGCACCTACCTCTGCAATACACGTAAGTATAATCAAACAGAGTTTGCCACTGTGAAGTCGGTGCTCATCTGTAAAGAAAAAATAAACCCTTCTCTCCATATCATCCAAACCATGTTTCTATACAGAAAAAGATATGTATCATCAAAATGAACATTTCTACTTTCCCCCTCTGTCACAAAATTCCTGAATGAAAATCAAGGCTCTACTTGCGTTAATTCTTGCTTTTCTACTTGGCAAAAGAATTCCCCCAGAAGATTTTTTTTCTAAAATATTCTGGCAGTCTGATGGACCACTAACCACCTTCCTGAGAGCCATCTACTTAATATAATGGTTCCTACTGTCATGGCCCACATTAGGGCCATGCCCTTTGTTTCCATATCAACCCTTTGCTTCTAAATAGTCAGGTCCTTTCCCCACCCCTCCCACCTACCAGCTAGAAGCACCACCATCTATATCCACCTCCCACAAAATCTGGAAAGGTTTTATAACTGTACATAGCAAACTGGCAGTGGAATCAGAAACAAATTACTTGAAGAACAGGGTCCACCCCTGCCTTTCCTTGTACTGTGCACACTATTTATGATCAGAAAAGCTGTGAACTCTTCATCACTTTTCTTTCCTTCCTGCCAAAGTTATTCATTCTACAAATATTTACTTAGTACCTACTATGTGGCAGGCACTGTGCTAGGCATTACAGATACAGCACTGAACTAAACAAAGGTCCCTGGTCTCCCAGGACCCACATTCTAGTTATTAAAAAAGAAGGTAACCGGGACGCCTGGGTGGCTCAGTCGGTTTAGCGTCCGACTTCGGCTCAGGTCATGATCTCACGGTCCATGAGTTCAAGCCCTGCGTCAGGCTCTGTGCTGACAGCTCAGAGCCTGGAGCCTGTTTCAGATTCTGTGTCTCCCTCTCTCTCTGACCCTCCCCCGTTCATGCTCTGTCTCTCCCTGTCTCAAAAATAAATAAACGTTAAAAAAAAAAATTTTTTTTTTAAATAAAAAGAAAAATAAAAATAAAAAAGAAGGTAACAACAGCAGGGCTCTAGGCCCACACAAATGACCAAGAAAGAGCTATTCCATCACTGCCAATTACCAGAACCATGAAAGCTTATTTACTTTCCAAGATCTTTGTGGGTGAGGAGGTGAAATGGAGGCAAAAAGAGGGTTCATGCCAGAATATCCAAAAAGGACAAATGGTTTATGATGTTTCAAATTAGCTTTAACAGGACCCGGATTGAAGTCCATTCCGAGAGAAGATCTATTAACAGATTACAGTGCTACAGAAATGAGCTAAAAGAACTCACCCTGACATTAACCTGCTACTGCCTCAAAGATAAAATCAACTAAAACCTGACAATTAGAAGGCATAATGGGGGTTGTAGTCCAGAAATACATTCATCTCTTCTCATAGACAATGCAAATACAGTAATAATACTTACCTGACATTCCCCAGAGCTTACATCAGAGTTCCTAGGCAGCCAGAAGAGAAATGCCCCCGCCTGTGCAAAACTAGATTCGTGAGACTCTTCTACTTATCTGCAATTTCTCTGGCACTATCCTCCCTTTCCTCAAAAGCTGATAAGCAACTCCTGTAAAAAAAGCCTGCAGCTATCTCTCCACTTAAGAAAAAAAAAGTGTTTCTGAATACAAAACGAAGGCATATTTCATTATAAACTTTTTTAACTCAGAAAAGCACAAAAAAAGGACAACAAAAAACAAGTTTAATCACCCCACCCATTTGTCCTAACTGGTAAAATTTTGGTGAATCAACTTTAAAGTCTGCATAGATATACATATATACACATATACATTTTAGATATACATATATATTTTTAATATTTTTGTCTACTGTCTATTTTTATCTTAGAGAGCAAGAGCACACGTGCACGAGCAGGGGAGAGGCAAAGGAAGGTGGCAGGGGGCAGAGGGCGATTGGGAGGGGCAGAGGGAGAGACAGAATCTTAAGCAGGCTCCATGCCCAGTGCAGACCCCAAGGTGGGGCTCGATCCCACAACCCTGGGATCATGACCTGAGCCGAAATCAAGAGTTGGATGCTCAACTGACTGAGCCACCCTGGCATGCCCCGCCTAACGTCTATTTTTATGATTAATCAGATACTCCTTCAAGGTAACAATACCCCAAATTAGAAGATTCTCAGGAGAAAAAGGCTTTGAAAGCAGAGCTGAATCAAAGGAATGATAAAATTTTGGAGAATGGAGAGGAGAGGAACAACTGGGTAGAGGACACACAGGTAGCTTCAAAAGCATGATTTCTTCAGGTTGAGTAGCAGGTTTATATATGTTTGTTTTATTATGCTTCATAACTTGTGCTATTTGTTATGCTTACTATAAGCCTCATAATTTAATATTCATACATATAAGAAGTATCTTTTTATAGGTATCAAATAATATATAATAGAGAAGAAAGAGCTAATATCTGGATAGGGGGACAGAGCAGAGCCAAGACAAAGTTGCTTCTATTGCTCCTAAAATCATAATGAGATCCTATCAGTCAGGGCATACAGAAAGTCAGGGGATTAACACATAGCAAGAGCTGGGCCAATGTAGCACAGGAGACATTTTTCTTCTTCTGTTCCTCACTCCCTCAGCCTCACAGGAGCCATGTTTGACGTTAATTCTCCATCATACCTAACACTGCCCCTTGCCATATTTAGGCTGACTGTTGGCAAAGACCAATCCCAGCCTGAGTTCAGAGAGACAGCCTGAGACCATGATGCTACCATTAATCTGCCCTCAACTTTGCCTTCTATTTTATGTACGACGAAGTGACCAGGACAAAGAAGTTTATAAAATCATTAGAGCTGAAAGTAAGTTCCACGGGCCTCAGTTCACTGTTACATAACAAGCAAAGCTACAAGTTCATTTGCAGGGTCCCATCTATACAGTCTTTTCTGTGGTTGCTATGACATTTCTAGAGAAAGGAAGAGGTTATCTCCCTCCACAAAGGAGAAGCCAGGGCCCCAGGAAACATAAATACACAAAAATCTTGTTATCCTGGCCTGCCAGATCTCACCTGCTGAGTCTCAGAGGCCCACCAACCATCTCTGCCGCTCTGCTCAGAGCGGACTGAGATACATACTGGATAGAATCTGCTGAGTTTCCTCCCAATCCCCTCTCACGCCTAGCCCAACTATTACCCTTCCCTACTACCAGTTAAAAGACTATAGATGTAACAGATGAAGAACAGGAGACCAGAGACAACAAACTCAAACTTTTCCAACAGCCACTCCCCTCCTGCTTCCACTCTACATCTCTTGATGGGTAAGGACACTTCTGTTTTAAGTGTTAAGGAACACTGTCCTTCTCAATCTCACCTCTTCCTACGGTACTCAGTACAATAGTCCACGAATTCTCACCACAAGCTGATGCTTCCAATTCTTGTCCTCAAAAGGGAAGTCCCTGATGCATGCTAATCCCTCCCCTTCCCACACAATAGACTTTGCATCTACTTACCAAAATCTGCTAAAATCACTTGCTAGTTTTTGTAAAGACCAATTTTTTTTTCCTGTTCTATTTTTGAAGTACTCCCCCTCCAGCTCCAGGTTTTCCCAACACCACCTAATTGCCATCTGGCAGTGAGAAATCACTGTTTTCCAGTAATCAGGACCATCACCCTGTACAGGAGGCCCCAACAGTTCATCCAAAGTTTCAAAGTATTAATGCTGCTCCTTGATTCTAGCTAAGTAGCTGCCTGCCACACCTCCTGCTTCCTGAGCCCCTGAAGTAGCCTGCCTTACCTTTGGTGTCCTGCATGACAATCGAGCTGTACTTTAAGAAGGTTATGAGTAGATTACTGGTCTGTACATCTGCATCCAGTGGGAGTTCCACAGAACTTATAACTGGAATAGAACAGATGAAATGTATTTAGCCTATAACATATTCTAAGACTTCTACTTACATAGCCAATTTGCCAGCAGACAAAAAATCACCAAATAAACTTTTTCCACAAAAGAGGGAGGACCAAGTGCTTCGCATTAAACCCTTAGCTACTGTTCCTAGGCCTCTAGAGCCCTTCCTACTCCCATGATTGGTCCCAAGACCAATACCTTTCCTGTAATATAGGAGAGCAGGTCTCCGGGAACAGTGCTTTTCTCCCAACATCCTAAAAAGGGTCTTTTGATTCTGCTTTTAGCGTCAAGTAACCCAAAAGTGTTCAGGGCCCTTCTTAAAGGCACTCTGATTTGTACCTTAGGGAAAGATCTGTATTGAATATAAATGAGCCTTGCTTTGATGAGTCTCCTGCTTAAAATAAATGACAATTCATTCCTAATAAGGAGAAATCTTGTTCAGTTTTAAGAATAAGACTTTAGGCTAGAAATACCCAAGATGGAAGGGAAAAAAGTTAAGACAGAATTGCATGCAAATTCTACTCCTTAATCTCTTCCCCTGCCCCGGCCCCCTGAAACGGAACCTGAAAAAGAATACTGAAATACTGAAAACAGGTGGACACTATTGACTGGGGTAGCCTGGAAACTGAGTTTTATACACCCAGCTACTTATTATTTCCAAGAGAAATTACCCCTTGTCCCCACTCTCTGAGCCACAGTTGTAATCAACAATGAGGGACCAAACCAGGGCTAACCCACACAGAATTGTCTTTCTGTTTTTGTTTTTTGTTTTTTTTTTTTTTAAGTAGGCTCCACATCCAATGTGGGGCTTGAACTCACAACCCTGAGATCAAGAGTCTCATGCTCTATCAACTGAGCCAGTCAGATGGCCCCAGAACAGTCTTAATGCAGATATATCAAGTTTCTAAGACTTTAAATTAGACTTAGACATCTTGTTAACTGTTTTTACACTAAGACATAATATAAAAGCACAAGGAGGCTCATGATGGCTCAGACAAGCTAGAAAATCTATAGCTTTCTGCAGTATTTTCACCTGTGAAGACTCAGCTGAGTTTGGGATATTACTCATAATATGTATTCACAACCATAGTGGATCCTTCTGGAGTTATTATGATGTATGCTGAGAACATTTATTAACAATGGGAAACATTTGCATATAATGGTTCCATAACACACAACAAGCACAAAAGAAAGCCTTATGAAAAGAAATTAGCATGTCCAATCCTTGGCTGTTTTCCTACAGTTCAGCCTCCCAAAACTAATAAAAGACAAATATATTTTTATGTTCAAATACTAAAAGGTCTTAATTCACGTTATGGGTTAATGACCTGAGACTACTACTACAAGCCTATTTTGAAGCTCAGAGCCCATAATCATTCCTTTGTCCAATACAAAGAGGAATCTAACTGGTAAGTGGGACTTTTTTCCCCACTCACACACAGCAGTAACTGGAAAAATGTCTTATGTAATATGCAGAAATATAGAAGTATATGTATTTTTAGTTTACCAGAAAGTCCTCTCATGCCAAGGCTGAGTTGTCAAATGTCAAGTCTGAGCTGGGAACAAATGTTACATCTAAACTCCTGGCTTTTAAAAATAATGGCTTCAGTGACATACCTTTAAATATAACTGGGCCACTGAGCACCACTATACATAATTAAAGACAAAAACCTGGAAACAAGGTTATAACGCTTAGGATCCCTATAGATAGGAAATGAGTTAGGAGAGAGGAAAAAGGACAAAATAGAAGAAATAGAATAAAATCCCTCATAAATTAAAATCCCCTTCTTAAGGAAGAGTTATTCCTTGATCTTTGGCTTCATAATTCTTCCCAGCAGCCTCTGACAAGGGAGACAGTCATTTGAAAGTGGGCTGACTCCATCTTCCCACTAGAAAAAATAAAAGCTCAACTGGTTGTAGGTAAGTAAGCACAAATCCTGCCATTGCATAATCAAGTGTGTGGGTGGAATGTTCACAATGAACAGTTTGAAAGGCAGTTCTGTGAAGCATCCAAACCCCAACATCACATGGAATTCAGATATATGGATATATATATATATATATATATATATATATATATATATGGCTTTTGATATCCATGGTAACCAGGCAGGCTTCGTCCTTAAAGAGAAAGAACAGTATTTCCATTGGATTATTCAGTGACCTGAAAAAGCAAAGACAAGTAAGCAATCCTTACTACTTGCTCCTTCTCACTAAGATATTTTGGAATTTGGCTTTCAGTTCCAAACAGATCCAACTTGCTACCATAGACCTGAGTACGAATGGCACCTTCCTGACACTCTTCTGTACCAACACCACTTTTACTACCTTGAAATGCTACTGCCACAGGTGCTATATGAAAATTTCAAGGAGAAAAGGCAGATCAAACAAGATCATTTCTCGTACAGACAGTAGAGAGGCACAGAGAAAGGATCAAAGTTGGATTTCCTATATTTCTTTACCCAAAATTCAGTAAACATTTCAGGTAAAACATCAAGTATTAAACAAAGATTATTTTTAGGTTAATGTACTCTATCAAACACACTCAGGTGACAACAAAGCTTATTGGGCAAAATTCATAACTTCTTTCCTGCTACCTTTTTCTAAGTTCCAGCCATAAAATTTATAAAGTGGAAATTTGTGTGCGTGCGTGGGGTGGGGGGTGGGGGGGGTTAGGGGTAGAAGTCTTAAATACCCACCAAATTCCAATTATAATACACTCAAAACTTGATATTTTCCCCCTGTGAGTGCTGGCAGACACATATCAGTATGTAATATCTTAGGGTTCACTTTCTCATGCATGTATTCAACTAATATTTACTACGTAGTGACCATGCCAGGCACTACACTGGTCAGACAATAGTGAACAAAACAGACATGGTCCCTGCCCTGACCCATGTCCTGGATCTTAGTCTCAACTCTCACTAACAGTAGGTGAACGATTTATTTCTCTGGCCTCAATTCCCTCATTTGACCAATGGTAACATGAGATAACATTACTATCTTACATTTATTTCAGAGAGACCTTCATAAAGTATCTCATCAGAGCCTCACAAGTATCCTGAGAGTTTGGCAAGACAGGCATCACTGACCTCAGAGGTCCCTTTCAGATCTAGCACTCCATGATTCTACAACCATTTCCTGAGGACAGGCTTCTAACACAGAGAAAAGCACCTGACTGTCTTTTCCAAAATTTCCATTGGAGCTTCAGAAGTCCTAAAGGATATCACCTCAGACAATTTCTTAAGTGAAAGAATTAACAACCGTGTTCTTTGTTCAACACAGCTACACTCACCCTGAAAGATTCAAGATCGTATTAATCAAGAAAACATGAGGTGGTGGGTTTACCATCAGAGGAGGGTGGTGTGGTCCCAAGTGGTGTGGCTGGGGTTGTCGGAGCAGGACTGACAGGGGTTGTCACCAAGCCCATCTCTGGATGACTCTGAAAGAGAACAGAAGCAGGTAAGAAAAGACATAACCTAGTTCTGAGTAGCCTCCCCACAACAGTCTTTCTGGTATTCCTGGCGTCATAATTAGATGGAATGCTCACTGAGGAGGGACCGCTTCTGCATTGAGTTCCCGTGAGAACGTGATTCCTGTTGATGCTTGCTAAATTCTAATAAGAAGCTCTGTGGGCAAGTTTTCTTTTAGCAACTAAGTTCCCATTACATAAGTTTTCTGCAGAACCATGAAAATAAAAAACTGGGGTAAACAAATACCTGAGATTATTCTACCAAAAAGAGGGCATCTACAGTCCTAACTGAACCTGGGAAAGGACTCCTCTCATCAGATCAACCTAAAACACATACATAGACTGTCTTGATGACCACACAGTTGACGAGTAAGTACAGGCGAAGCAAGTGGATAAGAGGTGTTATAAAAAGAGCTAGCAGACAGCAGTCTCCCTGTTCCACAACCAATAAGAGTGTACAGTGTGGAAGCAGAGACATGGGGGAGACATCCACTGGGACCCAAACAGATGACTCCTCTGTCCCTGACCTTCCTTAGCCACCTCTGTCACATTAGCTCTTGAGAATTAAGCTGAGGGGCAGCTATTCCCTTCTCCTCCCCAACAGCTTTCCCAGCCTTTCACCTTCCTCATCCCTCCTTTAACATCAGTGACAGACACCAGACAGCAGACAAACATAATGAGAATGGTGGATAAAATCTCTCATGTTCTCAGTCTTGATAAATAATAAGTGTCCTCATAGGCAGAGCCTAAACCAGCACACTACTTTTTAAGCATGGCCTCATTTTGTTGTTGTTGTTAAGTAAAACTCCATCAGTGATTCCATCCATACACATCTGCCCTTTGAGACAGAAAAAAGCATAAACATAAACAAACGTCCTTTTAAAAGAAACCTGCATACATATTTTAAACATTCTGACTCTAAGATACAAACACTTTATCAATTTTTAAAGACAGCTTTCATGGCCAGCACTTGAGCTCCTGGCCTGTTTTAGTCCCTCTCTACCAACTACCGAAGACATCCCAAGCTAGGAAGTGACCTAGCACTCAGGATCCTGTGACTTCCTGCTTTCGATACGCATAGACCATTTTTTCTCCTAACAGCTAGCCTTATGCTAGATACGATACTTTTTACTTTTGTACTCGGGAAATTGGTGAAATAATAAGACAAGTGACTTGGCCTCTTTTATCTCTAGTTGCAATTCCACAGTGGTTTAGGAAGCAGAAAGCCTGACATGAAAATCCATATGGGAATTGCCAGTGAGCAAAATGAAGTAATCTCAACTTGTCTGGGTTAACAGAATCAGTAAACTGGTCAAATGAATTAGTAGACTGGTCAAAACCATTGACTTTGCATACTATCAGACCCGCTTCAGCACTAGATGGAAACATACATAATTGAGGACAACTCGATACAGAGGCAACTAATGCAACTCTTTGTTACTACCACTTACCAATACAAAGCAGGGGTTAAACCGGCAGAGCCAGTGAGGCTTTTCAATGGAGTGAATCTGTATGAAATTCAGGGAGAAGAAGGATTGGAGTTTTTAATATAACCAACCTGGGCTAACACTGTGATGAAGTTGCGATTTAAATGAACAGCTTCATAAAGTGCCAGAAGGATGGCCTCATTGGTTCTAAAGAAAGAAAACAAAGAGAACAAACTGGAGAGGCTCTTATAGTGGAAGAGTTAAAACACTATGACCAACAAGATAAAATTTCACCCAAGTTCCTCATTATCAATCCCTTTGAGTTTCTAATGTTCCCTTTATTTCCTTGTTGGGTTTATGTAAAGGGTATATAGGCAAGGAGTCAGGGCTTTAATTTTAATTCCTTAGAACTAGTTTTTATTCACTTCATTCCCTATTTTCCTTCTCATTTTTCTACCCCAATTCAGTTAAGTCCTTAACTGGTTCAGACACCTAGCCCCACTTCATTTCATTCCAGAGACAGCTGAGAACCATTTTTCAGCTTCTCAGGGCTCAACAGACATGTCCAAAGGAGTGGTTTCTAAGGGTCCATTATTGTTTACAACCCAAGAAACATCTTATAAATCACCATAAAAGTTTGAATCCATAAAAGATTAACAAGAGGTAACGTTTCACACTCCTATCCAGCCAGATAGCCCACACTACAGTTCAAGTCACCGCACAAAAATGTCAGCCACTTACTGTACTGAGATTTTCTCATGGGCATCTGCTATGAACATGCTGCCCACCTGTGGAAGGAAAGAGGAATTGCAGATTTATAGCAGGGAAATGTGAAAGGGGCTCTGTGCCGGTGAAGCCTTTAAATCAGGGAAAGGACAAGCTGCTTGCAGCCTGAGAGAATAGGGAACTGGCCCTCCCATCCTACAGACGAAAACCAGCCCACTTTAAAGATCTTCAAAGAATCACAAGAACTCCACTAAATTGTCTTTCCTTAAGGGGCCTTAAAACGGAACAATCAGGACTTTGGTCCAGCTCTCCTCTTCAATGTGTAAGTTCAGTAACCGCTGACAGCAAGTAAATGGTAACCTAGACCTCCTTGTCACTCTGCATCTTTCCCAAAAGTTGCTTATTTGAAGTCAGAAACTAACTTATAAAGAACACCACAGAAAGCACACTGATTTCATCCAACATAGAGCCATCTTCGGAGGAATATTTGGGTTTCAGACCAGAAATGTCTATGTGAGACCCACTTTCAGATCATAAAATCTTTAGTCTGTGTTGTAGGCAGGGCAGCCAAAGAAGTAAATGGAGTAGGCTATCTCCAATATGTGTGATATCAGAGGCACTGAGAAAGATGCCCATCCCTCTAAAAATACTTTTCCATCTGCCTACTGATGCTCCCAAACTATGCAGCTCAAACTTCCTTTGTTTCATATAAAACTTTTCCTTCCTGGCTAAAAGGCAGCAGTATAATTATATCCAATTCATTTAACCAAATACCAACACAGTGCTCATATTGCTCTGACCTCTGAGAAACTTTATTCACTTATGCTTCAGAGTTAAAGAGCTTATCAGATCCTTTTCTGAGAGTAGACTCTAAGAAAGAAGAAGGGAAGATGACAGGCATTGAGGGGAAAAAGCTGCCTTTTCGGGGATAGATGGATGATTATTTTTTGCAGTGAACTCAAAAACTGTCTTGCCCTACAGCTGATCACTTGAATACTAATGTCCAAGAAGAAAGACTTTCTAAATCTGCCTAGATTCTAAGACCTGCGAGATTTATCTCTTAAAAATTAGTCCCAGCAGGAGCACCTGGGTGGCTCAGTAGGTTAAGTAACCAACTTCGGCTCAGGTCATGATCTCATGGTTCGTGGGTTTGAGCCCCGTGTCGGGCTCTGTGCTGAGCACTTGCTCGGAGCCTGGAGCCTGCTTCAGATTCTGTGTCTCCTTCTCTCTCTGCCCCTTCCCCCCCTTGTGCTATAAGTCTCATCCTGTCTCTCAAAAATAAATAAATTAATTAAAAAAAAAATTTAAAAACAAAATTAGTCCCAGCCATTCGCAATTATGTGGATAGAACTAGAGGGTATTATGCTAAGCAAAATTAGTCAGTCAGAGAAAGACAAATATCATATGACTTCACTCACATGAGTACTTTAAGATACAAAACAGATGAACATAAGGGAAGGGAAGCAAAAATAATATAAAAACAGGGAGGGGGACAAAAACATAAGAGACTCTTAAATACAGAGAACAAACAGAGGGTTGCTGTAGGGGTTGTGGGAGAGGGGGATGGGCTACATGGGTAAGGGGCATTAAGGAATCTACTCCTGAAATCATTGTTGCACTATATGCTAACTTGGATGTAAATTAAAAAATAAAATAAAATAAAATAAAATAAAATAAAATAAAATAAAATAAAATAAAATAAAATAGAATAAAAAAATATTAGTCCCAGGTTACCTGGCCCAAAATGACTATGGTGCCAAGGTTGAGAAACCTTATTCAGAAGTCTTGCAAAATGGACCAGTAACTTTCCTAAACTATGGACCTCTCAGTCCATTAAATCTTTAGATAAGTGGGTCAAATCCACTGCATCAATCCCTCAACTCCAGGACCAGCTATGAGGGATCAAGTGGCCACAGCAGACAGCCAAGGGGCACTCAGGGCTGGGCTCAGATCTAAACTTTCCTATTCAATATTCTGTAGGGTCAGTCCTCAAACATAGCCAGCTCTTCAGGAAGCAAAAGTCTGGCTTAATGTGTACCCTTTTTTAGCTTTTATAAAATTGAATTAATTAATTTGAAAAAAATCAATCCCAGAGCAATCGGAGCTCTCCTTTCCTTATCTCACTTGGATTTAGGAATCAATAAAAGAGATACAGCTCTCAAAAATATCTGTTCTTTGGGACTTCTGGGTGGCTCAGTTGGTTAAGCGTCCAACTCTTGATTTCCACTAAGGTCATGATGTCATGGTTCATGGGATAAAGCCCCGCAACAGGCTTCTCATTGACAGCTTAGAGCCTGCTTAAGATTCTCTCTCTCTTTCCTTTTTCTGCCCCTCCCCCTGCTTGCACCCGCCCTCTCTCTCTCTCTCCCTCTCTCTCTCTCTCTCTCTCTCTCAAAGATAAACATTCAAAACTCTGCTCTGAGCCACTCTCCCCTCATCATGCCATCATCTCAAACATTTGAACTTCTAAGTACAGATTTGTCTACCCCTGCAGACGCCTTAAGACTGCTGAGCAAGACAGAAAAAACAAGTGGGACTTACCATATTTGTTAAAGCAGAGAAAAAACCACTCTGGTGTTCTTCTTCCTTGTCTTTATATTGCCTGAACAAAAATAACTAAATTCAACTTTAGTATTATTTATCAAGTATGTCTCCATCCTTGCCATTGTAGATAATCAGGGCAGGGCACTCTTTGAATTCAGTGACTCCAGAAAACAAAAGCATTATGACAATGTAGCCACTCCAGTCTCCCCTGCAAGCTAAGAGGCATGCATGCCTCTGCTCTTGAGGCGGAATGTATCAAAATGCCTGGCTACTTTGGGAGAGAGGCAGAAAGCAAGCTGCAAACGTGTGAAACTGCTCTAACATATGGCTGATCCAGTTATTTCCCAAACAGACTATTACTTGAAAAGTGTAACAGTGAAATTACTTTAAGGCTGTAGAGTGAAAATCTTGTCTGTTTTTGAAGGAAGAGGAGGGAAATCTGTGAGCTAAACTATTTGTGGAGATGGGGCAGATTTGAAATTCCACATCCAATTGTGTGTGAGCAAAGTCTGGAGAGGAACAAGAAAGATACTGCCTGGCCCTTGCCAGGATTAGGAACACTTCTGGTTTCCATTCACTGAATACCAGATCCTTCTTCATCCAAAGCAAAAGGGAAAACAAGCATCAATGAAGAGAGCCCTCAGAAAAGACAGGGACTCTGGGAAGCTGCGGTTGATTCCTGATGAAAAAGAAGTATCCACCAAACTAGAGCTAATTCAGTATGTTTTCTCCTTTTATTTATTTTTTAAGTGTACAAAAACGTGGTGCTTCGTAACCTTTTTTACATAGAAAATGACTTGTATGATACATCGCGCTAAATGGAAGAGCCTGCTTGTGGCTGGAAAACAAGTTAAAATACCCTGCAATAAAATACCAAAGGTTGCAAAAAAAAAAAAAAAAAAGTGTCTAATTGCTTAAATAAAAGATGACACTAACCTGGTGGCTACTTTCCCCCTGGTATTAGAAACAATTCCTGCTGGGGCACCTGAGTGGTTCGTCAGTTAAGCGTCTGAGTGTTGGGTCTCAACTCAGGTCACGATCTCATGGTTTGTGAGTTTGAGCCCCATGTCAGGCTCTGGACTGAAGTGCAGAGCCTGCTTGGGATTCTCTCTCTTTCCCACTCTGCCCCTCCCTTGCTCATGCTCTGTCTCTCAAAAAGAAGGAAGGAAGGAAGGAAGGAAGGAAGGAAGGAAGGAGGAAGGAAGGAAGGAAGGGAGGGAGGGAGGGAAGGAGGGAGGGAAAGAGAAAGAGAGAAGGAAGGAAGGAAGGAAGGAAGGAAGGAAGGAAGGAAGGAAGGAAGGAGGAAGGGAGGAAGGAAGGGAGGAAGGAAGGGAGGGAGGGAGGGAGGGAGGGAGGGAGGGAGGGAGGGAGGGAGGAAGGAAAAGAAAAGAAAAGAAAGAAAAAGAAAGAAAGAAAGAAAGAAAGAAAGAAAGAAAGAAAGAAAGAAAGAAAGAAAGAAAAAAGAAACAACCTTTGCTAAGGCCATCAAGCTGAGCTTAGAGCAAATATGTCTACCAGAAGCTAAATCTAAGAGTACTCTTCTAGGATAGGTAAGGGAAATTCACCCAAGCACTGGAGCAAACCTGTTTTCCACTCAACCAATTCAAACGAAAATTAGACCCTACCCTTCTGGAACAGTGGACTTACCTATTATACTCAGATAAAGCCTGGGCAATCACAAGTCCCATTCCCTAGAAAGAAAAAGGATAGCACAGGTGAAATAAGGGGCTGGTGGTGATGCCAGGCCAGGGAAAACACTAAATACAGTCCTGGGGTCCAGATTTTCCTGATCTCACTATCTTAATGTTACTTTAATAGAGTAACAAGGGGGTGGGGGGCACAAAACAGACCAGCCCAGATCACTGACAATTTCACTGGGATCATTTTCACCTCAAAAGATAAGACAAAGTTAGAATCTTCAAACAAAAAGCTCTCATGTCTCTAAAACAGTCACAGTAAGAGCGACAATGAGTCTCACGCTAAATGAAGGTGCTTAGAGACAAGCCACTCTCTTTCAGGCCACAGGAAAACAGGAAGGTACCAGGAAGATGCATCCATCTTCTTATCCACTTTCCCTTTAGAACCCGCTAATAAACATGACACAAAGATCAAGTAAGGCCATGGGATGAATCATGTGTGCTTTTTTTTTCATAAGATAAATTAGAAGAATGAAGAGGGCAATATGCCTGACACCTGGTCATCTTCTTCCTCCCTTAGTCAGAGATCAGATATTCAATCCCAAACTTTCAAGGACATATGTAACAGATACAGAGACCATCCTCCATGCTTCAGCTTCACCAAGTTGGGCTGCAAATGCCATCTAGCTAGTTCTACAAGAAGGGATCTCCCATCAGTTAAGTCTTCTAAGCCTCGCTGTGTCTTTTTTTTTTTATTTCATCTTTACTGACATACAAAATTGTAAGATATCTAAAGTATATACATCGTGGTGATTTGATATATCATCTAAGCCTTCTTATTCTTGGGAATGTAACTTACTGACTCTATAGGATCATCAACCTCAGCACACTGTAACATGAAACATAACCAACCATTTCATCATGATTAGCAAACAAACGTCTCTTCACACCTTCCTTCCATGATGAGAAGATTAAAGACAATAAAATAGTCACACTGATGCTCTAAAAGGAAAAGACCGATTCCCTCTTTATAGCCAGATGAAATTAACACAATAGCTCTCTGCTCTCTGTTCTAAATATCAAGTACTTAAACAAACATAAGTACTTAAAACAACACACAAGGATCTAGATACTCACATTGAGCGTAGCCTCATCATCCACGATAGACAGCTTCACAATATAAGGATTCACAGACTGTTAAATAAGAGAAGAGATTCAAGGTGAGTTGACTTAGTTAATAACCCATTAGTTATTTAACAAAGTGTTAACAAAAATGGTTCTATAAGGCCCTCTCTCTATAGTGATGCTCCTAATACCCAGATCAAACCCATTCTGCCAACTGACTCCCCCCATTTCCAGTAAATCTCTCAGTGTGCATGGGCAATCACCACACACACACACACACACACACACACACACACACACACACCAGTTCTGTTCTACTTGCATTTTCCTCTAGGCTGGATCGGTCCAGGCCTATGTCTGCCACTTCTCCCTTCTTTCCATCTTACTTATTTCTAAGAAGTGAACATTCCACAAAACTCATTTCGTCCTATCCTACCAATAATCTGAGTCCATAGGGACAGCAGTCTTGGGGGAACATAAAAGCTTCTTTGCCATAAGGCACAGATGTATAAGTTGTTAACTTACAGTCTCATCCCAAAGGCTCCCTAACCATTCCACAAACTATATGCAAGGACTGATTCACCCACCCGTAAAACAAAGCCACCTTGGGGGTGGAAAGTGGCAGCTGCTTAACAGCCAGAGAGGCCATTTATGGATCTGATACCCAAATAACACTGCAGGGGAACTGAAAAAAAAAGATGTAATTACCCAAACTACAATCTGGTCAGAACACTGGGATTTAATGATTGTCCCATCACTTACAACATTGGAAGATTCCTTGAGTTTTCCCAGACCCAATCTCAGCTGGGCAGCATATGGAAATGGACATATATTTAAACTCATTATGCAGTTGGGCCATATCCTACCAGTGGAATGAAAACCAATGACCTGCTCACCTTAAAAACATCCCACACAAGGGATGTAAGGAAAGACCTCACATAGATCAGCCACCAATTTTAACCCAAGGGAAGCAAAGAACAACATTGGTAGTTTCTACAGCACCCAAGAAAACTCATCACTGAGAAACTTGGAAACCCCCCACATAGACTTTATTTAATCAAGTTTCTGAGGGTATCTTTTGAATGTCAACTGGGAATAGAAAGAGACAGCTTTACTTTCTTAAGAGCCCAAATGTTTACAATGTTTTCTACAACAAAACCCAAGGAGGTAAAATCCACTCCATTTGCCACTTGATCTGAAAGAGGAAGGCTCTCTACACTGCTTCCTATAACCAGTAGTCAAATCCTGCTGATGCTGCAGATAGATGTCAGACAAGGTCCAATGCAAGTGGGTCCTTGGAAAAGAAATTGGCAGTAGGCTGACTTAGAGATGCCACAATGAAGAGAACAACACTAGAAGGAGCAGGCCACTGTTTCTTGGCATAATCTTAAAACGTCATTGTCACTCACCGTCCCAAAAGTCCAGTTTTAGGTAATAATAAAGATCATCTGATTACCAAGAACAACCTATCTTTAGCAGTTGAGGAAAAGGGAAGGTGGCTAAAAGCAAAGGTTTGGGTTCTAGCTCCTCTACTTACTAATTGTGACAAGTTAAGCACCTTTATTAACCTAAGCTCAACTTCCTCATCTTCAAAATGGGGACAATATTTTCTTTCTCAGGGTTGCCATAAGACTTAAAAATGAATTAAGACATGTAAAATCCTTAGCATAGTATCTAGCATACGGTGAGGGCTATATGATCGATAACTATGTATTTGCTTCTTCAACATTTTTATCATGTTTGAAGGAAAACTCTTTAAGAAAAAAAAGAAAACGAGAAGGATCAATTTGCAACTGGACAATAAACAAGTCTGTAATTTCTGGGAAACATCATGTCCAACTGGGGAATGAGTCACGTCATTACAGGAGACTGGGCAAACCGAGAAGGCCAGGATCTTAATGCTGTGAAAATTTCTATTCTACCAGATACTGATTTTCCTTAACACTATATGCCTGTTGTGCTGGTCACGTTTTTTAAACTGAAAGCAATCTACTTCTCATCCACAAGACAGAATTACAAACTCTGTGAGCCTATACAGGATCACTCTAATAGGATTCTGCCTTTATTTGATCTAAACTATACCTATCATTTTTCATTGGCTTTTGCGGGGGGGGGGGGGGGAGGAACCTCTTCTATCCCCTTAGATGAAATAACAAAAATGGAATGCACTATTTCAGGTGATGAAAAATTATTTACGTTTACTACATGATGTCTTTTCCATCACTTCCATTCCTTAAGTCCAACAACCTTATCTGCCTTCTCTGTGTTTAGGTGGGTGCCCAGTCTCCCTGGAGCCCTCTGCACCTTGCTAAAAGGTTGCAACTTTCCCTATCCATCATGGGATGGATTGTGGTGGTAGCTAGAATCTGTCCTCCCCAGCATGCATCCTCTCATACTAGTTTGCATAAAATTTTACCAGCTTTTGGTTTTGCTATGTTCATCTGGAATTCCTCATGTGCCTGTCAAAAACCTTCCTGCTCCATGGTCACTAGGTTTCCTTAATGGTTTCTGATGAGTGACTTCTATCAAAAGCTGCAAAGCCCAGATAAATTATGCCCACTAGCTTGCCCTTGCCTACTATACTAATTCTTCTGAGGCTTCTGACAGACTAGAGATGCATACCTCACTCCAGAAATATGATTTTCTCTAGTTCCTTGTCCCTGTCTAATTTTTCAGGCTGACATTTCAAAGAGCCCTACTGGGCTGAACCAGGGTTCAGTTCACATTTAGAGAAACCAAGCCATTGCCTCAGATTGGCCTGCATCCAGCAGAATGTTCAGAAAATATTCATTACTGATGAGGGCGCTTTCCTATAACGTGCAACTCAACTTTCATTAACTATCTCCAGCATTTTTCCTCAGTTACTTCTCTTGCTATTGTAATAAGGCCACAGTGGCTTTTACACATGACAGAGATCAAAATGGCTACCATGCCAACCCCCCCCCCCCCCCCCCGATCACCAGTAAAACAGGTGTTGGTGATACATTACATATTTATTAGTAGCTCCACACACCATTTGTAAGTTACTCCAAGAAAATTAAAGCAATCAACTCCTGGGATCCCTAACACAGTAACATTGCTCCACATATTCCAGTCCCTCTTTAAGTATTCCTTTCTCACAGCCTCCCCTTCTTCCATACTTCTCCTTATAAGAATAAGCTCCAGATTTTGTTACCCATCACTCTTGACTTGACTAAGAACCATCTCAGAAATCACTAAGTGGGGCACATGGCTGGCTCAGTTGATGAAGCATGTGACTCTTGATCTCAGTGGTGTGAGTTTGAGCCCCACGCTGGGGTAGAGACTACTTAAAAATAAAAAATTTTAAGGGCGCCTGGGTGGCTCAGTCAGTTAAGTGTCTGACTTGATTTCGGCTCAGATCATGATCTCCCAATCATGAGGATCAAATCCCACCTCAGTCTCCGTGCTGAACTGAGCATGAAGCCTGCTTAAGATTCTCTCTCCTCTGCCCCTCTCCCTTTCTCCCGTACATACACTCTCTCTCTCAAAAATAAACAAACATTTAAGGGGCACCTGGGTGGCTCAGTCAGTTGGGCATCCGACTTCGGCTCAAGTCATGATCTCGTGGTCCGTGGATTTGAGCCGCGTGTTGGGCTCTGTGCTGATAGCTCAGGGCCTGGAGCCTGCTTCAGATTCTGTGTCTCCCTCTCTCTCTGCCCCTCCCCCATTTGTGCTCTATCTCTCTCTCCCTCTCTCTTTCTCTCAAAAATAAACATTAAAAATAAATGAAAAATTAACATTTTTAAAAATTAAATTACAAGAGAAGAAATCTTAAAAGAAAATCATTGACTGAGGATCCAGAAGCTCACAAACGAAAAGCCTCCCTCCAGCTGGCTCATTTCTCATAGCACTGCTACTCGCTAAGTGAAGAAAGTCAGGTTACCTCAAGGCAGCTCCTGGATTCTGGATTCAACCCCTAGTGTCCAGAGCCCAGTGCCAAATGCTCCCTATCCCTCCAAAGCAATCCCCAGTGAGGCCCCTGGTCTTCCGTGAGCCCCACCTTCCTTTTCTGTGTGTTCTCCCTTTTAAGAAGAATCAAGTAGAGGCATAAAATCAAATACAAATCTCTGAGTTCTGCTCTTCATCTCAAAAACTTGTAAATCTGTCCCTGATTAACTCAGGAACAAAGAGAATTCCAGAACTGACATGAGTAAGGCTCTGTCTTCAATTCTCCATTAAAATCAAAAAGAGTTCCCAGACCAACAGTGATACTTACACAAGTGGACCGCATTAAGGAAATCCAACATACAAAAGTCCAATCTTTCAAAACAGATGTGTTAGGTCAGTGGTTCCCAATCCTGGCTAATCATCATACTCAACAGGAGAATAAAAAACAACCACCACCACCACGAACAACAACAACAACAACAACAACAACAACAGATTCCCAGTTCCTACCTCCAAGAGATTTGGATTCAGTGTGTCCAGAGTAAAGCCCAGAAATTTCTTCTTTTTGAAAAGTTCCTAGGTGATTCCAATGATAAACTAGGTTTGGGAACCACTACATTAAGGGATATTCACTCACTTTATTAGAAGTTGTACCACGGGATTCCTTTAAATGGCTATACCCTCTGCCCCAAGCATTTAATATAAAAGTTTTAGAATTTGGTTAATCAAAGTTAATCTATATACCATTTACCAAGAACATGTCTTCTATGTTAAAGTCCTCTAGGAGTGGCCACACTTAGGAAGATTATAGAAAGATTATAAGTGTCCATTAAGGGGCCCACTCACCTCATATTTTCTGTAATTCACCAACAAAGCCAAGAGGACAACAGCATCATACCCATGCTCCCTGCGACTTGGGGGGTGGGAGAGTATCTGTAACATGAACCAGAAATGCATGAGTGCTAACTCCTAGTTCCTAGGAATGCTGACAGAGAAGATTTGAGGAGGCGGTTTACCCAAAAGAGAAAGAGAGGATGGGGGAAATGACCTACCTGTAAAATTGCTTCAAATATGCTGTTGATCATCACATACTCTAGGATAGTGTTCTGGCTGATGTTATCTGTCACCTAAATGCAATAAAAGGCTTTTTAGGGGCGCCTGCGTGGCTCAGTCGGTTAAGCATCTGACTTTGGCTCAGGTCATGATCTTATGATTCAGGGGTTCAAGCTCCACATTGCTCGCTGCTGTCAGCACAGAGCCCGTTTCAGATCCTCTGTCCTCCCCTCCCTCTGCCCCTCCCACGTTGGTTCTCTCTCTCTCTCTCTCTCTCTCTCTCTCTCTCTCTCTAAGATAAATAAATATTTTTTTAAAAGGCTATTACTGAGGCACTCTACTATCTCAAGTATAACTCCTCCCCCACTAAGAGAATCAGAAATGTTAAAACATTCTACTAGATACTTAGCAGACTTTTAATAAGCACCTCTGAAGCTGCCAGAGCCTTAATAGTCAGACACTAGAAGGGTAAGAAATGAGCAAATTAAAACTTCCCGAATCTCTGAATGTACTGTTTCTCTCACACCCTCACTTAAGCATTTACTTCAGTTTTGGGGGGGTTTCATTCCTCAAATGCACAGAAAGAAGTTTATGATCCAGAAGACTTTGAGTGATGGCAGGGAAAAGGAATTACTTGAAGTAAATGAACAACACCCCACCCTCCTCCCACTAGAAGGTACAGGCCAGCTTCCAGTTATGTCAAAATCAGAACAAATAACTATTCAGAATCACAAAAACTGTTTCCAAATGAGACCTGATGAGAAGAGCAAATCTGACAATTCAGAAGACAAGAATTCTGCAGGGGTAGTACCTCTAAAGTGAGAAATATCATGTATCCCATAGGCTAAAAATGCCAATGGTTGCAAAGAGCAGCTTCCAGGAAGTGAAAGCCCATTCATCTAACTTCCTTCTACACATTCACACGCAATGGAGTGATATGATGCCCCAGCAGAGAATTTTTTTTTCCTCTTTTCCTTTCTAACTTTGGGCTCAAGCATTCAAATAAGCTTGCTCCTACTGTAATACCCTTGATAGAGAAACATATAAATGGGTCACTTACGGTCACTAAGCAAAGGAGAAGTTTCAGACATAAACTCTTCAGACTTTCAGAACCTTCTGCACAAAGCAATGAATCCAAACTCTCCATCAAGTTCTGAGAAAGAGATCCATTAAGTATTAAAACATACCAAGTAACGTCTCTACTGTGTCTCTGTCCAACTCTGGGTTTATGTTACACAGGGTAATGTGTACAACATTCAATGAAGCAACCATATCACTCCTTCAGGCCTAGCCTTTGCAAGATCAGACAAAGAAAAGTAAGACTTCAAAGTGTAGCTATTTGGGGAAAAATGCTTTAGAACAACAGCACAGAATAATAAAGAATTCACTACTTCATCAAATGAATGTTTGCAACCTATCATTCTCATGACCTTTAGAACAGAATGGAGTAAGGGTGCCTGAGTGGCTCAGTGGTTAAGCATCCAGCTTTGGCTCAGGTCATGATCTCATGGTAGATGGGTTTGAGCCCTGTGTTGGGCTCTGTGCTGACAGCTCAGAGCCTGGAGCCTGCTTCGGATTCTATCTCCCTCTCTTTCTCTGCCCCTCTCCTGCCTGCATGCTATCTCTCTCTCTCTCTCTCTCTCTCTCTCTCTCTCAAAAATAATCTAAAAATTTTTTTAAATGTTTAATAGAAGTAAATTTTTTAAAGGCTAATAACAGTGGTTGAATAATAAATTAAAAACAATAAACTAATTCAATTAAATTAATTCAATTACATTAGGAAAAAATAAGTGGTTAAAAAAAGTGGTTAAAGACCAATAATGGTTAAAAAAGATTAATAATGGTCAAATAACTATAGATAAGTTGCACTATCTGATAAAATATATCATTTGATGGAGGCACGCTGAATAAACAACAAAGAGACAATATCACTACTAGCCATCACTGGCCGTATACACTATCCAACAAAACTAGCTGTGTCCACCTTGGTCGATTCTACTAGACAATGTGACTGGAGTATATCACTTGTACTAACAACCAGCTCTCAGACCCAATGTAATCAAAAGATGAAACCCTCACACGCTACAACAGAAGGAATAAGAAAAGAAATATTTTACATTAAATGAAGGAGGAGAATGAATGAATAGGATTTAGCATGCTGAAAGCTCAAGTGAAGGTTCAAAATTAGTTACTTCAATTCAACAAATATATGGTGAAGGTCTACTATATGCTAAATATTGTGCTTTCAAAGAATTCAAGAAGAAAAATAAGATAATGGCCTCTGCTCTCAAGGCATTTTTAGTCTACTGGAAGAGAAAAATAAGCAGTTTTAATTGAATGGTTACTATGACAGAAATATACATGGAAAAGGGGAATTATCTCAGAAGTCACCTATTCCAAGACTCCTAAGGGGTGGGTTATATTTTGGAAAATCAGTAGGAGTTAATTAAAACTTGATGAGGAAAAGAATTCTAGACAGGCAATAGCATGATCAAAGACACATGAGGAATGAAACGGCCCTGGGTGTGGAGTTAGAACACAAGTAGTTTATTATTGTGAAAGTACAGAGGGAAACACAGTGGTGAGAGAGACTAGAGAAATAAATAGGGAGCAGGTCATGAAAGCTATATAAAGTTAACTAGGGAGTTTGGTCTTTATCCTGTTATTGATGGGAAACTAATGAAGGGTTTTAAGCAGCAGAGATTTGAGTGTAAGATACATCACTGTGGTATCAGTGTGGATGACAGATTTAAAGATGGTAAGCCTGAAGGGAGGGAGACAAATGAGGACTAATCTAGCAATTTTCTGAAGAAGCTGCCATGTCTTATTTGCCTGTGTATCCCCTGTGCCTGGCACATTGGAGCCTAACCAACATTTGTCAAAAGAATGAATGAAGGCATCACTGAAATGGTTCTGGTGAGAGATAATGGGGACATTGGCAGTAGGGGAAAAAAAGCAAAGACAGGTATGAAAAATATGAACTGAGGCAAAATTAGATGAACATGGTGATCATCTGGATATGAAAGATGAGAGGAAGAGTCAAGGATGACTCCAGCTTTTGGCTTGGGTGACTGAGATGACAGGAGAGCCCATTCTAACAGGGAATGAATGAGGAAGAACAGATGAAGGGAAAATAAGGAGTTCCGTTTTGTAGATGTCAAGCAAGAGGTACTTTAGGGATGTATGAGTGGGTAAATTCAGCAACTGCTTACAGAGTATACAACTCTGAGCCTCATGAGGGGATGTTAAGACTAACAATAGAGACTTAGTAATCAGCAGCATATAGACAATAGTGAGAACTACAAGAATGAGAGCGAGACCTGAGATTTTACCATGATATATACATAGGAGCAGTAGAGGCTTGGAAAACTGACTCCAAGTACTAAGTCTTCATGTACTTACAACTATATGTTCATAACTTGTAAAAAATAATCTGATCGCTATAAGGATTCTTTGTCACATAGATTATTTCAAATTCAGAGAATGACAGAAGACTAGTTCTTCAAAGTTCATATTATAAACAACATTCACTCAAGATAGTGTCAAACATTACAAATCAGATATCTGATAAGGGACTTCTATCCAAAATATATAAAGAACTCCTACGACTCAACAATATAAAACAAATAACTCAATCTAGAAATGGGCAAAGGATTTGAATAAATATTTCTACCCCCCCAAAAAAATATATATATACATATATATATACACATACATATATGAGAGACAAAAACAATTGTTGACGAGGATGTGGAAAAACTGGAATGCTTATACACTGCTGATAGAAATGTAAAATGGTATACTAACTTTGGAAAACAGTTTGGAAGCTCCTTGAAATATTAAACATAGAGGTATCATATGACCCAACAATTCTCCTCCTATGTATATACCCAAGAGAATTGAAAACATACATCCACACAAAATCTTGTTCATGAATGTTCACAGCAGCATTATTGATAGTAGCCAAAATACTGAAATATCCCACACGTCTATCAACCGATGAATGAATAAATTTGATGTGGTACATTCATAAAATGAAGTATCAGCCATAAAAAGGAATGAAGCACTGACACATGCCACAACACGGGTGGACCCTGAAAACATTATGCTAAGTGCAAGAAGCTAGACACAGAAGACCACGTATGATTCCATTTAGATGAGATGTCCAGAATAGGTAAACCAATAAAGACATAAAGCAGATTAATGGTTGCCAGGGGCTAGAGAGAAGGGGGAATGGAGAATGACTGCTAATGGGAACATGTATTCTTTTTGGAGTGATAAAAATGTTCCAAAATTAACAGTGAATATACTAAAAACCACTCAATGAGGGGTGTCTGGCTGGCTCAGTCGGTAAAGCATGTGACTCTTAATCTCAGGGTTGTGAGTTTGAGCCCCATGGTGTTGGATATAGAGATTACTTAAATATAAAATCTTAAAACAAAAAACCACTGAATTACATACTTTAAAAGGGTGAATTGTATATGTGAACTATCTATCAATAAAGCTATTACTTTAAAAGTGTCAAACAGTAGAAATAAAAATTCTGGTAAAGCCATTATGTAAATAAGAAAACTTAAGTTTAGAACTAAAGTTACCCCTGTATATTACATTACCCTTGTTATATATTATTTGAGTTCGTAAGTGTTTTTAAGAACGTATGAGCACATGATACAAATCATAAAATAAACTGCTCAGTCTTTATCCTGCAGGGGAAGGATACTTCAAATTTGAATTTCAAATTTTCCTCTATTCAGATAAACAAATTTGTAAAACAAAAATATCCAAATTCAAGAACAAATTCAACCATTTCTATCCACCTGAGTGCCAATCTTCTAGTACATTAACTGTCTGCAGATGGTATCCGCAAACAGCTGTCAGAAGCAGCCATCCACAAGCACATCTACAACTTACGCCTCACCTTCATGCACAACTCTGCCTTGTCAAAGCCCATCAGCATGTTGATGATGTCAAACCCAGAGGTAGATTTATTCTTTTGATGGACTCCTCGAATGAGTGCACACAAGGTCTGCAGAGATTAGAGAAAGAATTCTTTTGTAGAAAGGAAGTCTCAAAACGTGAAGGGCACTGGATCTGTCGCCTCACATTGCCACCTCAGAACCTCCTCCTTACACAGCTGACATTCAACTGCTCTATCACTCTAAGCTTCAAAACAGTCGGAGTCTTACTACGTGCAAAATCCAGACATTAAAAGAGGAACAGCACTTGAAATTGTTGCCATCTTTTTTGTTGTTGTTTTTTAGTCATCCTCTTTTCAAAAATTGCATTGCAGACAAAGACTGGAAGGTGAATTCAAAAATAACAACAGTTCTTGAGCTTGAGTCATGGGATTGGTGGAGCTTTTTTCCTTTACTTAAAATTCATTACCGTATTTACATTTTAGTTTATAATTCTTAGTATTTTTTAATAACTACAAAAGTTATTTTGGTCCATATGATAACAACCAGTTGCTTCAAATCTTAAATTCATGGGGCGCCTGGGAGGCTCTGTCAGTTGAGCGACTGACTCTTGATTTCGGCTCAGGTCATGATCTTGCAGTTCGTGAGATCGAGCCCCGCGTTGAGCTCTGCGCTGACAGCGTGAAGCCTGCTTGGGATTCTCTCCCTCTCTCTCTCTCTCTGCCACTCCCCTGCTCGTGCTCGCTCGCTTGCTCTCTCTTTCAAAATAAATAAATAAACATGAAAAAAAAATCTTAAATTCATTATAATCTCCATTCACTACTGACTAGCTGTGTAAACCTGGACAAGTTAGTTAACTTTTCAGTGCCTCAGTTTTCTCATCTATAAAATGGGAATGACAATAATAGCACCCATCTCATAGGGATGTTGTGAGAACTATGAGAATTAAAACACTTGGAATAGTCCCTGGAACTTTCTTAATGCTCTAAGAATAGTGCCTGAAACTTTTTAAAGCTCAACAAGTATCAGCCATTTTAATAATATACTATATTTTTATGGGTTACCAAGTGACTTAATGTCAATTTACTTCCACTGAACTAAAAACAGTTTACCATTCATGCCTCCATAGTGAGCTACTGCAATTATAGGAAGTACAATTTCCAACTTTCATTTCAGCTTTCAGTGAAGCCCTACAACTGCAATACCCAAAATGCAGAATCTACTGTTAACTTTGTTAACACAACTACAGGGTAAACATGGTCCTTCTTTCTGGGACATCAGCTCAACAGGTAATTTCTACAATCTATAGATGAGAAAACTGGGGCTCACAAAGTGATTTGCCCAACTAGGAAGTTAGAAACTTAAACCCAATCTATCAAAAGTTCCAGGGGTGCCTGGGTGTCTCAGTTGGTTGAGCGTCCAACTCTTGATTTCAGCTCAGGTCATGATCCCAGGGTCATGGGATTGAGCCCCACATCGGGCTCTGTGCTTAGTAGGGAAACTGCTTAAGATTCTCTTTCTCTCACTCTGCCTCTCTCCTCCACCCGCATGCTCTCTTTCTCTAAAATAAAAAAATAATATCAAAATTTCCAATAAAATCCTTTATGTTGTCATGGATTCTTCATATTCTAAGCTTGTCAATCACTGCCCTAGCTACTCAGCCTGATCTAAGATGCACCGGAGTTACTGGACTACAAACTTAGAAATTTTGCCCATGATTCATTCAATAAAAATTTACTTCTAAAGTCCTACTTGCCAGGCACTGTACTATACACTAGGAACAAAGTACTGAATGAAACTAACAAAGTCTTTGCTCTCAAGAAACCTGTAATGTATCCCCATTATCCCAATGCTTGGCACATAACAGTCATTCAAGAAATAATTATTCAGTGCATCTTTCCCATGAATATGTGACTTAGCATTAAGAACAATGATTCTTAATGTTTTCTGAGTTACAGACCCTTTTGAGAATCTGACGAAAGCTCTCTTTTCAGAAAAAAATAGCCACATACACCTAAAATATTACATATAACTTCAGGGAGTCAAGGACCCTCTGAAACCTCAAATTAAGAACTCCTGATCTAGTGAGAAAATACTGTTTTAAGAATAATCTCTTCTGGGAGTGCCTGGGTGGCTCAGTCGGTTGAGTGTCCAACTCTTGATTTTGGCTCAGGTTGTGATCCCAGGGTCATGAGGTCAAGCCCCTCATCAGGCTCTGTGCTGAGTGTGGAGCCTGCTTAAAATTCTCTCTCTCTCTCTCTCTCTCTCTCTCTCTCTCTCTCCCTGCCCCTCCCCCCCGTTCATGCTCTCTCGCTCTCTCGAAAATTAAAAAAAAAATTTTTTTTTTAATCTCTTCTGATTTTTGCTAGACTAACCATCCCTACCTCATAGTTTCCCCTCTATCTCTTCCTTTCCTCAAATAATCAAGAATTCTGTCTATCTGTCTTGGCTTTAGATCAAATCATACAATGAACAAGATGACTAGTATAAGTGTCAATTTGTTTAGCCAGGAAGCTGGCTCAACAAACATGGCATAGATGTTTATTATTTAAAGGGGAAAAAAAAAACTTCATACCTAAGGGCAATTTTAGGTTCCTCAGGTCCCAACAGATGTATTATAACTCCTTTCCCCTATTAAACAGGACTTCCCCAGTCACCCAGCTATATACCTGTAGTGCATTGACAACTCGAATTGGATGTTCCTCTCCCAGAGCTTGGATACAGTGTTGAAATAAGCAATTAATATTGTCCTTGATCTTCATTAACTCCTCACCATCAAGAGATTCCAGCTTGCCTTCTAGGTACTCTAAATTCACCTACCAAGGGAACAACAGGGATATTATTTTTAGTAACGTTTTCAGTGTACTGTATTTAATGTGAGTGCATTTTAGTGTCGCATGTAGAACACAGGAGAAGGCAATTTCGTTAGTAGGAAAATCCAGAGATACCATCAAGTTTACCTTCATAAGGAAGAGCTCCTCCCAAAATCGTGGACTGCACTTACTGGGGTCCTCTGTCTGAAATCAGAAAATAAGCAGTTCAGTGTCCCCAGCTAACACCAAAGCATTAAGAACACATCTGAAAGGGTCACTTACACATAATCAACCTTATCTTTCAAAATTAACTTTGAAAATGCTTGGTCATTCTAAACTGCTATAATAGGGAACAACAGTTTTGGAGGTTTTTTTCCCCCAAATGGAAGATACTGTGCATAGATACATATTTGCGTGCCAGAAGTTAAATAATGGCTCAAAGAGTCTCCCCCCAAATCTTTCTCTTCTAGCAAGAAGTAAACCTAACCAACTGATTAAGATAGTCACATTATGATGTCCCTATCGCATCTGTATGTTCTGCAAAGCCCTTTCACATAAATGAAACACAATGGCCCAGAGAGCCAGGTATAGTAGATACTATCTGTATCCTCCTTTTAGAAAAGAGGATCCACAAAGTTAAGTTACTTACACCCATACAGGATCCAGAACCTGAATCACATCAGCAATACCGCATGGTTTTACAACATCTTGTCCTGACTGCTTCTACTTGCCCTCCTGTATGCATTTAGTCCACTGTACAGAGCTTGTAATATGGCCTTCCTTAATTCAAATTGGTCCAAAAGGTTAACAAAAGTATAGTGCTAAAATCCAAAATTTCTTAGCAATAATTTTCAAACAGAAGTTCTAAAGAGTCAGAGGCTTCTGGTTCAGGAGCAAAATAAGAAAAAGAGAACCTCAACTTTAAAGGAAAACTAATGACATAAAACCAGTAGATCAATCGCCCACTATCACCCATAAGTTGACCTTTTAAAATTACTACCAACTAATATATTCATTAGTTACGAACTCTTGATCTATTAAGAAAATACCATACTAGGAATCTCTTCTGGACTTTTAACTAAGAATGACACAGAGAAGCAACATTTCTGGCATTCTCATAAGGTTCTCATTTAGTGATTTCTTTCCATCCCCTTCTCCTAGGAGGGGTCACACACTGCCTCTCACACTTCAGTGATGTCATTTTGCTATCTATATATGAAACTCAGACTACTCATGGTGTTGGCACTTCCCATCCTCAAAGCTCACGCAATCAACAATTCTATGTATGCCAACCCTACTTCATATAGAGAGAGCTCTAACAGGACCCAAGTACCCACTCATTTGCTCCATACTGTGCTGATCTGCGCAATTCTGTATTAATTTTGTGCATATCAAACGGTCTCTAAGGTTTCCCAAGAGTTAGATGTTTTACTTGATCACATTATTTATTCTGGGCCATGTGACAAAGATGAACAAGTAAGGGCCCTAGAGTCAAACACTAGGGTTCAAACCATGGCTCCATCACCTTCCAGCTGTGACCCCTAGTTTCCTCATCTGTGAAATGCTCTTTTACATAGCATATGTGAAAACATAGCACTCTTGCAGCATTCTTGTCAGAATTAGAGATAATGAACTTAGTAATGCACTTAGAATAATGCCAGGCACATAGTAAAAATTCAATACTTAGTAACTCTTTTTAGAAGTATTATTCTGTTTTACATATGCTAGCTATGATCAGAATTTCAGAAGGTAAGTACCCCTGCAGAGTATCTAATTTACTCTCACCTTCCCTGACAGGGTAAATTTTAAAACAAAGGCTTGGATCATGGTCAATCAGCAGTTATGAAGACCCAAAGAAATCTTCCACCTAATCACTAATAATTCATCAGTTATCTTATAGAGTTGGACAATGAGAGAGACTAAGTAATTGTTCCGTCCACTAGGTACTTGAGATGAAATGTAACAGTTCATCTTTTTTTTTTTTAAGTTTATTCATTTTGAGAGAGAGATTGAGAGAGAAAGAACAGTTCATCTTTTAGAATCATAGAATTCTAGGACCAAAAGGAACTTCAAGGAATATTTAGGATAGAAGAGTCCGTAAGTTGGGTCATGCGGGTGACAAGTTTCTTAAAGATATTCAGAAAATATTGGTGCCTAGGTGGCTCAGTCAGTTAAGCGTCTGACTCTTGATTTCAGCTCAGGTCACGATCTCATGGTTTGTGGGTTCAGGCCCCGCATCAGGCTCTCCACTGACAGCGTGGAGCCTTCTTTGGATTCTCCCTCTCCCTCTCTCTGGTCCTCCCCCACTCACACACTCTCTCTCTCAAAATAAATAAACATTAAAAAAAAAAAAAAGATATTCAGAAAAAAAAGTTCCCGAGGTTTCCTCCCTCCTTTCAATTGTTTTACCCGGCTCATGGCAACAATCTGTAAGAACAACATAACAACAATACATATAAATTAATACATGATCATAATCTCCACCAGGAGAGAGCTCACTCTCATCCTCATCCTCATTCTCCCTCTAAAGAACTAGAAGGTAGCAGGCAGAGGTGAGCTTATTTCTCATTTTGGTACAAGAAAGTAAGGAGTCAATCTGTGCAGAATTGTCAGAGCTCCAGGCCTTACCATGAAGATCTCATCATACATCAGCACCACTTTTTCCTTCAGTGGTTTTTTGGAAGCTGAAGATTTCCGGAGCAAACCCCCTCTTTTCTCCACCTGTGCCATGGTTAGAGAATCTGTGAAAAGAAAGCCACAGTCAGTGCTCAAATGCTCTCCAAGATGCTGGATGGTCTGTTGAAAAGCTCTCAATGGGAACTTTTCTAAGAAAAAGAAAAAAATGATAAACCATGTAATAGATCTTGTGCATCTGTCCAACACCCCATCCCCTGACCAGGTAATTTCAAGGCTTAAATCATTGCTTGGCCTACAGCAAAACACATTTTACATCTTTAAAACCTGCCAGTGGACAAGGCTTACACCAGATCCAAAACCAGGAAAGAAAGTGTAACTAGCTCCAACTAGAATAGATCTGGCCATATATCTGAGGTTGATGGAAGGAAGGCTACAAAGCACACATTGCCCACAGACTGATGGTGAAGTTAAATTACAAGTATTGATTGAGCTCAGGACCATTAAGGCAGGAAGTGTGCTGCAGACTGATGTGCTCCATTGATTTCCCCAAAGTAAGTAAGTCCTCAGCACTGCAAAGTACTTGGCCTTCACTGCCTCATAAATCACACTGCACTTGACTGTCTTCAGAAATTCCTCTGGAAAGAGACCCAAGGCAGAAAATAGCAGTTATAAGGACAAAAATTAAATCTGATTTCAAAATAACCAAATATAACAATCTACTTCTGTCAAATCTAATTATATATATAACACTATTACAGATCAAACTTCAAAGTATTTTTCAATTCTTTTATAGAAGCAATTCCATGAATCACGCCCAATTTCCCCATCTTGTTTAAAGGAATTTCAAGTTTTTACAAGGGAGAACTTGAAATCCCACAGGTCTCCACTGTGGATTTACACATTTCCCCTCACTTCCCAGATTCTTTCTACTGTTGACAAAATTCCTGTCTCTCTCTTAAATTCTAGGCTCTAGTTGTGAAACTTAATCTCATCCAATGGCAAGTGTGGGCAGTAGCAAGGAGGCTGATTTTACTTCCAGACAAACCCAAAGCAGCAGAACAAAATTAATTTTGTTCAGTGACTTTTGGAAAATATGTGCTACGTTTCAAATCAAAGTCAAAATTTTATTTAAGGAAGAGATGCATCCAACACCTAAAAGACTGTATCTCAGACATGGCCTTTCTCTAATATATATAGCCAAAAAGGAGATTTACCTTTGAGCACAAAAAACACAAAGCACAGGAAATTTCTCCAACTAGATATCCAGCATCTTTGGCACATCTTATCCTTTTTTTATAAGCACTATGGTCCAGAGAAAACTGAAGGAAAAAAAAAAACTAACAACAACAACAACCAAAAAAGAGAGAGAGAGAAGATTCTTTGGGGCAATTTATACTATATTGATCATGGCTTTACCTTAAAGCATGAAATACAGCCTCTGTCCAAAACATTCTTGTGTCTTTTAAATAGGTTGTCAAGAGGAAGCTGTCCTTATCGGGGGAAAATAAATTGGAAATCAGCAAGATCCTATTAAAATAAATCAAAAGCAATGCAATTCTAAACTTAGTAGATACAGACCTTTCATGTGTTCAGCTTCAACCAGCTGATTAGCAGGAATAGCAGGAACCACTAGTTTCTAGGTGTGAGAAGCACCTGTTTACAAACATGCCCCTCTGAGGATTTATAATTGGGTTACAGCTAATCAATGTCCACCCCAAATCTAATAAACTCACTTTCTCTATTTCAGAATCAATACTTTCTAATAAGCAAAAGGGAATAGGAGAGGAGGGAAAAACAATTCCATCCAAAGTACCAGATTTCCTAAGAAGTTAAATTCTTTTCATCACTCTTCCTCATTTGGAGCAGGGGGGGAATTCAGCCAAGAGCCTTGTCTCATTACTCTCTGTCACCATCACAGACAATTGGAATTTACCACCCAAGGTGCCTGAAGTGTGACTGGAAACTGACAAGAGTCTCCTTCTCCTGCCAGCACTTCTAACCCATGGAACATAGAAAAAATTGCCTCTAGGGTTGAGGACTGAGAGAAGTGTAGAACTCTGTATTACAAAGTTTTGGGGGAGGGGGGATTTCAGAAATTAAGCCTCTGCTCTTAAATTTGAAAGTAAAATATCTGACTGGTAGATACCAGACTGACTGGTAGAACACATCCGTAATGTGAGTGTAATTTATTTATGTCTTCTCAGGGTTTTTCTCCCTTTTGTAGAAAACCCCTCCTGTTTGTAGAAAACCAGTAGCAGCTAAGGAGCAGCAAGGCATTATGGACCAACCAACCAACAAAACTGAGACTGGAACGCTAGGTTCCAGCCACCTAGATGAAATGGAGCAAGTCACTGTGTTTCCCAGTTTCCTTACAAGTAAAACAAGGCTCTGGACTAGACATATCATTGAATAATTCTCTCAGCATCACTGAAATACCACAAACACATAAGAAACACCTAGGGGCACGTGGATGGCTCAGTCGGTTAAGCATCCAACTTCAGCTCAGGTCAAGATCTCACCATTCATGGGTTCAAGCTCCACGTCAAGCTCTGTGCTAACAGCGTGGAGCCTGTCTTGGATTCTCCCTCCCTCTCCCTCTCTGCCCCTCCCTGACTCGCGTTTTTTCTCTCTCTCAAAATAAATAAACTTAAAAAAAAAAAAACAAAAAAAAAATCTAAATGTGGTTAAGACACTAATTTAGGCACTATGGGGTTACAAAAATGAAACTACAGAGCTGATCCTCTAGGATCTTTCAAACGACTGGCAGAGACAGACACATCAGACACATGATAACCCCACAGCACTAGGCGAATCATGCGAAACAGAGTAAAAGTACAAAGAAAATGCTATGGCATCATGAGGAAGGAAAAAAAGCATTCTGCGACTACACTATGACCTCTGTTGATCCGGGCTTTTAAATCCTTCTGGCGAAGCAGTAAATACAGCAAAGCCACTGTAATCCCACAGAAATGCCATCTTAGGCTTTAACACAGTTTCTCAGAAATAAGATATAATAGGCAAAATATAAAAAAGAATAAGGCAACATATCAATCCTAATTTCACTTACCATCAAATTTAGGAATGGTTTCAAATCCCCCAACCCAACAGTAAATGGTATATCAATGAAGTCTTTTATTACTAAACCTCAGGGACTGCCAATCCCATGACCCACAGAACAACTTCTCTCTGAAAGACTCAAGTCATACAACTTTTTAAGAATTCTATCTTAAGGCAATCCAGCCACGACTGTCTTAAATGCACATCATTTCATATCCCTTCAGGGTAAAACAACCAAATATCAAGATTTTAAAACCTAAAGCCAAACTCTGCCAATGCCTAATACACAAGAAATGCTAGTTACACTAAGCAAGTTAGTTATTCATTGACTTTACTGTCTTCTTGAGCACAATACATGCCAACTCTAGTAGCAGAAAATTAATTTAAAAGAAATTCACTCTAATTTCCAGAGAGTTTCCAGAGTTAATCTATCAAAAGTCTTGGTATTGTATCTACATGAGATGACAGAGGCTAATGAAACCCGAGGTAATCAATTCACAATATATGTAAATAAAACCACAGGGGTGCCTGGGTGGCTCAGTCGGTTGAGGGTTGAGTGTCTGACTTCAGCTCAGGTCATGATCTCACAGTTCATGAGTTCAAGCCCCGTGTTGGGCTCTATACTGACAGCTCGGAGCCTGGAGCCTGCTTTGGATTCTGTGTCTCCCTCTCTCTCCCTGCTCCTCCACTGCGCACATTCCATCTCTCTTTCAAAAATAAATAAAGATTAAAAAAAAAATTTTTTTTTAAACCATCATGCTGTTACGCCTTTTATACTGATGTATGTCAGTTATTTTTCAATAAAACTGGAAAAAAATCTAAAAGCAAAACAGCTTGGGGCGCCTGGGTGGCTCAGTCGGTTGGGGCATGGGCATCCGACTTCGGCTTGGTCATAATCTTGCAGTTGGTGAGTTCGAGCCCCACGTCGGGCTCTGTGCTGACAGCTCGGAGCCTGGAGCCTGCTTCAGATTCCGTGTCTCCCTCTTTCTCTGCCTGAGAGAAAGGCACTCTACCCCACTCCCATTCTGTCACACTCTCTCTCTCTCAAAAATAAACATTAAAAAAAAGTTTTAAAAAATACTAAATAACAGCAAAATGTCTTGAGTTTTAGCCCCAATTCTTATACACTCATTCTATAAACTTTAATTTCCTTTCCTTCCCTGGGCTTCAATTTGCCAATCTGTAAAAAGCAGCACTGGCAAGTGTGTTCAGAAAAGGGAACCTCTGTACAGTGTTGGGAATGTAAATCAGTGCAGCCACTACAGAAAACAGTATAGAGGTTCCTCAAAATATTAAAAATAAAACTATGATATGATCCAGCAATCGCACTTCTGTGTATATATCCAAAGGAAATGAAATCACTGTCTCATTAAAGAGATACTGGCATCCCCATGTTCACTGCAGCATTATTCACAATAGTCAAGCTATGGAAACAACCTAAGAGTCTTATCCATAAATGAATGGATAAAGAAAATGTGGTATACACATAAAATGGAATATCATTCAGCTACAAAAAGGGAAGGAAATCCTGCCATTTGCAACAACATGAATATGCCTATGTGAGATGATAGATGAATGGTGTTTTTTTTTTAATTTTAATGTTTATTTACTTTTGAGAGAGAGAGAGAGAGAGCAGCAGCAGCAGCAGCAGCAGAGGGGCAGAGAGAGATGGAGACACAGGAACTGAAGCAGGCTCCAGGCTCTGTGCTCGCAGCACAGAGCCCAACGCAGAGCTAGAACTCACGAGCCATGAAATCATAACCTGAGCTGAAGTCAGACGCTCAACTGACTGGGCCATCCAGGTGCCTCATGCATGAATGTTTTAATTAACCTTATCATGGCAATCATTTCACAATGTATATGTGTATCCAATCATCACATTGTGCACTTTAAATTATATATCGATGTTATATATTAATTATAATCTCAATAATATAACAATTATATCTCAATTCAATAAACCCGGGGGCCGGGGGGAGGCCATGGAACAGTTCTCTATAGGCTTCCAAATTTAATGGACTGGGGTTCTAGGTTCATACTGGTAATGGACTGTTAGCAAGTATCACCCTCTCTTCACTGGTGAGTGAAGCTCCAAAACACTACCTATAGGTAGATGCTGAGGTAAACATCCTACAACATTTCAACCAGTACATAAGAAAAGAAAAAGGAGAGAGAAAAGGAAAAAGGAAAGGAGAAAAAAAAAATGAATAAAAACCAATGTGCCCATCTTCTAGAAAGAAAAAACATATGCACAGATCAGGCATTCATTCATTCTACAAATATCTGTTGAGCACCTTTTTGGTACCAAGCACTAGGGATACAGAAGTTAACATGACAGACAAGATTTCTGCTTTCAGAGTTTTCATTCTAGAGTGGGGAAAAGATAACAAACAAGTGATAAGTACCTTGAAGACAAACTATATAGGGGGACTACATTAGACTGAGAGATTAAAGGCCTCTATGACAAGTAATATGTGGGCTGGAACCAAAATAACAGGAAGGAAACAGCCACATGAAAGTCTTGGCAAAAGTGTTAGAGGGAAAGGCATAGAGGGAATGGCAAATGCAAAGTCTCCAAGATTTGAACATACTTGGCGTGTTCAAGGAACAGAAGAGCCAAAATGCCTAGATTATAATAAACATTTCTTTTTTGAAATGTTGAAAGGTTCCTGAAGTGGGTATTTTGTGTTTTTTGTGAGTTTTTTCCATACATAAAAAAGAATTCAAATGTCCATCAGCAGAATGGGAAGATTATAATTTATTCGTAGAACAGGGTACTACCCAGAAATTTAAAAGAACAAATTACTGAAAAAATACTGATCGCTTTCACAGATGTTGAATAAAAACCTCTGAAAGAAAAGAGTACAAACAAATGATTCTATTTATATGAAGTTCAAAGACAGCAAAATTAATCCATGGTGACAGAGGTCAGAACAGTGGTTACCTCTGGTGGGGAGATGAGTGGGAGGAAGTGGCACAAGGAAGCCTACTCAGGTGCTGAAAATGTGCTCTATCTTGATCAGAGTGGAGGTCACACAAAGAAAAGAAAGAAAATCATCAAGTTGTACACTTTCCATTACGTAAGCTATTCCTTGAGCTAAAAAAAAAAAAAAAAAAAGTCTGGGGGCCCCTGGCTGGCTCAGTCAGTTAAATGCCCCCAACTCTTGACTTTAGTTCAGGTCATGATCTCACAATTGTGGGATGGAGCCCCACATTAGGCTCTGCACTGACAGCACAGAGCCTGCTTGGAATTCTCTCTCTCTCTCTCTCTCTCTCCCTCTCTGTCTCTGCTCCTCCCCCACGCACTTGCACTCTCTCTCTCTCTCTCTCAAAATAAATTTTAAAAAAACTTTAAAAAATAAATATTTTTAAAAAATAAACATATAATAATTTTTTAAAAAGTCTGTGCGATCATACGTATATGAAAATTAACAGCACCCATGCAAAACACTAGAACTAGCAGGGACCCCAACTTGCACACTCAGGACACTAATCAAAAATAACAACCAAAACATTAACATTTGCTTAACATTTACTATGCACCAGGCACTGTTATAAGCACTTTGTATACATTAATTGGTTTTATCCTCACAGACCTATGATCCTGGAACTTTACCATAAGAAAACTAAAGCATAAAATGGTTACAAAAACAAACAAACAAACAAAATAACAAAAAAAAACTTGCCAGTGTGAGAGTAGGGACTCAAACTCAGCCACATGTTAGAATCCCTGCTCTTAAACACTATGCTACCCTGTCTCTCAAAAGGCAGAAGAGTGGGCAGAAGTGGTGTAACCTATATATAAACAAAGCTGAGGATCTGCAGAGAAACTGAGATGAGGTTCCAGGCCAGTTCTCAATGAACAAACTTTAGGATGTCCAGATATCTTGAGTTTCAACACTCTAGTCTGCCAATGGGTAGAAGTGCCACCGTAAGTAGTAAAAGATACATATGCGCGTGTCTGACACATGCATATATATATATAAATATTGTATATAAATATTGATAATGGTAAAGTGAAAAAGACATACAAATGAATGGAATGGTAGAAAAACTTGGAAGAAAACACTGGAAAGGAATCTGTCTAGTAAAGTTGATAGATGTATCCAATAATGGTAATAGAAAAAAAAAACAGCTGAAAGTCAGTAATATCCACAAAAAGATTTAATTGATAATAACTTTTTTAATGTTTATTTTTGAGAGAGCGAGAGAGAGCGAGCACAAGTTGGAAAGGGGCAGAGAGAGAAAGAGGGAGGCACAGAATTGGTAGCAGGCTCCAGGCTCTGAGCTGTCAGCACAGAGCTCAATTCGGGGCTCAAACTCACAAGCTGCAAGATCATGACCTGAGCTGAAGTTGGGACACATAACTGAATGAGCCACCCAGGCGCCCCGATAAAATTTTAATTGAGCTTAGTCAGTGCTCTAAGGATAATTCTCCACCAAAATTTGATAATAAACGGAAAGATACAGTAAGGTAAGACAGAAAGATGAAATGCAGAGCAAGTCAAGTATAAATCTATACAGCTCTCAGCTTAGGAACGATTATACTTTGCTACCACTGAGCTGTGATCACTTGTTTCAGAACCTCCTGAGGTGCCTCCTGAAAATGTAGATCCCTAAGCTCCCTTTTCCCACTACTGAAACAGACTTTTCAAGATAAGGACTAGGGGTCTAGATTTTTTTTTTTTTTTTTTTTTTTTTTTTTTAGTACAGTTGACACTAGGGGTCTACATTTTTAATAATCACCCCAGGTCAGTGGTTCTCAACTGTGGCAATTTTGCCTTCCAGGGGAAATTAATGACTGGAAACATTTTTGTCTGTCACAACTGGGAAAGGAGATACTATCATCTACTAGGTAGGGGAAAGCTAACATTCTACAACGCACTGGACAGTCCTCACAACAAAGAATTATCTGGCTCAATATGTGAAAGTTAACAAGGTTGAAAAACTTTATCCCAAGTAATTCTGATACTCACTAAAGTTTGAGAAGTACTCATCAAAGCATTGAAACTCATCAAATGCTTTGAAAGGAACATCTAAACATAGGACCATTCTGAGAGGATGAATAAAACTTGTCACCTCTAGAAAAGGCACTGGAGCAGCCCTCACCTACTCCCAGCTCATTCTCCCCACACCACCTCACCAATGGCATCCCCTCCCTTAGGACCTCAGCCCCAGTTTGTCCATCTGTGATAGATCACTACAAGACACACTGACTACAGTAATCTAAAATGCTTCAAGTGAAGGAGATAAAAATCCTGTCTCCCCAGAAGCTGTGGTTAGCTGAGTCAAATATTATCATTGTCCAGGGGCGCCTGGGTGGCGCAGTCGGTTAAGCGTCCGACTTCAGCCAGGTCACGATCTCGCGGTCCGTGAGTTCGAGCCCCGCGTCGGGCTCTGGGCTGATGGCTCCGAGCCTGGAGCCTGTTTCCGATTCTGTGTCTCCCTCTCTCTCTGCCCCTCCCCCATTCATGCTCTGTCTCTCTCTGTCCCAAAAATAAAATAAAACGTTGAAAAAAAAAATTTTAAATATTATCATTGTCTGATCACTGGCCATTCACTCAATACACAAGAAGCAGTATGTTTATAAAACCAGAAATATAGTCTCCTGCCCTGGCTCTCCTAAAAGTCCACAATTTCTCCAGAAGCATGGGTATACATGTGTGTGTATGCGTATGTATATGTGTGTGTGTCTAATCTTTAGGCAGAAGTTATCTGCTCCCTAAATTCTTCCGAAAGGCATACCACACTCTTTAAAGGTAAATACTAGCACTATAAACATTTAAGAAAATGTAGACGATTTCTACTTCAAACTCCAACCCTTACCTTCTCAAACCAGTTCCTAACATGCCTCTTTCTTTCTGAAGGACCGAGGATTTAGTTCACTTGCTGGATTCACATCCTACTGTTCCAAGTGGTTCCTCGCCACAGCTTCTCTCATAGCATGGGACACTGGTTCCCCCAATTCCACCCCACAGACTGTCTCTGAAGCATATAATGCCTTTCCATTTTAATGGATTTTTAGTGCTAGGCACTCCAAGTCTCTCTTATCTCCAAAATAAAAACAGAGTGAGGTCTGCACTCATGAAGCCACCTCTTTGAATTTCTTCATGGAGAGCTAAAGGATAGGCCACCATCCCCTCAGGCTATCACTTTTCTTTTATGAAGTCCTGGGGCGGGAACTCATCACTCATTCCTCCAAATCTTTCAGAGCACAGCCTTCCAATCAAGGTGATATATGATAAATAACACTACTGAATACTGACTATATAGTTGGCACTGTTCTCAGTGCTTTAAATATACTTTATTTAATCCTTTAAAGTAGATAGGTACTATTGTAGTAGGTACTTAATTACCATAATTTGACAATGAAGATTTCACTTGCCAAAGTAAAACAGCTATAGAAAGTGGTAAAGACACTAAATCCTTCTCTGGTAGTCCTTTGTCCTAGCAGAATATCCCAGTAGTGCAAAAAATCAGGTGTTGACTAACGGAATACTCAAAATCCAGATTCAGTTAAAGTTCTGCGGAAACTCCAAACTGACATCCATAATATCAACGTTCCCACCTTATCCAAGAAAAGTCAGTCAAGTCAGGACATTGTCTGACAAGCATCATCCCTATTTTCTACTAGGAAAGAACCAGCCTGATTCAGTAGGTACATGAGCCACTATGGGGCAGCATTCACATCTTGCATGTGCTCTACAGGGCTCACCTCAGAATGGGTGTTTAGCTTACACTTGAAAGTAGAAATAGGGGCGCCCGGGTGGCTCAGTCAGTTAAGCGACCAACTTCGGCTCAGGCCATGATCTCACCGTTGGTGAGTTCAAGCCCCGCACTGGGCTCGATGCTGACAGTTCGGAGCCTGAAGCCTACTTCAGATTGTGTCTCCCTCTCTCCTGCCCCTCCCCTGCTCATGTGTGCTCTCTCAAGTGTGCGCTCTCTCACTCTCTCAAAAATACATACATACATACATACATACATACATACATACATACATACATACATAAAGGGGTGGGGGCGCCTGGGTGGCTCAGTCAGTTGAGCATCTGACTTCGGCTCAGGTCATGATCTTGCAGTTTGGGAGTTCGAGCCCCACATCGGGCTCTGTGCTGACAGCTCAGAGCCTGGAGCCTGCTTCAGATTCTGTGTTTCCGTCTTTCTCTGCCCCTCACCCACTTGCGCCCTGTCTCTCCCTCAAAAATAAGTGAACATTTAAAAAAATGTTTAAAAGAAAAGGAAAAAGGAAAGTAGAAGTAATTCAGGGACTTTCCTAAGACTAAGCAGCAAATGGCAAAAACAGGAATTTCCCAATCCTTACTCTAGGTATCAGCCACTGTCTGCATCCACTAGAGGTGAAGTAGCTTCACAGAAGAGAATTCAGTCTGGTCCCAAATGAATTTACTGAGTCTGCCTACTTGCACAAACTAATAATACAGATGAAGAGGTTTAAATAAACATGACTACCTCAGGTTCCCTTTCAAATTATTTTATACAAGAAGGAACACGCTTGCACCTTCATAAGGAGGACCCAACTCCAAACTGACAGGCTTTCGGGAAACTTTGACTGAAAATCACATTTTTCTGACATCTCCCAGAATGAGAATTCATTGTAAGAACCTCTTCTCAATGAGCTGGAGCCTCCTGTAAATTAATACTGTCCATCTCCTGTTCAAGCCCTGAACCTCCTCAAGCAGCACGTCACTCATATCTTCTTCATTTCCTTTCCTGTTCAACCATACAAGCCTCATGAATACCACCTAAGTATAAAACGAAAATTCTAAGACAGACTCTCATAATCTTCTTAAAACCCAACAGGTAACTGCAACCTTACTAAGTAAACGGATTTCTTGCTGGCTTAATAACTAACATTTATCAAGACCTTATAATGGCACAGGTAAAGCATGAGACAAAAAGGGGACCCAAAATTACTAAGTTATGGTACCTGCCTTGAGAAGCTCACTGCTGAATGCAAGAAGTGCAGATTCCAATTCTTCCTTATCAACAAACAAAACAGACATCATTTTCCCCAGGATTTTTTCATATATGGCCTCACCTACAGAGAGCTATGGCCAAGATATTAAGCTCGCCAGGCCTCCTTACTTCCAGCTGTCTCCTAACACTTCCCTGTGCACACCCCACAAACAACGTGATCTCAACAAACCAGATATCCCCCCTATACCTGTTTCCATAGTCACCCCAACCCTTAAAAATTTGCTCTACTTTTTCTAATCCATATCCTGGTCAGTGAAATGCCCATTCACCCAATCTCTCAAATTACAAACCTTAGCCTACTCTCTCCCTAGTCACTAAGTTATGTTGCATATCTCAGAAATATTTGTAAAATCCATACCTCTCCTCTTCGTTCCCAATGCCACACGTTATTCAGACTCTAGGTAACTAGTTCACTGACACATTTCTCATTACTTTAATTCATACATCTGTCACTCCCTAACATAAATAACTCCAATGGCTCCCTACTTTCCTTTCAGTCTTACCTCATGGCAAGTTCCCCACCAAACATCCTGCTTAGGACAAATTTCTAATACTTAAACATCATGTTATTTCTTGTCGTCACACTTTCACCATGCCTTTGTGCATGCTGTGCTCTTGAACTGGAACACCTTATTTGTACAAGCTCCTACTCATCCTTCAAAACCCAACTAAAGTAACTCCTCCTTGCAAAAATATCCTTGACTCTCCCACACAATGGCAATATTCCCTTCACACTGTATAAATTTCTTTATATGGATATGTAACAGTGCACTATAATTTTCATATGAATGTTTCTCTGATGTCCTTGAGAAAAGATACTCCTATTTCTAACCACAGGGCCAGTTACATAGTATCTACTCAATAAATGTGTGTTGAATAAACAGTTCACCTTCATATATCCTGGACCAATTTGTGATTGGCTGTTTTCCCCAAGTTTTATGATTTCTGAACTTGACTCTATGTGAGATTCCAACTGTCACAACTGCTTTGAGTTTTCAAGGGTTTTTAAAAATTCTATTACACAAATGTTGAACGAATGAGTGAATTATAATGCCTAAACATCCAATGAAATAGTCTTGGGGCACCTGGGTGGCTCAGATAGTTAAGGGTCAGACTCTTGATTTCAGCTCAGGTCTCAATCTCAGGGTCCTGAGTTCAAGCCCCAGCTTTGGCTCTGAGCTGGGCCTGGAGCCTACTTTAAAAAAAAAAAAAGTCATAAACGCTTCCCAATTGACTAAGAAGAGTGGGAATCCCCCCTTTACAATCCTAACAAGAAGGATCCACCTTTCCCTAGACTGATAGACTTGATATCCCAAAAACTTTCCCCTAGGAAAGTACTGTGCACACAAATCCAGCTGAAGACACACCCAAAATAATTCCATTAACTTGTGCTTAAGACAGGAACACAAACCATACTTGTCCTGGTTTACAAAGTCACTGGGAACTCAGAATAGCAAAGAAACCGTCCTCACTAAGCTCAAAACTTTTTCTGGAGAGAAAGAAAATGGGGAAGGTCTGATGATCCAGAAACATTTTTCAGTCTGGCCCAAGTTCGCACTTCCACAGTCTCCAAAGGCAGCATTCCCTGGCTTCTGATAGCTCTCCTTCCTCAGAGAACCTGCTTCTTTTCCTCTATTTATTTCTTCCCCACGCCTGCCTGGGAACAGGTTCATCTCCCAGGCTTGCACCAAGTAACCCTGAGAAAACACGGTCGCTTCATTGATTCTGGGTGTAAGGTGGACTGCAGCCCGTCAGAGACTGAAAAAGGGGGCAGGATGAGGGGCCTTCCAGGACAACCGGGTCTGCCTCTAACCCTTCTCAGAGGTCCTGTCCAAGGGCCCTCATCCCAGGGCCAGGCTGGGCTGGGCAGAAGGCCTCCCTCGAGTGGGGACAAGCTGAGTGGGAGAGGCTCTGGAGGCAGCTTGAGGCGGCAGGATCAGCCCCACGCTCGGGTCAAAGGTCAGCATCTCGGCAGCTAGGAGGACCCAGCAGGGAGTGGGAGGGCCGTGACCGGCACCGGAAGGTCCGAGGGACCAGCCGCTGGAGGAGCGAGCCGCTTCCAGCCCCCTCCGCCGCCCGGGCCCAGCCTCCTAGCCGCACGCAAACTCGGCCCGCCTCAGCAGCTGCCCTCCCCCTCCCCCCCGCCCCCCGCCACCACCTTCGTCCCCAAGGCGAGCGCAGGCCCCGCCCCCAGACCGCCTCGGGGCCAAGGCCTAGTCCGACAGGAGCTGCAGGGGTTGGTCAGGTTCGGGGACCGACCCGGGCCGGCGCCGCTTACCGAGCCCCGGGCTCCTCCTCCACCACCCGCGCCGCTCCCGGACCCGCTCGCTCCCGACGCCACCGACGCCGCTGTTACTCTCGGCTCACGGACGCGCTCCCGACCTCCCCCGACCCTTCCCCCGGCCCACGGTGCCCCGCCGGGTCCTAAAGCCCGCTGTGTGATAGGTACGTCCACGCCCGTTTCCTGAGCCTGGCTCAGACCATGGTTCCCAGCAATCATCGCAAAGACTACAACTCCCGAAATGCACCGCGAGAAATAAATTAGCCAAAGAAACATCTATTGAGAGTCTACTGGACACAAGCTGCAATAGCAGATTTTCAAATATGGGAGAAATATACATACACACTTTTTAAATACAGCGGACTCTGAACTCGACAATTCCATTTATAGGAATAAAGATATATGTTCCAAGATGTTTATGGCAAGTTTGTAAATGAAAAATTGGAAACAAATCCATTCAACAAACAGTATTTTGTGCCTAGTGTGTTCAAAGTAACATGGGTTAACTGGGCAAGTAACTCCTCTGAGTCTCAATTTTCTCTGTACAAAATGGAAAATTTTAAAAAAGATAGGCTGCTGGGGCACCTGGGTGGCTCAGTGGGTTAAGCATCTGACTCTTCCTTTCAGCTCAGGTCATGATCTCAAGGTTCCCAGGATCAAGCCTTGCTTTGGGCTGCCTGCTGATAACACAGAACCTGCTTGGGATTCTCTCTCTCTCCCTCTTTCTCTGCCCCTTTCCTGCTTGTGCTCCCTCAAAAATAAGCATTTTAAATAAATAAATAAATAAATAAATAAATAAATAAATAAATAAATAATCAGACAGTGAGTTATCAAGGGCAGGCTTAGGAAGGCTCAAGTTGTAAATGCTCTGAAAATTCAGAGAAGGGAAAATTCCATGTCAATCTCTGGAGGCTTCCTGGGGGAAGGTGAAGATGGAGCCAAGTCTTAAAGGAGAGGGTATAAAGGTGAAGCAACATAACACACTGTCCATGCCTATGTCAAAGAAGTTAATTAAATACAGATTCAGACAAGGGTTAAGTTTAGAAGGCCATACACTGAGTAGGTAAGAGCACAACCTCTGGAATACTGTGAGAATGAATCCTAAAACTGCTACCTATTTGCTGTATGTCTTTGGACAATTACTTGAGCCCTTTAAACCTTAGTTACAGGGTGCCTGGCTGGCTCAGTAGAAAGAGCATGAGACTCTTGATCTTGGGTGGTGAGTTCAAACCCTACATTGAGTGTAGCAATTACTAAAAATAAATATACTTAAATCAATAAATAAACCTTTGTTTCCTATCTGAAAAACAGGGATAATAAAAGGCCTATGTCATATTGTTTTGATTATCCAGCCTTGAACCCTTCCTCTCATATTCTGAGGGCCTCTTCCTTTGGGTATATTCTTGGTAGAAAACCAGACCTTGAGCAGCCAAAGTAAGTGAGTTCATATGACCTGACTTTGACCACTAGGTGCAGCCTCCAAGGTTTTGACTCTTGGCCAAAAGATGCAAAAATGAAGGGATGGTCAAAATTTATTCATAACAAGTATACCCTGGCCAGATGATTCCTGCTGAAAAACAGTCGTGCTTCCTATTTCTCGGCCTTCAAAGAGTATCTTGCTTCCTGCTCATTTTCCAAGCCTTCTCCTCCCTTATGTTCGAATAAATTTCACTTTTCTTAAGAGGGCCTATTTCTGTAACTATTCTGTAACTCTTAGCCAAAAGTTTCCTCAGTGATATCACACACACAGACATGTGGCCACTCAAGCTTATTCATTCCTTCACCAAACATCTATTGAAGTCTTTCTCTGTGCCAGGCTCATGTCTAAAAGTGAGGATACAAAGATGAAATAAATCCTGTGACAACTAGAAACAAATGGAGGAGGACAAATTGGGGAGGAAGGTGATGTTTAGGACATGTTGAGATTGAAATGCCGTGAGACATTCAACCAGAGATATTTAGTAGACATGTGGGTACCCTTTACTGGAGCTCAGCAGACATATCTACTGTAGATAAATATTTTTGAGCCATTAACTTAGTAGTAATTGTTCAAACCATGAGAAAGGAATGGGCTAAGAAGAGGACAACAAAAAGAAAGAATGAGAGAGAAAAGAGAGAGAGATCAGGCCCATAATAGAGTTTAAATACCAACATTTATTGATGAACCAAGTACTATCTAAAAAAGAGGAAAATAACAGGAGAAAGATGCCATGGAAATCACAGGAGGGACTATCAAGGATGTTGTCAACCTTCTTAGAAAAGGAAATAAAAATATCCTTGAAGACATCAGGAAAATCTACTTCAGATAAGTAGTGATTTGAGGAATGAATAGAAGGAGAGAGAGTGGAGGCAGCAAATGCTAGAGGATCTTTGCAAGAAACTTGATTGAAGGGAAAAGGAGAGGAAGCCACTGTGGGGTGGGTAGTGGGGAGACGAGGATGAAAGAGTGAGTTATAAGACAGGGCAGACTGGAGAGTGTTTCTATGCTGAGAGCAAGAGGACAGAATGAGGCTGATGCAAATTCTCACTGAAGTTGTTGGGGGAAGGAGGGAGAAGCAGACTCATGAGGAGGGACTGGACTTGGAGGGAGGGGGAATACCATATCATCTGAGAAGGCAGTCAGGGGTGGAAAGGACCCCTGCATATCAATGTGTAGGTGTTGCTAGAGAAATTACATACACTCGGTGCCTTTAAAGTATGTTTTGGGGCGTCTGGGTGGCTCGGTCAATTAAGCGACCAACTTCAGTTCAGGTCATGATCTCATGACCTGGTTTGTGAGGTGGAGCCCTGCCTACGACTCTGTGCTGACAGCTCAGAGCCTGGAGCCTGCTTGGGATTCTGTGTCTCCCTCTCTCTCTCTGCCCCTCCCCCGCTCCTGCTCGGTCTCTCTCTCAAAATTAAACATTAAAAAAAAATTTTAAGTATATTTTAATTTTGATTTTTAGCAAATTCTTAGTTTGGGTGATAAATTGTTGATATAGTAAAGAGGTATGGTGCAAGGACTCAGGATTCAGATTGCTTGTGGTTGAAATCCCACCTTTACCTCCACCCAGTGAATAGCTGTGAGAGCTTGGTCAGTTTCCTTAATCTCTCTGTGCTTCATTTTCCATATCTGTGCTAGGGGCTTATTGCTGGGTGGGGGTTGGTGGGGGAGTTACACAGCAAGTGCCATATAAGTATTAAACTGTTATTATTTTCCACTAGATTGTCAATTCTGTGAGGTTGGAGTTTTGTTTGGTTCAAGGCTATCTAGTCAGCTGGGCACTTAGTAGGTGCTCAATAAAAATTTCATGACTAACTGAATTAAGGAGTTGGGGTGAGAGAGAGGCTTGGGGGGGAAGAAAAGCCTTGGGAGTATGACATGTTCACTTCAGGGCTCAGACTGGGAGATTCCTGAGTAAGGCTCTTGGCTTCTTGGGGCCTGGGGCATCGGGCCTACATCCCGACTCAACGAGCTTGCGTAGGGCTGACAAGGACGGACGCACTGAGACCCTTCGGTGCTCGGGAGCCTCATTCCCCCCCTCCCCGCCCCCTCCCGCGAGACTCCCGTGGCTCCTCCCCTGGCGGGCGGGGTCGCGCCGCCGGGGCGTGAACGGGGCGGAGCCATGAGTTAGCCTGGTGGGGCGGTGTGGAGCCGCCTCTCAGGCCTGGCGTCGGCCCACCTCATCGACGGGGGACGGAAGTCTCAGCCCGGCTCTGTCTCCCCCGGGAACCCGGACCGAGCGCCGAGCCTCGCCCCACGGGGCGGCCAGGCCCGGGCGTGCTCCGGCACCGGCGGCACCATGAAGCGTATGGGGACTCTGCGCCAGCTTTCGGATCTCAGCCACTTTAGCGGCGCGGCCCGGCTCCGGGAGTTGCTGGCCGCGGACCCAGCCATAAAAGTCCGCTGCAGCCCAGACGGCCGCCACCTGCTGCTCCTCCGATCCCCGGGGGCGCCGTGCCCACAGCTGCTGGTGGCGGTGCGTGGCTCCGACGCGGAGCTGGAGCGTGCCTGGCCCGCTGGCCACCCCTCACCGCTAGACGCCTTCTTCCTGCCGTGGCCGGCGCGACCGGCGCTGGTCCTGGTGTGGGAGAGTGGCCTAGCCGAGGTGTGGGGCGCCGGGGTGGGGCCTGGCTGGCGGCTGCTGAGGAGTACCGAGCTGTGTCCAGCCGGTGGAGCCTATGTGGTGGCCGTGGCGGTGCTCCGAGGCCGCCTGGTGTGGTGCGAGGAGCGTCAGGCTGGCGCGGAGGGCCAGCTGGGACCGCCTGCTGCTTTCAGCCATTGCGTGTGCTTCCGAACCCTGGAGCCCAACGGAGAGGGCGGCACCAACCTGGGCCGCACACATGTCTTGCTGCACCACTGCCCCTCTTTTGGACTGCTGGCCTCCCGCAAGGACCTCTTCCTGGTGCCCACTGCCACCACCTGGCCTGGTGTGGGTCATATTCTGCTCACTTGGAGCCCAGGCAAGGGCAAGGTGATGGTGGTTGCCCCATGTCTTGGCCTCTCCCACTGTAAGAGCCTGAATCCCGTACGAGGGGACACATGGGACTTCCGGACACTGCTCCGAGGCCTTCCTGGGCTGCTGTCCCCCATGAAGCCATTGACTGTACATACCTGGGCCCCAACTCCCCAGGGCCTGCTATTGCTTGACTTCAGGGGCACTGTGAGCCTGGTGCAGACCCATGGGGGTACCCGGACTGTAGGCACGCTGCAGGAGGCACCTGTAGGCCTGGCAGGGTCTGCAGCACTGGGAACATTTCATGGTACTCTGGCCTGTGTGCTGGGCTCCACGTTGGAACTGCTGGACATGGGCAGCGGGCAGCTGCTGGAGAGAAAGGTCCTAAGTACAGACCGAGTACATTTACTGGCACCCCCAGCCCCTGGCATGGAGGATGAGGAAGAGTTGGAGACCCGAGGGGGTCTTCGTTTGCTTTCAGCCTTGGGTTTGTTTCGAGTAGGCTGGGAAGCCCCACAGGGCCTTGAAGTGCCTTCAGCTGAAGACCTGGTGTTTGAGGAGGCCTGCGAGTACTACCAGCGGCGGAGCCTACGGGGTGCCCAGCTTACCCCAGAGGAACTGAAACACAACAGCACATTCCGGGCGCCTCAGGCCCTGGCCTCCATTCTCCAGGGACATGTGTCCCCATCTACACTAGTGACCACACTGAGGGCTGAGCTTCGAGATTACCGGGCCTTAGATCAGCTCAAAGCCCACCTGGTGGCTGGGGATGATGAGGAGGCTGGCTGGACTGAGCTGGCAGAGCACGAAGTGGCACGTTTGCTGAGGACCGAGTTGATGGGAGACCAGCTGGTCCAGCTCAACACTGTTTTCCAAGCCCTTCCTACAGCAGCCTGGGGTGCAGTCCTCAGGGCCCTGCAGCTGCAGCCAGATGGGAATGGCAGGCTGAGGTCCCATGCTCCCCCTGATGTGTGGAAGAAGGTACTGGGGGGTACTTCAGCTGGAAAGGAACCCCCCAATGGGATACTGCCCCTCTTTGAACTCCTGTGCCAGTGCCTCTGCCGGCTGGAGCCTCGATGGCTGCCACCCTTTGTGGAGTTGGCACAGCAGCAGGGTGGGCCGGGCTGGGGAGCAGGGGGCCCAGGGTTGCCCCTGTATCGCCGAGCCCTGGCAGTACTGGGTGAGGAGGAGACCAGGTCTGAGGCCCTGGAGCTGGAGCTGCTCTTGGGCAGTGGGCGGCCCAAAGCTGTGCTCCAAGCTGTGGGCCAGCTGGTACAAAAGGAGCAGTGGCAGCGGGCCCTGGAGGCAGGCCTGGCCCTTGGCCCCTCCAGCCCCCTGCTTCGAAGCGAGATCTTCAAACTGCTGTTGGCCGAATTTGCCCGGCACCGCCGACTTGATGCTTATCTCCCCCACCTTCGCCGCCTATGCCCACCAGACCTAACTCCAGCAGAGCTCCTGCTTCTAATACGGACACACCTCCCAGATGAGTTGGAGCCCCCCACCCCATTCCCTAAGCCTGGGACAGAGCCCCCTCTCACTGTGGGGTTGCTCAGAGCCCTGCTGGAGCAGACTGGGGCTCAAGGACGGCCCTTGGGCCCGGTTCTAAGCCTGTATGAGGACATCCTATGCGACCCGGGCACTCCACCCCCCACCCCACCTCGGGGACCCATGACTACCCTCCAGACATCAGACCACCCAGTCTTGGAGGCCTGGGCACCATCTGGACAGGGCCTCTGTGTGACTGACACAGGCTAAAAATTATTTCTAGGACACAGCAGTCGGGAAGGTGCCTAGGAGTTGGTGGGGACCAGGGTGGGAGTTCTGCGTGCAATAATACTCTTCTCTTCTGGAACAATTAAAAAATATATACATAATATATATATGTATTAAATATTGTCTAAGCGTCTAAGACCCTTGGAATTTCCTAAGTGATAGGAGTCTTTTGTTATTCATAAGGAGCCTTTTTAGATCACACCTGCACATATGCTAATGAGGTAATTTAGGGTGGGGACACCCAGCCTAAGGATGGGACTGGTCACCTGAAAGACCCAAGTGATGAGAGGGTTGGCACTTTTAGCCCCATCCCCAACATCCTGGGAGGGGAGTGGGGCTAGAGATTGAAATCCATAAAAATCCTGAATGAGGAAATTTGGTAAAGCACATTAAAGTGCTGGGAGGGTGACTTACTCAGAGAGGGCTTGGGAGCTGCACACACACATACTCCCACCCTGTACTTTGCCCTATGCATCTCTTCCATCTGGCTATTCCTAAGTTATATCCTTTGCGTTTTGGGGGGTCTTATTCTTTTTTTTTTTTTATGTTTATTTATTTTTGAGAGGCAGAGACAGACCATGAGTGGGGGAGGGGCAGAGACAAAGGGAGACACAGAATCCAAAGCAGGCACCAGGCTCTGAGCTGTTAGCACAGAGTCGGACATGGGGCTTGAACCCACGAAACGTGAGATCGTGACCTGAGCCAAAGTCAGATGCTTAACCAACTCAGCCATCCAGGCACCCCTGAGTTGTATCCTTTGTAATAAACTAGTAAACGTAATTAAAGTATTGCCCTGAATTCTGTGAGCCATTCTAGCAAATTATCAAACCAATTTATAGCATGGAAAGTACCAGTGACTTGCAACTGGCATTTGAAGTGGGGGCAGTCTTATGGGACTAAGCCCTTAATCTGTGGGTTCTGTGCTAACTCCAGGTAGTTAGTGTCAGAATTGAATTGACATGTAGGACACCCAATTGGAGTCTACAGAGAATTTGTTGTTGGTGTTGGAAAACACTCTAGAAATATACACACGGTTTGTATGTTTTTGAATAGCTGAGGGCTGTGGGTAATGGAGGGAGTGGTTGAATTTGAATTTGTTGGCTAAACTGGTCACTTCCATTAATGGAAGTAATTAACATTTATGAGTACTTAATATATGCCAGGCACTCTATTGGTCTTTAAAAAGTCCCTCATTTGGGGCATCTGGGTGGCTCAGTCAGTTGAGCATCTGACTCTTGATTTTAGTCCAGCTCATAGTCTCACAATTCCTGATATCAAGCCCCAGGTCAGGCTCTGCACTGACAGCATGAAGCCTGCTTGGGATTCTCTCTCCTCTCTCTGCCCCTCCCCTGCTCACTTTCTTTCTCCCTCTTTCACTCTCTCTCTCAACATAAATAAACATTTTAAAAGTCCCTCATTTAATGCTTCTAATAACCTCATCAGAAAAGTACTAATAGTAACCCCATTTTACAAGTGAAGAAATAAAGGTTTAGAAAGATTACTTGACCAAGGTCAGTCAACTAGAAAGTAGCAACTCTAAGACTTGAATCACCTCACCATACAATCCAGTAGCTGCTACCTGCTTGGGCTTGAATGCACTTCTCATTTTTGGCTCAATGCTAGCTCTCTCACCTGTTGTGAGGACGGGGATCTGCAGAACTGTGCCCTTTCTTTCCCCAAGATTTCTGAAACCAAGTAGGAACTGTGATGGGCTCTGGGCCCATGCCTGTCTCCCCCAGGATTCCTGGAGCAGCCCCTGGTTGGGAGGAAGATATGCCACAGACAGCAGAGTTACCTGCAGAGCCCTTTGGCCTAGTAACAAGAGGCATTGAAGTGGGGTTGCTTGGAGGGCCCCACATTGCTGCTGACTCCCTAAGCAGAGAAACAAGAGCATCTCCAGCACAGATATCTGTTATCTGGATTTAGTCAGTAAGACCACCTCCCTAGAGGTCTTTGCCCCAATCCCACTTGAACCCAAGTGACCCCTCAGCCTGGTTCTGGGCTTAGGGTAGGCCCCTGGGTGCTGGGTGCTTACTCACCATCATTCCTGGGCCCCCAGCCATCCCTTGTCCAAGGCTTGGGACCAAGGTAAGGACTGCCATCAGCTTTGTCCTCAGCTGAGACCTACAGCTTAGATTCTGCTCTTAGGCTCATATGGGATTAAGGACGGTTCCCCAGTCTCTCTGGGAAGGGGTCAGCCCCTCAGGCTTATCCAGGGCTACTGATACTCTTCAGCTTCATGGAAGTCCTGAGGTGACGCATCTGCATGGCCAAGTCCTGAGATGGCTTCTCAGCCTCATTAAAGCCTAGGAATAATGCCTTTGCCTCATCCAAGGACTTGGATGGCCTTTGTCCTAACCCTCAAGCAAGGTTGTCTACCAACATCAGGACTCAAGCTACTGGCCCTTAAGCCACTGCTCTTCCCAGAGGCCCAGAACTGGGGACTGGTCATCCTTGGCCTCTACTTCAGCCCCTTCCTGCTTGGGAGGGGCTCCTCCTCCTCTTCTACGTTTTGAAGCTGGACCCATTCTGGATCCCCAGAGAGAAGCTGGAAATGGACAAAAGCGGGAATCTGTTTTGTATTCACAATCCTGCTGACTCATGGTTGTTTCTTCTCAGCTTAAGATTTGGCTTGGGTATCCATGCTCAGAGGAGAAGGAATTATACTTAGTAGGCCCCTGGGGGTATGGACAGAAAAAGGGAACCAGATTTTTCATTGGAGTTGTATGACTCAAGGAAGTTCCTCAGGGCCACCCACAAGAAGAGCCTTCAGGTAGGGAACTACCCAGCCTGGAAACTCCTAAGGGAAAAGTAGGCTTAGATGGAAAATTTCACCTGCTCTTACAGACTGGGCACTTATTTGCTGTTGTCTTTGTTTATGCCCTACCTCCAGTGTAGGAGGGGCAAGTGATCCCAAACCATGTGTCAGGACTTTGGAGAATAGCTTAGGGATGTAGATATCATCGTGTGGGTTCTGGTGGAGTGTGTGAGAAGGTCATCAGAGAGACGACCCAGTGTGGTCTTCCTGAGTAAGAGGACTCTGAATAGGTACATGGAGATCCCAAGTCTGAGGTCTTTGGTGGGTAGGGAGTGTTCTAGGGCCAGAGATAGAGAAGATCCCTGAACAGGATGTTGGGACCTGGGGAAATGGGAGATCTAAGAGTGAAGTCTTTGATCTTGGGCATCTAGGTAAAGAGGGTAGTTCTAGGGCTAAAGGTTTTGAGCAGTGGACAAGGTCCCAGGTCCATAGCCCCTAGAAGGAGGAGGCAGGAGGGCCTGAGGTCCCTGGGTAGGTGAGGGATAGGACCCTAAACCAAGGGTAGGAGCATTTCTACAGGGATGCCTCACCTTTGGAGATCTCTGACATTCACTTGGCAGTAGCCCCTAGAAAGATTGAAGGTGAAGGTAAAGGTAGGCAAGACCAGAATGCAGTCTGGGCAAAGGAAAGAAAGCAAAGCCTCAGGCTCCTCTATCTGTTTATGTATGGGGACCAATCCCTTGTTCATCTCCCTACTGCTTACCCATATTCCCAGCCCCAGCCCCATACCTCCCCTCCCTCACCAGGGGATCCACTGTTTGAACACAGACTACAGGTTCTATGCCACCAATGACGGACCACAGGACTAGAGCGACCGTCGTCTTCTCCAGCCAACAAAAGCCAGAGACCAGAGCCCCACCCCTCCTTCTCCATGTGACCTGTAGGAAATTGGACCTCATGTCTAGGGTGAGCCAGTGTCCAAACCACTCCAGCTTTCCTCCCATATACTAGTCTAGCCCTAGACCTGGTCCTGGCCACCTGTCACTGAGACTGTTAACAGTGGGTTCCAGGGGCACTTGGGTGGCTCACTTGGTTAGGCGTCCAACTCTTGGTTTCAGCTTAGGTCACAATCTTACTATTGGTGAGTTCGAGCCCTGAGTTGTTGGGCTCTGCACTGACAGCGTGGAGCTTGCTTGGGATTCTACCTTTCCCTCTCTCTCCACCTCTCTCTCTCTCAAAATAAATAAATAAACTTAAAATTAAAAAACAAAAAACAAAAAACAACAGTGGGTTTCAAGGTGGTGTCCCTGTCTCCTCAAATCTAACCTTGCTTGTCCAGAGTACTATAACAAGCAAATCTAATCAAGCTCAATATTCAATGTAAAGGCCAAACACATCTCTTTCTTCACAACTGGCCCTGCCTCTCCTTCCAGCCTTCTCTCCAGTCATTTCCTCCTCCCACTCTCTGAAGAATATATTATGCTTTGAACTATTTGTAGTTCCTTTAACTCACCAAATTCCCCTTCACTCTGTCTCGTGCTTACCAAGTTTTTCACTCTCTTCTCTGCCTCGCCTAAACCCTTTAACATATGCTTCGAATGTCACCCCATCTCCTAAGACTTCTCTACTTACCCCTGATAGATTTAGTTGCGCCTTCTCCTGTTCCCCCACAGTTCTTGGTACACACTTCTAAAACAGCATTTATCAAACTATCTTGTGATTTCCTAGTTATTTATCTCCCTGATTAGTATATAAGTTCCTAGAAGGCCAAGACCATGGTTATTTGTATTTTTGTATCCTCAGCATGCATCACAGTACCAGGGGCATAGTAACTTTGATTATAGATGCAGGAACTGACTGGTCCCTATGGCCTAGGGTGAGAAGGGATTAGTTTATAGCCTTTAGGGATTCTCTGACTTTCTTCCCTTCTTCCCATAGGCCAGACTCACTGTTTGGTTGACCCAGACCTGAAATTGATGGAAATAGGTCAGCTGGATCTGAAGGAAGAATAAGACTACCTGGGGCAATAGGGCCGTGTGGGGTGGGGGTGGGGGGAGTCACTGAACCAGGCCTATCTTGGGAGTTGGGGTGAAAGTGGAAGGAATGGATGTCACTGTATTACCCAGGGCCCCCTGATCCCTAAACCAAGAAAGGAAGGTAGTGGGAAAGCCTGGGTCAGTGAGGTTTTCAGGGAGGGATGGGTGACAGGGACTAGTGGGGGTTGCAGGGTAAGATAAAAAAAAAAAAAAAAAAACTGAGGATTAATTCCCACATTGAACATGGCCATCAGGGAACTTGCCCTTAGGAAATGTGCAGATGTACCAGAATTTGGTTCACAATTCTCTGCGTGGTCAGGGAAAGAGAGGGAGTCAGAGAATGAGAAGGGGGCAGCTCTGGACCCCCAGGTCCATAGGGAGCCCCCCCCCCACCTCCCATCCCCCGCCCCTCAAGCTGGAATGCCTGGCAGCTTTACTGCTCTGGAAAAAAGGGAAGGAAAAGTCCTGAGTGGCCCCCTTATGCCTCTAGTCAAGTGTCTTCTTAGGCACAGGCTCCCCCTGGTGGTTACTCTTATCATCGCCATCTCCTCCTCATTACCTTCAAACATGCACACGCTTGCCCATTTATTGACTGAGGACTAAGGAAGCCTCTGGAGGTGGTAAATTAAGAAGGAGAAGGACGAGAAGATCAGGGTAGAATTCAGGGAGCAAAATCACGGAAGGAGAAAGGACTACCTTGGACTTGTAATAGGATAGTATCATTCAGAAGAGGTCCTGAGTTGCCAGAATGCTTCCTCTCTAGGATTGGAACACTGCCAGCCTGACCTGGATAATTTAGTCCAACTGGGGAGGAAGTTGAAGATTTCCTGGGAGTTTCCTGGGAAAGCACAGTAAGGTTATATTTTATATGAATTTGAAATATAGGAATAAGATGTCAGGCCTTATTCAGAATCAATAGTTTTACTTTATGCACAAAATGTGAAATGGAGGTGAATCTCCCCAAATAAAAACTTTTTCAAGAATCACAATTTCATAGCTAATAGATGGTGTGAATTGCATACTGTGCTTACTTACATTGTTACCCCCATGGGTCCCCATTTCTGTCAGTAACCAAAATTCAGGTGGGGAAGGTGGCTGAATCAGGCCGTGAGATCATGGCTGAGTGGCCAGAGTCACTCACCAGTTGTAGGTAGAAGTCTTGGAACAGCTTTTCCTCTAATTGCCAGAGGGAAGGCCTGGGTCTGGCTCTGAAGTCTCTGCTTTGGAGCAAGAACAAAGATAAGGAGAGACAGTCAGAGAGATGAGCAAGAGGGTGGGACTGGAGGATGGGATTGGACCAGGAGACAGACAGATGTGAATGGGGAAAGAGGCCTGGGAGAGGCAGGGAAATGCACTTACTCTGGGGAGCAGAGGAAGCTCTCAGTGTGAATGGTGTGAGGATTGAGGAAGGGGCAGTTAGGGGCGTCTCTTGGAGCCTCTTGCCAGAATTATAACCAAAGTGTAGAGCCAGCAAGACAGCTGGTCTAGGTCTGATCTCTGAGTTTTCCATTATCTGGTAAATAAAGGAAAAAGGGAGGAGCTGGGATGAGCCAGGGAAGGGGAATGAGAGGGTGACCTTCTCCAATGAGGATGGCCCACCTCATCCTGCCCCCCCCCCCCCAGCTGAAGGTTCTGGAGGAGCAGACTGCCCAGGTCTTTCATAAGTCTCAGGTCTTCAGGCTTCAGCAACCTGATTCCAAAGTGACATGAAGTGATCCCAAAGTCTCTATTATCTTTGGTTTGTAGTGAGGAAAAATGGGGAGAAGTGGACATTGCCTCCAGAAACAGCCCTATGCTGGCTCCAGGAGCAGCCTGGAGCCTTGAAATGAAAGGACAGGGTTTCCCCAGCAGAGGTGGACAGAGCCTTGATGCTGGGATTGGAAGGCTACAGTGGGGGAAAGGAATGAAAGGCTGAGAGGAGTTAGAGGGGCAGACAGGATCCAGAGCCAGGTCAGTGTGCTGGCCTTGGCCCAGGACACTGACCTGGATGTAACTGAAATCATTGTCCAAAGGGGACCATTGTCCAAATCAAGTGACCACTCATCACTACCTAGATTGGCTCACTGTTCTCATGACCCCTTTAGGGATAGTGGAGGGTTAGTGTGAGATACAAAATTTATGAGGAGCTTAGCAGAGGGAGAAAGGATACATCAGTGACCCACTTTCCCCATCTATTATACTGATCAGGCCCTAGAGAGTTCCCCAGCAAGTAGGTCTCCCATGTAAATGTTGGGAAAGGGAAGGACATAAGGTGGCCTTTACAGGGTATAAGGGAAGGGCTGCTTCAGAAGAGGAGATGGAATGGCTCCAAAGTAGAAAGTTTGGAAGTGTATGGCCAAAAGGGATCAAACTAGAGGACACTCAGACAGCGTGGCAAACATGGGTTGGATTTCCTAGAATTTTGTGGTTTCTCCAATAAAAGTTTTTCCTTGCAGAATGCAGCACCTTCTCAGGTGACCCTAGATATTTCTGAGACCTTGAGGGGTTGTATGTTTTGTTTTAATGACAAGTTTAACTGAAGGTAGGAGTAGGCTCTTGATTCCATATTGGTTGTTCCTGTTAGTCTTGTCCATCATCCGCTTAATTATCAGCAGTCAGACCCTTAACTCAAACAGGGTTCCTGTGCTCGGCGTGAGCGAAAGCCAGGAAGAGAATCTGTGGTCAATCCATTTCTTCTCCTGTGAACAGTATTTTGGAAGCAGAGCTCAAGGGGTCATGTGGGTGGGGACAGCCAAGGAGCCATCAAGATAGCAAAAGGAGAGCAACTCTCAGTCCTAAGTCTGCTCTGTCCTTCCCAGCTCTGTCCCCCAGCTTCTATTCTCCATCACCACCCTGTCAAGCCCTGGCCACCCCTTTCCGTTCCTCACATATCTCACTCACATCACTCCTCAGTCTCTCAAAGTCATGGATTTTAAGCTTGTGTATACTGATGGTCAAACCCACTGATTCCACCAGCGCCCTGAAATTCTTCAAAATTGAATGCAGTAACTCCTCTGTATAATAAACTCTGTTGATGTCCCAATATCCTCCAGCTGGGTATTCACAAATGGGGTGGTGGTACAACAGTAGGATCTGGAGCCGGGGGTGGGGTTGGGGGTAGCCCATTCCACATCTGCCACAATGTCTGTGCCTCCTTGTCCACTATTTCTGGGATGCTACAGAGAAACTGTGGGTCCCCTAACGGTATTCCAAGTTTCTCTGATTCCAAATCCACATGACTAATTCTAGGAAAGGGGGAATTAAGAGTTGACCCTACTAGGACCTCCTCAGAATGAGATCCCTTGTGCTTAGTGGCTCTTTTAAAAATCTTTCCCTAAGGGGACTGTTCCTGCATGAGACTGAGGAAACAGAGGTGAGAATAACAATTGGGAGATGCTCAGTTTCAGCCATCTCAGAGGTAAGGAGAAAACTGAGTGGTTGCCCTGGTCGATATCTTCAAGCCGACCTAAGAGGAGAGGAGACAGAGCCAGGCTGCTGGCCGCCCTTTCATTCTGTGGACCAGGGCTAGAGAAGTTCTCCAGGTTTCTGAAAGTTTCAAACCTTCCCCAGACTGGTAACTTGGTAGCATTGGGTCTCTTTCCCCACAGGATCAACCATACAACATTTAGAAGGAAGATGCCATGCAATTGTCTTTAGAGAGATGTTAACAGGGGAAGCAATGAGTGTGGTGCCCCACTCAGCATCCGCTCTAGAGGCATGAGAAGCCTGGAGAATGGGTAGACAGTCGGCAGGCTGAGGCTCTTCCAGCCTGTAGGAGGGAAGAAAGTGGGCATGAAGGATGAACAAGCCTGGCATGGCTCCTGGTTCAGGAAGAGAATCCTGAGAGAGAGAGAGAGAGAGAGAGAGAGAGAGAGAGAGAGAGAAAGAGAGAGAGAGAGAATCTGAATTGTTAGGCCCTTGCAAGAAAAGAGAATACAGAGCTTAGAGAGCTAGCTTAGGATTCAAAAAAGGACCCTTCTGGGGGCTTCACCCTGATGGCTTCCTTAGCATAGTGAAACACCTCTCAGTCCCACTTTATGATCATATGGGGGTTCATTTTCAAAAAAGTGTTTAACAATGATATTAGTTCATTAACATCTGGGAGCTAGCAGAAGACAAACGGGAGTGGGCAAAACTGGAACCAGGCACCCTGCTTGCCTCACTAGCCTTTGAGGCTGAAACTCCTCTGCCCTCCCCGCTCCAAATCCTGACATGAACTGGACACAATGCCTTCATTCTGTTCTATAGAGAACAACGGTCTGGATTCCGCTGATGCTCACCCTTCCCTGCCCACCAGCATTTGTACACCTGTTTCAATTTAAAGGCTCTGTGGGGACCAGGCTGGGAATTAAAGGTCTTTACCATCATAAAGGAGCTTCTTAAAGTAGAGACAGATTTCTCCTTTCAGAGAAATTAAATTGGAGGCACTTGCATTGTGTCGAACCCTGGTCCCCAAAAGATACATCTATTGAGAACCTCAGAATGTGATCTTATTTGGAATAAGTGTCCTTGCAGATGTAATTAAGGTAAGGATCTCAAAAAGAGGTCATCCTAGGCCAGGATAGGCCCTAAATCCAAGAGGAAGTAGGCTCCTAAGACAGAAAAGGAGAAACCACAGAGATAGAGAAGGAGAAGCCTATGTGAAGACAAATGCGGAGATCAGAGTAATAGGTCTACAAGCCAAAGGACACCAGGGATTGTTCCCAGCCACCAGAAGCTAGGAAAGAGGCATGGGACAGATTCTCCCTTAGAGCCTCCAGAACAAACCAACCCTGTGGACACCTTGATTTTGAACTTCTGGCCTCTAGAACTGTGAGAGAATAAATTCCTGTTGTTTTAAGCAACAAAGTTTACAGTTAATTTGTTACAGCAACTCTAGAAAGTTAATATACATCCAAAGGATGAGATCAGGTCTCCCTAAGGATGAGGTGTATAATTTGGGTGGAGGCTATCCTTTTTGTGTCAGAGTCATGACAGCAAGAAAGTGAGATAATTGCAGGAGACTCCCACCAGGCTAAGGCTGAGGTCAAGCCTTAGGCCATGAACTTGACTTGCTGGCAGAGCTGCTCCCTGCACTTGCCCAAGGTGGTCTAATGCTGCTGCCCAGGATCTGAACTCTTAGTCCAACTGGTCCCTCTTCTTAGGAAGCTAAGAGACAAGGTCCCCATTGCTCTGCAGAACCTTCTTCGAAACTTTGGTTGCTAGGAGAGGAGCCAGGAACAACAAAGAGGACCCAGGCCTTGGTGTTGACCGTGGGAAAAGGACCTGGCTTTGACCTCCGCCCAGGAAGGCACTGCTCTGCCAGGCCAAGCTGAGGCCACAATCCTGGGGACTCCTTGGATAACTTCCACCCTTCCCAGTGCGCAAACACACACACACACACACACACAATGGGAGAGCATTTCACATGTCAAAGGACCTCCCTATCAGTCACTTCATCTCATGTCCCTAACATCTAAAGCCCACAGGACAGGGGTTATGGTGCCCACATTACAGATGAGAAAACTAAGCTGCAAAACTGGCAAGCTGGATCCCTGGATAATAAGCAAGAGCCAGGACTATAAAGGAGACGGGTCTGCAGGCTTTAGGCCAGTGCCCTTCCTCTTCCCCCAGGAATGTGGGTAACCCCTTTCAGCTCCAGGATAGGACCCCCCAGCCATGAGTGGAATGCCCTAGCAGCAGAATTTTAACTTTGGACATGGGGAAGAAGTCCCTAAGGTGTATGAACAAAAGACTAAGAGCATTGAGATATGTAAACCAAAACAGGTACATGTAAAATTACATCCCTCCATTTTAATTAGACCTAACCTTCAAGAGAGCCTGCCTGCCCACTCAGATTTGTGGCATTCCTCTACCCTTTCATGCACTCTGAACTGTTTGAAGTGTACCTGGAGATTCCCTGGAGTCTCCTTGTGGAGACTCACAGGGATTTAATCCTGCCTTCACCACCTATTGCCTGTGTGTGTAACCCTAAACTTTTATAACCTCTCTGAGCCTCAACTTCCTCAGTCACAAAATAGGAAAAGTAATGGTATCTGCCTTATAGGATAGTTTTGAGGATTAAAAGAGAGAATGAATGTGGCAAAAACTACTGTAAATTGTAAATTCTATACGTAGCACTTGGAGGGTACTCATAGTTAGGAAACTCAGGGATCTCTAAGGTCAGTTTCTCTAACTCTGTTTTACACAGAAGGAAACTGAGGCTTGGAGGTTAAGTGACTGAGAAAAGTTCACAAAGTACAGCAGAATTGTATCATACAAAGGGGTTAGGTTCTAAAGTCAATGTATTGGTCAAAAATTAAATATAGTTAAAACATGAAAATTCCTTAAATCATCCATAAAATAAAGCCAACCTCTCAATAAGCTCCCCTCAGCTAGTTTGGAACCAATTGCTGCTTCAAAGCTTAAGCACCAGATTTGGAATTTGGCTTGCTTTTAGGGTCCATATTGTGTGGAAAATGCTTGAATCAATGAACTCACACTTAGTATGATGCCATCTTCCTTCTCGCCCTGCCAGTTATTTAAAATGGAATGGCTCATGGGGTGCCTGGGTGGCTCAGTTGGTGGAGCATCCAACTTCAGTTCAGGTCATGATCTCACAGTTCATGAGTTCATGAGTGTGAGCCCCTCATTGGGCTCACTGCTGTGAGGGCAGCACCCACTTTGGATCCTCTGTCCCCCTGTCTCTCTGCCCCTTCCCCACTCAAGCGTTCTTTCAAAAATAAATGAAAACATTTTTAATTAATTAATTTAAAATAAAATGGAATGGCTCTCTGCTCAGTGCGCATAGCTGTACTGGCCCTCAGTTAAAGCCCATGGCACAGCTCCATTGTGGTTAAAGCAAGATTCAAACCTAATAGCTATGCCTCCCTCCCAAGCATTTGTTCTTCCAGCTAGGGTGTCCTGACTGTCACCAGTGTGGGCCTTCTTTTTCCTGAGTCCGCTTTGGGTCGCTCACCCACTCACAGCCACTCCCCAAACCCATCCCTCTCATTTTCAATCAGCTCAAACAAGGATTCCAGCACCAGCTTTTGATGCTCTGATAATCTAATATATAAAAAGAAATATATAGTTGGTCTTTGTCCCCATTTCTGGCACAGAGCTCCTAAAACTCTTGGAATTTCCTAAGTGATAAAGAGCAGTAAATGTGTCTTGAGATTCATAACAAACCTCTTTCAACTACACCTGAGTTTATGTTAATGCGGTGACTTCTGGAAAGTACCTAAGGCTGAGGGCTGGTTGCCAGGGGAACCAGCCAAGTGACTGGAGGTTGGCACTTTCTGTCTCCCCCCCCCCCCCCAACCACCACCACTAGGGGAGGATGAGGAACTGGAGGTTGAATCAGTCACCAATGGCCAATGATTTAATCAATCACACCTCAGTAATGAAGCCTCCATTACTTTTAGTTTGGTGAACTGGAATGCATCTTTGTGCCAGGAAGGTGATGTACTCCAAACTCCACCGGGACAGAGTTCTTGTGTTCCAGACTATTCTGGACTTTGTCCTATGTGTCTCTTTATCTGGCTGTTCTATTCATATCCTTTAATATCCTTTGCAATAAACTGGTAATCTAGTAAGTAAACTGGTTTCCTGTGTGCCACTCTCGCAAATTAGTCAAACTGGAGAGAGGATCATGGGAATATCCAATTTATATTTAGTCTTCTAGGTATTTAAAAAAAAAAAAAAAGGATGGGAGGGCCTGGCAGGCTCAGTCCACAGAGCATACAACTCTTGATCTCAGGGTTATGAGTTCAAGTCCCATGCTGGGTGAAGAGCTTATTTTAAGATAAAATAAAATACATTAAGTATAGCCAGTCCATCAGAAGGACAGGTTAACAACCTAGACTTTTGCCTGGTGTCTGAAATGGGGGGCAGTCTTGTGGGACCAAACCCTTAACCTATGGGATCTGATACTATCTTCAGCGAGATGGCATCGGAATTGAGTTGAACTGTAGGACACCCAGCTGGTGTCATAGAATTGCTTGGTGGGGTTGAAAAACAAACAAAACAAAACAAAACAAAATAAAACAAAAAAACACTTAATGAAGATGACCATGGAGGGCAATCTAATGTTGATCCCCCAGCAAGGACCTGAAGTCTCGGGGTGACAGGATGATAGCACACCACTAGAACTCCTCAACCCTCCTAGTTCCACTGCAGGCTGCCTCCACTTTGCCTAGTAGGTTGGATTGGACTTTTCTGATGAGATCCCATCCATAGAAAGTGTTTATATCCATGTCGTAGGAGGTAAAAGGAGTAAGATCAGGATACCAAGAATAAGGAGAAGTTTGAGGGAAAGCGTTTCCCTGACCAAAAATGATCCCTAGGGAAAGGGACAGAGAAATGAGATTGGATGGGCTGGGGTCTTACATCTGTGACTGTGATGCCTGGAATCTGAGTGTGATGAGGCTCTCATCCCAGGAGGCTGGCATTCTGGAATGGGGATGGGATCTGAGTCTGGGACACCAAGGGAAACTCTCAGGGATGGAGGGGGAGGGAGAGTTGAGTCTGGAGGATGGACTTGGGGAGGAGGGAAGGTTTTACATGTTATTTCTGAGGGAGTAGCCACCGTAGGAAATGACCTCATGCAGCTGCCTATTGCTTATGAAGCTGCAGATGTTCTAGCCCCTGGGGAGATAAGGCAGGAGGACAAGGGGAAGAGAACTCAAGGCCAGGTCATAATGCAGAGAGGTTCCGAGAATCAGGAGAGGAGAATGGGGTAGAAGATAGGTGGAGGTGAGCGAGTTAGGAGGGAAAGGGTGGAGATGGGGAGTCAGGGATGAAGGAAAATGGAAAAGGGTCACGGGCAAATGAGAAGAACCAGGTTATGGGCAGGAGTTGGGTTTGGGGAGCTCTGGGTAATGAAAGTGGGTGGTTCTTGGAGGAATGAGGCCCAGATAGTCAAAGTGAGGAGCAAATTGCACAAGGTATGGCAGAGTCACGGGTTAGGATGGGATCTCTCTGAGGAGACCAGAGATGGCTTCTGGCCTCAGGGACCAGCTTTTGGATAGGAGAGGTGGACACTGGGTAAGGGAAGGGCAAGAAGCAAAAGGAGTATGGTCATGGCCACCAGGAAGCAGGCAGGCAGGTGGTGCTGGGAACTGGACTGATAGAACAAACAGCCCTGCAGAACTCACAGAGCAGCCAGACAAGCTGAAATCAGATAGGAAGAGCACCAGACTGGAGATGAAGGCAAATGCCAGGCCCAGTTATGTAGCCAGCCTCAGATTTCAAGACCTGGGAGAAAGATAGGAGGGAATGTGGTCTGAGCCTTCAGCCAGACATCTGGGTAGCTCCTCATAGTCCTCCGTCCTGTGTGTGCAGGGCAGAGAAGGGCGGTGGCAGGGGAGGCCTCTGGAGGCCAGAGCTCCCTTTATCTTCCTGTAGATGTCCCACTGACTGTCCTTGTTTTTTATGCTGTCAGCAAGTTTAGGTCTAGGTGGGGGAGGAGGCAGAGTGATGAGGCAGAATGGACCCAATTAGCCAGCACCTGTTGAGGAAAGAGGGGACAGTCTGCCCCGTGCTCCTTCCTTACACCATCCAGAAAGCATCCTAATGCCCTGACATGGGATAGTGGGGTGCTCCAGAACCCTGCTGCTTTGTTGCTAGACTATCCAATGTAATTCACAATTTCCTAGTTCCCAACTCTACTATCCTCTACTCCAGTCCTCCCATGTGTCCCATTTCAGGGTCCCATCCATTCCCACTTCTGTGGGCCTCGAAGCATCCTCTAGGGCAACCTCCTGGCAATGAGCTAGCTGGGAGAGGGAAAGTGGAGGGACTATGTCTGATCTGACGGGTGATGGGGACAGAGAAGTCCTAGCCACTACCCACCCATCCTCACCCCCAATCTCCCAGACTTCTGGGCATATCAAATGGCTCATCTTTATTGAAAGCTTACTGTGTACCAGGCATTTTCTAAACTCTCTTGTCAATTCATCCCCCTAACAATCCTCTAAGAGGCGCTGTTATGATGCCCATTTTAGACATGAGGAAACAGGCTCCAAGAGGTTAAATAACTTGTTCAGTTCGGTTACCTATAAGTGGATGGGCAAGGATCCAAAACAGCGGCAACTATAGCAAAAGCCCATGCTCTGAACCACTGTGGTGTGTTTACTCCAAGGATCCCTGTTTTACTTCCTGACACCTGTGTCCTCTCAGTTCCTCCAAACCTCAACAGTTGCCTTCCATCCTTCCCACTCATCACTCCCCATATTTAGTGAGCAGCCACACTGTATCTATTCTCCTCCTTCTTGACCCAGTCCTACCACAGGTGCCCTAATTCAGCTCTAATCAGGTCTTTGTTACTTCCCACCAGGAGTCTGTCTCTTTTGTGGTTAAGTGTTGTTAGAAAGGTAGCATGAGTACATCAAAGGAAATTTGAAAATAGCAAAGAGAAGAAAAATTCAGTTAGAATCCAATCATCTTGGGGTGCCTGGGTATCTCAGTCAGTTAAGTGTCTAACTCTTGATTTTGGCTTAGGTCATGATCTCCCGGTTCATGTGGGGTGCCTGGGTGGCTGACAACACGGAACCTGCTTGGGATTCTCTCTCTCTCTCAAAATAAATAAACATTAAAAAATATTTTTTTAAATAAAGAATCCAATCATCTTATTACGACCATTGTACATTCTTCCCATGTGCTTTTCCAAGGCATAGGCCTTTTTACATAATTATAGCCACTAGTTTTTATCCTACTTTTTCAGTTAACATTTATCATAAGTGGGGGTTTTTTTTTCCACATTCTTTTAACCTCTTGGTAAACATAATTCTGATGGCTGTGTCGCATTCCACTATTAGGATGTCTGAGTTAACCAAGCCATTCTCCTACCCATCACTGTCTGAAGTTTCCCAATTTTCTGTATTACAAGTGATGCTGTGGTTCCCAGAAATGGAATTAATGGGTCAAATGATGTGCACATTAACACAAGTTGCTTTTCTGGGAGATTAGCTCACTCAAAGTGTATGATATTCTAGTCTCTTCACATCTTTCCCAGCATTAAGACTGTTGAACATCTTTGCTTCTTTCGTATGATCCCATTTATGTACTTTAAAAATAGGCAAAACCAGTCATGGGGTTAACAATCAGTACAGTGGTTACCCTTGGAAGAGAAGGGTCATGAGGAAGACTTCTGGGGTGTCGGTAATGTTCTACTTCTCGCTTTCAGCGCTGGTTACAGAGTGTGTGCAGTTTGAGAAGATTGTCAAATTGTACATGTATGATATGTATACTTTATGTTATACTTCAACACAAAGTTTACCAAGCACACCAAAAACACAAGCAACAGTAAACAAAAAATGATCATTTGGATTTCATCAAGGTATACAACTTGTGCTTCAAAAGACACCCTCAAAAAAGCAAGGGGCACCTGGGTGGCTCAGCCTGTTGAGCATCTGACTTCAGCTCAGATCATGATCTTGCAGTTCATGAGTTTGAGCCCCGTGTCTGGCTGTCTGCTGTCAGCCTGTCAGCGCAGAGCCTGCTTCTGATCCTCTGTCCCCCTCTGTCTGCCGTCCCCCATGCTTGTGCTCTCCCAAAAATAAAGAAAAATATTGAGAAAAAAAAGTGAAAAAACAACCCCCAGAATGGGAGAAAATATTTGTAAATCATATATCTTGAAAAAGACTTGTGTCCAGACTATATAAAGAACTCTTAAAACTCAATAATAGAAAAACAACTCAATTAAAAATGGGCAAAAGGTATGAATAGATATTTCTCCAAAGAAAATGTACCTATGGCTAGCAAGAATGACAAGATAGATGCATCATCAGTCACCCAGGGAAATGCAAATCAAAAGTACAGTAAAATACCACTGAGCACACTCCAGGATGGCTATAATTAAAAAGACAAAATTAACAAGTGTTGAGGAGAATATAGAGAAATCTGAGCTTTCATACATTGCTGATGGGAATGTAAAATGGCACAGCCACTTCGGAAAGCAATCTGGCAGGTACTCAAAGGTTAAACATAGACTTACCATACGACCCAGCAATTCCACTCCTAGGTATACGCTCAAGAGAAATCAAAATATGTGTCTACACAAATATGTGTACATGGATGTTCACAGCAACATTATTCATAGTAGCCAAAAAGTGAAAACAACCCAAATGTCCATCAGCTGATAAATGGATAAATAAAATGTAGTATATCCATACAATGGAATATTACTCAGCAATAATAAGAAGTGGAATTCTGGTACATGCTACAATATGGGTGAATCTTGAAAACATGCTAAGTGATGGAGGCTAGTCACAAAAGACTATATATTGTATAATTTCACTTATACTACACGTCCAGAATAGGCAAATTTATAAAGACATAAAGTAGATCAGTAGTTGCCTGCAGCTGGAACAGTGGGCAGGATATGTTGAGTGACTACTAATGGGTATGGTTTTCTTTTTGGAGTGATGAAGATGTTTTAAAATATCGCTGTGGTGCTGGTTGTACAACACTATGAATATACTAAAATCCACTGAATTATACACTTTAAAGTTTATTTATTTATTTTGAAAGCGAGAGAGCATGAGCAGGAGAGGGGCAGAGAGAGAGGGAGAGAGAGAGAATGGCAAGCAGGCTCCAGGCTGTTAGCACAGAGCCCAATGCGGGGCTCAACGTCATGAACCCATGAGATCACGACCTGAGTCAAAATCAAGAGTTGGACACTTAATCAACTGAGCCACCCAGGCGCCCCTGAATTACACACTTTAAATCGGTGAATTGCGGGGTGCCTGGGTGGCTCAGTTGGCTGAGTGTCCAACTTCGGCTCAGGTCATGATCTCACAGTTCGTGAATTTGAACCCCATGTTGGGCTCTCTGCTGTCAGTGAGGAGCCTACTTCAAATCCTCTGCCCCCCTCTCTCTGCACCTCCCCCACTTGTGCATATTCTCTCTCTCTCAAAAATAAATAAACATTTAAAAAACAAAAAATAGGGTGCCTGGGTGGCTCAGTTGGTTAAGTGCAGATCTGACTTCAGCTCAGGTCATGATCTTGCAGTTGATGAGTTCAAGCCCTGCGTCTGGCTCTGTGCTGACAGCTCAGAGCCTGGAACCTGCTTCAGATTCTGTGTCTCCCTCTCTCTCTGCTTCTCCCTCGCTCATGCTCTCTGTCTCAAAAATAAATAAACATTAAAAATATTTTTAGGGGCACCTGGACAGCTCAGTCGGTTAGGCGTCTGACTTCAGCTCAAGTCATGATCTCATGATTTGTGAGTTCCAGCCCCACATTGGGCTCTGTGCTGACAGCTCAGAGCCTGGAGCCTGCTTCGGATTCTGTGTCTCCTTCTCTCTCTCTGCCTCTCCCCCACTTGTGCTCTGTCTCTCTGTCTCTCAAAAATAAATAAATGTAAAAAAAAAATTGAAAAAAATTTTTTAAATTATGTCTCAATAAAGCTGTTATATACATATATATCTATATAGGTACAGATATACTTTGTTTTAATGTACCAGGAAAAACACCTTCATTAGTTTAATAGACAAAAAAGAGCCACATTATTTTAATACACATTTATTTGATTGCTATATTTCTTCTTCTTTTTTTTAATTTTACTTATTTAAGTAATCTCTACACTCTATGTGGCGCTTGAATTCATGACCCGGAGATCAAGAGTCACATGCTCTTCTGACTAGGCCAGCCAGATGCCTGTACTATATTTATTTTTAAGCTTATTTATTTATTTTGAGAGAGAGAGAGGGAGGGAAGGGCAGAGAGAGAGGGGGAGAGAGCATCCCAAGCAGACTCCATACTGTCAGAGCAGAGCCCGAACTTATAAACCATGAGATTGTGACCTGAGCCGAAATCCAGAGTTAGACACTTAACTGAACCACCCAGGCGTCCCAAAGAGAAAGAGAGAGAGAGAGAGAGAGAGAGAGAGAGAGAGAGAGAATCTTAAGCGGGCTCCATACTCAGTGTGGAGACTGACACAGGCAGGGCTGGATCCCAAGACCCTGAGATCATGACCTGAGCCAAAATCAAGAATGGATGCTCAACCAACCGAGCCACTCAGGCAGGCATCCTGTCTCTACTATATTTCTACGAGGTTTAGTCTTCATACTTCCTCCTCTGAAATTGTCCTTTACCTACTTATCTATTGAGAAGCCTCTTTTTCTTTAACTTATTTTGCATTAATTAGTTATACAAAAAGTTATAACTCATCATGTTTGCATAATATGCATAAATATGTATAATTTGTATAATAGTGCATAAATACAGATTTTCCAGAGTATCTGCTTTTTTTGCATGGAGGAGGGGGAGAAAGGAATCTAGTTTGCTTTTTATTTATACACACACATACCAAAGTTGTAAATTTAGTCTGTATGTAGTCAAATTGATCACTCTTGGGACGCCAGGCTGGCTCAGTCAGTGGAGCACTGGACTCTTGGTCTCGGGGTCATGAGTTCAAGCCCCATATTGGTGGTAGAGTTTATTTAAAAAAATAAATCAGGGGCGCCTGGGTGGCTTAGTCAGTTAAGTGTACGACTTTGGCTCAGGTCATGATCTCACAGCTTGTGAGTTTGAGCTCCACGTCAGGCTCTGTGCTGACAGCTCAGAGCCTGGAGCCTGCTTGGGATTTTGCATCTCCTTCTCTCTCTGCCCCTCCCCCGCTTGTGCTCTGTCTGTCTGTCTCTCTCTCTCAAAAATAAACATTAAAAATTTTTTTTAATAAATTAAAAAATTTGTAATTGATTACTCTTGAGTCCATTTGTTTTTTCTTTTTTATATTGAAGTGAAATTCACTCTTTTCCTTTCTGATTTCTGTGGTATTTAAACTTGCAAGTTTATCCTCCCCACACATACTCTTAGAAGGCTAATGAATACCATTTCATCTATTTTCTTCTAATTTTATTTGCTTGCATTTAATTATTTAATCTTTAATTTTATGATAAGTTGGGATCTTTTCGTTTTGGTTTTCTAAGTTGCTAGCTAAGTTTCTAAGTTGTATGGACTTCATTGCCTCCTAAGTGGTTCCCCTTCTCTAGTCCTATACACCATGCCAAAACTAATCTTTTTAAATTTTTTTTTTCAACGTTTATTTATTTTTTGGGACAGAGAGAAACAGAGCATGAACGGGGGAGGGGCAGAGAGAGAGGGAGACACAGAATCGGAAACAGGCTCCAGGCTCTGAGCCATCAGCCCAGAGCCTGACGCGGGGCTTGAACTCACGGACCGCGAGATCGTGACCTGGCTGAAGTCGGACGCTTACCCGACTGCGCCACCCAGGCGCCCCAAAACTAATCTTTTTAAAAAATAGATCTAATTAGGTCACTTCTCTGCTCAAAAACTGTTGGTGGCTTCCCACTCCAATAAAATTAAGTCAAACTTCTCAGCCTGTCATTCAAAACTCTCTACAATTTAAGAAGACTTGGAGGGCAGTCTTGCTGATGCCTTCTCTGCCATCCCTCAAAGTACACACTATTCCTTTTGTCGACACTGGAAACGGCCACAGTGCCTCCTTTGCTGCTACAGACCTACTTGCTTAGTTGTCTTCTCCCTAGACCCTCCTGCTTCAGTATCTTCCCTCAATTTAGAATGTCTGTAGGTCCTCACCAAAATCACCTGCCACAGGTCCACCTCCCTTCAACAATCACAACCAATTTCGCCTTTAGCAAGAAGCCTTTCCAGATCTCTTAAGTCAAAACAAATTTCTCTCCTTATAGGTCTTTATAGCACTTTGTAGGTTTGTAATGCTGCTCCCTGATGTGGGCTTTTTACTCATATTATGGCAAGGTCTAACTTTCCCCTGCTCTGGGAGTTTCTGGAGGGCAGGGACCAGGTCTTAATTATGACCTGCTTTACTGACCTTCACTGACATTTACATTCACTTCCCATTACATTTAGATGAAATTCAAAATCCTTGCTGACTCTATGATCTTGGGCAAGTTCATTGGCTTCTCCTGGCCCTTAGTTTTCCCCCTTAGTTTCTGGCTCTTAGAGTTCTCCTGTTAATGGGAGATAACAACAGTGCCTAAACACAAAATTGTGGTTAGCTTTTAATGAGATCACTGATAGAAGGGATTTCTCACAATACCTGGTACAGAATGGACGTTAACTGCTATCATCGTCGTCGTCGTTGTCGTCATCATCATTGTCGTGGACACCACGGTATTGTCCCATATGGCCTCAGCCTCTCTCTTGTGACCATTTCCCCTTGCTAACTAGACTCAGAACCCACTGGCGTTCTATTCTTCCAACCTGCCAAACACTTTCAGCATCAGAACCTGTTTCCTCTATCTGAAATCCTCTTCCCTACGCTCTTCACCTGGTGAAGTCTTCCTCGTCCTTCATGTATTAGCTGATAGAATTTGGAGAAGGCTTCCCTAACACACCAGTTTAAATCGGGCCTCCCTATTATGTATTTATCCTGATCTGTTCAGTTATATCATAAATTGTAACTGCATGTATATATGAACTTTTGTTTAATATGTTTCCTCACTCGGGGTGGGGTGCTTGGGTGGTTCAGTTGGTTAAGCATCCGACTTCGCTCAGGTCATGATCTCGTGATTTGTGAGTTCGAGGCCCGTGTCAGCCTCTGCGCTGGCAGCTCAGAGCCTGGAGCCTGCTTCGGATTCTATGTCTCCCTCTCTCTCTTTGCCTCTCCCCTGCTCGTGCTCTGTCAATCTCTCTCTCAAAAATAAATAAATAATGGGGCGCCTGGGCGGCTCAGTCGGTTGAGCGTCCGACTTCAGTTCAGGCCACGATCTCTCAGTTCGTGAGTTCGAGCCCCGTGTCAGGCTCTGGGCTGATGGCTCAGAGCCTGGAGCCTGCTTCCGATTCTGTGTCTCCCTCTCTCTCTGCCCCTCCCCCATTCATGCTCTGTCTCTCTCTCTCTCAAAAATAAGTAAACATTAAAAAAATAAAATAAAAAAATAAATAAATATTAAAAAATTTTTAAAAAATGTTTCCTCGCTCAACTGTATGTGCTAAGTTGTCTTGTTCACTGTTCTATCTCTAGTTCCCGGCATGTTGTAGATGCTCAACAGCATCTTGGCTGCTGAATGAAGAAATAGACAAAGTGGTTTATATAGCAGGTACTCAACACATACTTGAACTTTAATCCAAGTTAACCTTAGACCCTCTGCCATAGTGAAAGCACTCAGACATGGGCTTCAGAGTTGCAAACAGGAGTTTGCAGAGATCATATCTAAATATATAACCAGGAAAAACTCTTCACATGTACAAAAGAAAATAGGGGCACCTGGGTGGCTCAGTTGGTTGGGCATCTGGACTTCAGCTCAGGTCATAATCTCATGGTTCGTGGGTTCAGGCCCCATGTCGGGCTCTGTGCTGACAGCCCAGAGCCTGGAGTCTGTTTCAGACTCTGTGTCTCCCTCTCTCTCTGCCCCTCCCCTGCTTGTGCTCTCTCTCTCTCTCTCTCAAAAATGAATAAATATTAGAAAAAATTAAAAAAAAAAAAAAGAAAATAGGAACAAAAACATTCATAGAAGTGCTCTTCGTGATAGTAAAATCCTAGAAACAACCCAAATGTCCAGTGACAGAAGAATGAAGACCTGTGGTATAGTCCTACCATAGAATATTACACAGACCTCAAGACGAACCACAGCAATACATAATAGGAACCTTACAATATAATACTATGTAAAAATAATAAGCTGCCAAAAATTATATATAGCAGTATTTCTTTATAATAAGTTAAAAAAAAAACCTAACATTAAAAAAAAAAAGTTTTAGGAATACAAGTATTGCCCGATTTTCAAAAGTTCATGTTAAAAAAAAAAGTTCATGTTATACCACTTCGCTTTTATGAAAGACCTACATTAGGACCTATTTTCAATAACAGAAAAAAATCTGAAGATTTTCACTTTTATGAAAAAAGGAAAAAAGAGAGTTCAGCGTTTGTTTTGCAGTAAGCCATTACAGAGGCAACACACACCCAGAGCAACAAGAGTGGCCCCACCAAGAAGCTCAGTTGCTGGGAACGACACTCAGCTTCTCTGCACCAAACCTCCACAGGTTTGAACTGTGTCTGAGCATTTGTGCTTTATCTCTATTTTGTGCGTCCCTTAGCAAGATGTGTCCTGGGGTATCAGAAAAGCCTGAGTGTGAGTCTTATTTTGAGTCTGGGAATGCTCAAAATGTTTTCCATATAAATTAATGGTAATTGCTTCTTTGCTTTACACCATTTCATGTTACAGCTTTCATAGGAATGCTCTACTTTCAGATAGTGGGGGAAATCTGTACGTATAGTGAAGATAAATATATAAAAAGGATAAAAGAATGACAGAATGATGGGAGGGGAGGGGAGTGGGATGGGGATGGACCACAGATTTCAGTTATTGCCAAGGTCTTCACTTTCGTGTGATGAGTTTTGAGGACAGTGTTCTAAATAAATAAATGTGTCTTGTGCATGAAGAAATGAAAAGAATGTGTCATGAACCAAAGTCATGATTGATCTAACTCTGTGCGTCTGACATCTTTAAAGGAAAAGGGAAGAAATTATGCTTACCTTCTCCAGACAGACTTACTTGTTTGGGAGCAATGGGGAAAAGATTCTTCTACCTCAATCCTCTCTGTGGGGTCTTTTCTCCAGAGACAGTCTCTAGGTTCTCCTCCTGCAGAAGTGAGCCGGTGGGGCAGCAGGGAGGGGAGTAATCCAGGGTTTGAGCTACTTCAGGAAAAGGGTCCCGGAATTGGTGGGAAAATGGACCATTCCCAAGGCTGGAGTAGGAACCTAGAGATGTGGGGCAGCTTCCATTCCTATCCAGCTTCCCCCACTCCCCAGTCTAAGAACTGCAGGTGAGTAGGCTTCCACTCATTTCCTGTTCTGCTTTGTCAAAGACCTCAGGATGGGGTTGGGAGGTGGGGAGGAGCCTCAGAATTGAGTCCTGAGAGATGAGGCTGTGGCCACATGGTAGAGTTGTAAGTATTCTGGATACTGGGGAGCTGGGACCATCAGTGGCCAAACCCAGCATCTTTGAAGTTCAGCTTGGAACTAGGGGGCTGCTGAATCAAAACTTCTTACATATCCCTTTCCTTTCAGCCTGGCCCAGAACACTCCTGGGCCATTCTCAGCACTTTTTGTAATTCCTTTGCCTGCTTTCCCTGCTCATCCCTTCTTCATCCAGGCTGTAGTTCCAATCCTGTACCCTCACCTGAACTTCTACAGTCCCTAAGATAAGGCCCTATTTTGTGAAATAAAGGTTAGGGAAGGCCCTAGGGGAACAGTTTAAGAGCTTTTCACTTTATGGGAAGGGATCTGGGGTTAGATGGAACCAGACAGGGCTGGCTGGGCTGGAATCTTACCTTTGGGGAAGGGGTTAGAGGTCAGGCTGGACTGGGCTAAGAGTATAAAAGAGGTACTGGAGATTGTGCTGGAACTCCTAACAAAGGGGCTGGAGGTCAGGTTGGATTGAGTTAGAATAGGAAACATGGGGAGGAAGCTGGGCTCAGGCTGAGCTAGGGGGTCTCAGGGTTGAGGGCCTGTGTCTGCATTGGGGCTGGCTGGAGTACACAGTTGGGCTGAAACAAATTTTTCAGGATCATGCTGGGACCTGAGGCTGGGCCTTAAAGGGTCTTTTCCTTCCCCAACCCTAGCAATTCCTCCAGACCAAGGTCTTCCCCAGAGGGGCTGCTGAGGCAAACAGGGAGGAGCCAGATCTGGGGCTCCAGAGGAAGTCGCTGGCCACTATGCTTCCTGAGTTTAAAAAGTGGGTTCCCTGTCTCTCTGACTCACTCCCTTCCCCCAAGCAGGGCAGAGTCCAGGCCTGACAATCTACCTTTTCGCTAGAACACTGCCTCTTCCAAAACACAAACACCCACATACCCACACACGCCACACATACAGGATATGAACCTTGTCACACAATTCCTGGCCCAGCAACCCCATAACCCAACACAATACCGCCAAGCCACACATTCAACAACATATTCTTATTTATGTACTTGTAGCCTCTCATTCACACCCAGTAGTCACGCCTTTCTGCTTTGTTCAGCACCATCTCTCTAGTACCTGAAGTTTGGCCTTGCACCTAGAGAGGGCTCAATGAACATTAGCTGAATTAATGAATCCACCAAGACACATCCCACAAACAAATGCATAGACAAGCCGACATACATATTCACACATGCAATGCTTCCTTACACACCCATATCCAAGCCCTCTCCCAGCCCAGTCACATACATACCCTGGCACACACTCAGGCAAGAAAGCCAGATGTACACCTAGTTACAAAAGCAGACACACCACAGGTAGGTGTTACCTAGCACTCCCAGGTAAGTTGGTGGTAGCAGCTGGCTGGTCAATGTCCTTCCATCAGGTCAGGCCTGCAGAGGAGTGAAGTGGGCATGTGCACAAATGCAAGCCTTTGGGGTCCTAAGGCAATGGGCAATGAGGAGCTGGGCTGGCAGCAGGGCAGGGCCAAGGTAACCATATGGATTGGAGAGGGGTGGAATGGGCCATGTAGTCCTTTCCTCTGGTTTCTTCCTGCCAGCTGGGGAGGTGAGGGTAGAGGTACACATCTATGAGGACTTGCTTCAAATCCAGAGAATTTAGTGGGGGAATAGTCTGAAAGGCCCGATTCCCCTCCCTGGGATGAAAATGGGAGTCTGGATAGGGGGATTTGGTAGGTGCTAAGATTCCGTCCCCAATCCACAGCAGGGTTTCCCTATCTTGCCAATCTTCTTTAATGGTGGGAGAGGAGGGGACTTGGGGCCGGGGGGAGTAAACACCTGGAAAGGAATCTGGAAAGCACCCTATTCTTCCTTCCACCTAAGGAACTTCAGGCTGCCTCCTAGCAACCGTTTTCAGGCATCCTCCTGTGTCCCCACCCAAAGTCAGCAAGGGTACAATCAATCAAGCTACTCTTACTTCCCCACCCAAGACCTAACACCAGGGAATCCTAGTTCAGAGAGCTCAGCTGGGCTGGGCCCGATAGGAGCAGGAGGCTGGAGGCTGGATAGGGGCAGGAATCTATCAAAAATAGGACCAAGTCTCCCAGTCATTCTAACCACCCAAAGCTCCTCAAACCCAAGCGCCCTCCTCCGCAAGGATCCCTCCCCCTCCAAAAGCCTGATCCAAGGCCTTCTGTCCCAGGAACCCTGCCTCAGGGCCACCTGTCTGGCAGCCAGGACAGCTAGGGGCAAGGAACAACAGCCCCAGAGGGTGGAAAAGTCAACTTTTGAGGGAGACAGGGCCAGCCTGGGACAGGAGGAGCAACGGTGGAAGAGGGGCATTGTGAGATGAGACTGAAGGGGGATCCACAGCTTAATTCCTACCTCCTTTCCAATGACTGGTCTTAGGGACCAGTCATTGTCCCTAAGGGACTGCATGAAGGAGGGAGAAAAGACTGCCTGGAACTTAGTGGTTATTAGGCAGCAATGACCAACCAAGACACTCTCAAACCAAAAAGTCTCTTTATTGATCGGTACCATACATGACTCAAATGGCCCAAAAAAAAAAAAAAAAAAAAAAAAAAAAAAAAAGGCATTACATTTGGGGTGGGACATCCATCTTCCCCACCCCACCCCTCAGCTCCTGACACAATACCCTTCCAACAGTGGCAGCTGGAGTTAAGGAAACTGGGTGTGGGGGACCCGAGAATCCAGAAGGAAGAGTGGGGAGAGAGGTGGTGCTACCACTTCTGGAACTGGCCACAGGAAAAGGCAGCGAAGCCACAGAGCTGGGCCCAGACCCACGGGACCCTGCTCTTGGCCTCACCCTGGGCCCAGAGCATCCGTGTGTCCAACTGTGAAATAGAGCTGAGGATCCTGGCTGCTTCCCCACTCCCTTCTATGAGGAAAGGGATGGAAGGGATATTGGAGATGAAGACCTTTACTTCAGCTGGGGGACACAGGTCTATTGCTCCCAGGTGGGCTTAGAGCTGGGCCATCCTCAATGGCTCCTTCCCCTCTGTGGAGGACAGGGGAGGACCAGATACACAGTTTGAGGAGTTGGGGAAAGAGAGTGCTGGAGAGAGTGGACGAGCCCCTCCCCCTCCATCCCATGCCTGCCCAACTGAGACAAAACAAAAAAACAGCAACAAACAAGGTTGCTCCCTTCCCTCCACACTTCCTAAGGGAGGGAGCCTCCCTTCCCCCCATCCAAGACAGCTGCTCTAGTGGAGGACTTGTAAAGAATATACACACCATGGGGGAGGGGGTTGGGGCTGGGAGGGAGTCACAAGCACTAGGAGGGCAGGCCAGAGTCCTGGAGGATGGGAAGACAGAGACAACAGCAGGGGGTTGTCACAAAGGTGAGGCCATCAACGGCCCCCTACCCCAAGGCATGCCTTCCCCAACTCCAGTCACCCAGAGGAAAAGGGAAGAGAGATGGCAAAGTATCTCCTTGGTCTGAAGCTCTCAAACTGTATAAAATGTTAATGCATACCCCCCCCACACCCCACACTCACCTCCACGTGGGCCCTAAGCCCCGGATTTGCCTGGAGTAGGGAGGTAGCTGGACTTTTAATAAGGGGAAGAGGGGGTACATGTGTGACTTTTTTTTTTAAACTTACATTTTTAATAATATTATTTTTTAAAAAACTTGGGAGCTGGGATAGGTGGCTGCAGGGAGGAGCCAGAGGTTTACCCCTCTACTACCAGCCACCTAGGGGAAGGTTTAGGAAAGGGGCACTCAACCAAGCCCCATAATTTTAAGTCCCTAAGGGCTGTGGAATAGACAACCCCAGGCTTGAAGGGGGTGAAGTCAGGAGGATTGGGAACCCAGAACCTGGGGTGAGGATGGATGCAAATGCCCTGGGGGGTGATCAGGACATTTCTCAGAGGCCCAGGGTCCATGTAGGCATCCACATGAGTACCCCCTTCCCCCCAAAAAGGCTCTGCAGAGGCCAGGCCCCGCCCAGGGCCACTGGGGGGCAAATCTTGGCACCTGCCCCCAGCAAGTCCAGTTCCTCCCTGAAGTGGGTGGATGGAGGCTGCCCATTTTAGATGCTCAGTCTCTTCATTCTGTCTTCTGCTCCCTGGGGCTGCGAGGGGTGGGGCAGGCAGGCAGAGCGCTGGGTGGCCATGGAAAGGCCTTTACTGGGAGGCCTGTGACGTGGGGTTCTCCGATTTGCTTTCTTGGCTGGATGGAGGCTTGCTGTTCCAGGGGCTGTTGGCGCCCAGGGCGGGGGAGTTGTTAAAGCTGTCCTCGTCGTCAATGCCGTTGGCCGCGTCAAACTGGGTGTTCTCCAGCCGGGTGATGAGCCTCTCGTCCTCGTCCCCGAACTCCCCGCCCATCAGGGTGGGCTCCCCCACCACCATCACATCCTGAGAGTGGCGGAGGTCCCCAAACATAATCGGGGCAGGGGCTCGCCCGGCCCAGGGCAGCAGATACCCCCAGAGCCCCAATACCCACCCAGGAAACTCAACACCCCCAACCCCTTCTCATACCCAAGTTTAAAACCCCAAATGCTCTGACACCCTCAGCCCCTGGAATCCTTCCCACTGAAGGACTGCAGAGCATCACAGGCTTTGACCCACACGTACTAGATTCTAGAAGTCAATCTACTCCCCTAGCTCCCTAGTTCCTCTCCCCCAAACTTCAGGGGGCTCCTAAACTTCTGTCCACATATAATAGGGAGGGAGCAGATTAAAAGAAAAAAAAAAAAAAAACACCAATGGGGAAAGCGTGTGCATGTACATATGTGTATTCTAGATTCGCACACGTTCAAATTTATGTGTCCCTCTGTTAGTGTGAGTGTGTGGGTCTCTGATGGTATGTGTGCCCCTAAGCTGTCTATCCTGAACACCCAAATGTTCTCATAGCTGTCTCTGCCCCTTTATGTCCTATGTTCTGTCTGAGTCTGTGATCACAACCATGGCATTTGACTGACAAGGACTCTCATCAGTGACAGGAGCCAGCTCATGCTGGCACATTACACCAGGAAAAACTGTTTTTGCTTCTATGCCTGCTAGTGAGCTCAGGCTGGGACAGGGTCAAGGGTCAGGGGTCAGCAGTAGGGCAGCCCAGAAGAGAGAAGAAAGCCGAGATGCTTACAGGTACCTGGCTGGAGAGGGCGAAGGTGCTGGCTGGGCTTTTCTTCTTGCTGTTGCTGTTGTTGGTGTTGCCACCCCCCGAGCTCATGGTGCTGCCCCCTGACATCTTTCGTTTCCGCCGTTTGCTGGGCTGCTGCCGCGCGGGCTCCGCTGTGCCAAGGAAAAGGAGACTCAGGAAGGGCAAGGCCCTGGGTCCCTTGTTCCCCATTCTGGCTCCTAAGGAGCCTGAGCCTACCCTGATCCCAATCTTGCAGACCCAGGAGTGAGAAAGGGGCTTCATGAGGAGACAGAGAGAGCGCGTTGGGGAGCTTCATCAGATCCTGGTTAGAGCAGGTGCAGGTGCAAGGCACTCACCGGGGGGTGCTACCATGCGCTGCCACTTCTGGAAAAGGCAGGTCTTGAGGCAGTCACGGGGGCTGAGGCTGTAGGTCTTGTGGCGGGACATGAGCTCCTGCATGGGCTCGAGTATCACACAGAGCTGGGGGGAGATGAGGAGGTGGCTTGTCAGGAGAGAGACATGGAGCTGACTCCAAATGGGATGGGGCAGAAACTGGGTGATCAAGGACTCACTCGGAGGTAGTTGAGAGTGGAATTGGACAACCCACACCGGGTGATATTTTTGGAGAGCTGATCCAACATCTGGGGGTCCTGGGCCTAGATGGGGAGAAAAAGACTAGAACCTGGGTTGCATCTGCTCACCTGCCCTATCACTGAGCCTCCTGACACTTCAGAGAGAGAAGAGGGGCTGTTATGAAACCCATTTTTCAGATGGAGATACTCTAACCCTCTGTCTGAGGTCACTGTCAGGAAATGGCAGACCTTATTCCATCCATTCTTCCCACTGCCTGCCCTCACCCTTGCATTTTGGGTCCTGCCCACAACTCACATGCATGGCAAGGATGCTGCGGGGGATGAGCTCTCGGTGCTGCCGGATGCTGAAGTGCCACGTCTTTATCCGCATCATGTCGTCAAACATGAACTCTAGGTACAACCGGCCCTCCACACACACCTGGAGACAAGCTTGTCACATCTCTGCCCTCTCCCCACGTGCCTGAAAATATACCTGCTCTCCCGTTTGCTCACAACTCTCCCACTGAACACACTTCTGCCACTTGCACATAAATCTGGGTGCATAACTGACAAAGACCATTCCCTCATCTACCTGTCACACCCCTGGCCCTTACACACATACACACACAAAGTGGAAATGCTTTAACAGACCCTTGTCCTCTTCCCAAGTAGCTAGTGATACACTCATCTGCTATAAACTCTATGAGGGCAGGCTCTCATTCACTGGTGTGCCCCTGCAGCCCAGAAAACTGTCATGTACAAACTTAGTAAGCATCTGATGGATGTTGCACCATGCCTGCCCCTCCCTTCTGGTCTTGCCACTTCCCCTTTTGCCTCCCTAGGGAACAGCTGAGTACATTTTGGGAGAAAGGAGGGGAATCAAACCCAGGTGCTTCAGTATTCCACATCCAGCTGGGTTGCTGACCTGGGTGAACATGGGTTTGCCATGCTGCGTCACCATGCTGCCTTGGTCACAGTCAAGGGACACAAAGTTGCTGTGGAATGCCTCCTTGGGGTGCTTAAGCACATAGTACAGTTCCGTAGCACCCCCTTCAAAGATGCTGCGGAAATAGCGTGGGATCAAGGTCCGGCCAATGGCTGTAGAGATGGGACAAATTCATTAGAACAGAAGGACTTGTAAGAGGGTCAGGCAGATGCCATAACTGCCAAGACAGATCCCCGGAGACAAATACCTACTCCCAGTCCTTAGAAGGACATAGGAAGTATATGCTCTCATAGCAGAACCAGCAGGACCCCCAAAGGCCACTCACTATATCTCTTTGGTCCATCCTCCAGGCAGAAAGTGATGGTTAACATGGCATCATCCTCAAAGAACTCAGTTGTGAAAGCATCCCACCAGAGATTGTCACACTCCTAAGGAGCACAGGGAAAGGTGTTTGTGTGTGTATGTCAGAAGACATCCCAGGGGTTCCCAGATGGCCCTCCCCCTTCCCAGCCGCTTTCCCCTTGCCATACCTCTGTCCAGTTTTGAAGCCGTTTGTTAAGCTCGAATATTCTGTAGTCAGTTTGGTTGCCATATGGTGTGTGCCTCCTGGGAAAAGTGAAGAAGGGAGGTCAATAGAAAGAGGGTCTCCCCACTCCACCCCACCCCCACTTCTGCCTTCCCCCATGTAATGGAAAGCACCTCCCTCCTCACTGGACTCCACTTACCCAATCCCGGGCTCCAGATATGTAGGCGGGTACATGGGAGTTGGGCTGTGTAAGGGAAGAGGCTATGAGAATGGGAGTGGAAGACAGGAATTATTGGGGGTGTCACTCCCTCCCCCTTTCAGGCAGGATCCCATCTGGAGAAGGGATGGGAAGTAGATAAGACTCACCCCACATCCCGATCTAGCATGGTGCCGGGATGGAAAGGAGGGAAGGCGTTGCCGTTCGGGGGCTCCTTCGGCGAGTACAGCTTGAATGACTTTGAGGAACAACCTAGAAGGGAAAAAGAGAAGTGGTGCCCTGAGTCCCAGGAAGCTTTCCTGGAAGTCTACTAGATTGTGTGGAAAGGGACTGGTCTTCCAGAGCACCCAGAGTGGGTGGACTAGGGGAGGGGGACTACCCTATGGAACACCTACCTCTGCTGCTAAATCTGCCTCCAATTTTATTTTATTATGAAACTAGAAGTACTTAGCCCTAATACCCAAGACCCCATTTCTTCATGTGCTGAGCCCTGGATGATAGAATTGAAGCAGCAAAGAAATGTCAACACCATAGAATAAATGAATATCCAAACATTACAATTTAATTTTGATAAATTCCCTTTACATCCACCTAGTATTGTTCACTCATCACAACAACCTTGTGAGGTAGCAGGGTCAACTATAAAATCCCCATTTTACAGATGAGGCAACGGAAAGCTCGAGGGGACTTGCTAAGATCACAGAGGTAGCAATTGGCAGAGCTAGGACTTGAGCCCAGATCTGATTCCCATATCCTATAGTATTTCCACCCCTCTAATGCCCTCTGGAGACCAAGCTTGGGGAACGGAACCGGAACCGGGATTTTGCCAACTCCCTGCCCCTCCTCCACCCCCAGGGTCTCAGGAGGGCAGGGGATAGAAAGATAAAGGGGAGTGGGTGCCTGCTGGGTGCCTCCCACCAGATAACCAGTTGGGCCTTCTGCCTCCCCCACCAACGGCCACTCCCTTATCAGCCCAGCCCCCTCCCCCACAGCTACCATGGGTCTGGTATTGTCTCCAAACCAGAAACCCAAAGCCTCAACCTCCTCTCACTTCTGAGACTTGCAGTGGGGGAGGGAGATAGGCCTCCAATGGATTCCACTCTACTTACAAACCTAGGTCTCGGAAGGAGGAAATCTAGGCTCCAGGGGGCTTAGTCTAGGAGGCAAGTGGTAACTAGACAGGGGTCTCTGCTCACGTGTCTCTGTGTATGTGCACATGTGTCACCTCTCCACCTCAATGAGCAGCACACTGTTCCTGGTATACTATTTCCTGACTAGAAGTATTACATTCATAGTTGGGTACGAGCCAGGCACCCCTACAATTCTATTTTCCCCCTCCCAACCAGATAGGAAGGGAAACTGAGACACAGCACCAAAGGTTCTAAACCCAGTCATAGGTGCTTCCTAGCCACCCCAAAACTTGTTTGCATTTGGAAGGGCAGCCATATTGGCCATATCTAAGCCCCCTCCCCAAATTAAATACAAAATCTATTTTGTTCCTTAGGGGAAAGAGACAAAGGAAGACCCTGTGCCAACACACATCATTTAATTATCTCTCCAGGGCCCCCTCCTCACAATATGGGCAAACGGAGGGTCCCAGAGGGGCTTACACTACACAGTTCCTGAAGGTGCCAAGACTCAAAGCTTGTGTGTGCCTGCACACGCGTGTGCCTCATCCTGCCTAGCAGGCTTCCACCCTCAGCTCGTTCCAACATGCCTACCAAGAGCTGGAACCCAGCAGCCCCAGGCAGGATCAGGGTGGCCGCAACAGGCCCTTGCCCCGTTCATGCTCTCTCGCAGGCCACATCCACATGCTCCCAGCACAGCACACACAACCTTCACATGCCAGTTTGGACTGAATGAGGAGCCTGTATCCTTAGGAAAGAGACAGTGCCACCCAGCTCCAAGTCTCCCCACTCCACAGACAGGTATACTAAGGCCACATAGGAAGTCCAAACTCCCGAAGTCTACCAGAGGCTGGGTCTAGTCAATAAACCCAAGAGTCTAGATTACCAGACCTTGCCCTTGCCCCCTAAGGAAGCCATCCTTTCCCTAAAGGCATCACTGGCCCTGCCCCACAGTCTCAGGGCTATCTGAAGAAATCTGTCAGCTCAGGACCCTCAGAAGGGAGGAAGCAGACCTGGGTTCCTCTCTGATTCTGAAAAAAGTTTCAGAGCTTCAATTTCTCTCACCAGAGACCTGACAAACATTGCCGGGGCTGGGAACAGCTCTGAAGAGCTAAAGCCTGAAGCTCTGAGGCCTCTATTTATACCTCCAGTGAATGGACACAAACTCAGCATCTCTCCAGAGCCATAGCAACTCCCAGTAGCCCCAGCACAAGGGCTTGGGAGTGAGAAGAGAAGGGGAGGGAACATCACCCAGACCATCTGTCCCTGTTACTGCCTGTCCCCAGCAACAGGGGTAGAGAGAGCAAGGTGGGGGTGGGGGTAAAGGGGATGTGTCATCAGCCTCGGAGTCACACATACACCCCCCCCATCCCCAAGCAATCTGGGAGCCCTTAGGAGGAGGGAGAAGAGAGGAAGAGCCCAGAACTAGTAAAGTTTCTCAGGATGGAAGCTGCATCCTGGGGCTGAGGGGGGCACCTCCAGCTGAGCATTTCCATGGTAACCAGCCTGACCTGAGGGCAGGCCCCCTTCCTTTGGGGGCTGACCATAGGTCAGCAAGCCTGAGAGCCCTGGCCTCTCTGAGCTGGGGCCAGCTCTGCCCCAGCTAGCATACCAGGCCTGGGCCAGACCCAGGATCTTCCGCCCACCCCCAACAGGCTTGCACGGTGCCCAGACTTACCTGGGAGAACTGAGGGGGCCAAGAGAGGTGCGGGGAGCGGCTGGAAGCCCAGCGGAGCCCTGGCAGGGGTGAGGGCTGAGGGGGCCAACTTCAGCCGCTCATGTCCCAAGTGGGACAGGCAGGCCTGGCTGAGAGCTCCACTCCGCGGGCCGCACAAAGACTCGCACACACAGCCTCGGCCCGCCCCGCGGCGGCCACAGCCCCGGGGGAAAGTTACAATGGCCACTGGGCCGGGGGCTAGGGGCCAGGGGGCCGGCCTGGGGGGCGGGGGGCCGCGGGGAGTCCGGAGCCTTCTTTGTTTGCAAGGTTTCCCTCAACAATGGCTGCTCCGCTCTTTCCTCTCTCCTCCTCCTCCTCTTCGGCTCTCCCCGCCGCCGCCTCTCGCTGCCTCTGCCTCCGAGCAGCCCGCCCGCCCTCCCCAGGCCACCAGGCCCCTCCGCCAGGGCACCAGGAGAGACAGGGCCCAGCACTCACACTCACTCACACTTGCACACGCACAGACACACGCAGCACCCGCCGGCTCCCTGCCTTTTCTCCCTTTCTAGCCCTCCCTCCCCGCTCGCTCTCCGAGCCTCTCTCAGAATGAGGCCCCAGGGCGGGCGGAGGGTGGAGCTGCCCCCACTGGCCCCGCCCCCTCCCTGCGAGGAAAGAGGAAGAGGGAGAGAGAGAGGGAGGGAGGGAGAGACGGAGGCAGGCAGGGAGGACTGCTGAGAAAAACAAAAGAGAGACAGAGACCGAGAGAGATGGGAGGGAGAGATGGAGGCAGAACAGATTGGGCCTGGGGAGAGACCTGGATGGAGGGGAGGTGTGTGGGGCCAGGAATTGAAATGCCCCCATCCCAGCCCCAAGCTTGGTGCTCAGGGGTGAGCAGGAGGGCTGGAGCCACTGACAGGGATGGAGAGGAGTGCTCTCTTCCCTGGAGACTCCCAGTATCTTCAAACTGCTTCCCCAATGTCCCCTAAATCTCTCTTCCTCTCCCCTGTGATCTCTGGGGTTGAAGGTTGGCCTGAGCTGCCACCCTGGGCTTCAGCCCCTGGTGAAATCCCAGAGCAGCTGGGGGAAACCTCCAAGGGGTTATTTTTGACAGAGCCACACTCTGCTTCAACCTGTAAACAGTGATTGCAGGGAGGGGGGCACTCCAGGCTCCCTGCCCTCAACCCAGCTAAGTTCCTAGCCCCCTTCCCTAACCCCCACCATAAGAGTCGGGTGGGTGCAGGGGAAAGAGGCACTGTCAGAACTGGGGAAGGCAAATTTGCCCATCCAAGGGTCCCCAGAAAGGGCCTCGTCTGCTGCTGAATCCTCCCAC